>NC_138769.1:597434321-598049321 GCF_965119305.1 Pelophylax lessonae
TGGATAGTGCATCCTTTCTCCCCTCTACTATTTAGCCGCCCCCTAATAGGGAATCATGGGTCGTCCCTGCCGGTGAATCCCCGTGTGGAACTACACATCCTGCAACAGTGAGATTTGTTAAGCGGTAGCTAATGACAGAATAATCTTCCAGCAAGCTCCTATTTAATATGGTAAGTAATATGAGAATAATGAGCCCCTGAGTCGTGAATATTTGGTAATCCTGTCCTCCCATGGCTGTCATTTTTCCTCCAGATTACTCAGTGACAGAGATCTGTGATCTAAGAGAAGATAGCAGAGCCTTGCTGCACAATCCTGCCTTTTCTCACTCTGTATTACAAATAACACAGATGTGCAGTACACCCAGCATACATGTTATTCTTGTGTCACATTGTCAGTGTCATGGTGACCCCCATGTATGGAGGGATG
The DNA here is from genome assembly GCF_965119305.1 of Pelophylax lessonae. Classification (NCBI taxonomy): domain Eukaryota; kingdom Metazoa; phylum Chordata; class Amphibia; order Anura; family Ranidae; genus Pelophylax; species Pelophylax lessonae. The sequence goes on from NC_138769.1 coordinate 597,434,748, forward strand.
ACATGCTTCAGGACGATGAGCACACAAACACGTGTGACATGCATGTTCCCTATTAGAATAATGAGCTCAGCCTGTGTCTGTCCAGTGTGTGCCTCTGAGCACATTAGGATAATGAGAGCCGCCTGCCTCCTCCTCCTCCTCCTCCTCCACCTCCTCCTCTGCTCACTATCAGGAGCAGTCTCATAAATTTCAGGCACATCAAGCAGGCCAATCAGATTTGCCTTATAAATCAGCCTGTCAAAGGGCAGCCAATCCTGGGAGATACTAAATCAGAGCTGTCAGAGGAGTTGACCAATCAGAGGCAGGCGGCTGTAAATCTGCAGCAGACTGTATTCCCCTGCCTGGGAGAGGGAGGAGGAGGGGGAGGGTAGTCTCTGGCTCAGACAAGGCTTCCCCTTTCTCTCTCTCTCACATTCCCGCTTTCTTTTTCTCCCTCTTTGAAGAAACAACAAAAAAAAAAATGACATGGAGATTACAAGGCGGAATTTTTAAGAATGATTTTCTTCTAAACCTGTAATGATCAGTCTGTAAAGCCTTAGCTCTGATCTAATAAAGTGAATAAAGCAGTTCTGCTCCCATTATAATGTAATCTGAATGATCTGATTCATTCTCAGCAGATCTCTCCCCGTCATCTTTAATGATCAGCGGCAAAATGTGCGCTACAACGTTGTCACCTCCAAATCCTGAACCGCTGTATAATATATGATGGCTGTGTCATCTGTATGTAGTATCATTATCCTTCATCTCTGCCCTGCAGCTGCAATTGTCATTGGCTACTCCAAAAGATGTCCGCGGGTCTTGATTTAATGTCATTGAAGTTTCTTGGATTAATTCCCTTTTGTTTCTGTTCATACAAATACGCTGCATTGGTGTGCGCTGGAAGAAAAAAAAAAGTAGGACAGGATGCATTTTTACGCAGTGAATAAAGATGCAGAATGCCACATTTACCATTTTGTGACATTTCCATAAAGTTAAAAAAAAAAGTAAACATGGTGATGAGTTGTAACAACAGAGTATGGCGCACACCCACTGGGGTCGGAAGGCTCTTTGGAAACAGAAAAAAAGATGAAAACCCAAACTGAATGACATTTACACAATTGCTAATGGTGACCAGACACACTTTGGTAAATGATCAATTTGTGTTCCAATCAATCTTTCTGATAGTTATGCATCTCTGTTTAAATTGTGTTATTTTATGATCTTTAAAGTGGGGATCCTGCAATGTCGGCCCCCCTAGACGATTTTTCAATCAGCTCTCGGGTGCTGCCGCCATTCCTTCTAAGGGAAACCATCAGTAAAGCCTTGTGGCGCAAAGCGCTGCGTTTTGTGAATTGCCCAGGACAGGGGTAGGAGGAGGGGGGCCGAACTTCCAGAGACCTCGCCGCTGCTAGGTCTACTGATGTGGGAACGGGTACCTGCCAAAAACACGTACCCGCTCCCCTCTCCCCCCCCCCAAAAAGGTGCCAAATGTGGCAGCGGAAGGGGTGAGGGAACAAACAAGCAGAGCCTCCCCTTTTGGGTGGAGCACCGCTTTAACCTGCTTTAAGCCTGGTACACACTAATATTTTTTTTTTTGGTTAACCCAACTGACATCTCTGGTCGGAGCCACTGTACAAACATTAGCTCTCCCCTCGCTGAGCTGTTATGTTCTGACATGGGGACAGCCCCCCCCCCCCCCCCCAGCAAGAACACTCCAGGCAGCGCTCCCAGCCATTGGCTGAGAGCGCTGATCGGGAGTCGGTTGGATGCTGGTTTTCTAGCATGCTTGTCCAACAGAAGCTGGCCAAACAGCTGACTTCTGCCAGACCGGCTCAAATACACACGGGCCGAATGTCAACTGGTTAAATAAAAACATTACAAGATTCAGCCCGTGTGTAGTAGGCATAAGTCTTTGTGCAAGGGTGACAATGCAGCAGCCCAATTGAAAACCAGAGACCGAGTGTTGTCACCCTATAACAGGAAGTCCCTGACAAGGTCATCCAGCGCCCAGGGCAAAGATCCCAAACTGCACTCCCCCCCCCCCCACCCTATTAATGATGTGCAAGCTTAGGGGGTCCTATGTCCAGCAGTCACACACTTGTCAAAATTATTATCACTACTCCTGCTAGCCTTGTAACAGAAGGAAGGCACCCCCATCCCTACAGTAAACAATTATGCCCAGGGCAATGTATTTTGGGGTGTAATTCCACATAAATCCATGGCATGCGTGAGCAATATATAATTTAATTGACAACTATGTGTAAAAAATAAGTATTTGTTTGTCATTTTCCAGAAACATGAAATATTCCATGGACTCAACATGCCTCTCAGCGAATTCCTTGGGGTGTCTACGTCCCAAAAAGGGGTATGGGGGGGGGGGGGTTTGCACTGCCCTGCCATTTTAGCACCTTTAAGAAATGAAATAGGCAGTCAAAAAGTAAAAGCTGCATAAATTCCAGTATATACACCATATTTTGCAGACGCTATAATTTTTGCGCAAACCAATAAATATATGGAAATTTGTTACCAAAGACGTAGCTGAATACATTTTGGCCTAAATGTATGACACAAATTGAGTTTAATGGATATTTTTTTATAACAAAAAGTAGAAAATATAATTTTTTTTAACATCTTTGGTCTTTTTTTGTTTATATTGCAAAACTGATTTTTTTTTTCAGCCAATAAATATTTATAAAACACATGATACGACCCTCATGCTAAAAAGTTTGGAGAGCCCTGATCTAGCTTGTCTTCTTTAAATTAAGAGTTATCATATTCAGAGGTATGGTTAGTGCTTTCATCTGTAGAAATGGCTGTTTTCCCATAATACACGTCACCCTAATAATCATGGCTCCTCTTAAAGGGTCACCTTACAAAATTGTGTTCTTGCAGTGCAGTGCAGAGCAGATGAATGACCTCTGGTGTTTTTGGTGGGGAGATCTAAATCCAGAGACATTGGTCTCTCTCCCTCCCAAGACACTTTTGACGTAGTGTATGCTGAACTATGATATTTGGCTTTTGCTGCCCTCTCTATAGGAATTCTGAGTACAGTCAGGGCCAGATTAAGACCTTGGAAGGCCTGGGGCAGTTCAGGTTCGGACAGCCCCACATTCACAGGGTCATTCTCATTGGAAGTCACACATTTTCAAAATGTATAACACAACGTCACATGTACACACACACGCACACAGTCATAGTCCACCTGTGTGGTTCGCTTGAGTTATCATAATTTGTTTTTAAAATGTACCAGTCCAGGGTAAAATCTTTTACAGAGGATGGCAGGCAAAATATTACGTTTAATAAAAGAAAAGATTTTTTTAAATTATTATATATTTAAAATAATTTTATATAATTTTTTTATATTGTTTTTATGTTATTTTTGTATAGATGGGGGCCCCTTCTGTCAGGGAGCCCAGGGCAGTTGACCCTTTTGTCCCCATGTACATCCAGCACATTAGTCTGTGCAGTAAGTGTAGAATACCAGGTAGGTCTCATTAAGGCATTAAATCGTATTGACTGTCAGTCCCCATTTTTCTTTGCATTTCTTTCATTTGTTCACTTTGCTGTAGTTTTAGGCCTCTTTCACACAGAGCAGACCGTATTGCAATCCGCTCTGGCATTTTTTATTTTTTTTTCACGGACACGGATGACATTTTTGTCATCCGGTCCCTATGTCCGCATATCACCCCATCCGTTTGCATGTATGTCTATGGGATTGCGGATGTCAGCGGATGACACCGCTGACATCCGATTTTGCGTCCTTTCCGTTTTCAAACGGAAGAAAAATAGGGTTCTGTTCTGTTCCAAAAAACAGAACAGAACTGAAAGGACGCAAATCGGATGTCAGCGGATGGTCATCCGCTGACATCCGCAATCCCATTGACATGCATTATGTCCGTATATCACCTGCAAATGGATGGGGTGATATACGGACATACGGAACGCCCGTGTGAAAAAAGCCTTAGGGCTCTTTCACACGGGCGGTCCGATCAGATCCGCCTGTCAGTTTTTTAGGCGGATCTGATCGGATCCTCCATGCAGCTCTATGGGGCAGCGGGTGTCAGCGGAGGTCACCTCCGCTGACACCCGCTGCCATCCGCATCCGATCCTGTGCTGAAATCTGGACGGATGGAAACCCTATTTTTCCATCCGTTCAGTAATCGGAGCGGAGCGGATCTGATGAGAGCGGACAAGCGGTCCGCTCTCCTCCGATCCCCCATAGAGGGCAGCGGGTGCTGAGACACCTCCCTCTCCGCTCTGCAAGCGGAGACGGAGCTGTCATCCGCCCGGCTCAGAGGGGATCGCGGATCGATCCCCGCTGAGCAACACGGATCCGCCTGCGGAGGCGGACCGTGTGAAAGAAGCCTTAGGGATTAAAAAGCAACTTCACACAAGTAAAATCAATGAATAAACAGCTCGTGCAATCTAAAAAACATTACGTTTGGAATCAGTAAAAACAAAGTCAACTAAATCTACCTTTAATCTGTGTTTTACATAATATTTTTCTGCCATATTCATCATTTTTTTTCAGATCTGGGCACTGGGCAGGATGAAGCCTTTTGTTTTATGATTCTGTACAGCCTCTATCATATGTGCACATGCATGACTACTGTGTGCACAAATAGAGGGCGGGGTTTGAACCCTGGAACACACTGGCATGCATTTTCACAGATTCAGATTCAGGGTCATTCAGATATAAAAGTTAACTCCACCTTTATGACATATCTGCATTTTTCTGCACTGCACTAAATGGCACCTCATTAGCAGCAGCTGTGCAGTGACATAAATGAAGTGTCATTAATGACACATCAAATAAAGTTGAATAAAACAAACAAAAAAAACAGGTAAGCATGTAGTGTGATGCCCTAAAATGCACATTGCACTGCTCCCTGCTGGAGCTGTCATAGCCTGCGCGGTATAGCATATAGCATTGCATTATTCGATGCAGGTTAGTGTGAACACAGCCTTTGGCCTGGTACACACTAATAGTTTTTTTTGTTAAAAAAACTGACAGCTCCGGTTGGAGACGCTGTACTAAAGATCAAATGTTAGTATAGCAATCTCCTCCACTGAGCTGTTGTGTTCTGACAGAAGGACAGCCCTCCCAGCGGCAGAACACTCGGGTCAGCTGCTTGGGCTAAAGGAGCCGGTCGGCTACTGGTTTTCCAGCATGCTCGTCTGACAGAACTGGCCAATGTCCTCTGACATTCAGCCCGTGTGTATGGAGCATTAGGCCTGGTACAAATGGTAAGTTTTTTTTGTTCAACCCAGTGAGCTGAACATGAAAAAAAATAAGGTTATTGTGCTAAATATGCAATGTTAGTACAGCGATCTCCCCTGCTGTGCGTTTGTGTTCTGACAGAGGGCCGGGGGGGACCACCACTATCCTGCCAGAACATACCAGTCAGCTCTCGCAGCCATTCACTGAGAGTGCTAATTGAATGCCAATCGGCTGCTTGTTTTTCAGCATGCTGGTCGGATGCCAATTGGCTGCTTGTTTTTCAGCATGCTTGTTGGATGCCAATCGGCTGCTGGTTTTTCAGCATGCTGGTCAGATGCCAATCGGCTGCTGGTTTTTCAGCATGCTGGTCGGATGCAAATCGGCTGCTGGTTTTTCAGCATGCTGGTCGGATGCCGATCGGCTGCTTGTTTTTCAGCATGCTGGTCGGATGCCGATCGGCTGCTTGTTTTTCAGCATGCTGGTCGGATGCCAATTGGCTGCTTGTTTTTCAGCATGCCGGTCGGATGCCAATCAGCTGCTGGTTTTTCAGCATGCTGGTCAGATGCCAATCGGCTAATGGTTTTTCAGCATGCTGGTCAGATGCCAATCAGCTGCTGGTTTTTCAGCATGCTGGTAAGATGCCAATCGGCTGCTGGTTTTTCAGCATGCTGGTCGGATGCTATTCGGCTGCTGGTCTTTCAGCATGCTGGTCGGATGCCAATCAAGCTGCTGGTTTTTCAGCATGCTGGTCATATGTCAATCGGCTGCTGGTTTTGCAGCATGCTCGTTGACAGAAGCCGAACATGAGATCGGCTTCTGTCAGACAAGGACATGTACACACGAGCCGAATGTCGGCCAGTTATACAGTACTGGCTAATTTTGGCTGATATCCGGCCCGTGTGAACGGAGCTGTCTGCTATGCACTCCTGCTGTTAGTGTAATTATTTTATGGTGATGACCAGTTTACTTTAATGATATTACCAACTATAGGGATTTAGCTTGTAGGGCAACCAGGTGCAGAAGATAAATGCCAAGATGAAAATGATAGCCATGTAACAGGTACGCCATGTCCCTTGAGCCCATTTAAATGCAAAGTGCTCCGGTTTAGCTGGGGTGTCCATGTGGCTTGATTGAGAATGGATGTGAGTGATTTTAGGCCTCCAAAGCATTTCTCAGAATTATGGATTAAACAAATACAGCTCGTGCATTTTTAGCTATCCATCTAGTATTATAAATGTTATTTGTAGTATTGCTTTTAGCATTATGTGTTATCCTAGACTGAGTATGTATATTGCGTTCTGTATCTTTTCATCCCAGACACAGACCAAAGAGCGAAGCAGAGACCTAAATCTGATCTGAAACAGTAACCTGTACCTGCAGAGGGTTTGATAATGGGATACCTTTGTACAAATTAGGGAGGGTTGACACATCTATGAAATATCACACTTTCAAAAAAAAGCTGTGCACATTGCTGTCCTTTATCGCTGTCACATAATTCTTATTATAAGATAGCTCACTGATATTTTATGCAGTGCTGCACAGCTCCAGATCAGTATATTTAATATGCTGGACGACCAACGTAAATGACAGATATTACATTGAAGTGGGAGGTAAAGGGGGTCAAAGATGTTCAGATCTCTTCCCAAATTCTAGTCCGCAGGCTTTTTTTTTTTTTCATTATTTTGCTATAAATTTTCTCGGTCTGTCATTCTGCCATTAAAATACTTCATTTTTAAATATTTGCCCTAGGGCGGTAACACGCTTCGTCTTCCACATGTCTATCCAAGTGCACACAAGGAAAAACATGCAGGCAGGCCAAGTGACATCACAGCTGCTAACGGGTCAGAAAGCAGGAAAGTTTTCCCAAAGTGTTGCTTTGCAAAACCCTCATAGACTTTATATCGGCATAATGCATGAAGCAGGGGGGGATCAAAGCAGGGCTGCTCTATAAAGATCAGAGCAACTGGTCATCAAAATTAACCTCTAATGCTGCCAGGCGACACAATTTGCTAGAACTAGAAAAAAAAAAAAGATATTTCCCAGAAGCTAACCCTATTTATTTGACAAAGGCCAGAAAGAGTTGTTGGCAACAACAATTGCCTTTTGTTTTTGGTTTTAGGCAACAAAAACAAAAAATAAACCATAACAAAAACAAAAAAAACCATAACAAAAACAAAAAAAAACACAACAAAAACAAAAAAACCCTAACAAAAACAAAACAAAAAAAAAACCATAACAAAAACAAAAAAAACAAAAACAAAATTGGTTTTAGGCAACAACAATTTCCTAAAACCTGTCCACTAAACAGCCCTATCATTTTGCTCTAAGTCCCCATTCACATTGGAGGGATTTGTCATCGCTCCTAATTTGCGCTGCCGCGCCGATTTGAAAAAGTAGTATTTACACACTACTTTTGACGATCTTGGGTGCGACTTGCATAGACATCTGTGCATGAAGCCACACATATGTCTTCTAAGTCACAGTGATTATGCTGTTTTGAAATCATGCTATTTCAGGTCAAGTCGCACAATTTCAAAACCACAGTCAATGTGAACGGGGGGGGGGGGGGCTAAAGCTCACCATAAACATTACAATCTGACTGTACAACCTCCTTTAAGTCCTTTTGACAATGGCGGTCAGACCAGCTCAGGCCCTTTTAAGGTGGGTTAGATGGCAAGCTTTATGTAAAACTCATCACATACAATATAGTCTGATTAGACAATCTCCTTTAGATCTACCAACAAATATGGAGTGCAAGAACATAATGTGGCAGATTTAAGGTTGATTGTGCAGAGATTTTTCAGTTAGATTGTAAGGTGTATGGTGCATCGGTTTACATCTGATTACCTTCAAGTCTGTTCAGGTTCAGAAAAAAAAATGTAAATGGCCTGCATCCTTTTTCTGTTTTTTTCTGACCTAAGCATATTCTAACAGCGGGACTTTCAGAACATTTTGGGACATTTATCTGTGGTTCAGCCGATTGGCTGTTACTGCTGATCAACAAGTTTTCCAACATTTCCCTTTAACAGAATTTGATGAAACAATTGACTTCTCTCAAGCATGGAATGCCACACACTGATCAAAATTCGGCCTGTCCCTGTTTAACCGTATGAATTTCAATCAGTGAAGAGCCAGCTATGTACTGACCTGATTACAGAAAGCTGAACAGTAATCGCTGGAGGTTACTGCACTTTGTATACCACTCTGGCCCGTACACACGATAAGAAAATCTGAAGGGAAAATTCGTCTGACGACCGATCTGCCGATTTTCGGATTGTTAGTATGGTGCTTTCGACAGCCGACTCCGACTTTTCGGCTGACAAAATCCTGATGTGCAGGCTAAATAATTTCTGTCGTCCGTCAAAACAACGTCCGATTTTCGTCTCATTAGTACAGATTTCGACAGAAAAAAATCTTAAGAGCAAGACTAGGCATGCTCAGAGACGAGAGAACACATACAAAGCAATCCAACACATGACATCACTTCTGAAGTAGAATTCTGTCGTACGGGAAAATTCGTATGAAAATAACCTCTTCACTTTCCACATCAGACTAGCATGCCACAAAAAACGGACGACAGATCGTTCGATAATCTGATCGTGTGTACAGGGCTTAAAAGGGCTCTTTCAGACGGCAGTAAGCTTACTGCCCTCTGAAAAGTAATCAGGAGGCAGGATAGCAGCAGCTGACTACTGTCACCTCCTGATGCCTGTTTTTTTTTTAAGTATTACTAATCTTACATAGTGGGACTGAGCCACAACTGCAAGCGAGGCATTTGGCTTACAGTTGTGGTGTGGTCCCATTGCTCTCAATGCCACCTGTCAAATTCTGCCGCCAGAGTTAAAGGAGAAAAATGGCTATAGCTCTTTTGGCCCTACTTCTCCTGTGGGTCACATGAGTGCACTAGGTTCCACACTCCTGTGACCCAGATTCAGCCTACAGCGGGGGTAAAAATCTGCTGCCGGCTGATGTCACAGAGCTGATCTAGGCTTTGCAAGGATCCCAACAATAATGTCAGGATTCACCCAGATACTTGAATGGCAACTGGCCAGCTGCTCAAGTGAGCACAGGAGGGGCAGAGCAGAAAGCAGCAACTAACAGCCACTGCTCTATGCTCAGAACAGTCCCGAGAACTGAGCGATCAGCTGTCTTTGATCGCTCAGTTCTCAGTGCAGAGCTGGCAGGGGGATAGCTGCAGCATCAGATCGATGCTGCAGCAATCTATGTTAGTATGTATGTTTGATTTTTAGGATCACACACTTCTCTTTTAAAATGTTCACAGCCGTGAAGCAAAGCATCAGGGCAGTGCTATGTTAGAGTTCTGGTGGGTGGCTAGTGAAAGAGCAGTAATACTGTTTATCTGCCCGTCTTTACCGCCGTTCGGTTGCCATTGTGAAAGCCCTTAGGGCCAATTGACACCAGAATGCGGTGTGGGAAAGGTGCGTTCTCTGTGCGTTTCCCACACCATATTCAAATGCAGTGCTCTTGTGATCTGCATCTAGGTGCCAATGTATTGGTAATGGCACGCCAAATGCAGATCACAAACAATGTGTTTTTGCAGGCACCAAATCGCCTGGTTATTTGGTGTAGTGCCTTTTTAAAAGTAGTGCAAGCATTACTTTTTGCATGATCCAGTCTATTCAAATGAACGGCCTATGAAAACGCATCGCACGGGATTCACGCGGAACGCACATGTTTCCCTGTGACCCGCATGTGAACTGGCCCTTACTCTATTTGCAGCAGACCACACACATATACCTTGCTGAATGAATTCTAAAATAAGCGGACATCATTGCTGCACTATTCTATGTGTGTGATTCTGAAATCATGCAAATCGCTTCTATAATAAAAGTTAAAAGGGTAACACAGTTTTTACCAGCTGGGAAAAACATTGTAAAAGCTGGCTATGCAACACAAACCTTTTTATTTTATTTGCATCTATAACATTAGCAGCTTTTACAAAGAGAGGCTGTGATGATCTAGTATTAAAAAACTTGCCAGTTTTACTGCCTGACTGCTGCACATTCCCTCAGAAACTGATACTTAACCCATCCCGGATACAGTGAATCTGTAATCCAATCGCCATTAAGCCTTCATGATCATTACTGAAAATTATTTTTTGCATACCAGCTTCACCTGACTTAGCAATGCAAATTTTTTATTGAATCCTCAGGGCTCAGTCACACCGTATCCATTGAGCTGCACTGATCGGCAAAGCATGGCACAGCCCTTCACTGCCCCTACACAACAGACACCAGTGTCCTAGCATGTGGGATGGTAAAAATGCCCCTGAGGATGTTCCCCTTATCATAGCAGCGGGTAACCAAAGATTTTATTTTTTTGATTGAAACCTATCTTTAACCACTTTAGCCCCGGAGGATTTGGCTGCTCAAAGACCAGGGCCTATTTTGCGATTCGGCACTGCGTGACTTTAACGGACAATTGCACGGTCGTGCGACACTGTTCCCAAATAAATTGACGTCCTTTTTTTCCCACAAACAGAGCTTTCTTTTGGTGGTATTTGATCACCTGTGCGATTTTTACTTTTTGCGCTATAAACAAAAAAAAGAGCAACAATTTTGAAAAAATAACAATATTTTCACATTTTTTTTATATCAAATTCTCAAAAAAATGTAAAAATCAACATTTTTTAACATTTTAGGCCAATTTGTTTTCTGCTACATATTTTTGGTAAAAAAAATCGCAATAAGCATATTTTGATTGGTTTCCGCAAAAGTTATTGCGTTAATAACTACGGGAAAGATTTATGTCATTTTTATTGTTTTTTTTTTTTACTAGTAATGGCAGCGATCTGCGATTTTTTTGTGGGACTGCAACATTGCGGCGGACAGATCAGACCCTTGGCTGACATTTTTTACACTTTTGGGGGTACCAGTGACATTACTACAGTAATCAGTGCTATATATATGCACTGTTACTGTAAAATGACACTGGCAGTGAAGGGGTTAACTTTTTTTTGAGAAGGAGGGGTTATGTGTGTCCCTAGGGGCTTGATTCTAACTGTGATTGGCTGTGGCTTGAGGTGTAGGAACCGTGATCAACGGTCCTACATAGTAGAACCGTATGATCACTATTCATACACAGGGGAGAATGACAGGCGGCTTGTTTACACAAGCCGCCTGCCTTTCTCCCGCTCTAACGGACGATCGCGAGTGACCGGCGGACATCGTGTCCGCCGGTCACACGAACGGGGGGGGTCCATGACCGCGCGGGAGCGGGAGCGTGCCTCCGGCGGCGCGCTTTCTCCCTAGACCCTCACAGGCTAGCGACGTAGCCCTACGTCGCTTTGCCTGTGAGGGGCTGACTGCCGACGTAAATCGTCGTGTGGCGGTTGGCAAGCAGTTAAGAAAGACTTTAACCACTTCTGGACCGGAAGGATTTATCCCCTTAATGAACAGGCAATTTTTTGCGATACGGCACTGCATTACTTTAACTGAAAATTGCACGGTCATACGACACTGTACCCAAATAAAATTGATCTCCTTTTTTTCCCACAAATAGAACTTTCTTTTGGTGGTATTTTATCACCTCTGCAATTTTTATTTTTTGCGCTATAAACAAAAAAAGAGCGACAATTCTGAAAAAAAAAAAAAAAACAATATTTTTTACTTTCTGCTATATAACATTCTCAAAAAAAATTTAAAAATCTAATTTTTTTCATCATTTTAGATTTCAATAGATTTTTATTTGGTTTATGTACAAGGAAAAATACACAAGAATGCATAGGGTTAACATCAGCTTTTTTTCATCATTTTAGGCCAATTTGTATTCGGCTACATATTTTTGGTAAACAAAATCCCAATAAGTTGTTTATTGATTGGTTTGCGCAAAAGTTATCGTGTCTACAAACTAAGGGAAAGATTTATGTCATTTTTTTTTTCTTACTAGCAATGGCGGCGATCAGCGATTTTTAGCGGGACTGCGGCATTGCGGCGAAGACTGCACTGTTACTGAACTAATGACACTGGCAGGGAAGGGGTTAACACCAGGGGCGCTCAAAGGGTTAAATGTGTCCCTAGAGGGGGGTGCTTTCTAACTGTGGGGGATGGGCTTGCTGAATGAACACAGAGATCTGTGTTCCCAAATAAGAGGATTCCTGTGTTCATAACTGAAAGAACAACGGTTTGTCTCCACTGGGAGGGATCGCAGGTGCCTATCAGCAATTGCGGCCCCTGGACCTGCTGATTGGCTCCCCTGTGGCCGATGGGCGTATGCGCGTGACCCCACTGGTGGCGCGGGCTCCCCCGCTAGCGGTCCCGCAAAGCGACGTACAGGTACGTCGTTTCGCATGACAGAGCCAACCTGCCGCAGTAAAACAATCGGTTAAAGTGTTACTAAACCCAGCATCCTGCATTCACTATATCTGGTCTCCCACAGTACACAGAATATTAAAATACAATTATTTTAGTAAATATAAACTGCTAAATACCTTTTTCTCATCAGCAGTATATAGCAGTCTTGTGACTTCTATCAGTTCCTGGTAAATCTTGTAGGAGGAGTTTTCATATTGCACTGAGCTTTCCTATCAGGATGCAGGACCCCTGACTCTCTGTCTGGACAGTGCTGATTGGCCCTGTGCTGATCACATGCACTCTTCCAATAAATAAAAACCTCTGTAGCAATACACACTAAACTGAGCGTGTGCCACCTGACTCCAAAGTCTCTGTCTTATCCAGACATGTTCTGGAGTCAGTGGAAGAAGAGGATCTGTGCACACAGGATCAAACAGCCTTTTTACACAATGCAGCAGATTAACCCCTTAGGTTCCACGGTGAGTATAACAAGCATGCTTTACTGCATATACAGACTGATTTTACTGTTGTGGGTTTAGTAACACTATAACTTTATGCTATTCATGTAATGTGTTCCAGGACTCAATAAGCACCAAAACAAAGCACAAATTTTAATTCACTTCAGTATGTCTTAAAATTCCTCTGACATTTTGTTGAGCAAGCAAATCTTTTTTTTTAGAAGCAATGTTTGTAGCTGAAATGTGAGATATCTCTGGCATTTACATTTTTGATAAGTTCCTGAAACATTTAGATCTGTGTTATATTTACTAAATTTACTGGTAAATCCTTAAATTAAGGCCATTTGGGTTTTAGGTTTTTGAAACAGGGCCAGGACAATTAATAAGCTAACATAACTACTGCTCACGGCCATAAAAACACCATAAAATGACAGCCCAATATGTTTTTGAGGTGGCTGGCACTGATGATTGGATACATTGCAGTTGCCTCGTCTACTATTACGGTCGTATTCCTTATAACTGAACAAGTCACAAATTTGATATATTTGAAGCTAACGGACTTTTATGCCTTAACAACCTATAGATGACATTTCCTGGCAAGAAGCAGAGGGTGGCATGATGTTATGTTGTACACGTTTAGCTGCTTCTCTCTTAAGAGCTCCGATATTTGAACAATTATCAACTTTTAAAGCGCAACTCCGGCCCAAATGTTTAATGTTGTTTTAGGTAGAGCAGGGAAGGGTTAGAGCCAGTGTCAGGGGTTTTAGCCATTCGTGTCTTTGTTGGGGAGATTTCCTGTTAGTATATTTTTATTGATGTCTGTACTTTTTTTTACATAGTTAGTGAGGTTGAAAAAAGACATCAGTCCATCCAGTTCAACCTATGATGTGTGTGTGTGTTTGCTTTTAACCGTACATTGTATACCCCTGTATGTTGTGGTCTTTAAGGTGTCCATCTAATAGTTTTTTGAAACTATCAATGCTCCCTGCTGATACGACTGCTTGTGGAAGAGAATTCCACATCCTTACCGCTCTTACAGTGAAGAACCCCTTACGCACTTTAAGGTTAAACCGCCTTTCCTCAAGTTTTAGTGAGTGGCCACGTGTCTTATTGTATTTCCTTTCTCTGAATAGTTTGTTCCTTATGCTCGGGTCGCCAGTACAGTATTTGTACATTGATATCATATCCCCCCTCAATCGTCTCTTCTCCAGAGAGAATAGGTTCAGTGCTTGTAGTCTTTCCTCATAGCTGATGTCCTCCATTCCCCTAATTATTTTTGTTGCCCTTCTCTGGACTTTCTCCAGTTCCAGCACATCCTTCCTGAGGACCGGTGCCCAGAACTGGACAGCATACTCCAGATGTGGCCAGACTAGAGTTTTGTAGAGCGGGAGAATAATCTCTTTATTTCTGGAGTGAATCCCCTTTTTTATACTTCCCAGTATTCTGTTGGCTTTGCTTGCGGCGGCTTGGCATTGCATGCCACTGCCAAGCCTGTTGTCTACCAGTACCCCCAAGTCCTTTTCCATCCTAGACTCACCCAGAGGTTCCCCCCCTAGTGAGTAGCTTGCTTTCTGGTTTCTGGCCCCCAAGTGCATTACTTTACATTTTTCAACATTAAATCTCATCTGCCATGTAGTTGCCCACCCCGTTATTTTGTTCAGGTCCGCTTGCAAGGTTTCCACATCCTGCATAGAAGATATTGGCAAGCCTAGTTTAGTATCATCCGCAAATACTGAGATTGTACTCGATATCCCCTCCTCCAGATCATTTATGAATAAATTAAACAGGATTGGTCCCAGGACAGAACCCTGGGGGACCCCGCTTTCCACACCCGCCCAATCCGAGTACTCCCCATTAATCACCACCCTCTGTACTCTCCCCTGGAGCCAGTTCTCTATCCAGGTACTCACCTTATGGTCCATACCTACCTTCCTTAGTTTGTACAGTAAGCGTTTGTGGGGAACGGTGTCAAAGGCCTTTGCAAAGTCCAGATACACCACATCCACAGGCTTTCCTTTATCTAGGTGGCAGCTCACTTCATCGTAGAAGGTTAATAGATTGGTTTGGCACGAACGATTTTTCATGAATCCGTGCTGATTACTACTTATAATACCGTTTTCATTACTAAAGTCTTGTATGTGGTCCCTTAACATCCCCTCCAAAATTTTGCAGACTACTGATGTTAGGCTGACCGGCCTATAGTTACCCGGGATATATCTCGGCCCCTTTTTAAATATTGGTACCACATTGGCTTTTTTCCAATCAGCTGGCACCATACCCGTCTGTAAACTATCCTTAAAGATCAAGAATAATGGTCTGGCAATCACCTGGCTGAGCTCATTAAGAACCCTCGGGTGCAAGCCATCCGGTCCCGGGGATTTATTTATGTTAAGTTTCTCTAGTTTAGCTCTAAGTCTATCCTCTGTTAGCCATGGCGGCACTTCCTGAGGTGTATTATTTAGTTTGGCCTTACAAGCTGGGTTAGTGTAGCCCCCCGATTCCTTTGTGAAGACTGAAGAGAAGAAATTATTTTACACTTCCGCCTTTTCTCTGTCCTCAGTGGCCATTTTTCCTTTATCATCTTTTATGGGGCCAATGTGCTCTGGCCTCGCTTTCCTACTGTTTATATACTTAAAGAACTTCTTGGGGTTCTTTTTACTCTCCTCCGCTATATGTCTCTCTTGTTCTATTTTAGCCGCCCTGATTTCATCTTTACATTTCTTATTACACTCTTTGTAGTGCTTAAATGCTGCCAATGACCCCTCAGTCTTGTATTTTTTGAAGGCCTTTTCTTTAGCTCTAATATACATTTTTATGTTGGAGTTTAGCCACCCAGGGTTTAGTTTTGCTCTTTTAAATGTATTTCCCTGTGGAATGCACTGGCCCACCCCCTTGTTAAGTATGCTCTTGAAGCACTCCCATTTTTCCTCCGTGTTCTTTGTTCCCAGGGTTCTATCCCATTTGATATTTTCTAGCAGCGAGCGCAGTTTAGGGAAATTGGCTCTTTTGAAATTCAGTGTCCTTATATTACCCTTGTGTTTCCTATTACTGTAATTAATACTGAAACCAATTGACCTATGGTCACTGTTTCCTAAGTTGTCCCATATTTCTATATCCGTGAACAGGTCTGTATTGTTGGTAATCAGTAGGTCAAGTACCGTATTGTTTCTTGTCGGTGCATTCACCATCTGACCCATGAAATTGTCCTGCAAAACATTTAGGAACTGCCTAGCCTTGGCTGAGTGCGCGGTTCCTTCTGCCCAGTCTATATCCGGATAATTAAAGTCCCCCATTATAATGACATTTCCCATCCTTGCTGCCAATCCTATCTGTAACATGAGGTCCGCCTCACCCTCCTCCCTCTGGTTGGGGGGCCTATAGCATACGCCCAATATTACCTTCCCCACCGTGCCTTCCCTTTGAAGCTCTACCCATAGGGATTCTGCCTCATCCATAGCTCCATTATTAATATCATCCCTCATATTTACCTGTACACTGTTCTTAATATACAGACATACCCCTCCCCCTTTTTTACCCTCTCTATCCCTGCGATAAAGGGAATACCCCTGAATGGTCGCCATCCAGTCATGAGAGCTGTCAAACCAAGTCTCAGTTATCCCCACAAAATCTAAGTCCTCCTCAAACATCAGCAGCTCCAGCTCTCCCATCTTGTTGGCCAGGCTTCTGGTATTGGTATACAAACCTCGTAATTTTGACCGGTTACATATATCCTCGTTTGATGTTTTTAGGCTGCTCTCTTGATTTTTCCCCGTACCCACCCTGGGTTTAGGAGCTCCGAACACCCTACCGCTAATGCCCCCATTTCTGCCCTCTGAAACTTGCTTTCCACTGGCTAATTCTAAATCCGTACCCTCCCCCCCGTCACCTAGTTTAAAAGCCCCTCTAACTTTGTGGCCATCCTCTCACCCAGTACGGCTGCACCCTCCCCATTTAGGTGCAATCTGTCCCTACCAAAGAGCCGGTGGCCGACTGAGAAGTCGGCCCAGTTCTCCAGGAACCCGAAACCCTCCTTACTACACCAGCTCCTCAGCCACTCGTTAACTTCCCTAATCTCCCGCTGCCTCTCTGGTGTGGCTCGAGGTACAGGTAGTATTTTGGAAAATACTATCTTGGAGGTCCTAGTCCTCAACTTAGCGCCTAAGTCCCTGAAATCGTTTAGGACTCTCCATCTTCCTCTGCCTATGTCATTTGTACCCACGTGTACCATGACAGCTGGGTCTTCCCCAGCCCCTCCCAATAATCTGTTCACCCGATCCGCGATGTGCCGAACCCGAGCGCCCGGCAAACAACAGACTGTTCGGCGCACACGGTCTTTGTCACAGATTACACTGTCTGTCCTTCTAATAATTGAGTCCCCTACCACCAGCACCTGTCTTTCCTTTCCCTTTCTCCCGGCCTCACTGGAGGAGTTCTTCCCCTGGCAGCTAGGGGCGTCGCTCTGCTCCAGCAATGCTGGTCCCTGACTGGTTTCCCCAACAACTTTCCTATCTTGGGTAAAGCTTGCACCCATCACATGGATGTCACAGGGACAGGAATGACTGAAAATCTCCCCAATTCGTCACATACCAAATGATAAAACTCTGACAAAAAATGTTACTCGTCCTCACTCTAGCCTAAAAAGTGATCCTGGAGTTAGGCTTAAAATGGGGTCCATTTACAAAGGACTGAAAATGTTCTTCTTTCTCAGGTAGGCCGTGACATTTAAACAATGCTTAGTTGGTACTAAGGGGCCCAAAGTGTGCCAAGAAAATATCCCCCACACCATTACATCATCACCACCAGCCTGAGCCGTTGATACAAGGCAGGATAGATCCAGGCTTTCATGTTGTTTATGCCAAATTCTGACCCTACCATCTGAATGTTGCAGCTGAAATCGAGACTCATCAGACCAGGCAATGTTTTTCCAATGTTCTATTGTCTAATTCTGGTGAGCCTGTGCCAATTGTAGCCTCAGTTTCTTGTTCTTAGCAGATGGGAGTGGCACCTGGTGTGGTCTTCTGCTGCTGTAGCCCATTTGCTTCAAGGTTCAATGTGTTGTGCATTCAGAGATTGGATTCTGCATACCTTGGTTGTAACGAGTGGTTGAGTTATTCTTGCCTTTCTATCATCTCTAACAAGTCTGCCCTGTCTCCTCTAACCTCTGACATCAAGAAGGAAAAGCAAACCCTGAAAACAAAAATTTGCCAACAGGTTGAGTCTTTTGGTAGAAGAGCCTATATATGCCTTATAAGTCTTTTTTTAATCAGTACACTGACTCCGGTGCATGCGCAGTACAGTGTACAGTTCCTGCATCTTACAGATGTTGGGAATGGAGCCTGGTATTGAGATAATGTAACTCAAGCACACATGCATGGGAGTTACATAATCAGTGCCTGTCTAATTAGCAAATCAAGAAGACAGTGGACACAGAAGAAGAGGAAGATTATGTGGCACCAACAGGGATGGAGTGGATATAGGGAGCTTGGACCTATCATTGGAGGAAAATGTTTCAGAAGGTTGTAATCTCTAATGAGCAGGACCCTCTGATTCCTACTGTATTACAGTGTATTGTATTTGTACTGTCTACACTCACGTTGTAAAGCGCTGCGTAAACTGTCGGTGCTATATAAATCCTATATAATTATAATAACAAGGTGCATGTATGCTGTGCACAATATGGCACATGCTGGCTGTGCCCACCACTCTTTACTCCTGCTTTAGGTTTCCAGCAACAGCAGAAGCCCAACATCAAGGCAGCTGAAGACCATCAATGTGTGTCTGTACCAAACCCAACACAAGTAACTGCTCAGATCAATTTATAATCTAGCAAAAGTAAATGTATAAATAAGCATGGCAATGCATAGAAGAAGAGAGAGAGAGCAAGAGAATAAATCAGGTTCTGCAAAAAAATGTGCACCATGACTGCCATAGTACACCTACATGCACCAATGGAGATAACATCACCAGTGCAGGGACAAGGTCACCTAGAGCCCAGGGCGAACATGTGAAATAGCGCCCCCCCAAGATGTATGGCCATTATGTGTCAGCAAAAATCCCCCACCCCATACAAATCAAACACTAATCTGCATTCTTACCTCCTAAGCATAAATTCCTCCCAGAACAAATCTGGTCCCCTACTGAAATTCCCTCCCTCCCAAATCTTTGCCCCCTAGCTAAAATCCTCTCTCCCCATATGCCCCCCAGCACAAAATCCCCCTCCCCCCAAATAATGTCCCCCTCTTAGCACAAGCCCCTCAAATGTCCTCTCTGAGCACAATTCCCCCCCAGCAAAAATTCCTCTCCCCCAATTCCCCATCCAAACATGAATCCCTCCCCCTCAAAGTTTCCCTCCTGGCACAAATCCCCCCCCCCAATCATCCATATTTGCACAAATCCCCCCCCCCCCCCCGAAACAAAGAAAAAAAATATTCTCCTCCTAGCACTCATTCCTTTCCCCCTCTACCATTTTTAGCACGAACCCCCCAAATGCCCACCCCCAGAACAAATCCTGTTACCCCCTCCCAACACAAATCCCCCCAAATCACCACTCCTAGCACACCTCCCCAAATTTCCCCTTAGGACCATTTTTACCCTCAATTTCCTCCTCCTAACACAAATCCCCTCCCCCCTTCCCATCTCCTCTTGATGACCCCCCCCCCCACCTCA
Source organism: Pelophylax lessonae (assembly GCF_965119305.1). Lineage (NCBI taxonomy): Eukaryota > Metazoa > Chordata > Amphibia > Anura > Ranidae > Pelophylax > Pelophylax lessonae. The sequence goes on from NC_138769.1 coordinate 597,454,385, forward strand.
CATGACACCACAGTGCCCAGGGCAGCCGCTCCCTCCTGCCCACCCCTTGTCCCGACCCTGAACATCACTGACCCTGAATCTGTTCAAAGTTCTGGAACTGGGAGTGTGACATGTATTTACTTGCAAATACTACTATAGGAGCCTTTAACATAGACATGCAGCCATGGAAGATGTTCTTTTAGGCCAATATAGAAGAAAAAATCCACATGATTTGCATCTCATAATGTCACAATTGTCTGCGTAATACAGCAAATCCCTCCCATGTGAATCTTTAAAATATGCTCATTTTATAATCAAATCTACTTAAAAATTCAAAGGGGTGATAATCCATTCTAGCCAGTTCATTTTTCACTGATCTGACTAAACTGACATTTGATTGGTTGAAATGGGTTTTGCACATCGTCAGTGCTTGGCGTCCGATTCACTGCTTGCGTTTGATTTGTAGTCCCCAATATTCGTGTTTATAAACCTTTATTAAACAAGTAAGATTAACCAGTTTCTTTTATTAGGTTCTTTCTTCATCCCCTATCGCTTTCCCTTTCCTGTCTCTCCTATTGACAGTTATGAAAAGTATATTGTAATATTCTCTGATCACTGAGGCATATTCAATTTTGCAAACTGGTGCCTTAATGTGTTTCATTTCCAGCCTGTCACATCTTGCTCTTTCACAGGATTGGCTCCCTTTAAGCTTATTTCTGCCATTTATAAATACTTAATTACCATACTTTTCTGTAATATAAAACTGTGCTTAACTCATTTGCTGAATTCCTAATTTAACACACAATAGAAGGTCCTTCCTGCTGAGAAAATGCATCACAGAAATGACAGGGCTTGTTAAAAAAAAAAGAAAATTCAGTGTATCATCAGTTCAGGATAAAAGAAAACATAGCACATGGAAACAAAACTCGGAGGATACAAATTTCACTTTGATTCTCTTTATTGAAGAAGAGTGCGAGGCAATGGATGGGCTTCTCCATAAGTCTATTGGTGTCTGAACCCAAAATAATGTCTAAGATATGGGTACAATACCAAGGATTATGTTACCCTACACAGGGGACCTGATTTCCTGACCTAGGAAGTAAAGGAAAGACTGGTGGCACTGGGCCTGATTTACTAAGTGTGGTATAATGAAACAAACCCGTGTTCAATTTAAGGCATTTATAAAATAAATTAACATTCGTACAGTGTACCAAACATACATTTGTTCAGTGTGCATGGGAACAAGATTGGATGTTATTAGGCTATTTTCTACCCAGAGGAAATGTGATTTATTCTTGCAGTGAAGCAGGAACATACTGCATTATGGCCACTAGATGGAGCAAATGATCATTTAAAAAAAATACTTATTTAATATGATTGTCACTCCCGTGGTTATTTTGCGGTATTTTCCTGATTCACTCCATACTGCATGAATGAATAACCTAATAACATTGGTTCTTGCCCCATTCACACAATAAATGTGCATGCAGTTTTACATGACCAATAGCTCTCTGAATTTGAAAGTACACCCCCAAGTATCTCGCTATATGAAGAATAACATGGGATTTTTTATTTATTTTTTTTTTATATTCACATGCACAGGCTTAGATGGCTGAAATAAGGATTCACAATGGTTTACTAAAACAATTGACACTGAGCTTGTTTGTCAACTATTTATATGCCTACAAAAATCTGTTTTCTGAGCACAGGTTCACCTTATTTACTATTAGCCTCTTTTCCTTTAAAGAGGTTGTAAACCCCTTTTGTTTACATTTACCTATAGGTAAGCCTACATTAAGGCTTACCTATAGGGGCTGTAAATATCTCCTAAACTTGCACTGTTTAGGAGATATTTACAGTGCATGCAGCCGATGACGTCATCGGCGCATGCACTCTGAAGGAACGGCCACCCGCGCCGTTCCTTCAGATCCCAGTGCCGTGAACGGTGGCTCCCGCGCGCATGCGCGGGAGTGATGTAATCGCGCCCCGGCCAATCAGATGGCCGGAGGACGAGATCCAGGAAGCAGGATGGCCGGACATGTCGGCCATCCTTTCGGCACTGAGCGGGCTTTGTTTTTAGGTAAGTACTTCATAATGAGCTAGTATACGATGCATACTAGCTCATTATGCCTTTGTCTTTACAGGGTTTTTTTTCCACATTTTTTAAACGGGTTTACTTCCTCTTTAAGGCCCCTTTCATACATACGGTCCGATCAGATCTGCCTGTCAGTTTTACTGGCAGACCTGATCGGATGCCCCTATGGGGCAGCGGATGTTAGCGGAGACATGTCCGCTGACACCCACTGCCATCCGATCTAATCCTGTCCGTCAAATCTGGACGGATGGAAACCCTATTTTCCATCCGTCCAGCGGATTGGATAGGATGAGAACGAACGGGCGGTCTGTTCCCATCCGATTCTCCCATAGAGGACAGCGGGGATCTGACAGTTCCGTCTCTGCACATAGAGTGGAGACGGAGCAGTCATCTGCCTGCTCATTGGGGATCGGCGGATCGATCCCCTGCTGAGCAGAATGGAGTCCGTCGGCGGAATGGACAGGTGAAAAGGTTGAGAAAGGCTGATATAGACAATGCTTTTCACTGGCTAACTACATTAATTTTGTAGTATAAACTTTCAAAAATACTGAGTACACCTGTATAGGGGCATCAAAGGACCCATGAAGGATCTTGATGAGGAGACACAATCAGATCAGTGAAAATAGGAAGATAATAAAGCAGAGGTGTAAAATAAGCAATATTTATTAAGGAATTGTGACCCTTTATGTTATCTGTCAAGTGACAGAACTTCAAGTTTGATGCGGAACTTTAGGATACAAAGGAAGTGGAAAGACTGCAGCGCCCTAAATGGTGGCAAGACTTTCATGTGCCACTATGACCTTATCTGAGCTGTCATCTCTGTGCAGTTTATAATTCTGTTCCTGGACAGATTACAAATAAGAAACAAATGTGATGATCAAATTATGTCTATTTAACAAATCCAAAAAAAACTTTAAGAATCAAGGGTGTCATGTAAAGGAAAACCATGACAGTTCATTTCTTTTCAGCCTACTGTAGACAGTTAAAAGAGTATTTCTTACAAGTTGCTTTGGGTTTCTGCACCCAGCATATCATCGCAGCCCGAATGAATAAGCCCAATTGTATAACAATATCCTTTCACTAACTATAGGCTTTTCTGCAAATTCTCAGAATGCAGAAAAGGTTTTCTTGTCTCTGCTGCCTCCTGCTGATGACTTGTAAAAATACAACACAAACTCTTTGTATTGTCAGTATTGTCACAAAGATACAAAATTTCTCTTTATAAACAGAGAACACAAGAATACACACCCCAAAGCTCAAACACGTGTGTGTGTGTGTGTGTGTGTGTGTGTGTGTGTGTGAGTATGTATATATATATACTGACAATGTAAGTAGGGCAGAGATTGCTGTCAGTAGGGCGGTGGATGGTGTCAGTAGTTTTTATTTGTATTATTTTATTTTTTATTGTTTTTTACATTTATATTTATATATATACATTTTTTTTTTCTTACAATTTTTTAGGAGTTCATTAGGGAGCTTTGGTAAAATATCAGGGGTCCAAACAGGGGGAATCTGCGCCACATGGGGTGATTAGAGTGTGCCCAGGCTCTGCGCACACCTATGATTGCTGTTATAGGCAGATAGTTTCCTGCATTTGAATATCAAACTATTTGGCACATTCTGTTTAATTTTGCACTCCAGAAAGCTGTGTAGAATAGAGCTTTTTCAATATTGGTCTGATCTGGGTTGCTGTGGAGATGATCACTTATCATGGCTACTACCAGTGTGAAATTTTTATAACCTTAAAGACCCATTTAAACTTTTGCACATGCATTGCAATGTGCTAAATGTGTTCAACTTGCCCATAATAAAAATAGTGTCTGTTCCCATTTTCAGCGATGCAGTGCGCTTTGAAAATTATGTTATTTTCTTAATTTTAGTGCATCGGGAGGCCCATAGAAGTCAACGGCAGCACATTAAAAAGCATATAATGTGTTTTGATGAGCTGGCAACATGTATTAACAAGCCTTGGTCAACAGCTGTTAACCCTATCCCCTTCGAATTCTAAATGTGTGTCAAAACGCATGTCAACCTGTCAATGAAAAGCACGTTGACACATGACAAAGCATCTACCTAACGCTGCAAAAAAAAAAAACTGCACCTCTATGTGCAAACAAAGATCTAAATGGGTCATAAAACATAATCTGGATACTGACAGACTTCTGGGAACTGATAAACTTCGATCAGTTACTAAACTACAAGATATTTAAACACTACTTTGTTGGTGACAGATTTTCTTGTTTTATTTATTACAGGTATGTTTATACTATACCAATTTACATAGCACCTTACATTTTCTATATGAGAATTGGGGGGAGAATAATTATCTATCAGCAAAATAGCAGCACAATCCCCTAAAAATGGTAAACCAAGTCTTACAGGGAAATCCCTGTAGGCGAGGAAAGTGGGGATTTTATTGTGCCATGGAACATCGAATGAAAAACAAATTATAAAAAATGTATATACATTTTATTAAAGGCATAATGATAAAAAGCATCATTTGACAATACAACATCTAAAAGGTGTATCATATAAAGTAACGCATCCTGTAATGTGATGGATTAACGTGTTTCGCCCACACTTTGGGCTTCCTCAGGATCCAGATGTGTAGCAAACCTTTCCAGAGAGTATATATACACCATGAATAAAAACACCACACCAAATCTCATCAACCAAGCCACGAAACCTAAAATAGTATACTAAAGAGTACACAATTTGTATAGGCCGAGAAGGAGATCTTACAAACCCGTGGCACATTAAAATCTTTACTTTCCTCGCCTACAGGGATTTCCCTGTTAGACTTGGTTTCTCTTTTGCACTTACATATACTTTATGTTGTACATTCCAATCAGTCCCTTCCCTCATGGAGCTTACCATCTAAGGTTCTTAACTCACATTCATACATACTAGGGCCAATTTAGACAGGAGGCAATGAACTTACCAGCATGTCTTTGGGGTATGGGAGGAAACCGGAGTACACAGGGGAAACCCACGCAGGCACAGTGAAAACATGCAAACTCCAGGTAGGTAGTGCCAACGTTGGCATTTGAACCAATGACCCTAATGCTGCTAGGCAGAAGTGCTAACCACTTAACCACTTTCCCTTTTATTATGGTTTAAAGGGCTATGCCACCAAAACTGATTTTCTGCATTGTTGCATTGTTGTTATACTATTTTTTTTAATTTGTCAGATGAATCAGGAGTGAGACCTCCCTGTCATAGATCTCAGCTCTGATATACCCCTCATGGAATTCCATCTCTGCTGTTGCATATTCAACGATGTTAAATTCATTTTAAAACAATAAGGAGGAGTGTGGGTAAATAGGAAGACTAGTGGGTGAAACTAAGCACTCAGGTGTAAAGGCCTCGCTATCCATATTCCAAATAGACAAATATCACCATTCCAACATGGCAGCAGCCAAAGTTAGAACACAAGCTGCAAGTGCACCGTCCATTTAAAGTAAGCCTATCACAAAGCTGAACAAGTCAAACCAAGCATATGAAGAATGCATAAGTGTAAGTTAGTATCTGTAATAACCACATGTTAACGTGATCAGCAGATCCAGTAATACAGGCAGCTGCAGGTATAACAAAATCTTGACTCTTCTTGTAAAAGTCAAGCATGGTCACACCCACGTACACATACTGAGAATCTATACAAGTCAATGAGGCCACTTATCACATTAAAATGACAAATAGAAAGGTTCCATGGTATGTATGTGAGCTGCTCAGTCTGCTAGGAAGTGTAGTCCTGTGCCTGCTGCTGTGTTTGCTGGCTGGGAAGGAGCCCACCCATGCTTCAGACAACGACAGATAAGAGCAGAAGATCCCGAGAGCCGCACATCAGAACAAGACCTACTGGGTGAAGACAAGTTGCAGTTTCAGCCTGGGACCCCACTAGGCCACCCCCCAATGTGTTTCACTCCGCCCACTGGAGCTTACTCATTAGGATTGCTGCTGTGATTGCTGGCTGGGAAGGAGCACGCCCACGCTTCAGACAATGACAGATAAGCACAGAAGATCACGAGAGCTGCACATCAGAACAAGACCTGCTGTGTGTAGACAAGTGGCAGTTTCAGCCTGGAACCCCGCCAGGCCATGCCCCCAATGTGTTTCACTCCGCCCACTGGAGCTTACTCATGGGGATGAAACTTGTTAGGACCGTGGCCTGGCGGGGGTCCAGGCTGAGACTGCCACTGGTCTACACACAGCAGGTCTTGTTCTGACGTGCGGCTCCCAGGATCTTCTGCAAATAGAAAGGGCCACCAGGTCTTAGTGACAGTAGAAGGTTGGCTTTTTCATGAAAAGTTTAGATTTGCACATAACTTCAGCTGCTTGTATATCTGGATCTACTGATCACTTTGACATGGAAGCAAGTCTTTGCTTGTATATGTATTGCATTATATACTCAGTTTGAGGTGCAACAGGTTTATAACACTGATGTAGCACGTTCTTATGTTTATAGACACTAATAGGGTTTTATAAGGTCAACTGTAACAGTTTTCCATAGCAGTATTCTTTCCTTATAGCTATGTTATGTATCATTTATCATTCCTGAAGGATATATTTTATAGATACAGCTTTTATATATCTGCACTTTGCAGTTTAAGTTCCACAAAACACATCAGTGTGGGTCTAAGCATCTTGAAATGAATTCCATGGTAAGCCCTCTGGGATGTAGACGTATTGTATCTGTACAATTCTATCTACTTTGCAGCTCATTAACAGACATATTGTATTATTATTCTCTTGATATTAATGAGGTTTACATATCCTGTGGATCGTTTTGGCATCACATCAGTGCAAGATTTCAGCTGTTTTTATGCACAGTTTCCTTAAAGGACTTTCAGATAAAAGGTAACATAAACTACAGAGTAACTGAGGGAAGAAAATGGGACACATTTATAGTGATTGAGGATTATGCATTGAAGTTTACGAAGAGGTTTCACTTTTCAGCTCAAAACAGTTATTTCTGCTCTGCAATGTCCGCTAATCCTTTGCTAACACAGCACACGATTATTGCCTGTCATGCTTTTTGCAAGGTGTAAGCTACTCTTCAGATTTCCTCCAGGGAGGATTTTGGAGTGAAGACTATAATTCGGCACAAGAGAAAAATTTAGTCTTGGATCACATTGGGCATCACTAAGAGTCAGATGTACTAAAGTGTGAAGTGAGGGAAAGTGAAGTTAACTTGTTTCCACTTCAACAACCAATCACGTGAAGAAGAACAAATCTTTTTATAGAGCCAAGATCTAAATGATTGGACTGTGAACTGCCTATATAATGGTAAGGAATACATTAAAAGTTAGATTTTAGATGTAATAACAATTTGTTTTGGATAGAAAGTTGAGAACATCTGTTGAACTTCATGTTTCAGGCTTCAGGTACACATAGCCTATTATGACCACCAGCTGCAGGAAAACTCAAAAAATGATTTTACCACGATTTTGACGCATTTTGCGGCCGCAGTCAAAACGTTCCTATCCTGAATGCAATTCTTCCGCATTCAGAAGTAGTAGGTTGAACCTCCTCTAACCGCAGCAGCTCCTAAACAATCCTAAAAGCCTAGGTGTACATGGACACATAGGCTTTTATGGAGTCGAGTTAAGGAGCTTTGGCAAAAAAAATGCCAAGAGCTCCTGAACTCAAGTTTAGGAGCCGTAGTGTACATAAAGCCTTAAGCTGGCTGTGTCCCTGTTTGAAGATTCTCTATCTCGTTGTATTTGCAGGATGTGTCTTTTAAATACAACAGGAAATGAGATGAAGTATTCATTTGGCAATTACCACCAGAACAGGTGTCCCCAGTTGGAGGATTCTCTTCTACTGTTATCTAGTAGTAGTAAGTCATGACTGCTGAGGAGCATAGGCTTAAAGTGGTAGTAAACCACCACAAAAATAAAAATAAAAATTAGGCCCCCTGCAAGTTTAAGTTACTATGTACTAGTATGCTCTGCATACTAGCACATTACAGGTCCCTCTCAAAAAATTAGCATATTGTGATAAAGTTCATTATTTTCTGTAATGTACTGATAAACATTAGACTTTCATATATTTTAGATTCATTACACACAACTGAAGTAGTGCAAGCCTTTTATTGTTTTAATATTGATGATTTTGGCATACAGCTCGTGAAAACCCAAAATTCCTATCTCAAAAAATTAGCATATCATGAAAAGGTTCTCTAAACGAGCTATTAACCTAATCATCTGAATCAACTAATTAACTCTAAACACCTGTAAAAGATTCCTGAGGCTTTTAAAAACTCCCAGCCAGGTTCATTACTCAAAATCGCAATCGTGGGTAAGATTGCCGACCTGACTGCTGTCCAGAAGGCCATCATTGACACCCTCAAGCAAGAGGGTAAGACACAGAAAGAAATTTCTGAACGAATAGGCTGTTCCCAGAGTGCTGTATCAAGGCACCTCAGTGGGAAGTCTGTGGGAAGGAAAAAGTGTGGCAGAAAACGCTGCACAACGAGAAGAGGTGACTGGACCCTGAGGAAGACTGGGGAGAGGGAAATGCCAAAATGCCTGAAGTCCAGTGTCAAGTACCCAAGTCGTGATGGTCTGGGGTGCCATGTCAGCTGCTGGTGTTGGTCCACTATGTTTTATCAAGGGCAGGGTCAATGCAGCTAGCTATCAGGAGATTTTGGAGCACTTCATGCTTTCATCTGCTGAAAAGCTTTATGGAGATGAAGATTTAATTTTTCAGCACGACCTGGCACCTGCTCACAGTGCCAAAACCACTGGTAAATGGTTTACTGACCATGGTATTACTGTGCTCTATTGGCCTGCCAACTCTCCTGACCTGAACCCCATAGAGAATCTGTGGGATGTTGTGAAGAGAAAGTTGAGAGACGCAAGACCCAACACTCTGGATGAGCTCAAGGCCGCTATCGAAGCATCCTGGGCCTCCATAACACCTCAGCAGTGCCACGCCGCATTGAAGCAGTCATTTCTGCAAAAGGATTCCCGACCAAGTAATGAGTGTATAACTGAACATAATTTTTTGAAGGTTGACTTTTTTTGTATTAAAAACACTTTTCTTTTATTGGTCGGATGAAATATGCTAATTTTTGTGAGATAGGAATCATCAATATTAAAACAATAAAAGGCTTGCACTACTTCAGTTGTGTGTAATGAATCTAAAATATATGAAAGTCTAATGTTTATCAGCACATTACAGAAAATAATGAACTTTATCACAATATGCTAATTTTTTGAGAGGGACCTGTATAACAGGCTTACCTGCACACGGAGCCCTCCAGAGCAGCGTTGTCCCAGCTTTCCAGTGCTTTCATCTTCACTTGGTCCTTCCATCTTCACCCAGTCTTCCTTCTGGGTTTGCGGGCTCCAGCTGTATAAATGGACCCGGCCCCGGCACAGAGTTCTGAAGGTGCGGCACAGATTGGCAGCATTTATATCAACATAGAGAGCACCGACAACTTATCCAATCACCATGTAGACAGATGCTATTGTCAAAGAATAGGATGGAAGGTGTGAACGTTGTGGAACCCCCCTGTTCCAATTTTTCTTCCACAATTTTCATACCTTCCTTCTTGTTCTCGGACAATAACATCAGCGTTTCAATGGTGATTGGATTGGGGTGTCCGTGCTACCTGTGTGACTACAAATTCGGGGGACTTTACTGACATTTATTAGACCTGAAGAAATGGCTTGGAAAAGCTACAAAACGTCTTTAACATTATAGAACAAGTTCAGTTAAATGTGACTGAATACTACTAAATATACTACATCCTGGATAAATGAGAACCTTCACACACTCCTAGTGACAACTGTAACATTTTAGACTACAATTACAATGACAGGAAGTAACAATACAGTCCTCGACTGCGGTTCACACAGAACCAAAAATCGGTCAGAAGTTCTAACTCTTCCCCACCCAACCCAAAACTAAAGTAGCATTGGGATGGTGAAGACTAGGCAGCGCCAAGTGCTTATTGGTATCACTTTCTTTTAAAAACGTGTCACTGCAGGGCATCCCAGGAGTCGCTGAAACCCATCTGACCTGCATTAGGCAGCTTATTGGTTTAAGAAAGACCAAGAATTGTGGAGAGAGGTGTCTTCTGTGTGGAAGAAGAGGAGAGAAACTTTTAGGAAAAAATGTTTCCCTTCTCTCCCCCCCCCCTTTTTTTTGTGTGTGATTGTCTTTAGAAGTAGTACAAAAATATGGAATAATATTTTGGAAAATGGAAGATATAAAATATATATTTTGTATTTGTATAGATCGTTGATGAAACAAAGGTTTAAAAAGGATATCTTAGCTAAGATTTGTATTTAAAGGAGTTGTAGAGGCAGAAGGTTTTTCATCTTGATGCATTCTCTGCATAAAGATAAAAAGCCTTCTGTGTGCAGCAGCTACCCCAGCACCCCCTAATACTTACCTGTGCTCCAGCGATGTCCAGGTGTCCCCCGGCCATCCCTCCTGATTGGCTGAGACACAGCAGAGGTGCCATTGGCTCCCGCTGCTGTCAGTCAAAGTCAGTTAGCCAATCAGGAGAGAGTGGGCAGGGCTGAACGGCAGCTCCCTGTCTGAATGGACATACGGAGCTGCAGCTCGCCCTGGGTGCCCCCATAGCAAGCTGCTTGCTGTAGGGGCACTCAACAGAAGGGAGGAGCCAGGAGCAGCGAAGAGGAGGAACCAGGCTGCCCTGTGCAAAACCAGTGCACAGAGGAGGTAAGTATAACATATTTGTTATTTTAAAAAAAACTTGAGACTGTACAATTACTTCAAAGGAAAGAGATTAAATGGAAACCCGTGAAAATCTGTTGAAATAAAGTTATAGTATTAAAAAAAAGAAAGACCAAGTAACAGCCCCATTGCAACCTCAAAATGCAAAGGGGGACACCTCTAAATTGTTTATTACAATCAATTGCAAAGATTCCCAACGTAGCGGGTGATCAGTTGTGTGTCAACTTTTCCCAAACTCTAAATTTTTATATTTCAGGGGACTTTGTTTTGGGGGCTGCCAGAGTGCCATGCATCAGCAGTTCTCAGGCAACTGTCACTGATTGAGTACCGGGCAGTCTTCATCTGTAAGGGTATTTCCATCAGCTGTGTAAGGTAATAGGTTTACTTTAAAGGGGAACAGAATGTCTAGAACTAAACAAGGTAGGTATAAGATATAAGGGAGCCCAGTTTAAATTTTATACCATGGCCCCACGTCGATTACTTCCAATACTTCCAACCCTGTTATACAAACATCAGTTTATTTGTTTTCTGTTTGTAATTGCAGGCATTTGTCAGTTGTATTACCCATTGCCAGTTGGCTACTTGAAACCTAATATTTGTAATGTTGTGATATAAGCTGTCTTTACATATATGTCTACTGTTACTGCTGAGCTATGAAATGTTTATCACTGAAGATAATATCTAGAATACATAACAGCGTTTGCATGTAATGAAAGGCAGCGGCTGAGCCGAGGTTTAGTTACACGGCCATTAATCAGTTTTATCATCACTACATTTGTCTTTTGGTTAACTGTAGACGGATTGAAATACATCCAAGTAACCTCAACACTAAAAAGGTTAAAGCGACTGCCCGCGATGTAAAAACACCCATTCTAAACAGAGTGCAATGTGTGTGCGTGTGTAAACATTATTATAACTATAAAACACTTTTACTGTGATACAGAATCATTAAACTTGATGCTAAACTGTAACCACATTTTTTTTGCACGCAGGGTTTTTATAGTTCAAGAGGAGGCTTTATTGTTATTTAAAATGATGGCCTAAGAGCCACTACATATACTTAATGAGCAGACAGTCGCAGGCTGGGCGCAGATAGTGTGTGCCATTTATTCCATGGAGGTAAACTGCCATCAGCCAGTTTCAGCATTATGCATGGCTGGCAGGAGTGAACGTGTCTGGATGCTGGGTGATTGGACTCAGTCATTATCTTGGTCTGATCGCAGACTAATAGCTGTACATCGTGCCATGCAGAGCCTCTACAAGTTCAATGTCAGCACTTATTAGCATAAAAATAATCTTCAGAACTAACTACATTATACACGAGGGCTAGAATGAGCTTGTAAAGCGGCTCTGCAACATACAGTTCAAACATCATCTTGTTTTAAACAAAAAACAATGCGCAAAGATCATTGGCCCATAACAATTTGCTATATGCTGCTGAATCAGACATTTTGGTTGCTGTAGGTTTATGCATATCATTGACGTTTGGACAGTTATTACATTTTCAGTGAATCCAACACTATTATCCGGTGTTTGATAGATGCAAGAGAGTTAAACCCATACCTCATAACTTTCCGAGATTGGAAAGCCAGGCCCTTTTTTAGTGCAAAGCAAAGTGCACACCCCTACAATGCTCCTAGTTACATGGACCACAAAGAAATAATACACAAATATGACTAGGTGTACCCTCAAGTTCTTTTGTTGGATGAAAGCTTTAGTGTATTATAACATTTCTGGTAGTGATCTAATACATTATTTATAGAGATCTATACAGAAGAACAAAAGGGAGGATAACTAAGGAGTAAAAGATGAAGATGGATTTGGTTCCAAAAGAGGGACAGTACTTCCAGACGAGAGTCAGTTAAGATTGCAGTGTTGGATGGGGCCGTGAATAGGCAATGATGGGCTTCCAAGGCATAGCAATACTGTGCAGCAGCCTGGCCGCGAAAGATCTATGCTTCTGTATGTAGGCTGAAGTGAGTTATTCTCTTTTACTAAAGCATTCATAAGGTTTACAATGTATTCAAACCCAAGAACAAAAGCATAATATATTGCAGTGTAGCAGTCCTTATATGTGGTGGCTGTTTTGTTTTTAATTTTTTTCAGGTATTTTCCCCTTTCTTTTTCTTCCAGTCCTAACTTGACAGCTCCTGCTTGTACTGTGAAGGAGCAGCATTGTCACCCTAGGACAGTGTGTTAGAATAGGACTATAGAACATATTCCTCTATATCACATGTGTCAAACACAAGGCCTGCGGGCCGAATCCGGCCCTCCAGGCCATTTCATGTGGCCCTCGCACCTCTCCTGCAGCTGCAACTCCAGCCCTGCTCTGGTCCTCCTCTAGACCCTATACTTTTTGCTTTCCAGCAATATCTACAGCTTCTTCCCAGCAGCAGCATAAGATAAGGGGTGATGAAAGGGAGGTTGGGGGACTCAACTTCTGATAATGGAGAGGCTCTTGACATCTTATGTAAGGGTAGGGGATGCTATGGACATCTAGTCTTACAGATACAACTGGCCCTTTTGAGGGCAATCATAATTCTGATGCGAATAAATTGAGTTTTACATCCCTGCTCTATATCAACTGTATAACATAAAGGGGTAGTTCTGTAGGTCACAGAGGAGAAGTGGACTTATAAGACAGAAGAATGCACAAACCAAAATTGGATGTTTGGCAGGATGAACAGGTCATTTTTGGACTTATTGAACAAGTAGAATACAAGTAGAACACAACTTTTCAATTGTATATTTAACGGATGAAAAGAGAGCAAATAAGAGAAGTTCATTGTTAGGGTTTTCATACACTTGAAGATCCTACGGTATTCTCACACCAGCCTTTAAAGGCTGGCTAGAGTTGTCTGAGTGCCAATCTAGGCCTGTTTAATGCCACACAACCAGCAAGGGGAATCACTATGCTATACAATATAATTTCTTATGGATATATGCAGTGCCTTGTTAAACATAAAGCATTTCCCGGTTTAGATACCTGGTGCTACAAGATGCCGTGTTATGTTCTATCTCTAATTCAGAATCAAATAATAAATCGCAGCATAGATCTAACATGCCAGTGAATGTGATTGATTGCAATTCATTTACTGAATGAAGAAGTACAAAGGACATTACAACAGGCGAATAAAAACAATTTTCATAAATTCCGAAACTGCTGGACCCCAGGAGGAAAAAATCCTCCTAGCATTTAAAGCCATCAAGCACCCGTTGACAGTGATCACTTTCTGACCTGCCTGTTATTTAGAAGCACTCACTGCCTTTTACCAGAAGGCTCGTCTCAAACATCACATTGTGACTGATGGAAGTCAGGGATTTTCCATCAAAATGCCATTTTTGGTCCAAAGCCCTCAATTCCAGTGATTTGTGCTCTGGGAGGCTGATGCATTGGTTGTCTATGCTTTGAGTGATTTAGAAATCTGGGTTGATTTACCTAAGCTTGCATGGATATCCTGACAATGTTTCTAATCCTAAATTTTTGTGTATTTATGTACAACATGATCAGATAACATCAAGTTAAGTGAGTGTTTAAAGTTTAATAGTTAATCTGCTTTGTGGTTTTTAGGACAGCCCAATCCAATTTATACAATCGATGCATCCACTCAAAACATCAGTTTCCCTAAATTGCCATGTGGGGCTTAAGTTTGTCAATATATCTTTGATTGTTTAGTTATCACTTCTTTTTCCTCAAAGAATTGTTAGCCATTTGCCACATTGTCAGAAAGATTGTGTTTTCAGCTGTGCCCAAAGATATGCACGTGTGCATAACACAGTTCATGCACCCATACACAAAGTCTGGGCTGTGTGTATGTCATTGTACATTTGCTAATGCACATTTTGGCTCCCAGTAGCCTATTTAAGCTTTATAGAAATTTAGGAGAATTGCTGAGTGGTAATCAGCTTCTGTGATCTGTGACCAGACCTGCTTCTTTATCGGTATTTTGACCCAATTTACTCTCTCAATTTGACTGATCCTAATTTCTCATTTTTTAAACCCTGCCTTGTGACCTGGCTCTGTTATCTGCCTGCTGATTTGGTACTGATTCTACCCATCTGATACTCACATGGCTTCTGATCCTGATTCCATATCTGTACCTCAGCTTCCCAGTTGTTGCTGACTTTTGCCAGCTCAACTGGGCTCCAGGTTTCTCCACCTGCAAGTTCCTATGACAGCCTCCTGCACAGGCTCCAGTCCTACAGTGGATATAAAAAGTCTACACACCCCTGTTAAAATGTCAGGTTTCTGTGATGTTAAAAAAATGAGATAAAAGTAAATAATTTCAGAACGTTTTCCATCTTTAATGTGACCTATAAACTATACAACTCAGTTAAACAATAAACTGAAATCTTTTAGATGGAGAGAAGTAAAAATAAACTAATATGGTTGCATAAGTGTGCACACCCTTAAACTAATACTTTGTTGAAGCACCTTTTGAGCTTATTGCAGCACTCAGTATTTTTGGGTATGAGTCTATCAGCATGTCACATCTTGACTTGGTAATATTTGCCCACTCTTCTTTGCAAAAACACTTCAGATCTATCAGATTGCGAGGGCATCTCCTATGCATAGCTCTCTTCAGATCATCCCACAGATTTTCAATCAGATTCAGGTCTGGGCTCTGGCTAGGCCATTCCAAAACTTTAAGTTCTTCTGGTGAAGACATTCCTTTGTTGATTAGGATGTATGCTTTGGGTCGTTGTCGTGCTGAAAGATGAAGATCCTCTTCATGTTCAGATTTGTAGCAGAAGCCTGAAGGTTTGGTGCCAATATTGACTGGTTTTTGGAACTGTTCAAAATTCCCTCTAATATGACTAAGACCCCCTTTTCCAGCTGAAGAAAAACAGCCCCAAAGCATGATGCTGCCACCATCATGCTTCACTGTGGGTATGGTGTTATTTTGGTGATGTGCAGTGATGTTTTTGCGCCAAACATATCTTTTGGAATTATGGCCAAAAAGTTCAACCTTGGTTTAATCAGACCATAACACATTTTCCCACATGCTTTTGGGAGACTTCAGATGTGTTTTTGCAAAATATAGCCAAGCTTGGATGTTTTTCTTCATAAGAAAAAGCTTCTGTCTTGCCACTCTACCCCATAGCCCAGACATATAAAGAATACGGGAGATTGTTGACACATGTACCACACAGCCAGTCTTGCTAGATATTCCTGCAGCTCCGTTAATGTTGCTGTAGGCCTCTTTGCAGGCTCCCTGACCAGTTTTCATCTCATCTTTTCATCAATTTTGGGGGGACGTCCAGTTCTTGGTAATGTCACTGTTGTGCCATATTTTCTCCAATTGACGATGACTGGCTTCACTGTGTTCCATGGTATATCTAATGCCTTGGAAAACATTTTTTACCCTTCTCCTGACTAATACCTTTTAACATTGAGATCCCTCCGATACTTTGGAAGCTCTCTGCGGACCATGGCTTTTGCTGTGGGATGCGACTAATAAAATGTCAGGAAAGACCTACTAGAACAGCTGAACTTTATTTGGGGCTAATCAGAGGCACTTTAAATGATGGTAGGTGTCTACTGACTCCTATCTAACATGAGTTTGAATTTCATTGCTTAATTCTGAACACAGCTAGATCCCCAGGTATAAGAGGGTGTGCACACTTATGCAACCACATTATTTTAGTTTTTTATTTTTACTTTCCCCCCCTAAAAGATCTCAGTTTGTTTTTCAACAAAGTTGTACAGTTTATAGGTCACATTAAGACCCGGTTCACACTTCTGCGTGTGCCGGGTTCGCATGTCATGTCGGAGCGCACTGCTCCGACATGACATGCGATCAGCTGTGCGGTGCGAGTTTAGCCATACAGTTTGTATGGCTAAATTCGCACCGCACCCGCAGCAAAGACGCACAGGAGGCATTTTTGCTGCCGCATCAGGATCGGATCGCACAGCGGTTCACACTTGTGCAATCCGATCCTGTGCGAACTGCACGATCGCACTGCGATATGCGATCAAACTGGGGGTGTCGTTAAGATTACATTGACACCCCCAGCGGATCGCATATGGCAGTGTGAACTGCCGGGGGTGCGTGTGCGATGCGGGAACAGGCTGCGAATTCGCAGCCTTCCCGCATCGCAATAGTGTGAACCGAGCCTAAAGGTGGAAAAAGTTCTGAAATGATTTATCTTTGTCTCATTTTGTTTACATCACAGAAACCTGACATTTTAACAGGGGTGTGTAGACTTTTTATATCTTCTGTACATCCACATCCACAGTGTCTTCGCATCACATGCAGCATCTTCTAGCCAGGATCTTCCATCGTCCTGCCTTACCTTGTCATCAAATCCAGGCAAAAATGGACAGGAGGTGTAAGGGAAGCCTTCTCATCAGCTAAGCCTCTACCAGGTACGTCACAACCATAGGTGCTATAATACAGTGATCTCCAAACTTTTCTGAGCAAAGGGCCAGTTTACTGTCCTTTAGACTAGGGGTCTCCAGCTTTTCTAAACAAATAGGATTCTTAAGAGGGGATTCTTTAAGGGGGCAAGACTGGGGAGAAGGAAAAAAAAAGAGCAAGGGTTGTTCAAGGATGAGCGATAATGATCAGACTGGGGCCACTGGGAGTAGAAATTTTCCTGGCATTAAACATGGGATTAAACAATGGGATTAAACAATGCATCTTTGGTATAAGGGGAGGAACAGTGCCCCAACGTTGATGTCAGTGGAAGGACCAGTTCCCTATCGCTGGTGTCAGGTTGAGGAATAATGCCCTATCGCTTGTGTCTGTGGAAGGACCAGCGCCCTATCAGTGTCAGTTGGAGGAACAGTGCCCCATCATCTGAAACAATGGGAGAGATACTGCCCGTTTGCTGATATCAGTAGCAGGAATTATGCCCCATTGTTGGTGTCAGTGGGAGGAATAATGTCAATCAGTGGGATAAAAAGTGCCCCAAGGGCCAGATAAAGGCAAGCAAAGAGCCATATATGGCCCTGGGCTGCAGTCTGGAGACCACTGCTATAATAGAACATATACTGAGCCAAGGATAAAAGTATTGGTGAGCCCCGGTGCTATACAGATGTCTGCAGGCAAATGTTCACCACTTTTCATTCTGAGACTTCTTCAGCATAAGCCCACATTTTTTTGATTCCAATCAAAACATTCTAGCTGCCTTCTTCAAAACGTCCATATAGCAACCACTGAAATACACACCCCATGTATTATTATACTGTGATTTCTGTATGTGTGTTATACTGGAAATCCCTTACCATGTCTGGTTTATCAATTTGCTGTAGGTATAATTACTAGAGAAGAGAACTTGTCACTAGCCGTATATATAAAATATGAATGATGCAACCATACGGCTTAACAGCTTACTTTGCAGGCAGACAAAGACTTGATGTTTTTTCCTGAGTTACAAACAACTGAAGTAGCAAAGTCAGCAATACAGCAGATTAAGATGACAAAAAAAATGCAACTGTGCTTCTTCACATATACATAGCGAGGGGACATTTTGGTCTTTACACGGACTTACACTGTGTTCTTATCTGATTGTTCCACAGTGTCAGTTCATAAAAATAGCGTCACTCAAAGTCTGAAGTGTTCAAACGAGAGCACGCCATGTAGTACATGACTATCTGATAGTTTGACCTGTCTTTCCAATGAAGAATGATATACTCACTCCCAAGCCAACTTCGCCTGTACATCACAGTTCTGCTGCAAAGAAAATGCACAAACATAGAAAAGACAGTCTCCAGCCAAAAGCACATTTCAGGCCCTGGGTGGCTCTGTTGGCATCCTGCCACCAAACATCCTTTGTTTTTAAAACTGAAGAGCTGGGCAGAAATTTGTTAGTTGAACAGCAGCTGAATCCAATCAGATATGGGTACTGTGCAGGTATTCTGACAGCAGCGGGTGCCAGATGTCAGAATACAATAGCCAGAAGGTGAGATTCCTCCATTCACATAGTTTGGTATTTGGTATCTTGGTACATAGAATATCCTTGGTACATAGAATATCCTTGGTACATAGATATCCTGGTATCTAGAACACCTCCTCCCATGCTTGCCTCCAGGTCTTTTCCAGAGCCTCTCCAATCCTATGGAACTCCTTACCCCAATCTGTCAGATTATCTCCTACTCTATTAGCTTTCAGACAATCCCTGAAAACCCTCCTCTTCAGAGAAGCCTATCCTACCCACACCTAACAACTATACTTCCATTTTCTCCATCAACCCATCCCCCACGGTTATTGCCTTTTGTTTCACTTCTAGATTGTAAGCTCTAACGAGCAGGGCCCTCTAATTCCTCCTGTATTGAATTGTCTTTTAAATGTATTGTCTTCCCTCACATTGTAAAGCGCTGCGCAAACTGTTGGTGCTATATAATTCCTGTATAATAATACATCATGTCAGCAGCTTACGAGTTAAACAATGGTGGGGAATTTACAAAAATTGGAGCAGACCGTGTCTGGAGAAGCTGTGCATAGTAATCAGCTTCTAGCTTTAGCTAAGGCTTGAAAATGAAAGCTAGAATCTGATTGGTTGCCATGCACAGCTGCTCCAGATTTTGTTTTCTCCATTCGGCCTCATGCACACTGGACGTTATAAAAACACCAGTAGCTTTAGCTGTAGAATGCTGCTTTAATAACGTTGCGTTTTTAGCAAAACTTTACTCCCACAAAAGCTTTTGGCTAAAAAACACTCATTGCTGAATAGCCGCGTTTTTCATTTTTTTTTTCAGAGTTAGACAGTTTATTACAGCTGAAAAACTCCTCTTCAACCCCACTAGTTCTGGGGGGTTTTTCCAGCCAGAAAACGCCCCTGCCAAAAACTGATGATAACAGCCTATGTGTGCATGGACACATAGGATAACATGCTGGGGAGTTTACTGGCTGTAAGAAAAAAATGCCTGAAGCCAAAAACAGCAGCTGTAAAAAAAAAAGGCCCAGTGTGAATGAGGCCTTCTTAGTAAATTCTCCTTAAAGCGGAGTTCCGGCTTCAGAAACGTTTTTTTTTTTATAAAAATACTGCCCAAATAGTGATCCTTAGCCCTTAATATATACGCTAATCCCGTAGTTAATAGTTTTATATGTTTTGATTTATCAGAAATTCTTACTTTTAAAATCCTTTGCTGAGCGTGGCCATCTTTGCTGGGGTTATACGAAGCCGCAGTGTATAGATGTCTTCCCTTCTTCCTGGTTGTGTATGCAGAATGCAGCGCGAAATATCGCGCATGCGCAGTACTATGCGATCGGTTTCCATATCGTTGCATCATTTCCTTTTTGCAAATAACGCGATGAGAGGAGCAGCTGGCCGCCTACATCACTGCCCATTGCCTTCTGGGAGTGATGAGTAAGAGCTCCCAGGAAGCATTGCAGGACAGGAAGTGACGGCGCAGGCTGTGGCCGCAGAGGGAGGAAGTGGAAGAAAGGTGAGTATATTTTCTTCTGAATCAAGGTAAGTAAAAAAAAAAATCGGGACTATCCAATTGTTTTTCAGGTTACACTCAGCAAGCGGATTGTGTCGATTTTGAGGCCGGAACTCCGCTTTAAAAAGTCTTTGTTGCCTATAGCAACCAGTTATTTAGAGAAAAGTTTTTAAAAATGAAAGTAGTGTAAGAAAGATTGGTTGTGGGGCAACACAACTTAATAGAAGAAGCCCATCAAAAAGAATCTGCCATCTCATTTTCCTATACTAAAACTGAGAAAACACAAGCTTAAATGACGCGACAATGGCAATAAAGATATACTGATACAAGAAAAACAAGTGCAGTGGACGGGAAATACAAGAAGACGAATAAAATGTTTAATTAACAAAGAATGGCCAATAAAAACACACAACAGTATTATATACTAACCTATAAATCTATCTAAATATAAATCTATCCAATTTTTGTTTTTTTTTTAGCTAGCTGGCAGAACCATGAAATATTTTAGCTATACTAAATGTAAGTTAAAGTAGTAGAATTTTTTTTTTTTTTTTCATTTTGGATAGAGTATGGGAAGGTTATATCCCACAATTTATTTTTGCCATCTGTGCCCCATTGGGGAGATTTATCTTCACTTCCTGTCCTATAGCCAGAGATGTATAGTAACTAAGTAGAACTACTTCACTACTGTACTTAAGTACCGAAAGGCGGTATCTGTACTTTCCTAGAGTAGAATTTTTTTCTCCTACTTCCACTTTTACTTCACTACATTTTTTCAATGATTTCAATACTTCTACTCCGATATTTTTTTTTTTGTGCTGCATAGTTACTCGTTACAATTATAAAAATTACCACTGCCAGAACAGTAGATGGCAGGTTTCATGAAGCTCAAAACATGTGTATTATCAGCGCATACGAAAATAAAAGCTACTGTATGTATAAATAAAATCTGCATTTGAAATGATAAAAAACAATATGATGTTCAAACTTTTGACTTCTTACTTTAATAACTACATAACACAGTACTTGTACTTTTACTTTCAGTACTTGAGTAGCAATTTTTTTTTCAAAACTACTGGTACTTTTACTTTCAGTACTTGAGTAGCAAAATTTAAAAAAAAAACTACTTGCAATACATAAGTACAAAAAATGTTGAATACTTTAGTACTTCTACTCAAGTCACTTTTTGATCGAGCACTTGTACTTTTACTCAAGTATGGGTTTCGAGTACTTTATACAACTCTGCCTATAGCCAAACAGAAAAAAGGATGAAAACCCTCCAAAGTGAGAGAATCCTTGGTTGTCACCAGAACTAGTGTTCCCTCTATTCCTGTTCTGGTGACAACCCAAAATTTGGGATTTTCTTTCACGTTCTCTCTCTGTGATAAGGGTAAACAGGACGAATAGAAAGGGTGAATCTTTTGAACGGGGACACAGACAGCAATAAAAACTGACAGGAGTTCTAATCCCTCTGCATTATAACCAAACCAAAAATGCTTTGCCTTTAGTTGTATTTTAATGGAGTTATCCAGAAAAACACTTTATAACTCCCATGTATTTAAAAGTGACAAGTTTGTATGAGATTCTGGGGTGAATTTACGAAAGACAAAGATGCTGTTTGCAGGGGAATTTTTCCCTTAGCTTAGTGAACGAGGTGAAGCTCTGCTGACTGCCATCATCCAATCATGTACAAGCAAAAATGCTGTTTTTTGGAATTGTTTTGCATGATTTGGTGATCTTTGCAAAATGAATTGTTACAGAATTCACTAAGCTAAGTACAATTTCACTGGAGTTTGTAAGTTTCCTTTGCAACGTGGACACCCTATTTGCCATTAGTAAATCAACTGCTAGAAAAAGAAATTACTAATGAACTTTGAAATGTAGTTTTTGAGATGACATTGCGCATTGCTCTTATTTTGTACAATATTTCTGTTCAGAGATTTTAGTCCTGATGAGGAGTAAGATAGGAGCATGGAGGGGGGTGTTATTGGCGCTGAGCGCTCATCTCATCATTCTTCACTGAAAGGTGTTTAATGGAGTTGTCCTTTAAAGTGGTTCACTGGAGATTACAAAACTCCTCTATCTAACCCTCGTCCTACACGTACAAACCTGGGGCCAGATGCTTAGAGGTTGATCACTGCTCCTCCCATTCACTTACCAGCTGTGTGCTTTCATCCTCTGAAGAATAATCCAGCATTTTTCTTTCTGTTCTCTTTTTCTTTTCTGTTTGACTCTCTGTGGAGCTACAGCAATAGAAAATAAGTCAGATTGTATTCACAGTTTTAAAAAAATTATCAATTTGTTTTAGGCAATGTGGGGCAGTCAACGTTTTTGTAACAGCAGCTTGGCAGGTTAGGGGGTCTGTGTAAAGAGGTGAGATAGTTACAAAGGGGGGTGGCGCATTTCTGCTGGCATGGTGCTACCCTCGTTGGTGTCAGTTGTCTTAATGGGGGCTTGGTCCCCTGAAAGTCAACTATAGTCAATTTTGGAACTGTCCTTCCAAAATGCCAGTGGAAGGACAGTGGAGGCCAGTGGAGCTGCCAGTGGGGTGCAGCTGGTTACAAGGGTGGATCTTAGAAAGCTTTTTTGGCTAGCGGACATCAAGGACCCACTTCCCGTAACAGTTGTTATGTTATTTGGTAATTATTTTAGTGGTTAAATAAAGGGCTGTTGTGGCTGTTTAAACACACATCCTGCAATTAGTGTGTTTTTAATAGGAATTTCATCCAGCGGATGGAAACAGCCAAATCCATCAGTCATGACTGGGAAGAAGTCCTGCCTGAGGAGCGCAGAGCTAACTCTGAATAGTTTCATTTTCAGGTCATATATTACATAGTTACATAGTAGGTGAGGTTGAATAAAGACCATAGTCCATCCAGTTCAACCTGTGTAGGTGTGTGTGGCCGTAATCATCTCTCATATTGGTCTACTCTAATGCCTCGTACACACGCAGCGATTATCGGCCGTCCGATCGTCCGACTTTTGTCCAGAGTGGTGTTTTGTTGGTTGGAATGTGCTCTAGACTGCACACAAATTTTCTCGGCCAACAAAAATCTACTTCAGAAGTGATGTCATGTGCTGGTTTACTTTCCGTGTGTTTTGTCTGCCGAAATCTGTACTGACTGACGGAAAATCGGCCGTTGTGTTGACGGCCAACAAAAATTTTATAGCCTGCACACCAGATTTTATTCGGCCGAAAAGTCGGAGTCGGTTGTCGAAAGCATCATACTAACAAGCCGAAAATCGGCCGATCGGACGTTGGCCGAAAATTCCCAGCCAATAATCGATGCGTGTGTACGAGACATTAGACTTCACTTACATGGTGTTCTACAATGTATATCCATGTGAGGGTCGTGTTTGCCCACACAGCCATTCCGCCCCATTCATGTCATTTGGAATGCAGCTTTTGCAGAGACACAGCCGCTGCTCCCAATTTAACAGCTGTGCAGGTACATGTGCATGGCCCCGAAAATAACTTTCACTTCCTGTAGCATAGGCAGAACAGAAAGTAAAAGGATATCACTCCCAAAAATATGGAAAATCCTCCCTTAGGCAGTTGTCCCCACAACAGATGCCACCATTGGAAAATTTCTCTTTTGATCCTGTTCGAGTGACAACTCAACATTTTGGGTTTTGCCTCCCTTTCATTCCTGGTGGCAGTAGTCCAAAGGACAGACAGAGAGTGTAAATCTCCCCATCTGGAGATCTAAGCCTTCCCCACACTATTCATTGTTGGAATCCAAGAGAGAGTGAGCGCTTGTGATGGCGAAGGTGAGCTTTAACAGCTGAAGAGTAGGCTGAAGTGTCACTGGAGTGTATTTACTAAAACTGGAGTGTGCAAAATCGGGTGCATAGAAACCAATCAGCTTCCAGGTTTTTGTCAAAGCGTAATTGAACAAGCTGAAGTTAGAAGCTGATTGAGAGAGCTGCACCAGATTCCGAATGCTCCAGTTTTAGTAAATCAACCCCATAGTAACAGGAGAACACTGGCTATGGGAGCATCTGGAGGGGCGTAAATGGCCTACAGCAATAGCAGGTACATAATTCAATATTGTTCATAGCAGCTCACCTTGTTTTTATCCACTGGTGCCCTGTAAACTGCATTGGCATGGTTAAAACAAACTCTTTAGAGAAAAACTGCACCAAGACATTATGATGGCTGCCATTACTGATAGTCAGTTGCATCACTAGGGTTGGTGTCGACTGGTGCGGTAAAAAATACCCAGGGGTAATACCATGTTTTACTATGGCTCTCCACCCTTCCCCCTTAGCATGCCATAGTCTGTCCTGCCGCTACAGAGTGAAAACAGGAGCAGGACAGAGTAGGAGACACGGGGCAGGCTAGCACCTCAGGCTCTCTCATGTCTAGCCTACCACAGTGCCGGATGGGGGTGACACCATTGCGGCCGGTTTTTACTTGCTACTTGATGGTGTCATCCCTCTGGTGGGTGTCACCTGGGTGCAGTCCACACCCCCAAAGTGACACCAATGGAGACAGTTTCTTTTAGAATGGCTTCACACCTGTCCACCGCTGTGCATTGCATTAACATCCCTTGGACTGCCATCACACAAGAGCAGATGAAAAAACATACCTGCACCTTTTTTTCCAATGCAAAGGACTACAACGCAACACATGTGCATTGTAAAAGTGTGTTGGCATACCATTTAAAATAAAAAGCATATCAACACACCAGTGTGCCCAATGTAATGGTTAGAGAGCTCCATAAAACAATATGAGTATGGCCCCCTACACATTGGAAGTCTCTTATTTTGCAGAGCAAAAACGACAACAGTTTATAAAGAATGTGAATTGTTCTCAGCATCTCTAATGTATATTTAATAGAAAAAAATTAAAACCCTGGCTGCACAAAATATGCAAAAAGCTATTAAAATATAGCTTGTTAATAATTCATTATATGGGACACAGTTCTTGAGAGTACTTTAGATGCACAATGTACTTTTCAGAACTATGTACATTCTAGTCATTAAAGCCAATGCCCTATAGACTACAACTTGCAGAGCACAAGCGCGGATGTACTTTATGGTATCTGCATTTTCTGCTTAGTACCCTGAGCCAAAATTCAGAACATTCTGTATCCAACATGTTCACTTATAATGAACAGTTTTCTTTGGGATTTGGTTTTTTACAATATTATATTTGAAGTACTATGTGTTACGGATAAATAAGAATTAGCATTTCATTATTTTGTGCTACATAAAATCAGCATACGCAGCCTGCAGTTTGGGGGTGAACTGGTACGTTCAGGGCTTTGCTGCAGATGTTCAACAATAAAATGAATGTAATACTCAAATCTATCACTGGAGGGCAGCAAAAGCCTATTATTTCTGGAGCTTTGGTGGAGGTAGAGTACTGTACAGTATAGTCAGATAAATGCATACAGTTTGAAGTTTAACTTATACTCTTTATTGGCTAACCTAAAGCAGAACTTAACCCTGAATTGTAAAACTTTTGAACAGGAGGGGTTTAAATGCAGAAAAGACATACTTGTCTCTTCTGCAAAAAAACGCTTTTTACCGATCTCCTAGCAAGGTGCTTTATAGTTGTGAACGTGCAGCTTAGTGTACATTCTTGGCATGCCTTGGTGCTGGGATGGATGAACTCTCTTGTGTATAAGCGATAGTTACGTCATCCTGGCCCAGCCAATCAAGAAGGCCGAGGAGCCCAAAGAAGTCAGGCAAAAGATGTTGGTGCCGGCAAAGGAGCGTGCTGATGCGGCATTGCTGGAATAGAGGTAAGTATTGACAGGTTTAGTTCTGCATTAAAGCAAAATGAAACCCTCCTATCCTTTACAGCCAAGGAAGCTGCCATCTTAGACTCTGATCTGCAGTTGCTCTGGTGCTACACATGTGATCAGCTATGACACCAGCCATTTGAATGCTTGATAGGTTTAGAAC
Organism: Pelophylax lessonae; assembly: GCF_965119305.1. NCBI lineage: Eukaryota > Metazoa > Chordata > Amphibia > Anura > Ranidae > Pelophylax > Pelophylax lessonae. Next base: position 597,480,478 of record NC_138769.1, read on the forward strand.
ACAAGCAACTGTGACCGTTATTATTCACAGCATGTCTTTAATGTACTTCGTTTTGGAAACACCTAAATCCATGAGTTTAATGGAACTATACCCTCCTATCTTTCACAGCCAAAATTGGCCTCTTTTGATCTGCAGCTGCCATGCTGCTGTAAACGTAAAACGTGATCAGTTGTGACAGCAAATGATTATTTGACAGTTCTGCTGGGATCTAAGCTAAGCACATTAGTAAAGGCAGCAGTTATTATCGAGGGCATGCCTTAAATGTTACTGTTCTGTGAAACTATTAAATCAATGGGTTTATTTCCACTTTAAAATGATTGCAAAGTCTTGTTTTTTTTCTATTAAAATAACAAACATGTTATACTTACTACTTACCTCCTCTGTGTAATAGTTTTGCACAGGGCAGCCCAGATCCTCCTCTTCTCTGGTCCCTGGCTGGAGCTCCTGGCCCCTCCCTTCTGTTGAAATGCTTGCTATGGGGGGCACCCGAGCCAAGCTGCAGCTCCATGTGTCCATTCAGGACAGCCCCACCTCTCTCTCTCCAAGATCGGCTAACTGAGATTGATTGAAAGCTCCGTGAGCTAATGGCGCCACTGCTGTGTCTTAGCCAAACAGGTGGAAGAGTCCTGGATGGCCGAGGCATTCGTGGACATTGCTGGAAAGAGATAGGGCTCAGGTAAATATTAAGGGGGCTGGGGGGAGCTGCTACACACAGAAGGCTTTTTATCCTAATGCATATAATGTATTAAGATTTAAACAAATAAAGAAAGACTAAAAGTTTGAAAAAAAAAGTTTTTCTTCATTTTTTTTTTTAATTTTGTAAATAAGTAATTTTTCTCTTTCACTGATGTGCACTGATGAGGCGGCACTGATGAGCACTGATAAGGAGGCACTAATATGCAGCACTGATGGGCACTGATAGGCGGTGCTGATATGCAGCACTGATGGGCACTGATAAGTGGCACTGATATTCAGCACTGATGGGCACTGATAAGTGGCACTGATATTCAGCACTGATGGGCACTGATAAGTGGCACTGATATTCAGCACTGATGGGCACTGATAGGCGGCAATAATGGGCAGCCTTTATAGGCGGCAGTGATGGGCACTGATAGACGGCCCTGACAGGCATCACTGATGGGCACTGAAAGGCATCACTGGTGGGACACCAGTTGATTGGACACAACTGATCACATGGTAAAGAGCCTACGTCATAGGCTCTTTACCGTAATCGGAGATGCGGTGTGTCCGAACGACACACCGTACCACTGATCGCTGTGCGCCCCCAGGAAAATTGTATGAAAGGTTTAGCACTGGGAAACACTTTTTGAAATATAAAATGTGCATTTTATATACAACTATAAAGATCAGACCAAAATGAGGGACAAATGAGGAGGAAAGAGGGACAGAGGGACTTCTTTTTAAATCAGAGACAGTCCCTCGAAATCAGGGACAGTTGGGAGCTACAAGTCAACTATTCTGACTCCAATTGTTGTTTTAGTGACTATCCCTTCAACCAAATCATCCAAGCGCTCACTCCGATGGGGATGGCAGGCTGCCGCTCTCCTCAGGGAGGGAACTCCAAACATATGCACATGAAAGAGAAAAAGAGGTGCAAACACCTAGTGCATTACCCATGGACACCTTTAAATAATATATTAAAATGCCAAAGACATACTCACAAACATGAAGAGCAAAATCACATATAGAGAGTCCACCACGTGTGGAATAGAACGCGCTTCGGGAGTCACGCTCCCTTCCTCAGAGCTGGTCTTTCTTTCAGCAGACCCAAATATATACTGAATTCACTTACACAGGTTCCTCCCCTTTCCTGTGGGTGGGACCAACTGGTATCTAAGCCAACCAGCAGCCTCAATGGATTCCAAATACTTCTACTGCCTTACACTGATGGCATATAAGCAAATACAAGAAATGAATTAATTAAAAATAAATTGAATTAGAAAAGAATAATGTTAAACAATGATGCATGGGAGTCAAGTCTCTGGGGGATCCATGGTCCCACTTACCGAGCTGTGCATCCTATGTTCTTGAGGCTTCAACAGTATCCTAGCTCTGTGGGCCATCCCCCCACTACATCGATCCCCCCTGGCTCGGGATCAATCCCCCCCCCCCCCCCGCATTACCCAGGGACTCCCCACATTCTCTGTCCCACGCCGTGCCCTCTACACTTCCACTCCTTTTCTCTTTAAAGTGACTATCCCTTCCTGAGACCTCTATGTCTGGCCTGAATATAGCAGAGGCGCTCATAGCGGACAATCTTCATCAGATAGCTGATCTCACCAAACACTTCAAATCCTCAAATGTCCTTATTGCATGCAGAACACCGAGGAAATACAATAAGATATGGTTGACTAGATATAGAAGTGTTTTAGGTGATAAAAACATGAGTAATGGCTTTTCATAGCCCCAGTGTGTGTCTTGTAAGGAAGAAAAGAAGTATTAAAGAAGCCCACACACAGGAAAAGGAAATTACCTCACAAGAAGGGGAAGTTAATATAGAAAACAATGCAATACAAAAAAAGGTCACAAGGTGGCAGCATAGTAAGAATAAATTAACCAGAAAACAGTGTAGTAGACTGTATACACAAATACAACTGCATTATCTATGCACTGTTGAGGCAGCACATCAACAGTTTCAATGCAGCTTCTGTAGTGTGATTTCACAGTAAGGTTATCGAAAGACGACCTTTAATAGAGGAGTGCCGGTTCCGTCTGTAAGCACAAATTAACTTGCTGACTGAAGGAGATTCTGGGAATGTTCTTCTAGGCACCCAATGTGTTCCCTGCACTATTCCTATTCACCAGGAACCTTTTACTGTGCTAAGCACTGTCCCTAACCAGCAAGTTGCTTTCTATAACCTGCCACTTGTTTAAAGCAAGCCCAAATGATGTAGGATCCCCTATTTAAAGGCTCCTTCATTAGGATGGTACTCTGGCGGGATCAAATCTGATACCTACCTTCCAAGAGAAGACTAATGGAGTCCATATCAAACTCCTCTTCCCTTGTAGCATTGTCATAGTGCCTTCTAAAAACAGGAAGAATAGAATGCCTGCACCTGCCTACAAGTGTGTGTGCACACAACTTCAGCACAGCCATGAGGAAAAAATTCAATACGTTGTAAAAGTGCTCACTGTCTCTGAGGTTTAAATTTTGGGTCCAATAAATGAATAAATGGGGAGAGGGGCTTTTAATATAAAGGCACTCCTGTACAGTAAGGGCAACATAGCACTTAACATACCTTAAAGCTGAACTATGGGCTACTACATAAGGCAAACATTAATTCGACCCACAAACCCCTTGTCATTCCCTGTATAGCAGCATTCAGACTTAGGGAGGGAGGAGAAGTACAAGCAGTCAGTCAGTTGTACTGCAGTACTTCTATTCTAAATACTGATATGCATTTATATGCTTGTAAGGGGGGGGGGGGGGGTAGAAACAGGTGGTATAACCATGCCAACTACTCCGAATAGTATACCCCCAGGGGTTCTTTGGGCTACGCCAGGCAATGACTGACCCTTGCTTGTGGGGTAACACTTTGCTCAAATGTGTGCTCACTAATGCCCGGGACCAGACCGGGCCTCGGTCATGTGAAGAATCAAACATTAAGACAGCCCCCCGACTCAGAGTTGAGCCACATGTGTGTAGCACCAAAATATGGAGTTCCTTTATAAGCTGCTTCGTCCTGTGGCCTACACACTCGTAATAATGATATATGTAATGATATATGTATTGCATTCAGAGGGACATGCTGAGCCTCTGCCCACTCAACCAGTCAGTGTACCTCTGTTACCTCACTCGAAGTAACAGAATGGGGTCCCGCCGAGCATATAGCACAAACCTCATGCATGCTCACACTTAACTCTTCTCTTTCCGTACCTAGTGACCAGGCCTGAGATATCCATAATGCTAGCCTGCTCCCGGCGACTGGCGGAGACAAAAAGCTAGGGAGGAATTCAGAGCGCTGCCTCCCTCGCTAATGGGAGGACCTGTCACCTAACTAGGTACCACGCCAACGACTGGTTGCTGTTCTTCCTTGCGACCACTCCTGGCAACTACCTCTTCCTCCTTGTCTTGCTGAATAAACCTCTGTCGTAGTGATGTTACACATACCACATATTGTTGTTATGGACCCAAGTTCTTTATGAATGTCCTAAACCTCATGAACCTAACCTGAACCTAAATGTTCCAAGACCTCACATGCACCCCCTAGAAAAACTTCAGACCAGGCTCTGAGCAGTCGGAATTAACTTTTACTGTAAACTTGGCAGAACATGTATGACATGCAGTAACATCTTTCTCCTAACTAAACCTAACTGCAGCTGACCCAAATTACCTGTACAGGTGAAGCCTCTTAGAGAAAAGTCTATACTTGGGAGTGCTTAAACAGAGAATTCTATTTTCTTGGGGTGTCTCAGTCAATCAGCGTTCCAGAGCAGACCAAAGGTCCCAGCAAGTCTTAACTGTGGCAAAGAAAAGTCAGATCTCCTTCCAGACAGGGCTTTGCTGATAGGGCTATGTCGATCTCAGGACTGGATAGACAGAAATACATATCCTTTCACAGGTAAAAAAAAAAAAAAAACTCCCATGTATGTATTATACCTATGTATTTGGCTGGAGCCAAACTTTAATTTTTATTGCATTTTTATGAAACAGGCCTATGAGGTACTGTTTTTGACTAAGCTTTTCATCACATTAAGATTTCTGGGTCAAAGTTCTGCTCTAACTATTTGATAAATCAATTAAAAGCCCTTACGTTGTCTTTGCATAGAGTGAAAATTAAAATATATAGATATATATTACCGATGGTATTGTTATTATTTATACACAATAGCACATCTTCCTGCAAGAAAATCCCCAGTCACATAACTGTAGCCGTGTCTCCATCTGAGTATTTTAATTAAGATCCCTTAGCATATAGGCATGAGAGTAATACATCTCATCGTACATTTGGCAACAACAAGATTTTGCTGCTTTTAAATTATTAAACGCTGATAAAAGTAGAGTCAATGAACATGAGCAATACACTGTATTTCATCTGCTTAGCCTAATCTCTTACAGGTTTGTGTAGTACTCTGCACCTTCTTTATATGTCCCAGATGAGGACTAGAGATTGCCTAGTGTGTGGATTACAGTTAGTGGTTATGGGGAGAATAAAACTCTTCATGTAAATATTACATTATGCTGTGAATATACTATAGGTTATTACTGTTGCACAGAAAACATAGACTGAGCGTATAGAGTGAAGCCGGCCATAGATGGATCGAATCTTGACCGGTTCAGCTGAGATTTGATCCATCTATGGGCAGGTTAATTGTACCCAAATTGATCCATCGATCAACTTGAGTACAACCAGCCTGTCGGATTTTTCAGCATGCAATTGCTTTCCGCGGCATGCTGCTAGCAGTGATCATTGTTTTCTGCTGGCCTGAGAATACAATAGCACTGGGGGAGGCATTTCATATCAACACCATCAGTGTTGATGGGGGAATCAATTAATCTATGGCTTCCCTAAGTTTATAGCTATTTGGTTACCTCTGTCCAAAAAAGATTTATTTTTCAAAGCATATCAGTTGCCTGATATTCTTTCTGTTCCATGTTCAGTTATTACAATTGAGGCCCAAAGTTCTGGTGTTGGAGCACTCAGACTTAATATGATCCCACCATACTAGGCATAGGTACCCAAACAGTATCCTAAAATAGGTGACATTGTCCCCTTAAATCAGTGGGCAGGAATATGTGGCAAGTGACCTCTCACCACCAAACGATCTGTGATCATGCCTCCTCCTACTCCATGTCCAGAACCAATGGTGCCGGCTGCAACTCAGGACTCTGCGATGAGGATCTGCTACAGAACCGGTGATGTCAGCAGTGACACAGGAATTCGCAGTGGCGATCTGTCACATCTTTGACCTCTAGGTTCATGTGGCAGCAGAGTTTCTCTGTATCTCAGACACCATGGTGAACCCCCCAGCAGGACGCTCTCTGACACAGAACCTTACTTTAATGGTCACCTCTCATTGTCCTCCCCTGTTCTGAAACTCTCTCCATTTTTCCTTCTCCCAGCTCCTCTCCCTGCTGGAGCTTGTACAAGGGAAATGGCAAACTATTAATATGTTGTGTCCCTTGTGCTGCTGTCTTTTGGTTTTCTTTAATTTTTCCTCTATCTTTCCAGCAGCTGTGGCCAGTGGTGTATTTAGGTTTTGTGCTGCCATAGGCCTGACTAAACTTGTGCACCCCCTAAATTAAATATGACACACCCCTTCCTGTAAAGGCCACACCCCTTCCTGTTTATGACCCACCCTGTCTTCTGTAAACCACAGACCACAAACACAGTCTATCAGTGCCCATCAGCGTAGCTTTATCAGTTTCCATAAGTTCAGCCTCATCAGTGCCGCCTCATTACTGCCCATCAGTGTGGCCTCATCAGTGGCCATCAGTACAGCCCCATTAGTGGCCATCAGTGCAACCTTATTAGTGCCCATTATTACAGCCTGATGTCACAGGATTAGTAAGATTACTCCTTTCTTTTAAGATATTTGGACTTGTGTTTGCTGTCATTGATTGTAATCATAGGATTGTTTCACTTATTTGTATAATAAATAGGAATTCCATAGTCATTATACAAATAAGTGAAATAATCAGTGGAGTGGCAGCTGACATGCCTGACAAACCTAGGGGGCGGAGGAGGGTAGGCAGAGCATTAGGCTGCAGTGCCACGCTTATTAGCATTGGCGGCCATTGGGCCAGTTGTATTAAGTGTGGTCGGCGGCCTGCGGTCTGTCCACATGTCCTCACCCGCTGGTATTTTCATACCGGCAGGTAGCAGTGTGACTGCTTTATGGGGGTGCCAGACTGATTTGCCTCCTGGACCCTGCCCTCTGGACCCTGCCCTCTGGCCCAGTTCACCCCATAAAACTTGCACTATAAAAAAGTGTAGCGGGAGCCAGGAGGAGGCTGTTTTTTTTTTTTTCAAGTGGGGAGCAGCTTTTTTTTTTTGCTGCCCCCCTGCAAAGTGCCGCCCTAGGCCTGGGCCTTGTTGGCCTAGGCCAGGATACAGCACTGGCTGTGGCACCACTATGTAAGGGAACGCTCAACAATGGCAGTGAATTCCCCCGAGATGTGACGATACCCACCAGCTCCCATTGCCCCTCTGTTGTTGGTACTCCCTCCTCTCCACTGAAGCAGCCGTTCCCTGACACAGGGGAGCCAGAACTGTCAGATCACAAGTCCGGATCAGACAGTATTAAAGAAAGGTATGTACATATATAGTTTTTGTAACAGGCTATGCAGTATAGGTACAGTACCTTAAAAACGTATTCATACCCCTTGAAATGTTCCACATTTTGTCATGTTACAACCAAAAACGTAAATGTTTATTTTTGGGGATTTTATGTAATAGACCAACACAAAGTGGCACATAATTGTGAAGTGGAAGGAAAATGATACACTAAATGGTTTACAAAATTGTTTACAAAATTGTTTACAAATAAATATCTGAAAAGTGTGCCGTGCATTGGTATTCAGCCCCCTTTACTCTGATACCCCTAACTAAAATCTAGTGGAATCAATTCACCTAATTAGCAAATAGAGTCCATCTGTGTGTAATGTAATCTTAGTATAAAGACAGCTATTCTGTGAAGCCCTCAGGGGTTTGTTAGAGAACATTAGTGAACAAACAACATCATGAAGGCCAAGGAACACACCGTAGTGATGTCGCGAACCTAAAATTCGCGGTTCGCGAACGGCGAACGCGAACATCGGCAAATGTTCGCGAACCGGGCGAACCGCCATAGACTTCAATAGGCAGGCGAATTTTAAAACACACAGGGACTCTTTCTGGCCACAATAGTGATGGAAAAGTTGTTTCAAGGGGGCTAACACCTGGACTGTGGCATGCCGGAGAGGGATCACGCAAAAAAAAGTTCTTAAAAATTATAATTTTTTGATAGAGAGCCAATTATTGGAAAAATTAAAAAAAAATAAAAATAAAAAATTTCTTTGGATTTAGCATCTGGGGGGTCTAAAAAGTGTACCTGTGAAGTTTCAGCTCTGTAGCATGTCCAGAACCCCTAAAAAACAGCATTTGTCTTATATTTTCAGGAATATGGCTTCTCTGCGGCTGGCTTTTTCTCTTGCAGGCATTTAGCGGGCATTTTTTTAGGCAGGCATGTCATTTTTTGTATTTAGTGTCTGGGGGGTCTAAAAAGTGTACCTGTCAATTTTCAGCTCTGTAGCATGTCCAGAACCCCTAAAAAACAGCATTTTTCTTATATTTTCAGGAATATGGCTTCTCTGCGGCTGGCTTTTTCTCTTGCAGGCATTTAGCGGGCATTTTTTTAGGCAGGCATGTCATTTTTTGTATTTAGTGTCTGGGGGGTCACAAAAGTGTACCTGTCAAGTTTCAGCTCTGTAGCATGTCCAGAACCCCTAAAAAACAGCATTTTTCTTATATTTTCAGGAATATGGCTTCTCTGCGGCTGGCTTTTTCTCTTGCAGGCATTTAGCGGGCATTTTTTTAGGCAGGCATGTCATTTTTTGTATTTAGTGTCTGGGGGGTCTAAAAAGTGTACCTGTCAAGTTTCAGCTCTGTAGCATGTCCAGAACCCCTAAAAAACAGCATTTTTCTTATATTTTCAGGAATACGGCTTCTCTGCGGCTGTCTTTTTCTCTTGCAGGCATTTATCGGGCATTTTTTTAGGCAGGCATGTCATTTTTTGTATTTAGTGTCTGGGGGGTCACAAAAGTGTACCTGTCAAGTTTCAGCTCTGTAGCATGTCCAGAACCCCTAAAAAACAGCATTTTTCTTATATTTTCAGGAATACGGCTTCTCTGCGGCTGTCTTTTTCTCTTGCAGGCATTTATCGGGCATTTTTTTAGGCAGGCATGTCATTTTTTGTATTTAGTGTCTGGGGGGTCACAAAAGTGTACCTGTCAAGTTTCAGCTCTGTAGCATGTCCAGAACCCCTAAAAAACAGCATTTTCTTATATTTTCAGGAATACGGCTTCTCTGCGGCTGTCTTTTTCTCTTGCAGGCATTTATCGGGCATTTTTTTAGGCAGGCATGTCATTTTTTGTATTTAGTGTCTGGGGGGTCACAAAAGTGTACCTGTCAAGTTTCAGCTCTGTAGCATGTCCAGAACCCCTAAAAAACAGCATTTTTCTTATATTTTCAGGAATACGGCCTCTCTGCGGCTGTCTTTTTCTCTTGCAGGCATTTATCGGGCATTTTTTTAGGCAGGCATGTCATTTTTTGTATTTAGTGTCTGGGGGGTCACAAAAGTGTACCTGTCAAGTTTCAGCTCTGTAGCATGTCCAGAACCCCTAAAAAAACAGCATTTTTCTTATATTTTCAGGAATACGGCTTCTCTGCGGCTGGCTTTTTCTCTTGCAGGCATTTATCGGGCATTTTTTTAGGCAGGCATGTCATTTTTTGTATTTAGTGTCTGGGGGGTCTAAAAAGTGTACCTGTCAAGTTTCAGCTCTGTAGCATGTCCAGAACCCCTAAAAAACAGCATTTTTCATATATTTTCAGGAATACGGCTTCTCTGCGGCTGTCTTTTTCTCTTGCAGGCATTTATCGGGCATTTTTTTAGGCAGGCATGTCATTTTTTGTATTTAGTGTCTGGGGGGTCTAAAAAGTGTACCTGTCAAGTTTCAGCTCTGTAGTATGTCCACAACCCAAAAAAAACAGCATTTTTCTTATGATTTTTAGTAGAAAACTAATGCAGTGTCTTTCCAGCTGTCTTTTTTTCTTTCTGGCAAGCTGAAATATGATATGCCAAGGCAAACATGCCTATCAGTTGAGCTATGACACAGACAACACTGCACACATGGGGAAATATGTAAAACAAAAAACAGGAAAAGGAAATTAAGTGACGGTCACAAAACATCATATTGTGATTGGCCAAATAAAAAGTCACCTCGCGATGAGGTCGCGCCAAAGTCGCGCTAAGTCGCGCCAAAGTCGCACTGGAAGCGACGCTACTTTAGTGGTAGCGGCAGTGTAAACCAGCACTAAAACATCCAGTGTGTGAATACGATCAGGTATGATGTTTTATCGGTCAAGTAGTGTAAGGGTTACGCCCGTCGCCCGCTTCACAGTGACAGACCAAACTCTGACAGACCAAACTCCCCGTTTAACAGTCAGTCAGTCCATTTGCACAACCGCAAACTCCCAATTTGCACAAGGTTGGATACCAAGCTAGCCATGTCCCGTTCCTTGTCCTCACTGACATCATTGAAGGTCTCTTCCTCCACCCAGCCACATACAACACCAAGGGTTCCCGAAAGGTGAGAACAAGCCCCCTGGGACGCCTGCTGTGGCTGGTATTCCACCTCCTCAATGCCACCTTCCTCCTCTGACTTCTTTTCTTCAGACTCCTCTCTCTGCGTTGCCACAGGTCCAGCAATTGACAACGACAAGGCTGCTTCTGGTGGTGATGAGGACCACAACTCTTCCTCTTCATGCTCATCTACAGCCTGATCCAGTACTCTTCGCAGGGCACGCTCCAGAAAAAACGCATATGGGATGAGGTCGATGATGTTGCCTTGGGTTCGACTGACCACCAGGGTTGTCATCTCCGCAAAAGGACGCATGAGCCTACAGCCATTGTTCATGAGCATTCAGTAACGCGGCCAAAAAATACCCAGCTCCGCAGAAAGAATGAAAGAAAATGAATGTTTTTTTTTAGGAAAAATTATCCTGCGGATCGCTTTTGGTCTGTACACAATGAAGCAACGACCTTATCATCTGGGGTGTGCCAACACAATCCTAGAGGTGATCGCTTCATTGTGATACGCAAGCCCCTTCACCACGACAAGGTAACGATCACGAAGGTGAATTGACACATGTATGTGCCTTTTTTTTTGTTTTTTGTTTTTTTGCAGCCACAGTGTAGCACCAGAGGCCAGAAAAATTAGGCATGTACACATGCATGAAAAAGTAGGTATTGTTGCAGCCGCTGCTGTAGCAGCGGCCTGAAAAATTGAGGTTTTAAGGCAGAAAGTGCACTAAAACATTGCGGCTTGAACCGTAGTTGGTGGCGGAGACGTCACGTAAGTCATCCGGCATGCAGAGAATGATTATATACAGCAGCGTGTGGACCATTTTTAGGCCAAGGCATCTCAGTCATCACCAGGCCTTTTTTAGTCAAATGCATCCCCCACTGTCAGTCCCTTCGGGATCCATGCCTCATTCATCTTAATAAACGTGAGGTAATCAAGACTTTTTTGACCTAGGCGACTTCTCTTCTCAGTGACAATACCTCCTGCTGCGCTGAAGGTCCTTTCTGACAGCACACTTGAAGCGGGGCAGGCCAGAAGTTCAATGGCAAACTGGGATAGCTCAGGCCACAGGTCAAGCCTGCACACCCAGTAGTCAAGGGGTTCATCGCTCCTCAGAGTGTCGATATCTGCAGTTAAGGCAAGGTAGTCTGCTACCTGTCGGTCGAGTCGTTCTCTGAGGGTGGACCCCGAAGGGCTGTGGCGATGCATAGGACTAAAAAAGCTCCGCATGTCCTCCATCAACAAGACGTCTGTAAAGCGTCCTGTCCTTGCCGGCGTGGTTGTGGTGGTAGGAGGAGGATTACTTTCACCTCTTCCCCTGTTGGATTCCCGTTGTGCTGTGACATCACCCTTATACGCTGTGTAGAGCATAGTTTTTAACTTATTTTGTAGCTGCTGCATCCTTTGCGACTGCCGGTAATTGGGTAACATATCACAGACTTTCTGCTTATACCGGGGGTCTAGTAGCGTGGCCACCCAGTACAGGTCGTTCTCCTTCAGCCTTTTTATACGAGGGTCTCTCAACAGGCATGACAGCATGAAAGACCCCATTTGCACAAGGTTGGATGCCGAGCTACTCATGTCCAATTCCTCGTCCTCACTGATGTCATTGAAGGTGTGTTCTTCCCCCCAGCCACGTACAACACCACGGGTACCAGATAGGTGACAACGAGCACCCTGGGATGCCTGCTGTGGTTGGTGTTCCTCCTCCTCAAAGCCACATTCCTCCTCTGACTCCTCTTCCTCACACTCCTCTTCCAGTGTTGCCGCAGGTCCAGCAATCGATGGTAAGGCTGTTTCTGGTGGTGGTGATGGTGACCACAACTCTTCCTCTTCACGCTCATCTACGGCCTGATCCAGCACTCTTCGCAGGGCACGCTCCAGGAAAAAAACATATGGGATGATGTCGCTGATGGTGCCTTCAGTGCGACTCACTAGGTTTGTCACCTCCTCAAAAGGACGCATGAGCCTACAGGCATTGCGCATGAGCGTCCAGTAGCGTGGCAAAAAAATACCCAGCTCCGCAGAGGCTGTCCTAGCACCACGGTCATACAAATACTCGTTGACCGCTTTTTCTTGTTGGAGCAGGCGATCGAACATTAGCAGTGTTGAATTCCAACGTGTCGGGCTGTCGCAAATCAAGCGCCTCACTGGCATGTTGTTTCGCCGCTGAATATCTGCAAAGTGCGCCATGGCCGTGTAGGAACGCCTGAAATGGCCACACACCTTCCTGGCCTGCTTGAGGACGTCCTGTAAGCCTGGGTACTTCTGCACAAAACGTTGCACAATCAGATTCAACACATGTGCCATGCACGGCACATGTGTCAACTTGCCCAAATTCAATGCCGCCAACAAATTGCTCCCGTTGTCACACACCACTTTGCCGATCTCCAGTTGGTGCGGGGTCAGCCACTGATCCACCTGTGCATTCAGGGCGGACAGTAGTGCTGGTCCGGTGTGACTCTCTGCTTTCAGGCAAGTCAACCCCAAGACAGCGTGACACTGTCGTATCCGGCATGTGGAATAGCCCCTGGGGAGCTGGGGGGGTGCAGTTGGTGTGGAGCAAGACGCAACAGCAGAAGAGGACTCAGCCGAGGAGGTTAGCAAAGAGGATGGAGTAGGAGGAGTAGAGGAGGTGGCAGCAGGCCTGCCTGCAAGTCGTGGCGGTGTCACCAACTCCTCTGCAGCAGAGCCACGCATTCCATGCTTGGCAGCCGCCAGCAGGTTTACCCAATGCGCAGTGTACGTTATATACCTGCCCTGACCGTGCTTTGCAGACCAGCTATCAGTGGTCAGATGGACCCTTGCCCCAACACTGTGTGCCAGACGTGACATGATTTCCTTTTCCACAATAGAGTACAGGTTGGGGATTGCCTTTTGTGAAAAATAATTTCGGCCGGGTAACTTCCACTGCGGTGTCCCAATAGCGACAAATTTTTTGAAGGCCTCAGACTCCACCAGCTTGTATGGTAAAAGCTGGCGGGCTAAGAGTTCCGACAAGCCAGCTGTCAGACGCCGGGCAAGGGGGTGACTCTGCGAGATTGGCTTTTTGCGCTCAAACATTTCCTTCACAGACACCTGACTGTGGGCAGGTGACGAGCAGGAACTGCTGAAGGTGAGAGGCGGAGGGGCGGGTTGTTGATAGGGGGTATGGAGGACAGCAGTGGTTGACGTGGCTGAAGATGCTGGACCAGGAGGAGGATGGTGGCTTTCAGTTTGTGTGCTGCTTTTACTCATGTGTTGATCCCATAGGCGTTTGTGATGTAAGATCATGTGCCTTCGCAAAGCAGTTGTACCTAGGTGGGTGTTGGACTTCCCACGACTCAGTTTCTTTTGGCACAGGTTACAAATGGCATCGCTGATATCAGAGGCAGACACACAAAAAAAATGCCACACTGCTGAGCTTTGCAAGGACGGCATTCTGGTGGTGGCAACAGCTTGCGTTGATTGGCGTGCTGTCTGGCTGACCCCGGGTGCCGAATCTACATGCTGTCTGACTGCGCCACTAGCTCCTTGCGATGACCTCCTCCCCCTGCTTCCAACTCGTCTCCTCCTCCTCTCTGTCTCCCCATCTGAACTTTCCCCCTCTTCTTCTGCTCTTCGAGCAGGCACCCAGGTGACATCCACAGACACATCGTCATCATCAGCCGCTTCACTTGACAACTCAGCAAAGGCAGCAGCAGCAGGTACAACATCATCATCATCACAATGTACGTCCATGTGTATAATGCTGCCTGACTGAGACATATCCCCGTTATCTACATCCTCTGGCACTAATAGTTGCGCATCACTTATTTCTTCAAACTGATGTGAAAATAACTCCTCTGACGGATCAAGTGAAGCAGCTGTGGTGCTAGTGTTGGTGGTGGTGCCGGCGGGCTGGCGAGTGGTAAATTGAGAGGTGCCCGAAGCTGAGCTGGAGGAGGATGGTGCATTAAGGTTCCGAGCGGAAGCTGTAGACGATTGGGTGTCCTGTGTAAGCCAGTCAACTATGGCCTCAGAATTTTTTGAGTTCAGGGTCTGTGGTGGCCTCTGAACACTGGGCATTATTCTAGGGCCTAAGGAAATCACAGCACCACGACCACGACGGCCCTTGCGGGGTGGCCTGCCTCTGCCTGTCATTTTTTTTTTAATGTGTTGTTACTGTTGTACTATGAGTGCAAGCTGCTGTGCCACCTTATATATCAGTGGTGGGTGGGCAGTGGCACAGTACACTCTCTGTGGACCTGACAGCAGTCACTGGCACCCAGGCAACTGCAATTTAAAAAATATATATATTTTTTTTTACTTTGCAAGCTGCTGTGCCACCTTATATATCAGTGGTGGGTGGGCAGTGGCACAGTACACTCTCTGTGGACCTGACAGCAGTCACTGGCACCCAGACAACTGCAATTTAAAAAATATATATATTTTTTTTTACTTTGCAAGCTGCTGTGCCACCTTATATATCAGTGGTGGGTGTGCAGTGGCACAGTACACTCTCTGTGGACCTGACAGCAGTCACTGGCACCCAGGCAACTGCAATTTAAAAAAATATATATATATATTTTACTTTGCAAGCTGCTGTGCCACCTTATATATCAGTGGTGGGTGGGCAGTGGCACAGTACACTCTCTGTGGACCTGACAGCAGTCACTGGCACCCAGGCAACTGCAATTTAAAAAAATATATATTTTTTTTTTACTTTGCAAGCTGCTGTGCCACCTTATATATCAGTGGTGGGTGGGCACACAGTGGCACTGCAGTGGGCACAGTACACTCTGTGGACCTGACAGTCACTGGCAGCCCAGGCAACTGCAATAATAAAAAATATTTTTTTTTTCAATTTATTGCAACAAGATGCTGTGCCAACGTATATATATCAGTGGTGGGCAGTGCACTGCAGTGGGTACAGTGCACTCTGTGGACCTGACACAGCACTCACTGCAATTATGACAGAGGAAAAAAAAATATTTTTTAAAATGCCAGGTACTGTGCCTGTGCCACGCGAAATGAGTGTGGTGTGCACACAGTACAGTCTGTGGTGGGTCTGTGGCCTCTCACACACAGCGGGCAGGCAACTGCAGTGTACAATAGATATATATATATATATATATATATATATATATATATATATATATATATATATATAAAGAAAAAAATCTATTACCTTACCAGCCCTTAAAAGGGCTTTTGGGGACACTATATATATATATATATATGTATATATATAAATAAAAAAATCCTCAATTACCAGCCCTTAAAAGGGCTTTTGGGGACACTAGATAGATATAGATATATATATATATGAAGAAACAACTCAATTACCAGCCCTTAAAAGGGCTTTTGGGGACGCTAGGTATATATATATATATATATATATATATATATATATATATAAAAAAAAAAACACAAATACCAGCCCTTAGAAGGGCTTTTTGGGGTGCTGATATTACAGCAGTAGTGGACCAAGAACACTGCAAGACCAGGAACACTGACTAACTGTCCCTAGCTTAACAGCAGCAGCAGCAGCAGCAGCTCTCCCTACTCTCACTACACACACTGCTTCAGAATGATCTAAGATGGATGCTGCCCTTGCTTATTTATAGGAGGTGGGAGGGTGTGGGAGGGAGGTACGCTGATTGGCTGGAAATGTGTCTGCTGACTGTAAAGTTCAGGGTCAAAGTTTGCCTCAATGATGTCTTATGGGGGGCGGACCGAACATCGCATATGTTCGCCGGCAGCGGCGAACGCGAACATGCTAAGTTCGCCGGGAACTGTTCGCCGGCGAACAGTTCTATACATCTCTACACACCAGACAGGTCAGGGATAAAGTTGCAGAGAAGTTTAAAGCAGGGTTAGGTTATAAAAAAATATCCGAAGCTTTGATAATGTCGTGGAGCACTGTTGCAGTAAAGCATGCTTGTTATACCCCTTAGTGTTTGGATACTAAGTAGTTAATGCTCTGCATTGTGTAAAAATGCTGATCCTGTCTTCTCTGATCATCACCTTTCTCCACATATTCCAAAAAATAATCTAATATTTACAGAGTCTATAGAGTCAGGCTGCTCAGTTTGGTGTGTATTGCTAGTGAGTTTTTTTGCAGATGTGCAGGAAGTACAGTGGTGGGGCAAATGAGAAAGAGGGGTTATAGTAATAGAACAGATGAGCAGATGGGTTGTGTTAGGACAGAAGAGAAGGGGGTTCAGCAGTGAGACAGAAGGAGTTACAGTGGTTGAACAGATGAGCAGGGGGGTTTAGTGTTGGAACAGATGAGAAGGGGGATACATTGGTTGGGCAAATGAGCAGGAGGTACACTGGTGGGACAGATGAGCAGGGGGGCACAGGGGAGGGGCAAATGAGCAGGGGGGATAGTGGTGGGACAGATTAGCAGGGTGGGTACGTGGGTGGAACAGATTTGTAGGGGGTCCAGTGATCTGAGGTGTGAAGGTGCATGAATTAGGGCTGAGCTGCGGACTGAAGGGGCAGGAATTGGAGCTCATCTGAAGTGTGAAGTTGAGAATGGGGGTACATTGGTGGGGCAGATGAGCAGGGGGTTACAGAGGAGGGACATAAGAACAGGGAGTACACAGTTTGGACAGATAAGCAGGGGGATACAGTGGTGGGGCAGATGAGAAGGGGGTACAGTGGTGGGCAAGATGTGAAGGGCGGTACAGTGGTGGGGCAGATGTGGAGGGGGGTATAGTGGTGGGGCAGATGTGCAGGGGGTACATTGGTGGGGCAGATTGCAGGGGGCATAGTGGTGGGACAGATGTGCAGGGGTTGGAGTGGTGGGACAGATGTGCAGGGGGGTACAGCCAATGGTGCAGATGTGCAGGGGTAGAGTTGTGGGGCAGATGAGAAAGGAGGTACATTTTTGAGGCGGATGAGTGGGGGTTACAGTGATGGGGCAGAT
This sequence comes from Pelophylax lessonae, assembly GCF_965119305.1. Taxonomy (NCBI): domain Eukaryota; kingdom Metazoa; phylum Chordata; class Amphibia; order Anura; family Ranidae; genus Pelophylax; species Pelophylax lessonae. Next base: position 597,497,679 of record NC_138769.1, read on the forward strand.
GAGCAGGGGGTACAGAGTTGGGGAAAATATGCAGGGGCTACCGTGGAGGGGCAGATTAGAAAGGAGGTACATTGGTGGGACAGGTGAGCAAGGGGGTACAGTAATTGGGCAGAAGAGCAGGTGGGTACAGAGGTGGGGCAGATGTGCAGGAGGTACAGTGGTGGGCACATGTGCAGGAGGTACAGTGGTGGGGCAAATGAGAAAGGGGTTTTAATGATAGGACAGGTGAGCGGATGGGTTCCGTGTTAGGGCAGATGAGAAGGGAGTTCAGCGGTGAGACAGAAGAGCAAGGGATGACAGTGGAGGAGGAGGATACAGTGATCTGAGGTGTGAAGGTGCATGAATTGGGGCTGATCTGAGAACTGGAGGTGCAGAAATTGGGGTTGATCTGAAGAGTGAAATTGAGAAAGGGGGTACATTGGTGGGGCAGATGAGCGGGGGGGTACAGTGGTGGGGCAGATGTGCGGGGGGTACAGTGGTGGGGCAGATGTGCGGAGGGTGCAGTGGTGGGGCAGATGAGCAGGGGGGTACAGTGGTGGGGCAGATGAGCAGGGGGGTACAGTGGTGGCGCAGATGTGCAGGGGGGTACAGTGGTGAAACAGATGAGCAGGGGGTACAGTGGTGGGGCAGATGTGCAGGGGGTTACAGTGGTGGGGCAGATGAGCAGGGGGGTACAGTGGTGGGGCAGATGAGCAGGGGGGTACAGTGATGGGGCAGTTGAGCAGGGGGTACAGGGATGGAACAGATTTACACGGGGTACAGTGGTCTGATGTGTGAAGGTGAATGAATTTGGGCTGATCTGAGGACTAGGGATGATCGAACAGTTCGAGTCTAACATCGGTTCGACCCGAACATTGGCTGTTCGAAATTCGGTCGAATTCCGAACTTTTTGCGGTAAAAGTTCGGAATTCGGCCACCAGAACCGCCCAAAATGCAATGGGACAGGAACTGGGCTTTAAAAGCCCATGATTGGGGGGCGTGGCGACCGCCGGCGAACATGGCCGCATAGCTTCAGAGCTCCGCTCCGCTCAGGGACACATCCACTCATATCAAGCCTCCCGCTCCCGCTAGACAGCCACCACCAGCCTTACAAGCTCCGCTATACTCACCGCCACTCCCGGAGATGCGCAGACGCCGCCTGGATCCCCCGCCGGTGAATAAATTGTCGGCCTTCTTCCCTCCCATGCAGCGAGGCAGAAGCCAAGATGGCGCCGCTGCAGGGCTCCGTCCTCTGGCTCAGCATCCCGATCCATCTAAAGAGGACTCTCTCCAGGACCAGCTGCAACTTCGCCCTCAGGCAAGTCTTCAGTCTCCCTCTTCCTCCCCTCACTCCGAGCCCTCATCGCCAGCGTCCAGGAGCCCGGCCAAATCCAGGCCGCGGTTCGATACCCTTCCCCATGAGGCCTACTCCGCTGCCTGATATGGACACCTTGGCAGCCCCCTCACCGGACCCTTTTCAAGACTTTTACTTATCTGACCAGCCACTATCTGTAGCCCTGATTGTCGACATGCTGCGGACCCTGAGAACCTCCATACACTTAGACACTCAATCCTGCCTCAGAGAATGCAAAGCAGATATTGCTCATTTGGGAGAAAGGGTTAACCAGGTTGAACTACAAATGAGTGAAGTTACATCCTCATTCAACTCTCTTGTGGACTCACACTCCTCACACCATGAGGTTATTTCCTCTATGCAAGCAAAAATAGCAGACTTAGAGGACAGGTTCCGCAGGAATAATCTGAAGATCCGTGGAATTCCAGAGGAAGTCCTGCCACAACAACTCCCCCACTTTGCCAAAGACCTATTCCGGGCAGTTCTTCCATCCCTCACCAATGCTGATCTAACCATTGATAGGGTCCATAGGGTTCCTAAACCCTCTTTCCTACCCAAAGAAACCCCCCGTGATGTGTTGCTTCGTATTCATTTCTTTCAAGTCAAAGAAGACCTCCTCTCTGCCTTCCGCCAAAGAAAAGACCTTCCACCCCAGGCTGCCAACCTCCAAGTCCTGCCCGATCTCTCCCAATACACCCTCCAAAGACGCCGCAATCTCTCTTCCATCACGAAGGCCTTGCGCAACCACAAGCTGATTTACCGCTGGAAATACCCAGCTAAGTTGGAAATTTCTCGTGAAGGCTCTAAGCATTTTATCACCACCATGGAAGAGGGACTACATCTCCTTAGAACCTGGAACATTTTGCCTGAGGACCAAGATGGGCACAACATGGCTGCCCCCCCACCCCCAACTCATTTGCACCAGGAGTGGCAAACAGTCTCCTACAAGCGGTCCTCCAAGAAGAACAAGGGGGCCAAGGAGGCCCTTTTCCTTGCATCTCCTCCTTTTGACCCCTGAGTGTACGGCGGGTACTCCCAGATGTACCCGTTACCCCCTCCACCGTGCAGTGTCAACTGCTTTGGCCCTCCCAAGACCACCTTTTTACCCTTCGCTTTTTTCTTTTTTTTTTTGTGGTTTTTGTGTTTTTGTTTTTGACCTGGTTTTTTTCAAAAGGTCTCAAGTGCTCTTATGGTCAAGCGTTACTTTGAACACCTTCTCATGCCTATTGTGCACTCCTCCTCTGTTATGGATCAACGAATTGCATACGCCCCTACCTTTTGGCTACCACTCTACGCACCTCTCTTCTCCTCCTTGCTTCAATCCCTGATGTTCATCGCCCCGTCGGGGTACAGCCTGTATCTGCTCTTCAGGACACCTCCTCCCCATCTCCCTTACTTCTTACTCCAACGATGGTACTCTGACTCTCCTCCTATCCCCATGCTATGGGTGTAAAGTTTGTGTCAATTAATGCCCAAGGCCTCAACTACCCGGCCAAGAGAAGATCGTTATGGCAAGAGGCTTTACACCTGAAAGCGGATGTTCTCACAGCCCAGGAGACACATTTTAACACTTCTGCCTCTCCAAAGTGTTCGCATCCGGCCTTCCCTCATGTCTTCCAGGCTTCGGCCAGTGAAAAGAAAAGGGGTGTGCTGATCGCCATACGAGATACTGTCACCTTCTCCCTTACGGACTCCATGATTGATCCTGATGGTCGGTATATAGTTTTAAAATGTATTATTAATAATCTACCGCTTACCCTTGTGTCTGCATATGCACCTAATTCAAATTTCTCCGTAAACTTTTGAAAAAAGTGTCGCACTCCAGATATGGCAACCTTATTGTATGTGTTGATTTGAATGCGCCAGTTAATCCAGGCCTCGACACGTCCTCCCCTCGCAGCAGAGGTGCCCCCTCTTTGGCGGCTCTGCTTGAGTCGGAGGACTTGTACGATGCTTAGCGATGTTTGCACTCTACTGACAGGTCCTATACTTACTACTCCCCGTGTCACAACTCCTACTCTCGCCTAGATTTCTTTTTAATGGACAAATCTCTCCTGCAGAGGGTCTCCGAGGCCCCTATACATGATATCATGTGGTCTGACCACGCCCCGATATCCCTCCTTCTGGAAGAAGGTAATTCCTTTGCCACAGCGAGAGTATGGAGGTGTAACGCATCCCTCTTCCAAGACCCCAACACTCAACAACTTATCTCCCAACAGCTCCAACAATATTTCTCACTAAACTCCTCCTCTAATACTACTGTGTTTAACCATTGGTGTGCCCACAAAGCCTTCATCAGGGGTATCCTCCTCTAATTTAATGTCCAACTCTGTAAATCCTTCTGCCTCAAATTAGACAAAATCCTCGCTGATATCCACACCCTAGATGTCCAGAACATGACTTCCCCCCCCCAAAGCCCTAGCGGATGAGATAGCCACTCTTCGCCACTCCCTTAGAGAACTCCTGTCCTCCCAACATGATAACTACATGCGTAAATTGAAACTTGATTACTATGCCAATAATAACAAGGCTGGCAAATTTTTAGCCAACCGCCTCAAGTCGCGTAGGTCCAAATCGAAGATTTCCTCCCTGGTCCACCCCAATACCTGTGATACTCTGACTAACCCCCAAGCCATAGCTGAAGCATTTTCAGACTATTACGGCTCCCTGTATAACTTATCCTCCTGTGCATCTACACCTCAACCCACTGAAGCCAACATTGCTGATTTCCTCTCCAAACTTCGCTTGCCTTCCCTCTCAGCATCCCAACTCGAGTCTCTGAATCTCCCCTTCACTGACGAGGAGATTTCCAAAGTGGTCCGTTCCTTGCCCATTGGCAAGTCCCCGGGCCCTGGCGGTCTGTCCTTGGAATACTTCAAAACATACCTCCCTCTTTTGTCCCCTCACCTCCTTGCAGTGTTCCAATTGGCGGCTTCCAGCGGCTCCTTCCCCAAAGAAATGCTCCTAGCCCATGTTGTCACTATCCCTAAACCTGGCAAGCCCCCAGACACCCCATCAAATTTTCGCCTCATATCACTCCTGAATGTGGACGTGAAAATTTACGCCAAACTGTTAGCTAACAGACTTCACCTGGTGCTTCCCTCCCTCATAGCCCTGGACCAATCTGGCTTTATGCTTGGTCGTCAACCCTCGGACGTCACCCGTCGTATGATCAACCTCATCCACCATGCCAAATCTAGTCGGACGCCCTCTCTGCTTCTTTCAATAGATGCTGAGAAGGCGTTCGACCGAGTCCATTGGGGTTACCTTACAGCAACCTTGCTCAAATTTGGTTTCCAAGGAAAGATTCTGTCCTCCATACTAGCATTATACTCATGCCCCTCTGCCAAGGTTCTGACCAATGGTATGCTCTCTAAATTGTTTGAGATAACGAATGGTACTCTACAAGGCTGTCCCCTCTCACCGTCCATCTTCAACCTCGCCATAGAACCCTTAGCCGAAGCAATTAGGTCCCATCCACACATCCCAGGTTTTAAACGAAACCACCAATCCCACACCATTAACCTCTTTGCGGACGATATCATCCTCTCCCTCTCAAACCCCACTGTATCCCTCCCCTTTGCTCACCAGCTCCTCCAAGAATTTAGTGCTATCTCCTTCTATAAGGTGAATTTTTCTAAATCAGTCATTCTTGACCTAGGAGGTAACGCCCACGCTAAATCGCATCTTACTTCCTCCCTTCCCTACCCCTGGACCGATCAAAGTATAACGTATCTAGGAATCTCCCTGGCTCCCACTATTTCCAAAATGTCCTCTCTAAACTTAGACCACTTTCTCCTCCAACTCGCTAAGGAACTGGCAGCCTTGGTCAAACATGAACTTTCGTGGGTGGGCAGGGTTGCCACATTCAAAATAATCTTTTACCTAAAATCCTATACCTCTTCAGAACGCTCCCTATCCCCCTATCCTCTCTCCAAATAAACAAATTGTCTGTTTGCATGAAGCGCTTTTTATGGTAGCGGAAGAAAGCCAGATGTGCCCTCAAACACCTTACACTTCACAGGCGAGCGGGGGGCCTAGGTCTACCCGACATTGGGGACTACCATTTAGCTTCCATTTTGGCTCAACTTCCTCGCTGGTTTGACAACCACAGCGTCTCCTGCTGGGTTTCCCTGGAAGCCGCCTGTTCTTACACATCTGATCTCTCCCTTCTGCTCTTAGCGGATTCTTGGAAACCACTCACTCTCACTAACCTATCCCCTCCCACACGGGCCTCCATCCTGGCGTGGAGATGTCTTCTCTCCCACTCCTTGAATAATATTAACAACACTAAACTTAGGCTTCCCCTCAGGATATTGGAGTCTCTAATTCCCCATCTCTCCCTTACCATGTTTCAGACGGCTCACATTTTATGGATTGACCAGCTCTATTCAGGTGACAATCTGATGTCCTTCGAGACCTTGTCTTCGAGGCACAGTCTATCGAAAAAAGGCCCTCTACTCCTACACCCACATTTCATCCTTTCTTCTCAAAAACCCCCCTCCAACTCTTAAATTGGATTTCCATGCATGGCACCACTTATAGAACCCTAAACCTCACACTAAAGGCATCACCCTCTTTTATTCCCTGCTTAACAACAAAACCCAATTGTCTAAGACCCCCCTTATGAAGGCTTGGGAGTCCGACCTCACCAGAGAATTCTCTCTTCACCAATGGGCCTCGGCTCTTAAACGGGCTTATACCTCATTGCACTGCATCAACCACTGCGAGACCTTCCAGAAACTTTTAACAAGGTGGTATAGGACCCCTACTGTACTATCCCGCTTCTACCCCTCATTGTCTCGACTATGCTGGAGGGAATGTGGGTCACAAGGGACCATCCTTCGTGCGTTCTGGTCTTGCAAATAATTTACTAGCTTCTGGTAGAAAATATTTTTAATAATAGCTCGCATCACGAACATGAGTGTAAGACCAGATCCAGCCCTTGTCTTACTACTCCTGGGGATTGATGTCTTCCCAATGACCTATCGGACATTAATTTCCAACATTTTTCTGGCTTCCACTCTTGCTATAGCCCGTCATTGGCACAGCCCTTCGCCTCCCAACCCTTCGGAGGTTATTTCACAGGTCCAACTAAACTGCCAATATGAATGTCTGCTGGCGTTGCAATCTTCCTCATACAGCTCCATTTGGGACCCTTGGTGGAAGTGATATGGGGGTGGCCTCCCTCTTGCTGCTTCCAACACGGACCCCCCCTCCTCGACCAAATCTCCCCCCTAACTTTCCTCTCCAACCCATACTGGCGCTCCTCCCTAGACTCTGTTGATGTAGCCTGACCCTACCTTAGTGGTACTACACCTGTTCAGTCCCTGTTGATTGTTTAATATACCTTGTTGCACATTTTATGAAGAATATACGTTTTGACCGCATTTCTTGTTAATGTAACGCTATTGTCTGTTGTAGCTGCTCTGTTCCGCACTACTCATCCTACAAGTTGCTGTGCGGCTGCGACCGTATCCTTGTTTTCTGTTGTTTGATGTTTGAAAATCTCAATAAAAACCATTTGAAATATAAAAGCCCATGATTGGCCTAGAAATGTCAGTAAAAGCCAATTGAGGGGGCAGGGGTCTGCTAGGAATGTGATTGGAGTGACTACGGGGTCCAGAGGCCAATCAGTAGTGAATACGCCCCCCAGGATATAACATAGCCCCACCAAATCTCTAGCACTGTAATACAGGAGCTGTGGAAGAGAGTGGAAGCATTAGTGTTACTCCTGCTGTATGGAGCTGTTCTTTTAGTGTGAGGAAAGGGATATGCAGTGTAGTTAGGGTACTATATACCACTATAGTTAGATTCAATAATTTAGTTTTTGTAGGGATACCTTTAAGTGTCAGGGTGACCGTAGTGTAATTTAGGTGACCTGACTCTGCCATGTCAGGGTGACCGTAGTGTAGTTTAGCTGACTCTGCCATGTCAGGGTGACCGAACTCTGCCATGTCAGGGTGACCGTAATGAAGTTTAGCTGACTTAGCCTGCCATACCAGGGTGACCGAACTCTTCCATGTCAGGGTGACCGTAATGAAGTTTAGCTGACTTAGCCTGCCATACCAGGGTGACCGAACTCTTCCATGTCAGGGTGACTGTAATGAAGTTTAGCTGACTTAGCCTGCCATACCAGGGTGACCGAACTCTTCCATGTCAGGGTGACCATAATGAAGTTTAGCTGACTCTGCCTGCCATACCAGGGTGACCCCACTATGCAGATTTTGGGTTAGGGGTATACATATATACATATATATATGTGTATATATATGTATATGTATATATACACACACACATTATATATATATATATATATATATATATACATACACATATATTTATATATTTATATATATATAGAGATATATATATACACACACACACACACACACACATATATATATATATATATATACCCCTATACAGAAGTTCAGATGTCATGCCTGCCTCCAAACGTCTGAAACCAAAACGCCCAGGTGTGAAAGGAGGGTAACACCATCCCTGCACTACTGAAATTCTAAGAAAAATAATCCTTTTTTTTCTGGTTCTGGACATGCTACAGAGCTGAAACTTCACAGGTACACTTTTTAGACCCCCCAAACACTAAATCCAAAGAAATCTTTTTTTTTTTTTTTCAATAATGTTTTCAATAATTGGCTCTCTATCAAAAACAACAATTTTTAAGATTTTTTTTTGCCTGATTCATAGTCCCTGGGGCATGACCCAGAACCATAGACACTTTTTAGGGGCATTCATTGGGTTTTAGGGCTTCAAAGTGGTGTTTTTTGATTCCAGAAGTTCGGGTCCCATTGATTTCAATGGGGTTCTGGAATCCGAACCGAACTTTCGGGAGGTTCGGGTATTCTGGCCTGAACCAAACTTTTCAAAAGTTCGATCATCCCTACTGAGGACTGGAGGTGCAGGGATTGGGGCTTATCTAAGGAATGGAGGTGCAGGAATTGTGGCTGATCTGAGGCGTGAAAGTGCAGGATGAGTAGTTTACAGCATTTGCTTTACAAAAATTCCTTTTCGTGATTGAGAGTGTGAATATGACATTATTAAAACTAGCACTCTCAATTTCTTTGAAAACATTTTTTGGTACACTGTTCTCAATAGGTTGCCTACCCCTGGCTAAGATCAAAGCAAATTCATGTGTTACAATGGCCCCTTCCAAGTCCACACCTAAATCCAACTGAGAGTCTGTGGCAAAACTTGAAAATTGCTGTTCACATACACTCTCCATCCAATCTGACAGAGCTTGAGCTATTTTGCAAAGCTGCAAAAATTGTTAAAGTTCCACATCTTGCAACCTTTTACTCATTGCTGAAGGTCCATAAAGATCTGGTAAGTCCCCTGGTATAACCTATTATTTCCGGTAATAAATCACTTACGGAACAGGCCAGTAGATTTGTGGACTCCCACCTCATGGCTCATGTGGTGGGACTCCCATCATTTATCTGTGACACTTCTGACCTTCTCAGACATGTGAAGTGGACTCATATTCCCCCAGGTGCCCTGCTTGTAGCAGTGGATATAGAGGCCTTGTATTCAAGTATCCCACACGAGCAGGGGATCCGGGTGATTGAGTCCTTCCTAAAGGAAGAGGATGAAACGAATTGTCCCCTTAATGGTTTTGTTTTGGAATGTATTTTGACAAAAAAACATTTTGTTTTTATGAATCAGGTCTATCTCCTAATCTAAGGGGTTGCCATGGGCTAATGTTGTGTCCCGGACATGCTAATCTTTACCTTGGAGGCTGGGAGAGACACATTTTTGCGGATGATACATTCAGTGCATGGCTTACCAATGTACTTTATTGGTTTAGATATATTGATGACTTGTTGATAATTTGGACAGGCTCTAAGGAAGACCTGTTGATGTTCTTAGAAGCCCTCAATGTGAATGAATTCAGAACTTAAATTCACCTATACCTTCAGTGGGGATCGGGGGATCGGGTATCCTTCCTTGACCTTACCGTCAGTATAGGTGAAGAGGTTTATATTACTACTAACTTATTCATGAAACCAAGCACAGGCAATACCATTTTGCACGCATCCAGTTCTCACCCAGGTCCTTTAATTAGGAGTATACCGTATGCACAGTATCTTCGTATTCGCAGAAACTGCTCATCCGATGAAGATTTTATCCATCAATCAAATTTGTTACAACAAAAACTGTTGGCTCGTGGATACTCCAAATCTCTTTTGAAGAAGGCTTTCAATAAAGCAAAGACTCGCTCCAGATCTGATTTATTATTTAGGAATAATTCCAGAACTCACGCCAATTGTAAAACTCAGGGTGTCATATACTTGATGACATGTAAATGCCATGCCTTTTATTTCGGCAAAACGATTCATGAGTTTGGTCAAAGAATTAGTGATCATGTATATTAGTCTGGCAATGGCAAAGTGGTTACTCCTGTTACCAGACACATAGGTCTCCATCACAGATTCAATAATGCACTGGTCTCTTTTTTGTTCTGGAAGTAATTCCCCCCAGCCCCAGGGTTGGTGATTGGAATAATCAAATTCTGAGATAAGAAACGAATTGAAAAATTGTCAGCTACCATTTCTCCAGGCATTAACAAGATCAATTCTTATGAACCGTTTCTGTAGTTCAGAGGCCTTATCTTGATCTTTATCCTAGAGTAGACATGAGTTGTTAGGCCGAATTATGGAGAGATATATAATGCCTATTTTGATGATGTTTGATGGGCCATGCCTGGTTTGGTGTGGTAGGTCCATTGTATCTACTGTATGTTAACTTACCTTTAGTTAGGATTTTTTTTGTTCAGTGTGTTTACGTTTATTTTTTATTCTCAATGAGATATATGTATGATTTATCATTTTATCTGTTTTGTATGAATTTGTGTTCTTGATTAATTTTGTTTTTTGGTTCTTCTGCTGGCCATTTCTTATGTCAGGATGGTGTTCTGTTTCTTCCTTGGTCTTCTTGTTGTCTGGGGGTTGCCACAATTGGGTCTCCCTGGGAGAGTGTGTGATCTCCTTTTTTCTACCATTGCTGTAATTGCCTTTTGCCTTCCATCCACTAGATGACATGGTTGGGCATCTTGGCAATGGTTGGAGAGGCAATGAGCACCTCTCTGGGTGATTTCCACCCTGTGAGGCACAGTTTGGCAGTACTGCGCATGCGTTGATTTGGTGCATGCCCAGTCCGCAATGGGTTCCGTGACATCATTCACTGGCTTTGGCTGCTGCTGATGACTGATTGCACGGACAGCACTCAGGTGGGTATTTAATGGGTGGTTACTCCTGCCTTGTTGTTGGACAGCATGCAGTGATGATGTTTGCACCGCACAGAGACAGTTTCTGGGTGAGCTTTGATAGCCTTTCTTAAATGCAGTGTTTTTCCCCCTTTGGATTTGAATGGCCTTTTGTAATGTTGTGTTTTTTCCATCAGCCAGTTACCACCTTTGGACTTTTGAACGTCACTATCCTACAAAGTTTTGTCTGCTGCCTGTCTTGATACAGGTGGACGTTGATAATAATCCAACTAGCCTTCTCAATCGTCTAGCTGATTTAAGGTGAAATATTAATAATTTTTTGTTGGTATATGTTTGAGTAATAAGAAATTTTTGAACATATAGATTAATATTGGTGATATGGTCATCCCTCCTTTAGAACCTCTTTAATACCGTTACCTACCCACTGGCTATTTTGCATGCATGGTGGGGATTAGTCTGTGCTATTTTGAATCAACAAGAAGGTGAGGGCCGTTTTAAAGGAATTTGAATATTAATACATACAGTGACCTAAGTTTCACTTACCTATGGCATTTAAATCTCTCAGTTTCAGTTTTCATATATACCACTCATGAAATTTTGTTCTTTGGTGCACTTCATGACTGTCCACTATCAATTTTGTGATCAGATTGCGTCAGGTGCGTACTATATGGTAATATGTATATTGGCTCATTTTGCAATATAGCTGCTATTTGCTACTATCATGTTGACTCCTTTAGAGTCTCCCCATAATTTAACTTTAACTACATACGCCTCCTAATATTATACATAAAGTGTATTAATGGTTACCTTCCACCTGGCTCCCACACTCGCCCAGGAAACCACCACATGGCGTTGTGGCCCCCATCTTGCATATGATTTGGCCTCATTGTGGATGCGGCCCCACCCTGTTTAGGAGAAGGGTTGTATAGTCTGGGAATTTTGCCAAGGTTTTTGGTAAAACCTTTTTGACTCTACTGTGGCAACAACCTATAAGCTATTGCTATGTTTTATCATTGTATCATGTTTGTACCTATCTGTATATTATCTTTTGCTTTATAATTTCTTCAAAGATCACACCTCTCATCAATACTACTCCCGAAGAAGCGGTTATCCCCCAAAACACGTAGAGTGTAAGATATGTGAGATTGGAAATATACTGATTGAGGGCCCCTGCCTTGGAGGATACCCTACTCATTATCCAATTTCTCATTGAGTAAGTGTGATTTTGTTCAAACTGTTATGCCCCTACGGCCTCTCTTTGATGTACTATCCTAAGATGTATCCCCTATGTACAAAGGGGTGATTTTTAAGCTGTATTTGGTATAATAAACTTATGTATATTATTCTTTTTTCAAAAAACCTTTTGTATTGTGGTTCATGCTATACCATGAAAGTCCTAAGTGCCTCAATTCCATGTTTTGCTCTATATTTGTTATTATAGGACGTAGGTACAATCATCCTTTTTTATGCATGTAGCACACACTATACTATTTTGCAAAGAAGAATGGGCAAAAATGTTACTCTCTAGATGTGCAACGCTGGTGGAGACATACCCAAAAAGACTTGCAGCTGTAATTTCAAGTCAAAGTATTTACTTAGAATTGCCAGAATTGTTGCAGAGGTTGAAGGGATGGGGGGGGGGGGGGGGGGGAGGGGTCAGCCTGTCAGTGCTCAGACCATACACCGCACACTGCATCAAATTGATCTGCATTGCTGTCATCCCAGAAGGAACCCTCTTCTAAAGATGATGCACAAGAAAGCACGCAAACAGTTTGCTGAAGACAAGCAGACTAAGGAAATTAATTACTGGAACCATGTCCTGTGGTCTGATGAGACCAAGATAAAATTATTTAGTTCAGATGGTGTCAAGCGTGTGTGGCGGCAACCAGGTGAGGAGTACAAAGACAAGTGTGTCTTGTCTACAGTCCAGCATTGTGGTGGAAGTGTCCTAGTCTGGGCCTGCATGAGTGCTGCCAGCACTGAGGAGCTACAGTTCATTGAGGGAACCATGAATGCCAACATGTAGTGTGACATACTGAAGCACAGCATGATCCCCTCCCTTCGGAGACTAGGCCACAGGGCATTATTACAACATGATAACGACCCCAAACACACCTCCAAGACGACCACTGCCTTGCTAAAGAAGCTAAGGGTAAAGGTGATGGACTGTCCAAGCATGTCTCCAGACCTAAACCCTATTGAGCATCTGTAGGGCATCCTCAAACGGAGGGTGGAGGAGTGCAAGGTCTCTAACGTCCACCAGCTCCGTGATGTTGTCATGGAGGAGTGAAAGAGGACTCCAGTGGCAACCTGTGAAGCTCTGGTGACCTCCATGCCCAAGAGGGTTAAGGCAGTGCTGGAAAAAATTGGTGGCCACACAAAATATTGACACTTTGGGCCCAATTTGGACATTCACTTTTGTTGCCAGCGGTATAGACATTATTGGCTGTGTGTTGAGTTATTTTGAGGGGACAACAAATTTACACTGTTATGCAAGCTGTACACTCACTACTTTACATTGTAGCAAAGTGTCATTTCATCAGAGTCAGATGGATTTGGGTCAGGAACAGGACCAAGCAGGCTTTCAGGAATATACGTGATCCTACACTTCCGGGTAGGGGACACGAATGTGCGCTGCTGGCAGCTCGCTTACACACAACATGAGCCAATCAGGGGGTACCACGGACTCAATGTCTGCCGCCACCAGTCAATCATGAGCCACAGAGACAAAACTGCAGTCTGCCTATGTAAACAATATCGCAGTCCCACTATAAGTCGCTGATCGCCACCATTACAAGTAAAAAAATAAAATAAAAAGAAAATCCCATCGTTTGTAGCTGCTTTACCTTATGCGCAAACCAAATAATATACGCTTATTGGGATTTTTATTTTTACCAAAAATATGTAGCAAAATACATGGTGGCTTAAACTGATGAAATTAGATTTTTAATTTTTTTTTTGTATTGGATATGTTTTATGACAGAAAGTAAAAAATGTTTTTTATTAAAAAAAAAAAAAACAACTTTTCTTGCTTATAGCGCAAAAAATAAAAAAAACGCAGAGGTAATCAAATACCACCAAAAGAAAGCTCTATTTGTGGGAATAGTGTTGCTCGACCACGCAATTGTCAGTTAAAGTAATGCAGCACCGTATAGCAAAAAATGGCCTGGTCAGGAAGTGGGCAAATCTTCCAGAGGTCAAGTGGTTAATACATAAATTATTCTGTGAGGCTTTGGAGTATGAGTCATTTGGTATTGCAACCCAACACCATAATGCATAATGTATATTGTGATAAAAAATAAAAAAATAGAGCACAAGTGATTTCTCCTTTGTCAGGGCCTATTATAAATGAATTGCCCATGGTAACATAGCGCACCATAATGTACAGTAACACGTTGTGGCACATGCCTTATTAAAACAATTTTAGGCATGAATCAGCTTATGGAAATCAAAATATTCCTTTTTTGTTGGTTTTGTTCCTGTCACTTATTTGTTACAAGGTGCTTTGGAAATGTCCCAGTTTAATTTCCATGTTATCATTATGGCAATATCCATTTTTATTCTAATAGTTTCTAACTTTTTAACAAGTGGCAGTTAATGTCCCTTGCTGAACAAGCAGTGGGGATCCACTCTAATAGAAAACAACTGCAGCATTACACAGCTGTTCACAACCCGTGTGGGTCCCATATTCCCATGTACAAAGTGACATTAATTGTCACTGGTCACGGGTTAGTAATGACAACTCATGAGAAATTTCTAGTGCAGCAATGCCATTGTTTTTAGACAGCTGGCTCCGGAGAGGATAAGCCATACTAATAAGGTAAATTAGCCACATTAGTAATCTAATAGTGAGCTCCATTTCTGAGGCTGACTGTACAAGTGCAGACCTCTCAGCAATTAAAAAAAAAGTCTATCATTTTATTGGCTGCTGTAAAAATGAATCTGTCACCATTTTGTTTTTTTTAATAACCATTTTTTACTTGTTCACTTATCTCCTAAATGCCCCCTTTTGTTTCTGTTCCTCAGTCAACTGTCCTACCCTAACTGCAGTCCTGTAAAAATAAACGCAGGTCAGTGCTATTCACCTTTCTGAACATGGTTGTTGACTGTCTGTAAATATATACGGACACAGCAGCTCAGCTGCACTTGGGGAGGGGGGGCAGGTGTGAAGTGACGTCACTGGTGCCTTTTATGAATTAAAAGGAGGACTAGAAGGGGAACCAAAAACACTGGCACCAGGAGTCAGGATGGATCAGACTCAAAGTAGGTGAAGTCAGTGTCAGCCTATCACACTAGAGTGAATGGACTTGTATGTCCAGTACAATTTATGAGGCCAATCAAACAATATGGACATGCTATGGGAAATGGGGGCCAAGCCTTACTGAAACTGAGATGTGACTGTAAAAGGTATGTTAATCACTTTATGAGTATGCCAGTGTAAATGATTTTAGCTGAGTTTATTTTAAATGAAGAACAATCTCAAACTAGCGATTAAGTCATGAGGTACCTTCCAGCTCTGCACTGGTAGTTTGCGACCATAGGGAGCCTGAGAGGACGAAGAGCAGTGAGTGACCGGGGTCATGCTATCGGTCCTCTGTAATATGTCCGCAGTCTCTGGCCATCTCCTGTTGCATGTCTGCAGTCTCTGACCATCTCCTGTAGTATGTCGCCTGCAGTCCCTAAACATCTCCTGTAGTATATCACCTGCAGTCTCTGACCATCTCCTGCAATATGCCTGCAGTCTCTGACCATCTCTTGTATCATATGTACCATCTCCTGTAGTATGTCGCCTGCAGTCCCTAAACATCTCCTGTAGTATATCACCTGCAGTCTCTGACCATCCCTGTAGTATGTCTGCAGTCTCTGACCATTTCCTATAGTATGCCTGCATTCTCTGACCATCTCCTGTAGTATGTCTGCAGACTCTGACCATCTCCTGTAGTATGTCTGCAGTCTCTGTGGACTCTGATGTAAGGGGGAACTCTGTGGACTGTGATGCAAGGGGGAGCTCTGTGGACTGTGATGCAAGGGGGAGCTCTGTGGACTGTGATGCAAGGGGGAGCTCTGTGGACTGTGATGCAAGGGGGAGCTCTGTGGACTGTGATGCAAGGGGGAGCTCTGTGGACTCTTGCGTAAGACGGGAGCTGTGGTGACCAGAGATCCCCTTACGTTAGAGTTTCCTTTTACACCAAAGCCCACAGCAGTCCCCCTTAAATCAGAGTCCTCAGAGTTGTCCTTTAAATCAGAGTCCACAGTGTTCCCTTTTACATCAGGGTCCACAGAGTTCTCCATTGTACTGTAAAGATGAACTCTGTGCTGGGTTATAGTAACCTGACTTTTGTGTAAATTAAGAAATATTTTTTTGCCTTTTGTTATACCTTAAACACGTTTCTTACAGCACTAGCTACATGTTTGTACTACAAATATTGATATTTGCACTGTTTCACATGGAAAACTGTCATTTTATGTACTTATTTGAGGTGTCAGTAAAAACTTTGACTCTGACAGCAAATTTCATGAGTTGTGTCAGTAAAAAAAAAAAAGTGGTGCTGTGTGGCACCCTGTCAGTAAACTTCACTTCGGGAGGCACCCTGTCAGTAAACTTCACTGTTTCTGATGCAGGTAAGGCTTGTAGAAGATGGCACAAGGGGAGCAACTCTAACAATAAATGGACTGTGAGGTGGCATTTAGTAGCCAAGTCCACGCTATCCACAGAAAAAAGGAATGCTTCTTCTTCTGTATAGACCCTGCTTTTAAATGCTAAAAATCGACATAGAGTGACTCAACAGCCAGGTTTCTGCACACCTCCAAAGCATAGGATTGATGAAATCAATTACCATTCCTTGATAATATTTTATTAGTAAAAATGCAAGCAATTTAGAGCATCCATACAAACAGCAGAGTGCTAATGCGTTTCAACCATAGCTTTAGTCATGGTTATAACGAAGTCTTTGGCTAAAACGCATTCACACTCTGCTGTTTATATACAGTGGGGAAAAAAAATTATTATTTGATCGCTTGCAGATTTTGTACGTTTGCTCACTTACAAAGAAATGAAGGTTCTATATTTTTTATCATAGGTGTATTTTAAATGATAGAGACAAAATATCAACCAAAAATCCAGAAAAAAACAAATAAAACAAATGCTAATTTAAGTTGCAGTTTAGTGAGTAAAATAAATATTTGATCCCCAAGCAAAACATGACTTAGTACTTGGGGGAGAAACCCTTGTTGGCAAGCACAGAGGTAAGACGATTCTTGTAGTTAGTGACCAGGTTTGCACACATCTCAGGAGGGATCTATAGATCTCTAAATCCTTAAGGTTTCACGGCTGCTCAAAGTTTCAGCTCCTTCAATACATTTTCTATAGGATTAAGGTCTGGGGACTGACTAGGCTACTTTATGACCTTAATGCTTCTTCTTAAGGCACTCTTTTGTTGCTTTGGTGGTATGTTTTGGGTCATTGTCATGCTGGAAGACCCATCCACAACCAATCTTTAGTGTCCTTACTGAGGGAAGGTTCTCTTCCAAGATTTTACAATACATGGCTCCGTCCATTGGCCCCTCAATGCAGCAAATTTGCCCTGTATCTTTAGCAGCGAAACAGCCCCAAAACATCATGTTTCCACCTCCGTGCTTGACTGTAGGGAGGGTCGTAGTCAGCATTTTTCTTCCTCCAAACACGGCAAGTCAAGTTAATGCTAAAGAGCCCAATTTTGGGCTCATCTGACCACAGCACTTTCTCCCAATCCTTCTCTGAATTATTTAGATGTTCATTGGAATGACTGTATATGTGCCTTCTTGAGGAGGGTGACTAGCTGTGTTTGGAGGAAGAAAAGTGCTGGCTATGACTAAGAACACAATCCCTACAGTCGAGCATGGAGTTGGAAACATCATGCTTTGGGGCTGTTTCTCTGCTAAAGGTACAGACCAACTTTGCCGCATTGAGGGGGCAATGGATGGGGCCATGTATTGTAAAACCTTGGATGAGAAGGTCTGGGAGTATGTGAGCTGGCGTGATTTACTAGGTGCCCAAATAGGGTTGATTTACTGAGATCTTGACCCTTGAACATCAACATGTTTTTGCTTATTGGCAGTTTAAGAGTATCTTATGCATATATGAAAAGTGAAGATTGTTTTTAACTTTGAAAACATTTTTGTTTTTTATTGCTTGAGCAAATAGAGAGAATTTTTAATGACGTTACAATTGCTGTAATTACAATGTTGAAGGTGGATAAGAATCTTGCATTATCCAACGAGGCATCTCATGAGTCTGGAAATATGATGTTTCCAGTTTCAGGTACTTGTGAAAGTAGTGTAGCGCACCCCTTAATGAGCCGAAGATGAACTGGGATCCCCCACTCCACTCTGCACAGCCAGGCACACTGAATTCTCACAGGCAATCCAGAGACAGAGAACAGTCTGTGACTTAGTTTTTATGGTTTATTAAGGGGTTAATAACTTGGATGTGGATGGGAGGTTAAGGGATGCCTACTTGACTTCAGCAAGGACCTCAGGGACATCTTACTTTATACAGTCTCCTTGACAATCCTCCTGCACTTCACTTCCTTTCAGACTCCAGCTGGATCACTGTGAATAGATCTGACAGTTACAGTCAGATTAGCAATGGCCCTTTGCAGGCTCAAACTCAAAGCCCCTTGTTGTGTAGAACACAGTGATCATGTACTTTTCCTCCTGTGGCTACTAGTCCCAACACCACCTCTTCAGGTGCTGCCAAACCACCTGGCTGCAGCTGCCCCTTTCACTAGCCCTCCAAGCAAACTTTCCACCTCAGTCCTCCAGACTGCCTCTCACCGGCCCACTCTGCAGGAGATCTCCCAGAGAAGGGATGAAGTCTTGGCATACTGCTGACTACATGTGGCAGTCTCCTCCCTTGTGAGTCCCCAGTAATGCTGCTCTACTTACACCGTCCTTCCATTTGCTCCTGTGCCTCTAGAAAGGATTTCCTCTGTGTGTTAAGGCAGGATCCTTCCAGCACCCAAACCCCGACCCAAGGTTTCCCCCCCCCTTAGACTAGGGGGTCACTATTGAGGGCCACCGACAGCCTCCACAGCACTACATCTTCATCTTTCACCCGACTGGCATGTTGGCATGACTCATGCCTCTTTATGAGGTAAGCATTGCCCCCTGCCAGCCCTTTACTGGGGATTGGCTGAGGCCCTCATAAATATTCCAGGCAGCTCCTCCTAACCTCCACCCACTAGCTCTACAACCTTTCTACAACCTTCAAGACCAGGGGTAGGCACCAGAGGAGCTGTCAGGATGAGTCATCCAGCTTTGATGCACTGAACCCTGACCCAGATTCACAGCTCAGGCTTAAACCTAAACTAACTAATTTTACCTACACTAAAAAACAGGGTACCAAGTGGGCAGTATGTTTTCCTGTGGGGAAATTCAATTCTCACATTTGAATTTGTCAAAATTAATTTTAATGAGTAACTCTGAGCTAAGGGTAAAATCGGTCAGGGACTTACTACTGGCATTCACACTGACAATTAGCCCAGGCAGTAAGCACAGGCTTTGGGTAGGCAGTGAGTGCAAGATAAGAGGTGAAAGATTACCAGGGTGATGGATGATACCAGGATGACAATGCTTCCTCCCAGCAGCCAGGGAAACAAGCAACACTGCAGTAGGCAGAATTGGTAATATCTACAACACAACTGGCAACAATGCAGTTTGTAGCAGTGAGATGCCCTGGTACACTACAGTCCTGCGTTTATTTCAGAATTTCATTCTCAGTTCTTCATCAAGGCTAGAATGCACCTTTAAAGGGTTAAGGCCCATACGCACAATACAAAAAATTGTACGAACATTTCAGTTTGAGGAAGAATCGGCTGATTATCTGATCGCTGGTATAATGCTTTCGATGGCTGATTCCATCTTTTCGGACGACAAAAGCCAAGGGTGCACGCTATAATTTTTTTATTGTACGTGAACATGTCTGATTGTCGTTGAATGTGTACAGGTATCATACGGAAAAATTACAAAAGAGAAAAAACATGCACAATCAGAAACAAAGAACAACCCTATACTTCCTCTTCTGCTACGCTAGTACAAATTTTCTTACAAGTCAATACCATTCCGATTACATCATGGTGGAAAATCGGACGACTGGTTGTCCTATTTTCTCATAGTGTGTACTAGGCTTTAGGCTGTCCATACATAGATTTTCATTTAAATGAAATTCTAAAAAAAACTTTGTTAAAGCATTTAATGATGTAATCAGTCAGCTACTTTTGCTTGAAAGTCCTTAAAAATTTGTCCAGACCTGCTACTTGCATGGATTACCAGAAATATTAATGTAGCACCCTGCTAGGTAGGTGCTAGTGAGAGAGTATATTTATTCATATCTGGTGGTTCCATAAGACAGACATGTGACATCTAGGACACAGATCAAAATAGGTTGACGCGTTTCACTAAATTATATTCGCTTAATCATAACCATGAACATGCATTGTGGAAAAGCTCCACTCATTCTGAACTTGTGGCTCTGACTATAATAGAAGAGAGAGTCATTGACCTGATGTCTGAGAGGGACTGTGCCTATTATTTAGTCAACAAAATGGTTCTCGGAGAGAACTAATTGTGAAGTGCTAGATAGTCAGCTTGGTAGGGTCTGTTTGTTGTCTATTTCAGGTATAACAACAGAACGTCGAGTCAAGTGTGCCCTTAGGGGGCCTGGAGTAATGAAGATTTCTACAAGAATGTTATAGTCAGAGATAAAAAAAAAAGGCGGTGAGAAGGTCACCTCTGAGGAGAGGGCAGTCTCACCGGGAGTAGTTAACAATGTATCCATTCAACAATGTATCGATTCGTGCTTAACTCTATTTCCTTTGCAGGCCTGCTTAAGACTTCCAGGTCTGGATAGGACCTCCATTATTCAATGTAAATTTGATCCAAATTTAGATATTGTACTTAGTTAGCCAGTTTTTACCTGTCATGCAGATTTTTGTTTGGCGGGGGGTGCATTGGTCTGAATACTTCTGTTCAGTTTTTACAGAAGAAAATGAAGGAGAAGGACCTCCACTTGAAAGGATGACTAATGAATCGTTTGATGCATGTGTCTTTACAGAGGAAGACGTTCTAAGATTGCTGTCTAAAGTGAAGACAAATAAGTCACAGGGTCCTGATGAGATACACCCAAAATTATTAAAAGAGCTTAGTGGTGAGCTGGCAAAACCATTAACAGATTTATTTAACCAATCGTTAGTAACAGGAGTCGTCCCGGAAGATTGGAAATTGGCAAATGTCGTGCCCATTCACAAGAAAGGTAGTAGGGAGGAATCGAGCAACTATAGACCAGTGAGTCTGACATCAATAGTAGGCAAATTAATGGAAACCCTATTAAAGGATAGGATTGTGGAACATCTTAAATCCCATGGATTGCAAGATGAAAAACAACATGGGTTTACTTCAGGGAGATCATGTCAAACAAATCTTATAGATTTTTTTTGACTGGGTGACTAAAATCATAGACGGTGGAGGTGCAGTAGACATTGCATATCTAGATTTTAGTAAGGCTTTTGATAATGTCCCACATCGAAGACTTATCAATAAACTGCAGTTATTGAGCATGGACTCCCATATTGTTGAGTGGATTAGGCAGTGGCTGAGTGACAGACAACAGAGGGTTGTAGTCAATGGAGAACATTCAGAACAAGGTCATGTTACCAGTGGGGTACCTCAGGGATCTGTACTGGGACCAATTTTGTTTAATATCTTCATAAGTGATATTGCAAAAGGCCTCGATGGTAAGGTTTGTCTTTTTGCTGATGACACAAAGATATGTAACAGGGTTGATGTTCCTGGAGGGAAAAGCCAAATGGAAAAGGATTTAGGAAAACTAGAAGAATGGTCAGAACTCTGGCAACTGAAATTTAATGTGGATAAGTGAAGATAATGCACCTGGGGCGTAAAAACCCAAGGGCAGAATATAGAATATTTGACACAGTCCTGACCTCAGTATCTGAGGAAAGGGATTTAGGAGTAATTATTTCAGAAGACTTAAAGGTGGGAAGACAATGTAATAGAGCAGCATGAAATGCCAGCAGAATGCTTGGATGTATAGGGAGAGGTATAAGCAGTAGAAAGAGAGAAGTGCTTATGCCGCTGTACAGAACACTGGTGAGACCTCACTTGGAGTATTGTGCGCAGTACTGGAGGCCATATCTCCAGAAGGATATAGATACTCTAGAGAGAGTTCAGAGAAGAGCTACTAAACTAGTACATGGATTGCAGGAAAAAACTTACCAGGAAAGGTTAAAGGACCTTAACATGTATAGCTTGGAAGAAAGAAGAGACAGAGACATATGATAGAAACTTTTAAATACATAAAGGGAATCAACTCGGTAAAGGAGGAGAGCATATTTAAAAGAAGAAAAACTACCACAAGAGGACACAGTTTTAAAAATTAGAGGGGCAAAGGTTTAAAAGTAATATGAGGAAGTATTACTTTACTGAGAGAGTAGTGGATGCATGGAATAACCTTCCTGCAGAAGTGGTAGCTGCAAATACAGTGAAGGAGTTTAAGCATGCATGGGATAGGCAGAAGGCTATCCTTCATATAAGATAGGGCCAGGGACTATTCATAGGATTCAGATATATTGGGCAGACTAGATGGGCCAAATGGTTCTTATCTGCTGACACATTCTATGTTTCTATGTTTCTAAATGAACCTGGTATGTGTACATAAATGTGTGAATATTTGTACAGCAGAGTCAATTATTTTTCCACATAATTTATTGTAGCTACTGGCCACATATGGGGTATGCCCCACGGCCCTGTACATTTGTTACTTCCCTTTTCCAAGTTTATGGGATACTCCGTAAGATTTTTGTGTAAGGGATTGTGGGAGGAAACCTGACGAATGGGTGCATAGGCTTTGATACAGTCCTAGTGATTGGCAGAGGGCAGTTAACCTCAGTGCATTCTGGGATACTGTATAAAAGCCAGGAGCACATGTGCTGCGGGGTCTTTGGCTGGAGAGCAGAGTCCCTGAGGGAGGGGGCGGCGGCCTCCACCTCTGTAGAGGTGCCACGTGGACTCAGGAGGCCGTACTGAGGACCTGAGGAATGGTTAAGAGGAGCTGAACCCAGAAGTCCAGGAAAGCTGAATGAGAGGGGAGACACTGGAGACCCTGGGACCACAGTATCGTGAGTACAGGGACTCGTGTCAAGGGGCCTGACCTGAGGGAGTGTGTGTGTTTAGAATAGTCAGTGAACGGGTGTCAGCGGGTTAAGAGAACGAGGATGCTAGGGAGAGTGTCCTGAAGATAAATGTCTATTCACTGAGTTGTCTTGGAAGAAGAAACTCAACTACAAATTCATCCATAGTGGCAAGGTGAATCAACAGCCTGGCTGTACCAGAAGGTAGGAGTCCTCAACATTGTGCATAGTTAAAATGGAGTATCCCACTAATTCCTTCTCTTTTCCCCAAATTATCAAATAAACGAAAACAACCATATACCCCTGGACTGATTATTGGAGCGAGCTGAAGAGGGGAAAATTAGCTTTATTTACTAAGACTGTGTGCTGGTAACTCAGGGGGGCCCGTAAAATGAATATCTGGCAGTCCTCAAGGGGGCAGTGCTACATTAAACAGGGATCTTTTATGGAAGAAGATATGATCAACGGCTGCACACCACCACAGGACTGTTTTATGATTTTTTTCCACCTAGTGTCCAAGGGCAGAAAGCAAGATACAGAGACTATAAATCAGCTGTTAACACGTTTCACTCAATCCAATGTTTACTCATAACCGGCTAGGAGTAGAACAGTAGAACAGTCCCACGGTGGTGTGCAGCTGTTCATTATTTCTTCTTCCAGTGTTATGGTTGCAAGCACTTGCATGGGATGACTGTCAGAAGGATGCTAGTTAAGCCTTTAAATGAAAAAAAAAAAAAAAACTGACAGCTCTGGTCACAGCCAATGTACTAACAATTAGTACAGCGATTTCCTGAGTTGTTGTTTTCTGACAGGGGGACGCCCGTCGGACTGGCTGGCATACACGCAGGCTGAATGTCTGATGGTTTTTATTGAACCAGGTTTAGAGGTTCTTTTATGGCTTTTGAAATAAACAAAAGGATAATGTAAAAACATTTTTCATGTATATATATATATATATATACACACATATACATATATACACACACACACACACACACAAACACACACACACACACTACAGTATATGTTCATTAGCTACCTAAAAATCCAGTTTTGCAGACACTATAAAGAAACCTTTGAATTATCCTCTTACAATTCTACAGTATACTGTACATAATTATTTAAAAAAACAAATATTCCTGACCACAAAAATTATAATTCCGAATTAAACTCTATATGTGGCTGCATGGCGGTGGATTTTAACATACATGTGCAGAGCCAGAATCCCTGTTCTGTTTTTTGAAGTGCACGCCAAGCACTGTCACAGATAGCTCTTAGTCACTATTTACGATCTGGCGCTGGTAGGATCACTGACAGCCAGTCACAGTGATTATATGGTCAGGAAGCCCTAGATTAACATACCCTTAAAGGGCCAGCTCCCACCAGCAGAAAGGGGTTAATAGATCGTATTTTAAATACATTTGGGTTAGATTTCAATATACAGTATCTCACAAAAGTGAGTATACCCCTCAAATTTTTGTAAATATTTCATTATATCTTTTCATGTGACAACACTGAAGAAATGACAATGTAAAGTAGTGAGTGTACAGCTAAAGGTGTAAATTTGCTGTCCCCTTAAAAAAAAACTCAACACAGCCATTAATGTCTAAACCGCTTTCAACAAAAGTGAAAATGTCCAAATTGTGCCCAAAGTTTAAATATTTTGTGTGGCCACCATTATTTTCCAGCATTGCCTTAACCCTTTTGGGCATGGAGTTCACCAGAGCTTGATAGGTTGCCACTGGAGTCCTCTTCTACTCCTCCCTGACGACATCACGGAGCTGGTAGATGTTAGAGACCTTGTGCTCCTCCACCTTCCGTTTGAGGATGCCCCACAGATGCTCAATAGGGTTTAGGTCTGGAGACATGCTTGGCCAGTCCATCACCTTTACCCTCAGCTTCTTTAGCAAGGCAGTGGTCGTCTTGGGGGTGTGTTTGGGGTCATTATGTTGGAATAGTGCCCTGCCGCCCAGTCTCCGAAGGGAGGGGATCATGCTCTACTTCAGCATGTCACAGTACATGTTGGCATTCATGCTTCCCTCAACGAAGTGTAGCTACCCAGTGCTGGCAGCATTCATGCAGCCCCAGACCATGTCACTCCCCCACCACAATGCTTGACTGTAGGCAAGACACACTTGTCTTTGTACTCCTCACCTGTTTACCTCCACACACGCAGTACAGTAATCCATGTCCTCAGCAAACGGTTTGTGGGCTTTCTTGTGCATCATCTTTAGAAGAGGCTTCCTTCTGGGATGACAGCCATGCAGACTAATTTGTTGCAGTGTGTGGTGTATGGTCTGAGCACTGACAGGCTGACCCCCCACCCCTTCAACCTCTGCAGCAATGCTGGCAGCACTCATACGTCTATTTCCCAAAGACTACCTCTGGATAGGATGCTGAGCACATGTACTCAACTTCTTTGGTCGACCATGGCAAGGCCTGTTCTGAGTGGAACCTGTCCTGTTAAACCGCTGTATGGTCTTGGTCACCGTGCTGCAGCTCAATTTCAGGGTCTTAGCGATCTTTTTATAGCCTAGGCAATCCTTATTTAGAGCAACATTTATTTTTTTCAGATCCTCAGAGTTCTTTGCCATATGGTGCCATGTTGAACTTCCAGTGAGCAGTATGAGAGAGTGAGAGCGATAACACCAAATTTACCACACCTGCTACCCATTCACACCTGAGACCTTGTAACACTAACGAGTCACATGACAACAGGGAGGTAAAATGGCTAATTGGGCCCAATGTGGACATTTTCACTTGGGGGTGTACTCACTTTTGTTGCCAGCGACTTAGACATTAGTGGCTTTGTGTTGAGTTATTTTGAGGGGACAGCAAATTTACACTGTTATACAAGCTGTACACTCACTACTTTATAATAAAATATTTACAAAAATGTGAGGGGTGTAAGGAACACTTTTTATTCAGAATACAGCATCAAGTCAATTAAACTCCTGGGATATTGATCTGGTCCATTAAGTAACGAAGGGGGTTGTTAATCAGTTTCAGCTGCTTTGGTGTTAATGAAATTAACTACAGGTGCACTAGATGGCAAACAATGAGACAGCCCCCAAAACAGGAATGGTTGTACTGGTGGAGGTCACTGACATTTTTTTTCCCTACTCATCTTTTCTGACTGTTTTTTTCTAGTTATGCATTTAGCTAGGGTCAGTGTCACTACTTGTAGCATGAGGCGATTCTGGGATCCTATAGAGGTTGCAGAGGCAGTCCAACTCCTCCAGGATGGCACATCAATACGTGCCATTGCCAGAAGGTTTGCTGTTGTCTCCCAGCACTGTCTTAAGAGCATGGAGGAGATTGTAGGAGACAGGCAGTTACGCTAGGGAGAGCTAGAAGGTCCTTAATTCATCAGCAGGACCAGTATCTGTTCATTTGTGCACAGAGGAACAGGATGACCATTGTCAGAGCCCTCCAAAATTACCTCCAGCAGATCACTATGTGTGAATGTATCTGACCGAACAATCAGAAACAGACTTTAGGAGGATGGCCTGAGGGCCCAACATCCTCTAGTGGGCCCTATGCTAACCGCCCAGCACCGTGGAGCTCGATTGGCTTTTACCATTGAACACCAGAATTGGCAGGTCTGCCACTGACGCCCTGTGCTTTTCACAGATGAGAGCAGGTTCACCCTGAGCACATGTAACAGACGTGAAGAGGTCTGGAGATGCCATGGAGAATATTATGCTGCGTGTAACATCATTTAGTAGGACCTGTTTGGTGGTAGGTCAGTGATGATCTGGGGAAGCATATCCATGGAGGGATGCACAGACCTCAACAGGCTAGACAATGGCACCCAGACAGCCATTAGGAATCAGGATGAAATCCTTGGACCCATTGCCAACTCTACACTGGTGCAGTGGGTCCTGGGTTCCTACTGGTGTACGACAGTTCCCAAACTCATGTGGCAAGAGTATGCAGTCAGTTCCTGGAGAAAGGAGGAATTTATACCACTGAATGGCCCCCACGCTCGCCTGACCTAAATCCAATAGAACACCTCTGGGACTTTATGTTTCGGTCCATCCGAAGCTGCCAGGGTGCACCTCAATCTGTTTAGGAGCTCAGTGATGGCCTAGTCCAGATCTGGGATAAAATATCCCAGAACACCATCCATCGTCTCATTAGGAGCATGCCCCGATGTTGTCAGGCACACATACAAGCACATGGGGGCCATACAAATTACTGAGCACCATTTTGAGTTGCTGCAAAGAAATTTCAGCAAAATAGACTAGCCTGCTGTACCATTTTTTCACTTTGATTTTTTGGAGTGTCTGAGTTCAGCCTTCTGTAGGTTGATAACTTTAATTTCCATCAAACAAAGTGGCATTATTTTATTCCTAACACATTACCAAGTCCATATCAGTATCGAGATCCAGCATGATATTTTTCCACATTGAGATCTGATGTGTTTTCAAAGTGTTCCTTTAATTTCTTTGAGCAGTGTACAAAGAAACTGATTAAAATCTTTTTTGATATAACATGAAATGAACATGGATAGATGGTGGGATGAGTTTATCCATATATTAAAACATTTTCATGAAATACATTTATATGGTTATGTGGTGCTCACTTTCTATATAAAGCATATTGGGTTATACCATATATATTGAACCTGTGATCCATACGGTAGCTACCTTCTTCAGGAACAAGTCTTGAAGTCAGGAAAAAAAAAAAAGGTGAATAATTTCTCTGTGTATTAAAGATTTTCATAGAATAGCTAACTGGTTGATGCAGAATGAGGACCATTAGTGTTTTTCACTGCAACATTTCTGATAAAACTGCCAGGAGGGGACTGTCCCTTCAAGGTCACTACATGATTATTATACTTGTTACTGCCTTGTTATCTCTCCTTTTCCTCATTGCTGCAGACTCTATAGTTTCTATATAAATGAAAGACAGATGTGAGTTAAGCAAAAAACCAAGGAGTAGATGAACCTTCACAAGTTCCAAGCAGTTGGAATGCAGCACAGTGTAAGCTGGTACTCTGCTATACAGCTTTCATGTAGACATTAAAATGTCAGAATCAGAACGTATTTCTTCTTTGAAGTTTGTATTCGATACACCTTCTTACTGTATGGATGCAATTCTCTCCTACACATTCTCAAGCTTAGTTCCAGGAAAGATCTCACACTGGTCTGCAAGGTGTTCCATTACTGGTTCAGGGATGGAAGCACACAGTCAATGTGCAATCTGTATAAAGCTAAGCTCCAAGCGAACAGCTAAATATACAGCTGAAATAAATTAATATAATTGGTTTTACCTGTCAACCTTGTGATCCTGGCCCCCCTGGCAGATAGCACAGCCAGGATAATGACCTCATTTCTCCACTGCAGCTAGGCAAAACAGCTTGGTCTACAGGTAAATAAAGACCATGTAGAATTCATCACTTTGCTTTTTCTTATCTCAGAAAATTCCAGGTTGACACTGTTGTACAATGCAGTAAAGTAGTTAAAGATTACATATTTAATCATTCTTGTATCCAATATTTCGTATGCAAATAAGCCTCTTTATGGCATGATAAACTGCATCAAGATCTTGCATGTAATTTAGACTTTTGCATGTTGTAAAACACCTGGTTGATCCTACTTGTTCCTGTGTTCCCCTCTGTAAACTGACCATGCCAATCATGGCTGCCTATCCATGATAAGCGTGTTCAGTTTTACACATCCTGCTCTCTCTGCCTCTGTATTTCCAACTTTCCCCCTACTGCCCTGCCATTTCCATGGTCTGTGTAAAGCTGCCTGGCAATGAATATTCCCCTGCAGCTGTTCCTCCCCTCTTCTTTTTTTTTTTTTTTAACATGTGGCTGGGGCAGCCAATCTGCACACAAGGTCTCAAAGTGTAAAGATTCCCTGCCCACTGGAGCCCCCTCTGCTCGGGAAAGATAGAAAAAGAAAACTAGAAAAGCTGTGTTTAAATGGGTATTTAGCATTGAAATAATGATAAAAATGCCGGTGCCATTACTTTTGCTCTAAAAGAGAAAGTATAATGGCAGTTTAAAGCTGAGACTTTACAACTACTTCAATCTAACATACATGGCAGGCAAGGGTTTTAAAGCCTAATTGAACCTTTGGGCAGGGCTGTCTTTAATATTGATTGGACCCTGGGCAAACATTTTCTTGGGCCCCCAAGACATGTCATGCTTCACAGACGGCCCATCAAACTTGCCCATTGAAGTCACAGTCGCCCCAGCCCCAAGCCAAATTCAGTATTCAGTTTTTCTGAATGCTTACAAACTGCAGAAGAAACTGCAGCACATGTGAAAGAGGCCCTTGTAGTGTACTTTATACCACGAAGGGCGTGACCTGACTCAAATACTCCAATCATTTTGCGGACATACTGAACAGTATAGCTTGTTTTGAGACTGCATCCCAGTGATAGTCAACTGCAGTGGCGGCTGGTGCTCAAAATTTTTGGGGGGCGCAAAAAGAAAAATGTAATAGGTATTGCTTTGCGTCAAAAAACGCAGTAAAAAATTGCGTGACTTTGAAGTCATGGTACAGGCATGGCACAGGTGATGGTATAGGCATGGCAGAGGTGATGGTATAGGCATGGCACAGATATGGTATAGGCATGTCACAGGTCATGGTACAGGAGATGGTATATGCCCCCTTTCAATGCAGTGACCAGCGTACATGCCCCCTTTCAATTCAGAGACCAGTGTACATGCCCCCTTCAATGCAGAGTTCAGCGTGCGTGCCCCCTTCAATGCAATGAACATTGTGCTGTGCCCCCTTCAATGCAATGAACACTGTGCTATGCCCCCTTCAATGCAATGAACACTGTGCTGTGCCCCCTTCAATGCAATGAACACTGTGTTGTGCCCCCACAATGCAGAGTTCAGCGTGCATGCCCCCTTCAATGCAACTGTGCTGTGCCCCCTTCAATGCAATGAACAATGTGCTGTGCCCCCTTCAATGCAATAAACACTGTGCTGTTCCCCCTTCAATGCAATAAACACTGTTCTGTGCCCCCTTCAATGCAATGAACACTGTGCTATGCCCCCTTCAATGCAATGAACACTGTGCTGTGCCCCAACAATGCAGAGTTCAGCGTGCATGCCCCCTTCACTGCAATAAACACTGTGCTGTGCCCCCTTCAATGCAATGAACACTGTGCTGTGCCCCCACAATGCAATGAACACTGTGCTGTGCCCCCTTCAATGCAATAAACACTGTGCTGTGCCCCCTTCAATGCAATAAACACTGTGCTGTGCCCCCTTCAATGCAATAAACACTGTGCCCCCTTCAATGCAATGAACTCTGTACTGTGCCCCAACAATGCAGAGTTCAGCGTGCATGCCCCCTTCAATGCAACTGTGCTGTGCCCCCTTCAATGCAATGAACACTGTGCTGTGCCCCCACAATGCAGAGTTCAGCGTGCATGCCCCCTTCAATGCAATAAACACTGTGCAGAGTTCAGCGTGCGTGCCCCCTTCAATGCAACTGTTCCGTGCCCCCATCAATGCAGAGTTCAGCGTGCGAGCCCCTTTCAATGCAGAGCGCCACAGCATTGTCCCCAATCACTGCAGAGCGCCACAGCATTGTCCCCAATCACTGCAGAGCGCCACAGCATTGTACCCCAATGATTGCAGAGCGCCACAGCATTGTCCCCCAATGATTGCAGAGCGCCACAGCATTGTACCCCAATGATTGCAGAGCGCCACAGCATTGTCCCCCAATGATTGCAGAGCGCCACAGCATTGTCCCCAATGATTGCAGAGCGCCACAGCATTGTCCCCCAATGATTGCAGAGCGCCACAGCATTGTCCCCCAATGATTGCAGAGCGCCACAGCTTTGTCCCCCAATTATTGCAGAGTGCCAGCATTGTCCCCCAATGATTGCAGAGCGCCAGCTTTATCCCCCAATTATTGCAGAGTGCCAGCATTGTCCCCCAATCGATGCAGAGTGCCAGCATGCCTGCTCCGTTCAAACTTACCTGGCGGCGGCGCGGCTCAGCTTCTTCCTCCTCTTCTGCGGCGGGTCCTCCTCCCTCGTCTCGGCGGCGGGAACCGGCGGGCAGCCTCTCCTTTTCTCTGAGCGGCGGTGACGGTGAGTGACTGACGCACGCACCGGCACCGCCCCCATTGCGACGTCAGCGATATCCTGGATGATGATTGGTCCAGGCTGTAGACTGGACCAATCACAGCCAGGATATCAGAAAGTGGGGGTGTCCAACCGCAAAGACTTGCGCCCAGGATACCCCCCTACCCCCCAGAAGGCAGCCAATCGGCGCCTCTTCTGGGACGTAACCCCACCCCCCCCTAGCCACCAGTTCCTTGGGTTCAGGCCGGCGAACCCAATTTTTTTTTTTATACAACTTTATTTGTTCGTTTTTTTTTTCGTTTTTTTTAGGGGTAGGGGGGCGGCGCCCTGGCGCCCCCTATGCACGGGCCGCCACTGGTCAACTGATGAGCTTTTGGAGGTCTTAACTGCAGCCCTGACACACCAAAGGGTTGTGCATATTATTTAGTGCTAGACATACTACAGGAGACAATCAGAGACTGCGGATGCACTATAGAAGACAATCAGAGACTGCAGATGTACTATAGGAGACAGAGACTGCTGAGGTACTATAGGAGACAGAGACTGTGGATGTACTATAGGAGACAATCAGATTGTGGATGTACTATAGGAGACAATCAGAGACGGCGGATGTACTATAGGAGACAATCAGAGACTGTGGATGTACTATAGGAGACAGAGACTACGGATGTACTATAGAAGACAATCAGAGACTACTGAGGTACTATAGGAGACAGAGACTGCTGAGGTGCTATAGGAGACAGAGACTGCTGAGGTACTATAGGAGACAGAGACTGCTGAGGTACTATAGGAGACAGAGACTGCTGAGGTACTATAGGAGACAGAGACTGCTCAGGTACTATAGGAGACAATTGTATGTCATCAATCTGATCCCCATAAGGTAAATCTGTCCCTTTAGCATTGCACAGCTTGTATAAAAGCATAGACAGACAAACATGCTTCAGCTACTTATAAGCTGCTAAACAAAGCACAAGGAAAAGTCCCCACTCCCACCTGTTGCATTCCAGCTCCACTCAGGTTGCCCCTTCTAATAAGTCATATGTGGCGGGCAGGGGAAGGGGGGCGGGAGACAGTAAAGTGCCGAATGCTGAATAGCTGAAAGGGGCGGAGTCAGTTCCCATCATAAGGCTCAGTATGTCAGGCAGGAGGAGGACAGAGCAGTGTAAGCAAAACAAAGCCAAGTTACCGTAGGCTTCACCAAGCAGGCTCACTGTTCTAACAGCATGTCAAACAGCAAATTCCCCGCTCTAAACCCCCAGGGCGCTGCACACTGATAATGCTCCTACCGCTGATCATGCCAACAAGCCGCTGCCTAACTGGGTATGCTAATTGCTCTCCTTGCATAGAGCACCATATTGCTTTCCGCCCTGTCAACTTTTCAGCCACCTCCTGTTCAGCTGGGCACTGTGTACAGCGCTAGATATGTGCCGCTGAGCTTCCCGTTGTCATTTCAGTCTCCCTCCACACACACCGCCAGCAGCTGCTTAGGGCCCCATGACAATTACTGGGCCCTGGGCAGTTGCCCTATTTGCCCTGTGTTAAAGATGGCTCTGCCTTCAGGTTAAAATCAGCTAAATGCATTTGGGTGCATGAAAACAAAAGGGGTACCGTCTTACAGTTTTCTTTAGAAAGAACCCAAATCTCCCTGCAAAGGTCCAACTCCCGCCATGTTGAGTCAGACCTACAGCTCTGCAATCAGCATAATTTCATGCTCCTCACCAATTGAAGAGCTCACCACTTTCTTAAACGAAATCTCTCTAAAACCAAGCTTGTAATGGTCACCCACTGCGGTGCCCTCCTCCATGACCTTTTGTTCCACTTGCCCCACCCTATTAGATTGTAAGCTCTTATGAGCAGAGCCCTCTTAACCCTCTTGCATTTTGTATTGTATTGTAACTGTATTGTCTTACTTTGTATATTGTAAAGCAATGCGTATACTGTTGAAACTATATATAACCTGTATAATAAATAATAGGGCCGAAACAACTAATTGATTAATCAACAACTAATCGATTATGAAAATAGTTGTCAACTATTTTCATAATCAATTAGTCTGTCAGCCGATTAGTTGGCCTTCATACAGCATGCATATTTGTTTAGTGCCTGAGAACAACAAATTGGCCAAAAAAAAAAAAAAAGCATAAAACAATGCACAACGTAAAATCGCATGCGCAAAATGCACAGCAAAAAGCACTGCAGAAACGGATGAAAAGCAAACTGCATAGGTGTGAACCGAGCCTAATGCTGGTCATACACGTATCAATTTTTGGACAAGAACAATGAGATTTTTGACTTTCCGATGTGCATTGACGGAGACATCTCGTGATCTTCTTAACCACTGCCCCTACAGGAGTTGGACATTAGGCAGAAAAAAAGTATGGCTATGCCTATGAGCAGTCCCTGGGGGTATACTACCTCTCTCTGCTATAGGTACTCAGTTTTGTTACAAGCAGTGTCACGAATTTTGTCGGCCAACAACAGCCGACTGCAGAAGTGATGCCATGTGATGGCTAACTTTCCGTGTGTTTTTTTCTTCTCTGAGCATACCCAGTCTTGCTCATCTGCTGTTAGTCGGTCGAATTCTGTACTGACTGGCGAACAATCGGCCGTTCTGGTGACGGCCAACAAAAATTTTATAGCCTGCACACCCGATTCTGTTCGGCCGAAAAGTCGCAGTCGGTTGTCGGAAGCATCATATTAACAAGCCGACAATCGGCCGATCGTTCGGCGGCCGAATATTTACGGCCGACAATCGCTACGTGTGTACGGGCCTTAACACCACACGATGTATGTCTTCCATGTACGGTGATAGATTTTTCTAGAAGTAGATTTCTTAGCTCTAAAGCAGGATAGAAGAAGATTGGCCCTTGGGACAGTAGATCCTCCCTGAGAAGAAGCTTCCAAGGAACGTTGTCGACCAGCCATACCAGATTGGCGCACAAAGCCCGGTGAGGCCAGTCCGGGGCCACTAAGATGACCGGAATCCCTTCTGCCTCGATCCTGCGTAGAAGTCTTGGCAGAAGCTTGAGAGGAGGGAAGGTGTAAATCAGACAATATTGACCCCACAATGATTTGACAGTAGCCAATCATTGTGCACCTGCTGTCCCAGGTGGTGAGGACCTCCATGCTGCTGTCTGAGGTGGTGAGACCTGCCATGTTGTCCTGTGGCCTTCTCTGGCAGCCAGGGAGAGGAAGGGAAACTGTAAGGAGTGCACCAATCGCAGGATAGGAAGCGCCTGAGGCTACAATATACAATTAAACAGAATTCAGGAAAATGTCACATTGAACGCGGCTTTGTAATTGTGGGACTTCCCCCGGATTTCACAGCCGCATTTCACTCCAACTTCCAGACAGGAAAGGAAAATGACGGACATTGCAGCTTGTGAGCAGATTCAATAGAGTGCTGAGTTCGGGGAAAGTCCATTTGAGAGTGGTATTGACTACAGGCGATTTTAACAGAGAAATCTGGTAAGAGTATAACCTTGGGGTGTGTGCACGCGGTGAGGTGGAGGTACACTTTAGCAGTTGTGCTTTACATTGGATCTGCTGTTCCTTTTCCACGACCCCTTATGGAGCCTTGTTGGTGATGGACTTACCCACATTGGACTTTGACACTCTAATTTGATATACATTTAATTTATTCATTGATGCACCTTAAGAGCTATATGAGTGTAGCTATATGTTTTATTTATAGCGCTGCTTGTGTTTATTGACTTGTTGATACGCACCTCCTTTATGTGTCTATAGTAATATGTATAAATTGGTGCGCTGCTATGGTTGGCTGATGGTAAAGGAGCCAAAAATGATGAAAAGGTAAATAATCCAGATGGCTAGAATTGCTGCTATCACCACTAGGCTAAACCTCAAACCTAAATGAATAGGTAAATAAATGTGATGAAGGTGGTGCCCTATACTAAATCTAGTGGAGGATAAATTGGAGGGTGGGAGCGGTATGTGAACAAAAAAAAAAAAAAATCTTTTAGAAAGTAAAACAAAACTAAAAAAATGGTGTGATTAAAGTAATAAAAGCATGAACATCATAAATAACACAACATATACACTCTCCATAAATGGGCTGTGATACATGTGATCTGTATAAATCAAAATATAGTTTGAGGAAAAAAAAAACAGTCAGTGAATAGCTTGTGACATATAGGAGTCGAGTGACGTCAGCCTAGCTTGCTGCATCGCGACCCATGCTGGGCGGCTGTAAAACTGCTAATTGTTCAGTGAAGCACAGGATTTTATATATACATCCTTGTATACTTCTACCGAAATGTGAGTGTTCCTACTTAGCTTTTACTCTAATAAATGGTTTTAAACGTATTATACTATGAGATCGTTTTTGTCTACCTATATCCTATCAAGGAACACCCCCTAATTTAATGAAAGACGGACCCCAGGGAAAACTCCTAAAGCGGCCTGCCTTCCTACCCAGCAATTTTATTTTGAAGTGGCGGTTCTCCTGTAAGGATTGAGAGAGGGAATTTGGGGAGAATCCAGGACATCTCTCTCCCCCCTCATGTAGATTACACTTTGCACATTATTAATGTGCTACAGGTGAGCGCACGTTGCACTCACAGGTGAATATACAATGGAGGTGTTCTTTTTTTAGCACACTGCAGCACAGAAGAACCGTTAATGGATCACTAAATGTCACAAGCTATTAACAGACTTTTTTTTCCCCTCAAACTATACTGATTTATACGGATCACTTGTATCAGCCCATTTATGGAGAGTGTATATGTTGTGTGTGTCTATAGACTTTAAACCAAATATTGAAAAACACAAGAAAAAGAAAAAAGAAGAAGAAAGAAGAACTCGATTCAACTCCCCTCACAATCTTAATCTGGCATTTCCACGATTCATGTTGAACAAGTGCAGAGCCGTTCTGTCAAAAAAAAAAGTTTGCGGGCAAAAGTTATGTCATTGGTTCTTTTAGGAGATCAAAGGGATGAACTTCGGTCTGCAAATGAGGGCAGTTTAACCAGTTAAAGACTAAGCCTCTTTCTGATACTTGTTGCTTACAAGTTAAAAATCTGTATTTTTTGCTAGAAAATTACTTAGAATCCCCAAACATTTGTATATTATATATATATATATAATATATATATATATATATATATATATATATATATATATTTTTTTTTTTTTGGCAAAGCCCCTAAAGAATAAAACACTATATACGCAGAGGTCTTTCAAAAGCTATTTTTTGGGGAACAAATCTACTTTAATGAATTAAAAAAAGAACTAAACTGTAAAGTTAGACCAATTTTTTTGTGTATTGTGAAAGATGATGTTACGCAGAGAATCGTGAGAGAATTTTGATGTTTATTCCAAGTTAAAAAATTGCGATTCTCATTTTATCCAGAATCATGCAGCTCTAGTCTAAGGCATTTCTACTTAGGACTGAGATGCAGAAAACACTAAAGATCTGTATATAAAGTAGAGGACTGATTTATTGACATGTGAACAAAACTTGGGCCTGATTTACAGTAGTGGGAACTGTTTTTTTTTTTTACAACTTGACCGCATTTTACGTTTTAGTAACTCAGGTCCTGTGTGTTCAATTTTGGATTACAAATTAAATGTAGAACTGGTCTTAAAGTGTGATAACTTGCTGTCAACATCAAAATGAGCAATGGAATCAAAACAAAATATTCATATTTGCATGTCATTTATTATTCATTATAAAGGTCTCAAATTTGTACAGCACTTGGATAGCAATAGAAGACTACAGCCTCAATACAAAGCAGCTGCTTCTGGACAATAGTATAAGGATTCATGATCCTACTAACAAACAAATACAGAAGCAAGTTTTAGTAATGAAGTTGTGCCTTCAAGGTGAAGTACATAGCACAAGTATACATGGCATACTCTACATTGGTCCTCAAAAATTTATAATACACATTTTCAGTTTGTTAAAAAAACAAAAAAAAAAAAACAAATGCCTCCCGTTGATCCATGCATCAGTCTTAAGCTGGCCACACACACTACAATACTATTGTACAGTCTTTATGTTAACCAAGAACTATGTAGTCTAACCAGATTGTAATGTGTGTGGCCATTTTTAACCTGTGTGCTGTGGATATAAAAATATTAAAATCCCTAGATGAGTAAATCGATTGCAAACTGTTCAGATGGGTAAGGCAGTATGTGCATAATCTCCCATGAAGCTGAGAGGGATTAATAGTGTGAACTATTTTCTGTCCATTATATAAATTTACAATGCCGTTTCCAATAGTAATCACATCTATAACCAATTGCGGCCCTCAGTTTTCTGAGTAGTCCAAGTCATTTACTGAGACACAGCAAGAATGTAAAGCATGAATTTGTTTGTAATCTCTAAAATAAAAACTGCAATGTGACACAATGACTGATCATTTTTAAACTTTAGGGCTATCATATGTACTTTTATCTAGGCTCTCACCATCAGCAGGAAAGGAAACCAATTACACACTGTTCCCACATACTAAGCCAGTAGCCAAATGTAAAGTTGGATATATAAAATAAAGATTTTAACAAGAAGGCAATCATTAGTAATGCACTTCAATGCCATGAGTTATTTATTGCCTCTTGTTGCTGTGGTAGACATCAGTGCCACTGCTCTAAACCATAGGGATATAAACAGGCAAAGTGTAGGAACTGGGAACTAGACAGGAGGCCCCAATAAGATGGAATGAACATGTCCTGGAACAGATCAACTTGCTATCGGAGGAGTGACCACTTGATTTGCTCTTTTGCAGACTGCAGCACCTAAAATAAAAAGGAACAGACAATATTAATACACAAAGACAACATAGACAATACATCCAGATAGTCATAAACTGACTTTTTTTTCCTTCAATTTGCACATATTCTGCAATTCTCCAAAAAAGTAGGCCAAAAAATTTACACAAAAGTTAAAGTGTTACTAAACCCGCATCATAAAAACGGTCAATAAATGCTGCATTACATACTGTTTATACTCACTCATTCACTATGAGATTAGTTTTCTGTATTCTGCACAAAAAAACTGAATTTTTGTAAAATCTTACCTGTAAAATTCCTTTCTCTGAGTCCTCCGACAGTCGCCGCCTCTTCATATTCGTCACTAATGGGGTTATTGACCTTTGCTCCGTAGGAGTAGCTAGGCAACAGAATATATTAATATCAAAGCTTTTAGCATATCCCACCCCCAGGGGGTGGTCCCCTCAGTCAATACCTCCCTGCATACCAACTCAGTTTCAGTAGAATAGCAGTAGAGTATATAAACAAACCCCAAAAGAGGGGCGGGGGCGGCGACTGTCGGAGGACTCAGAGAAAGGAATTTTACAGGTAAGATTTTACAAAAATTCAGTTTTCTCTTACGTCCTCCGACAGTCGCCGCCTCTTCATATTCGTCACTAATGGGGACGTCCCAAAGCAGTGTAGACATGAGGGGTGGGAAAAAAGCAGCCGCGCCTAAAGCAACGCAATACCCACATCAGAGAAAGGAACCTTACCAAAGTAAGAGAGCCAACTGGGCAACAGGAAAAAACGTGCTCAACAGGAGCAACAACCCAGGAAAAAACAAGTAACCCAGGGGTAAAAACACCCCAACAGCCAAGGGCCCAAATAAGGGACCCTAAGGCACCGCCGCACTAAGGACTTTACGGCCAAAAGAAGCATCTGCCGATGCCTGAACATCCACTTTGTAAAATTTGGAGAAGGTGTGAACGGACGACCAAGTCGCCGCCTCACACACCTGGGCCACAGAAGCCTGATGACGATAGGCCCAAGACGTACTCAAGAGACCTGGTAGAGTGCGCCTTCACAGGAAAAGGAGGAACCTTCCCCTTCAAAGCATAGGCTTGCACAATCGTCTGTCTGATCCATTTGGCGATGGTCGCAGCCGACGCCGCCATGCCCTTCCGAGGTCCCTCAGGAAGGACAGAGAGAGAATCCGACTTGCGAAAGGATTTAGTCGATGACAGGTAAACCCTGATCGCCCTAACAACATCCAAGGAATGCAACGCCACCTCCTTTGGATGCTTAGGCTTCGCGCAAAGCGAAGGCAGAACAATATCCTCATTGAGGTGAAATTCCGAGATCCTCTTTGGAAGAAAAGACAGGTTAGGTCGCAAGACCACCTTATCCAAGTGAATCACCAAATACGGAGACTTGCAGGACAAGGCCGCCAGCTCCGACACCCTGCGAGCCAAAGTAATCGCTACTAAGAAGGCAACCTTCTTGGACAACAAAGACAACGAGATCTCCCTGATATTTTCAAAAGGAGCATGTTGCAACACGGACAGAACAAGGTTCAAATCCCATGGAGGCAAAGGCTCCCTCCTAGGAGGGACCAAATGTCGCACCCCTGAACAAAGGTGCTAACCAAAGAGTTAGACGCCACAGGACGTTGAAAAAGAACGGCCAGCACAGAAATCTGACCCTTAATCGTGGCCAACGCCAAACGCTGGTCCACGCCCGTTTGAAGGAAAGCCAACACTCTCGATACCGAGTATGAGCGAGGGGAATACCCCCTGGACTCACACCAGGCAAAATACGCCTTCCAAGTACGGTAGTAAATCTTCCCCGAAGAGGCCTTCCTGGCCTTGATCAAAGTGGGAATGACCTCAGGGGAGAGACCCCTATCCTTCAGGACCTGGCTTTCAATAGCCAGTCCGTTAAAGCCAGCGACTGTAAAGCAGGATGGAATATTGGTCCTTGAGACAGAAGGTCTGCTCGAAGAGGCAGACGCCACGGAGCGTCGACCGCCAGATTCACAAGGTCTGCGTACCAAGATCGGCGAGGCCAATCCGGTGCCACCAGAATCACCGTTTTCGGTTCCAAGCCAACCTGCGAAGGAACCTGGACAGCAGCTGAATCGGTGGAAAGGCATACATCAGGTGATACTGATGCCAGGGCGTCACTAACGCGTCCGAGGCGTCTGCCCGAGGATCGGGCGTCCTTGTCACGAACCTTTCCACCTTGTGATTTAGACGAGACGCGAACAGGTCCACATCTGGGGACCCCCACTTCGCGCACAACATCTGAAAGACATCCGGGTGAAGGGACCATTCCCCCTGGTCCAGGGTCTGGCGGCTCAGATAATCCGCCTGCCAGTTTTCCACCCCCGGAATGTGAACTGCAGAGATCGCCGGGACGTGCGTCTCGGCCCAAGACAGAATGTCGGCTACTTCCCGAGCCGCCCGGGCACTCCTGGTGCACCCTTGGTGGTTGATGTAGGCCATCGCTGTGGCACTGTCCGTCTGCACCCGAACTGGACGGCCCTGAAGCCTGTCCGTCCAACGCAGAAGACAGAAATTCATCGCTCGCAATTCCAGAATGTTGATCGGAAGGGAGGATTCCTCCTCCGACCAAGTTCCCTGGGCAGACCGAACACCCAGAACACCACCCCAGCCCGACAGGCTGGCATCCGTGGTGATCACCGTCCACGACAAAGGACTTGCCCCCCGACACCACCGGGGACTGGAGCAACCACAAAAGACCCTTTCGGGTGAGATGGCTTAACGACAGCCGCAGATCCAGAGATTGCGGACGCCCGTCCCACTTGGCCAGGACCTCCGCCTGAAGCTCCCGCGTGTGAAACTGGGCGAAGGGGATCGACTCGAAGGCCGAAACCATCAACCCCAGACACCTCATACACGTCCGGAGGGACGAGCACTGATTGTCCCTGAGGGACCTGACTTCGCACTGAAGCGTCCGAAGCTTGTCTTCCGGCAGGAAGACCTTCGTCTGAACAGAGTCCAGAATCATCCCCAGGTAGGGAAGACGAACCGACGGACACAACGTCGATTTTGGAAAATTTATCGTCCAACCGAATTCCTGCAGAGTCTGCATCGTGATGGACAGGTCGTTCACCAGGCCCTGACTGGTCGCGGACCGAATCAGGATATCGTCCAGATACCCCAGGACAGAAATGCCCTGGGCCCTCAATAAGGCCAGAACCGGCGCAAGCACCTTGGTGAAAACCCGCGGAGCCGAAGCGAGACCGAAGGGTAACGCCACGAATTGATAATGATCCTCCGCAATGGCAAATCGAAGGTACCTCTGGTGACCCTCGAAAATGGGAATGTGAAGATACGCATCCTTCAAGTCGATGGAGGCCATGAATTCCCCCGGAACCAGGGCAGCCACCACCGAGCGCAGGGATTCCATGCGAAACTTGCGAACCCGCACAAAGCAGTTCAGAGCTTTCAAGTCCAGAATCGGACGTACTTTGCCCTTCTTTCTGGGCACAGTGAACAGATTGGAATAGAACCCCCGAAATCTGTCCCGATGAGGCACCGGAACCACCACTCCCTGGGCCCGCAGGTCCCGCACCGCCAGGTGCAGATCCTGCAAGCGCTCCGGAGGCAGTTGAAGGTTTGAGGGGAAAAATCTGCCCGCCGGCCGAGAGAGAAACTCGATCTTGTATCCAGATCGAACGATTTCCTGAACCCACCTGTCCCGAATGCGGTCCAGCCAGGGTTGAAGAAAACCGAGCAAACGTCCCCCCACCCCAGAAATGGATGAGGGCGCCCCTTCAGGCCGCATTGTTATGGGCAGCGGATCCGGACTGGCCGGACTTCTGCTTACCCGCCCACGGCTTCTTCTGGGAGCCTTGGCCTTTGAAGGGCTTGCCCTTATAGTGCGACCGAAAGGCCCGAAAGGACCCCTGAGAGGGCCGAAACGAAGCATTCTTCTTACCACGAACAAACTCATTCTTGTGAGATTGGGGCAAGAGAGTGCTCTTACCCCCAGAAATACCCTTTACCAGAGTATCCAAAGATTTGCCAAAAAGGCGAGATCCCGCGTAGGGCAAATTTGCCAGAGTCTTGCGAGAAGATTGGTCAACCGACATACATTTCAACCATATCAGGCGACGGTTCAAGACCGCCACACTAGAAAGGCGCGCTGCCAAAGGGACTAAATCCAAGTCCGCATCACACAAATACATGACACCCTGATGAATCTGATCCACCATAGCCAAAGTTGTCGGCGGGGCAGAGTCAGCCACCAGAGTGCGCTTGAGCACCTGCGTCCAATCCGCAATAGCCTGGGCTGCCATAATGGAAGCAAAAATAGACTTCAGCATAGAGCCAGCAACCGTATAGGCATGACGGGCCAGAGATTCCAATCTCCTGTCCGTGGGGTCCCGGAACACCGGGGTATCCTCAGCAGGGATCACAGTTGATTTATTCAAAATCGCCACCGCGTGATCCACCTGAAGCGGTACACACCAACGCTCATCAGTAGCCGGTGTAAAGGGATAACGCAGCTTGAACCTACTCGGCACAGCAAAAGGCTTTTTTAAATTGCGCCATTGCTCATCAACCGCACGCTGAAATTCCGTAGAGCAAGGAAAAACCTGCGATGTTTTGCATTTCCTTTGCGTCCCATAAGAGGACATCAAAGCAGGAGGACATGGTTCATCCTGCAAATGCAGCGTTTGCTTGATAGAAGCAACCAACTCATCCATGAGTGCAAGCTCTTCAGACGAGCCAGGGGGAGAATTATCAACCCCTTCCACCTCAGCCTCCCCGTCAGACCCCACAAGGTCCAGGGATGAGTGAGACCCTGAGAAGGGCACTCCAGCCATAGCAGCCCCATCGCCCTCTGAATCAGAGGAAATAGACACCCTGGGCCGTTTAGTGGATCGATCAGCCACCAGCATCTGCACCTGAGCAGCTAAGTTTGCCACAATAGTGGCCAGATCAGCCCCCTCGGGGGAAGCAGCAGCCCCTTGGCCCCCCACCAGGGTAGGAGGAAACTTGCAATCCTGAGAATCCATGCCCCAGCAAAATAATTAATAAAGGGTACTGCCCCTTTAAGATCGCGGCGAGCGCTGCCCACCGCACCCACTGAACACACTGACCCCCACAGGGATAAGAAACTGGGCAAGGAATACAGGAAAAAAGGAGATATAAAACCTGGAGAGCTCACACAGGCTGCTGCACCGATCGCTGTCCCAGAGGAAAAGGAAGTGATGCAAGACTGACCGCCCCTATGAAGCCTCTGCAAGGCTACACAAACATGGCCGCTCGGCTGAGGACAAAACCCTGGGCAAATAGAACATGGCGCTGACATGTGGGATCGATCACCGCTCAAAATGGCGGCGTTTGGCGCCAAAAAATGCTGTGCAGTACCTCACAGGACCTGCCACCATAATTTTGCCCCAGAAAAATGGCGGATCGCCGCAGCGATAGCCGCACAACATGTCTAAAATCTTACTGCTTCATATGACACCCAGCAGAGCGGGAGAGCCCCCCCCCCCTCACAGCCCACACACAGGCAGCAAGTGCACACAGGAGCTGACAGGGAGCACAGCAGCCACACAGACATGCAGGGTCACACAGTCCCAGACTGACACCCAAAAAAGACAGGTCCCCACATAGAGATACACTTACCAGTCCGGATGGCGTGGGGAGCCTGCTCCAGCGACCAAACCGCAGTACTGAGGACAGGGAGTGTCGCAAGCATGACGCAGTGGAGTTGCGGTGCGAAACCGCAATGGCGTCCAGTGAGGTAGCCACCTCACCGATAGCATCCCTGCAGCGAACAGGGATGGGTCGTTCAATGTGCCAGGGCAAAACCTAAGCTGAACGCTCGATGGCAGGCTGGGAAGCCCCTGGCCCTGAGCCCTGGGATCCAGGGTGGCCAGACTGAGACCCAGCTCCGCACGATCATCTTCATCAGAAGAACTAACGCTGAAAATAAACAGCTAAGTAAAAGAAAGAGAAAAAACTTCAAATAAAATCAAAAAAGAGAAAAGTGGCTGAGACTAAGAGCCCCAGCACAGGAACAACCTGCGTACTCCTGAGCTAGGCATATGAAACTGAGTTGGTATGCAGGAAGCAGGGAGGTATTGACTGAGGGGACCACCCCCTGGGGGTGGGATATGCTAAAAGCTTTGATATTAATATATTCTGTTGCCTAGCTACTCCTACGGAGCAAAGGTCAATAACCCCATTAGTGACGAATATGAAGAGGCGGCGACTGTCGGAGGACGTAAGAGAAACCTGGTTTATCCAGCTGTTCCATCTATACCTCCCGTTCATGTCCCCAATTCAGCTAGGGATTTTGTAGCTGTGGCAGCAACTCTGCACATGATCAGTTTTCAGTGAGTTTATATGCTGAACATTTCTTCCCATCACATCTGAGCAGCCCATGTGACTATAGAGTCACACATGTGGGCATATACACAGTGGTAAAATGACAGCACACTCCCTCCCTTCTCCATGTCCACTAACCAGCTAAACACAATGGGGGTGGGCTTTACCTGCCTCTTATTCTACACACACAGGCTGGAGTGGCATGACACAGCCTGTGACTGGTAGAAATCCGCCCACACCATGTTATTTCCACAAAATAATAAAGATTTCATTTCAAATATATATTTGTACGACAATTTAAAACAGTTTATTGATATTATTTTTACTCTGTGTTCCAAAGTCTGTTTTTTTTTTTTTGAACATGTGACCAGCAGCAGAGGACTAAAAGCTCCTCCTGCAACTGTTTTTTTTTTCTGCACACAGGCTCGGAAAGGATCAGGGTCATATGACAGCTGTACATCAATAAGAAAAAAGGCACTTTGATATTTTTTTATTACCAAAAGGACAGTGCCATCATCCACATACAGCAATAGAAGGGACAATGCAAATTAAACAGTGTGTGTTTAGTATCACTTTAAATTTCCTACCCAAAAAAAAGGAACCTGTCCTCATAAAGCATGTTATTACAGCACAGTGCTTGTGCTGTGTAATTTGGCCCCTGGCATCACCTGAAATACCTGGCTGATCCTGCTCGATTCTGCCCTCCCCCTGTAACCTGACTGCAGTTTATCATGGCTGCTGAGCTCAGACACCATGGTCAGTTTACATGCTTCATTCATCCGCAGCTCTCCTCTCCCGTGTCCTCTCATCCCCCCCCCCCCCCGATCCCTGCCTGTCAGCTCCATCCACTGCACAATCCTCCCCTCCTGCTGCTCTCATAGCTATAGTACAACCATGCCATCCCCTCTGTTAAATAACGC
Organism: Pelophylax lessonae; assembly: GCF_965119305.1. Lineage (NCBI taxonomy): Eukaryota > Metazoa > Chordata > Amphibia > Anura > Ranidae > Pelophylax > Pelophylax lessonae. Next base: position 597,542,507 of record NC_138769.1, read on the forward strand.
TGTGTGTCCCTGTGCCTGTATAAAAAAAATATGCCGTTCATACCTTATATCAGAGCGTCTCCCGGCGCTCACATGGCTCCTCTAAACTCTCTCCTCTCTGGCTGATGGTATAAATCGGCATCTTTTTTATAAAGCACAGGCACACATAGTATAGAACAGAGGGGATGGCATGCTTAATCAATAATGGGTGTAACGGAACCTCAACCCACACTGTACTTGTGGACTTCCATCAGTATACGGCTTCCTCCCAGTCGTGAACATAGATATCAGATTTTCCAGTGCCCCATACAAAGCTAGCCGACAACTTAGTTTGTACTGGAATCGCTCTTTTATTGAACAGTTTCACGCTCAATTTATACACACATGAGCACATCCCCCCTCCTGATCAGATTACCACACACAGGTAAGGGGTTGTCTGATTACATTATCATATGCAGATGAAATTGAATACAGAAATAGAATTAACCTGAACTAATTATCTAGCCATCTGAACAGAAAATGGGAGTTCATAAACATTTAACAATGGAACAGACAGGCGTAACGGAATACACATCTCACTTCAATAGACAAACAATAGGAAAAGACTGCCAGTAACAGTCTGTCCATCTCCTACATTGAAGTACATGGAATACACATCTAAGCGTTGCTTTGATTATTTAGGAGTCACAGACTTCATGGCAACAGGCTATAGGTCTCACAGTGTAAAGTGGGATTAAATCTTCATATTTCTTGAGATATTGCTGATAAATATTACTCTCCCATTTGAAGTTATCCAAACCATTTTCGCAGTGTTCATTAAGTATCTGTCTTTCACTCCCAGTGACGGTGAGTACCGTCACAACGGGTTACCAACTACTTTAAGCCACTTTAAGCCCTACGCTAACCTAGTTGACATGTACTCCTGCCCTGAATGCACACAATCATGCTAGTCTATAAAATTCACCAAAATTTGAAGCGATGAGCAAATGTAAATGTAAGGTGGCAGTTGAGCAACAAAGTGCCTTGGTTTTGTATTACACTGAAGAAAAAAAAAAAAAAAAAAAAAAAAAAAAAATAATATATATATATATATATATATATATATATATATATATATATATATATATATATATATATATATATATATATATATATATATATATATATATATATATATATATATATATATATATATATATATATATATATATATATATCAGGTTTTATTTTGTGCACTCCAAAAATGTTATTAGGCCCATTTCAATGCCCAGGTCAAGTTGTAGACCGATTGTTGCCATTGCCAGCCAATTAAACTGGAAAGACATCACAAAATGCCAAACTGTTACTCTTACATACTAGACACCACTTACATATTTACTGCTAGATAAGGGTGAGGAATGTGAGCTTATTGTAGCACTTTTAAATCCCTATTCCCTCTCTTCCCACACATACAGTAAGTAATGTCATCATAGAAGTCTGATGTACTAGAGTTAGGGATTCTTACCTGAGAGACCGTTTGTTCTGTGAGAGGAACATCATCACCCTAAAAATATAAATAAAAAATGACTTCATTTGCTACAATAATAGTACCAGAAATACAATTTTAAAACCAATCCACCAAACACTTAGACAGCACCCCAAGCACCCCTTCATCCCCTGCTATGCCTTTCTCCATATTAACCTCCAGACTTCCAGACACCCTACCGATCCTTGCTCTGCTACAGTGCCAATGACACCTCTTCCATCATTTGGTAGCTCTGCAGGTGGCTCTGCCAGTAGCTGGGCAAAGATCCCTATGAGAGCACAGCAAACAGTGTAACAGCATGCTAATGGGGTTCATAAATCTGCCTTCTCAGCAGGCCGTTCACTGTGAACTGTGTGGAGGGCCCATGGGACAGATGCTAGTAAGAGAAACAGCATATGGTGATACGGCACTTAACCACTTCACCACTGGCAACTCTAACGGCATGCTCAAAAGCGCAACCAACAGTTCCTGTATTACTCAACAAAGAGCTCTTTAGAAGAGTAAAAGGCTTTTACTGCTAATCTAAAATGATATTTCAAATGGCTCCCTGAATGATGTAGGGTAACAATGTGTTCAGGTCAATGTCCTCAATGTAATCTTGAAGCCTATGATGGGACAAATATTGGGACATTACCAGGTAAAGTATCAGAAATGGGCACTCCTAGAAGAACCATTTTCTACGCAGCTTTATTCTTTGACATGCTGAGAAATTAGTGTGACACAAAATATCCTTTTGTCAAAAAATTATCTATACACATCCCCTAAGTAATTGCCTTGTAATCTATTTTTTATGAAATCATTCCTTACTGTGTTTTCTGCCTCCTTGTAATGTTCTTTAGATCGAAAACCTCTTCTTTTTCCCCCTCACTTCCATATGTATGGAATAAGCAGTACATGTTAGTATTGGTCATGTGCACTGCTCTATGCACACTACAAATCCCAAAGTCTCCAGTTAATCTCTGGAGCCTGCAAGAGAAGGTGGCTACTTTCCTAAATACAGTGGGATTATAGAGAGAATGAACAGCCACTCTCTAACAGGAGGTTGGATCAAAGTAGTTAAAAAAAAAAAGAAAAGAAAAGAAAATGAAGATTTGGATACTGGATACAATAAACATTCTTGGTAAACCCCAGGCTAATTTGATACCAGTTAAAAAATCTGATTCTTTATTGCTTTCAACAATCAGTGCATATGTAAGCCTGCTTTGGGCTCAGTTCACACATGTCCAGCCGCAATTTCGGCACGATTTTTTTTTTTTTAACTATTAGTCCGGTGCAATATAGGTGCTATTTTTTACTTGAAATTGCACCTGAACTGGACTGAAAACTGCACAGGACTTTTTTTTTTTTTTATAGAAAAACTATACTCCCACAAAATATTATGGTTCAAAAACGCTGATGAATGCAGAATAGCCGCATTTTCAAGCTTTATCAGTTAGAGCATTTTTACAGCTGAAAAACTCCTCTCAAAACCCACTAGTTCTGGGGGTTTTTTTTTCCAGCTAGAAAACACCCCTGCCAAAAAAATGCTGATAACCTATGTGTTCATGGACACATAGAATAACATGCTGAGGAGTTTACTGTCTGCAGAAAAAAACGCTTGAAGCCACAAACAACAGTTGTAAAAACATCGGTGTGCATGTGGCCCTAACGTTAGCCATTAGTATTTTTGTCTATAAAACTCCTTTATCACAGGTTGTGTGTGTAGGTGTGAGAACTGCAGAATTATTTTTATATGTAGTTCTGCCTCTCCACCTTGGCATGCTGTCATTTTTTCCTCCAGTGCATTTAATATAATAGGGGGAATTTAATAAAGCTGCTGCACCACTTTTCTGGCGTTATTCCCTCTTGTTAATGTATTGCACCAAATTCATGAAGCATTTGCAACACTTTTGGTCAGACAGTGGACAGTGACTCGTACACCAAATTCAGGTAGTTCTAAAATGCACCAGTTTTACCTTGTGTCGCATTGAATGTGCCAAAATGTAAAAAAGAAGCTAATCTTTTTTTGTCTACAGGGAGAACAATTGCCTCACTCAGATTTTGTGAAAGTGGCTCTCATGCATTCTAAAAGTGGGGCTTTTATGAAAGTCTTTATTAACTCCAGGAAATATCTACTCTATACTTGTATATATTCAGTACAAGTAAAGTTAATCATTTATTACGGAACAATTTAGATTCTCCCTCTCATGTATCTAGTGCAGTGAGTGAACCCCAGTGGCTGTTTCTCTACAAAGTTCTTGTTTCATACATTGTTTCAACATACCCTCAGTGCAACACGATGAACGACTTGCTGGGGGTCACTCTCCAAAATGACTCTGTACAGAGAGAAGAAAGAAAGACTGATTACCAGCAACCAAATCCTTCCAGACAAAGAAGAGTTAAAGAGATCCCTCTTCTTACATGCCATTATAGCTGAAGCACGGAAGCTCAATCTGCAGAAGTCTATGATGGAATCAATCCTAATGATGTCATTACACGGCTACATAGCAGCACTTACGCCGTAATGACATTGTTAGGAGCTGTTCTCCTTGTAGAGTCTCTATGGTGGTAACGGCTGCTCTCTCACAATTCAAACAAAAACAAGCACAGACGGAAAATGTACAACTTCCAGATTAACACTTCTATTTACAATCACAAGAGGATTTTACGGTCTTCATTTGTGAATGTGAATTGCCTGGATGTTCATGCTGGATGTTTAACTACTAAGCTGCCAGCAGTTATTTCAACAGACAACATCGCGGCTTTTAAGAGACAAGAAATCAATGCAGTATTTTATGTTAAAGACTTTATAACCTGGAAAGTAAAAGTGAAAAGCAGTTTTGGTTTAGATGGCATAATATCAAAGTAGAAACGGCAGCACTATGGGGTACTGCAATACTCCAGAGATTTCCTTATTGACGACACTGAATGCATAGTGAAAGCACAGATGTCACTGCATATTAGATGTCACACATGACAAGTCAGGACAGACATCAAGACGTCGCTTACCCTCCATCTATAATTTCATCAACTGCAAGGAACAGCCCTTCCATATTCTCCAGGAGTGTTCGTTTCTCTACATTTTTTCTATTAAAACAAAAAAGAAGAAACATATTTAACTTAAGACCAAAAAGTTCCACAATTAAATCAGAACACCAGCCATACAAGAAAGGGAAAATGTTTTTCTTCAAAAAGTAATTTTTCTTACCTTATTGTAAACCTCGACATTCAGTTCATTCATATCTCCCTTACTTATCTTCTTAATGAATGTAGGATGAGGAAAAAGTAAAAAAAAATGGGGTGGTACGTCATGGCCCCAGAAATCTCTTAGGACCACAGCAGCAACACCATTTTCGGGGAGGGGAAATTTTACCGTGCAGAGCAATGCAAAGAGTTGGACTTATGCATGAAAGAAATATTCAGCCCCACTCTGTAGCATCAAAGGACCCCTTTGAAACTCAATTCAAGATAAGGGAGAGACTTTGTAGGAACATAGAGTCTGCACACTCTTTTGTATCAAACACCTACCAGACACACAGGATGTTTGTTGATGCCATCTTGTTAGTCTGAGAGGACCAGGATGCATGTCTCATATAATTCTAACAAAGTTCCCCACCAGCACTGGAAGTCATTGGAAAATGTATAAAACTAGAAGTAAACATGGTAGGTCCTTTTTCAACCATTCACCTTGTGCTGCAATTGGAATTCAACATTATACTCTTCAGTTCTAAACCTTACATTTATTAACATTCACAATGCTCCTTTGCAAGCATCAAGTCTGGAGGAAACCAGGCTCTGCTCATCACCTTGCCAATACCATTCCTACAATGAAGCATGATGGTGGCAGCATCATGCTGTGGGGATGTTTTTCAGCGGCAGGAACTGGGAGACTAATCAGGATAGAGGGAAAAGATGAAAGCAGCAATGTACAGAGACATCCTTGATGAACAGGATGAGCACTCTGGACCTCAGACTGGGGTGAAAGATCATCTTCCAACAGGACAACGACCCTCAGCACACAGGTAAGCTAACAAAGGAGTGGCTATGGGACAACTCTGTGAATGCCCTTTTTTTTTTTTAATTTGCAAAGATTTCAAACAAACTTCTTTCACATTGTCATTATGGGGTATTGTTTGTAGAATTTTGAGGAAAAGAATGAATTGAATCCATTTTGGAATAAGGCTGTAACATAACAAAATGTGGAAAAGGGAAGCATTGTAAATACTTTCCAGATACACTATGTGTAAACTGAGTGAAGGTCTCCTTTAACTACATAAATACACCTAACACATGTATGATATAATGGAAATTGGTGTCACTAAAAGGAAGCACAGGACAAAAACGTTTTGGTTACATGGCAAATATCTTATCACGTACCTGAGCATCTGGCTTAATGAATCGAAAAGGCAATTCAGAACAGCCATCAACATGAGCTGTACAGAAGTTGAAAAGAAATGCAGGATATGAGATTACACTAGCAGCCAACAATTTACTAAGCAGATCAGACAATTGACTACAAAATGAAAAGTGAGACCACTCAAGCAAGTGACAAGCATTATTTTCAGAAAAGATGGAATGATTTAACTAAAAACTGAACTGTCAAATGGCTTATTACCAGCCACACAAATACTGAACACTGGCACAGCCACAGGACTACAGCTACAGGGTTCAAGTGCAACTTCCCTCTCATGCTGCAGAGTGAGAGAGTGTGTTTGTGTTGCTGCACAGAATTAGGAGGTAGAGCAATGACAGAACCAAAAAAACAGTGACCTGAAAGTAGCTAAGCGCTGTCTGGAAAACAAAAAAGGCCAACATCTCTACCTGCTGTGTATTCTAAAGCTACAAATTGTGCAATGCAATATTTCTTTGTACAGACCATACTAAAAATAAAATTATATGCAAAGCATAGCAACGGTTATACAATAGTACATAATGGCAACACTGAACAATAGCAATGATCAGCAAAGGGGAGTAAATATATTCAGCTCCCTGACTCTTAGCTGTCACCATGGATGTTGTTAAAGAGGTTGTAAACTCATACACACTTTTTTTTTTTGTTTGACCTGAAAGAGAAACACATAATGAGCTAGTATGCATCGCATACTAGCTCATTATGCAATACTTACCTTAGAACGAGCCCCCGCCGTGCAGTCCGCTTACCTCTATGACGGGCGACATGTCCAGTCGCCCGTCTTCCGGGATCATGGCATCCAGCCGTCTGATTGGCCGGAGCCGCGGTGACGGCACCAGCGGCAGCTCCTTCAGAGCTCATGTGCCAGTGACGTCACTGGCTGCATGAAAGGTAAATATCTCCTAAACGGTACATGTTTAGGAGATATTTACAGTACCTATAAGTAAGCCTTATCATAGGCTTACCTATAGGTAAAAGTGTCAGAGGAGGGTTTACTTCCTCTTTAAGCCTAATCATAGTACACAAACAGCATATAACTATTCACATGCATATTTTAATTAAAGCATCTGAACCTTGAGCATGCATTTTATTCCCACATACATGATTTTAAGTACTAAAAATTCTGGTGTAGTAGGGCCTGTATAATAACAAATCTACAGTTAGTGGAGTATTAATGGCTAAAGTAGAGCTCTACCAATATTCGTGACTTGATCAAATTGTTCTGCTTTAACAACAGAAAAGGCTTTGCTAAATACTTCAGTTACAACGAAGAAAAAAAAATATCTAAAAAAAGTGTTCTTCCCCTTTAATAAACCAAGACCCAATATACCTTTTCCAAGATAGGATTTTAGCTGCTGCAGAGATACAAAGCTACCATCTAGAACAGCAGTAGGGCGATTACTTGTAACATAAATCTACATTTAATGCAGTGTGAATGTAGGCCACAGAGTTCAAGATTAAGTGCTATTCAGAATCATTTAACGAACTATATCAGGTTGAACAAACAATTTAAAGTGACCTTAAAACCAATAAGTCATAATGGCTTATGCAAGATGACTTAATGGTTATTTGAAAGCCATTAGAGAGGTTCAGGAGTGTCAGCATTTACCTATACCAAAACCAGTTAATGGCCAAGTTCAATCACTTAAATGCTATGTCTCCTTTTCAATATCCTAATTCAATGGTAGAGCAAGAAGAGGAAAAATTACACAAGACAAAATTTTAATGCAAATCTACGGAACAAAAAAAAGGTACTCCTCTTCATTCGTACATGAAAAATAAGCACAGAATTCATGAAACCCAGACTTAGCCGTTTTACACTACCTCACTGCTTTATGTTAGTAATCTGAAAATCTGTGACCCTTTTCAGCATAGGGATTGTCCGAAAACACACTACAGGTGCCTTATTGACACAAAGAGGTTATAGAACTCTATGACTAAGGCCCCCAATGGACGGGGTGAAATATCAGGCTGTTCACATTCCTCTCAACCTGTTGAGCTAGTGGTGTGCAGTGTCTCTCATGCTTCACTGCTTTCTGGATCGAGCACAAGACAGCCTGCACCCTTGCATTGCTGCGAGACACCGGATTCTTTACCAACAGTGCACATTGAGTGGAACTACAAGTAGTTACAAGGTTTTGTAAGGACTTACTTAAATCACTTTCTCTCATCCTCTCCTTGATGCTCCTGCTTGTTGGCAACCCTTTGGTGTCCTCACATAAAAAGCAGGGCTATTGGTCCTGCATTGTACTTGAAGACAGCAGAGGGCCTGTGACTGCACAAGCACCTTTGAGAAGAGACAGCAAGAGCACCTTCAAGAAGAGACTGCAACATGGGCGATTCAAATGTGAAAAGTGAATGGTAAACTGATCTGTACATAAACATAAGAAGCAAAAATTATATTTAAGTGTAGGTTTTGCCTGGGCTCATTTTATCTCTCCAGCCTCCCCACTAGCCAATAAGGCCACCTATCAAAATAAAGCTCAAGTATCGAGATACAAAAATGGGAGCCTCCATTGCGGGCAAGTTTTTGAAGGCACATGCTCCAAAGCAGTCAGGCATTCACTTCATTGCTTCAGTACAGTCAAAACCCAGAACAATAAAAAGTACCACTATATATTAAAATCCTTATTAAATCCCCCAGGTCCATGAGTTAAGTCCATGCACATGGTCCTGCTCTTATCTGTGGCTCCACTGCTGATCTAGCAAGGAGAAAAATAATGAACAAATCAGGGCTGACTGACAGCACAAGTGACTGGCAGCAGGCACATGCTGTTGATTAGCGTCACCATTTGGCACAGCAGGGCAGGGGACCCGCTGCACTCACCAAAGATCATTTAAAGCTGTATTGACTTTGTGATCTATCAGATGGTGCTGCTGTGAAGGTTTACAAGCAGCCGGCAGATAAATCACACGGCCCCTCTGGCACTGAAGGATCTTTTACTCTTCTGAATGAACACTCAACACTGGCAAGGGCTGTGTGATCTATGTGGTGGCTGCTTGTAAATAAACAAAAGCACCAGCAGATGGACCACACAGGTATTTGGGGGACTATCCACATCTTACCATGCATTTTGGTGCGACGCAAAACGTAAAAAAAAAATTGAAACGATATTGGCATGTAGGGCACCCACTGAATGTGTTGCCTTAAATGCAACATGGAAAATGGTGCATGCACTGTCCCGCCTTCATAGCTGTGAATTGTTCCCAAGTCACAAAGCTGACAGATTGCCAAGATTCAGTTAGAACAGGAATAAGAAAATAGTGTATCTGCTGTTAAATTTGAAGATAAAGTTCCTGCACAGTGCCTAAAGCTACAGAGGTGATTGGGGGCTTATTTTTATATCTGTGTACAGATTCGCTTTAAGAGAGCGGGAGAGATATGAACTGTCTTCAGCTTTTCCTTTCAGGGCCAGTTCACAACCATAGAAACGCATGTCCGTTTTCTGCATGCACATTGTTTAAGAATTCCAGTGTGTTTATGATGCAGTCCGGTGCATACCCCCCCCCCCGCTCTTTTTTTTTTCTTAACCTTACATAAGGACAGGTGTGCTCCAGTGTGTTTTTGATGCGATTTACAGCATTCCAGTACAGTCCAGTGCAGGAAAAATGCATGTTCTACTTTTTTTTTCTGGAACTGCAAGCACTGGTGTGAACTATCATGATGAAAAACGCACTGGACTGCATTGGTATGAATAGGCCCTTACAGGCTGAATAGGGAACAAGACCTGTAAGTGTTAATTAACAAATAAAAAAAAAAATCACCTGCACTTCCAGACGGGGATGTACTATGTGTAGATTTCAGAACTGGATGGAGAGAAACTAAATCGTACAGCAAGCAAAAGAACTTCCATATACTAATTTCATCTGTGTATTTAGCAATTTTCCTAATGTTTAGTTTTGATTAACATATATTGCAAAGCCTGAAAAGACAAAACCAAAAGGGGCCCGGCCATACTAGGATAGTTAAAACGTTTGTTACCCCAACACTTAATATTCCTGAAATGTCCCTGCTGTACCATGTACTTGTATGAGAAAGTATCCTGTTCTCATTGTTTGCTTCCTTTATGTGAAATCCTTGGTGATCCTGCTAGTCCCCTTGCTTTCCAATGAAAAACTAACCACACTAAGCAGGAGAGCACATAGTGGTCAGTTCTCTAGCTATGCTGCTAACTCAGCCTGTTCTCCAATGATCAGACTTCAGAGGGAATGTAATCACTTATAAAAAAAGGGAAGAAAAAATAAATAAAAAAAAGGTATTCATGATTTTGTTTTTTAGATCTATACAAAAATGTTTTTTTTTTCTATTTTAAATTGAATGAGTTTTTAGGCCCCGTTCACATTGCCGCGATCCGACTTCCAGGGGCGACCTCGGAGCGGCCGGCACGGACTTCATAACATTGAAGTCTATGACGGTCGCTCCGGGTCGCCCCAAAGAAGCTCCGGACCCTTTTTCTAAGTCGGAGCGACCAGGTCGCCCTAGTGTGAACGGGGACTTACAAGGTGATCGTTTACAATCGCTTTAAATTAATGATAACCTAGTGCCAACATTCAACAAAATCCATAGGTAGTTCATTTTTACATAAAAAAAAATAAATAATAATTTGCTCTATTGATTACTAAAACAAGCAAATAATGTAACGCATTAAACATAGTAATATGTAAAGATGACCAAAAAGAAGGATTTACAAGCAGAATAAACGGTTTTAATTACCTCATTCTCGTGGGAACTTCCAATAACATAGAAGTACAGGTCAATGCTGCTCTTATATACCACAGTCAGACCCTCAAGAAGAGCGATTTCACCTGCAGAGAGAAGAAGAGAATGACAAACCCAATCTATGGCAATTCATGAGAGACTGTTTACACGGCGAATATCTCAGAAGTGGAGAATTCTTTTACAAAAAGGGTGCACAGATAGGCAATAGTTTGGCTTTATACAAATATTGGGTGCTTTCAAGGACTGAAGTTAGTGAATAGGAATGAAAGGAAGCATGAAATAGTAGTAAGAGGAAGTGGGGAAAAAATAGAAACTGATGCTTCCCCTTACCTAGCGAAGACATGGATTTACTTCAAGGCTTCCCTACGTGTGTGTGTGTGTGAGTGTGTGAGTGTGTGAGTGTGTGAGTGTGTGAGTGTGTGAGTGTGTTAAAAAAAATTAGTGTTGCGTTAGCGAAGCAGTTACATCGAGATCATAGTTGAGGCTACAACCATGATGCAGATATGATTTTTTTTTTTTTCCAAGCCGGCGATTCCGTTTCATGTAAAAAGTAATCTAAACGGCTAGGCAGCTGCTGAAATAATTTTACAGATGGCGGAAGGGGCTCTCCCCAGCGATTTGGAAGACCAGAAACAATGCCACTGTGTGACATCACAACCTGGAAGCAACGACTACTTTGTCACTTCCAGTTCTTTGTTTACTGGCCACATAACGTCCAGTAAAGCAGCCGGTCAGACCGAACTGTGTCTGATCAGCTGCATTGCAGCCGAAAGAGATGGGGGGGGGGGGGGGGGGGGAGACACCTATCACGAGGAATATTTATTTTCCTTTTGACAGCAAGACAGGTAATCAAATTTTTATATATTACACACACACACACACACATACAGTGCATTGCAAAAGTATTCGGCCCCCTTGAACTTTGCGACCTTTTGCCACATTTCAGGCTTCAAACAAAGATGTAAAACTAATTTTTTGTGAAGAATCAACAAGTGGGACACAATCATGAAGTGAAACGAAATTTATTGGATATTTCAAACTTTTTTAACAAATAAACTGAAAAATTGGGCGTGCAAAATTTTTCAGCCCCCTTAAGTTAATACTTTGTAGCGCCACCTTTTGCTGCGATTACAGCTGTAAGTCGCTTGGGGTATGTCTCTATCAGTTTTGCACATTGAGAGACTGAAATTTTTGCCAATTCCTCCTTGCAAAACAGCTCGAGCTCGGTGAGGTTGGATGGAGAGCGTTTGTGAACAGCAGTTTTCAGTTCTTTCCACAGATTCTCGATTGGATTCAGGTCTGGACTTTGACTTGGCCATTCTAACACCTGGATATGTTTATTTGTGAACCATTCTATTGTAGATTTTGCTTTATGTTTTGGATCATTGTCTTGTTGAAGACAAATCTCTGTCCCAGTCTCAGGTCTTTTGCAGACTCCATCAGGTTTTCTTCCAGAATGGTCCTGTATTTGGCTCCATCCATCTTACCATCAATTTTAACCATCTTCCCTGTCCCTGCTGAAGAAAAGCAGGCCCAAACCATGATGCTGCCACCACCATGTTTGACAGTGGGGATGGTGTGTTCAGGGTGATGAGCTGTGTTGCTTTTACGCCAAACATAACGTTTTGCATTGTTGCCAAAAAGTTTGATTTTGGTTTCATCTGACCAGAGCACCTTCTTCCACATGTTTGGTGTGTCTCCCAGGTGGCTTGTGGCAAACTTTAAACAACACTTTTTATGGATATCTTTAAGAAATGGCTTTCTTCTTGCCACTCTTCCATAAAGGCCAAATTTGTGCAGTATACGACTGATTGTTTTCCTATGGACAGAGTCTCCCACCTCAGCTGTAGATCTCTGCAGTTCATCCAGAGTGATCATGGGCCTCTTGGCTGCATCTCTGATCAGTCTTCTCCTTGTATGAGCTGAAAGTTTAGAGAGACGGCCAGGTCTTCCTAGATTTGCAGTGGTCTGATACTCCTTCCATTTCAATATTATCGCTTGCACAGTGCTCCTTGGGATGTTTAAAGCTTGGGAAATCTTTTTGTATCCAAATCCGGCTTTAAATTTCTCCACAACAGTATCTCGGACCTGCCTGGTGTGTTCCTTGTTCTTCATGATTTAAACGGACCTTTGAGACTATCACAGTGCAGGTGCATTTATACGGAGACTTGATTACACACAGGTGGATTCTATTTATCATCATTAGTCATTTAGGTCAACACTGGATCATTCAAAGATCATCACTGAACTTCTGGAGAGAGTTTGCTGCACTGAAAGTAAAGGGGCTGAATAATTTTGCACGCCCAATTTTTCAGTTTTTTTATTTGTTAACAAAGTTTGAAATATCCAATAAATTTCGTTCCACTTAATGATTGTGTCCCACTTGTTGATTTTTCACAAAAAATTACAGTTTTATATCTTTATGTTTGAAGCCTGAAATGTGGCAAAAGGTCACAAAGTTCAAGGGGGCCGAATACTTTCGCAAGGCACTGTATATACACACACACACACACACACACACACTATATATATATATTTCGGCTTAGGAGGGCAACACAATATCCTAATTTAAGAAAAACCCCAAAATGACCTTAGAAAGGAATGCCTGAATGGGTCGCAACACCACTTTATCGATATGTGAACCAAGTAAGGTGACTGACAGGACAACGCAGCCACCCCAGTATTTACCCAGAGGAGAGGGGGACACTACTCACCACACCTGGGAACTGAGCGGGCACCACTCCTGGCAGTCCACCACACCATCTGGGAATGGGGGTGCTGTGGGCCAGAGGTACGCTGCGACTCTGGCCGTGACCATTGTCGTGGCCAAGGGTTGTTAGGTGTTTCACTCGCCAGCCCGCCCCCATCCAGTGGGGCTATGTCGCGGCCAACCTAGCGCAGAGCTAATAGTTGGGTCGCGCTTGCTGGCCAGACTGGGAAGACCATAAGGATCTAGGATATCCAGTGCATTGCCCAGTCCAGCAGTTGAAAAAAATTCAATTTAAAAAAAAAAAAAAAAAAAAAAAAAAAAAAGGAAAAAATGCCAGGACCGGAGATCCCAGCAGGGAACTGGTAGCATCTTTTTCAATATAGAGCGGTACATCTGTGAATTCATGATACCATCAATGAAACGCAGCTCCCCGACACCAGCAGCACTAATGCAGCCCCACAGAAGGACTGCCACCATCATGTTTCACTGTAGGCACCGTGCAATTTTCTTTGTACGCTATACCTTTGCAATGCCATTCAGTTTCAAAAAAATGTATCTTGGTCATTTCAGCGTCAGAGGCAGACAGCCCGACCAATTAAAAGCGTGATAATTGGTCAGGCTGTCTGCATCTCTGATGCTGATTGGCTGCCGTAGGGAAGGGTTCTTGCAGGGCTCCTCAGTGAACTGAGTTTTGCTTAAAGTTGTGAAGGAAACCGAGAGGCGCGGATACCAGGAGGAGATCCCTTTCTTGCCCTAACTGAAAATGTCCAAGAGATCTCCATGGTCAGCCATGACACTATCCTCATCATTTTCAAACTGATGAATTTGCCTTGATTGTTGACTCGTAACCTAACGCCTATCTTAACTCTTATAATGTGGAGTCTAAGGATCTGGTAAGCGAACATCTTATACAACCACGCCACAGTGAAGGTGCACTTGGGTGAACGTTCATATTTCTTAGACACCCCTTCAAGAGATTTTTTCTATATATATATATATATATATATATATATATATATATATATATATATATATATATATATATATATATATATATATATATATAGTCTATAACCCACTCACATATTTTGTGGAACACTACATGGATTGTTGTTTTATATTTATATACAGGTTTTTTTTTTTTCCTCACTACTTCATTACTCTTTATATAGCGTGGCAATTTAGGTTTTATATATATCTTTACACATTTTGTCACATATTAATTTACTTTCTAATATTTTTTTTTTTTTTTACCTGCGCAATCATTTCTTCTATATATTGGTCTCATCACTGCAAAGTACAGAGTTCAAGTAGTCATCTTCTTTTTTAGCCTAGGCCCTGGCAATTTCTAGGCAGGCTTTTTTGTGCATGGGCTTTAGGAGAGACTTCCTTTGTGGACGACACTCATGCATGCCATTACTCTGCAGGGTACACTGTATTGTGTCACAGGAAACAATCACCCCAGTTTGGCTTTCAACTTCTTTAGCGAACTGCAGTGAACTTGCATGGCGATTTTCTTCAACCTTTGTTACATTTTTGTATCACTTTTGCTACAGTATTTTGACTGATAAGTAAATATATGCTCATCTTCTTGTAGCCTTCACCTTTCTTGTGTAAAGAAATGATTTTCTCTTTCTCTGTCCTTGTGACATTTCTCTTCCATGTGGTGCCATTGCTGACAGCATGAAATGGGAAGGAATTTTTCTTGATAACTACTTAAAGAGGTTGTAAACCCGTTTAAAATGTTTTATTTTTTTTTACATCCTGCAAGAGAAACACATAATGAGCTAGTATGCATCGCATACTAGCTCATTATGAAATACTTACCTTAGAACGAGCCCCCGCCGTGCCGCTCACTCACCTGTATGACGAGCGACATGTTCAGTCGCCCGTCTTCCGGGATCGCGGCATCCGGCCATCTGATTGGCCGGAGCCGCGGTGACGTCACTCCCGTGCACGCGCGCGGGAGCCGACGGTCACGGCACGGGGCTCTGAAGGAACGGCACGATCAGCCGTTCCTTCAGAGCGCATGCGCCAGTGACGTCACTGGCTGCATTAAAGGTAAATATCTCCTAAACGGTACATGTTTAGGAGATATTTACAGTACCTATAGGTAAGCCTCATCATAGGCTTACCTATAGGTACAACTTCCCAAGGAGGGTTTACTTCCTCTTTAAAGGACCAAGCCTATTTTTGACACGTTGTTTACAAGTTATAATCATTATTTTTTTGCTAGAAAATTACTTAGAACCCCCAAAGATTATGTGTATATATATACATTTTTAGCAAAGACTCTGGAGAATAAAATGGCGGCTTTTACAAAAATAATTGGTATTATGTTGTGTATGTGTTCACTAAAAATCATTAATTTGCATTTTTTAAAAAAAACTGACGCGGAAATACCACAAGACAAAAAATTGCAACACCCACCATTTTACTATCTGGGGCCTAGGTTTCAATAAAAATATAATGCTTCAAGGTTCCAAGTATTTCTCTAGCAAAAAAAATTCCTACATTTACATGTAGGAGAGAAGTGTCAGAATAAGCTTGGGAAGTAAGCGGTTAAACATTGTTTTATATATCGATTAGTCCCAGATCACACTGGTGCGATGCGGGAAACCCTGTGAATCAGTGCAGGTTGTGGCATTGCACCAGAATCGCACAGTGGTTTACACCGAGATCTGCAAATCGCTGGGGGTGTCAATGTAAAGTTAATGACACTCCCAGATTGGTTTGCAGAGCGAACTGTGAAAAGGTGCAGGAATCGGATTGTATAGGTGTGAACACCCACGCGATCCGATTCCAGTGCGAACCAAAAAAAAGGGTCCTGCACCGTTTTGGTGCGAATGCGATGCGATTTTAGCCATACCTTTTGTATGGCTGAAATTGCATCGTACAGACATTGCATGTGATCTGCACAGCAATGCGGTGCGAATCACATGCAATGTCTGGTATCGCACTAGTGTGAACTGGTACTTAGGATCATCAGAGTGAACCCCTACCACAGTCATACACTGCCCTCCTCTTGCACCTTTAGCTTTTCTGATTCGGTAAAATCCAAAACAGACCCATAAATGAAGCCAGTGAGAAGTGGAGCCAAGACTTCTAATTGGAGATCTCACAGACTGATTCATGTCCACACAAATTAGAATCTAATCAATATTCTGATTTATTCTATCAAACATTGATGCATTTGTGGCCAATCAGGTCAAACCAAACCATAAAATGATCATACATATTGGACAATTTGATTTGTGTTTAGTGTGACTTATGTTTAAGCAAACATTCTTTTTTCAAAATAACTTTTTTTCCCCTTAGAGTCCATTCAGACTAGCGCGACCTGTCAGGCGACTTGGTCGCCTGACAAGTCGCGGTCGGTCGGTCGCCATTGAGTAGTACAGGACCCGTTCTAATAGGAGCGACACAAGTCGCTATGACTTAGAAAAAGGGTCCTGTACTACTTGGGGGCGACCTGGAGGCAACTTGCATTGACTTCAATTATATGAAGTCCGTGCAAGTCGTGCCGAAGTCGCTGTGCACCACAACTTCACAGGTCGCCCCACAAAGTCGTGTCGCACCAGTCTGAATGGGCTGTAAGACTAGAGCATGGTTTTAGATGACTGCAGTATGTCCTATGACACAAGAAGGAGCAACAGTACACTTTCTGTACGTGTCAGATGAATTCAAAGACCTCTTATCTGATATAGATACTCTTGATATTTGCATTAAAAAAAAAAGAATATACTTTTGTTAGCTGTTTCCTATTTCCCAATACACAGTAAAATGCATATACAAAATTCTAAAATAAAATGTATTTCCCTTTCGCGTTTGTCTGCAAAAGAAAAAGAGCAGAGTGGTATATCTGCAGTGTGATCTGCAATGAGATCTTCAGCAATCGTACAAAAATAAAGATGATCATCACTTACTGTCTGTCCTGTGCGTTTTATTAAAGATATTCTTCTCAAAGGACTTTTGCTCCTTCACAGTGGGATATGTTTCATCATAGTACTGTCAATAATAGGAGAAGGTTATAATCAAGTTCATTGATTTCTTGTAAATGGTCAACAGAGCTGAAGGCAGTGTGTGCAGGGGCCTGACATTGCACCCGCGATCTAATGATCGTGGGTGCAAAAATTTGCAGGCTCCTGTGATTAAAAAAAAAATGCACATGTTTTTCCTGCAAAAATATGTGCATTTATTATTTTTTCGCAAAGGTATATTATAGTCGAGTTTTTTTTTTTTTTTTTTTTTTTTTTTTAAAAACACCATGTTATACTGACCTAATCTAGGCAGTGGTTTTGCACAGAGCAGCCCCAATCCTACTCTTCTTGGGTCCCCTGCCTGCATTCCTGGCCCCTCCCTTCTGCCAAATGCCCCTAGGGCAAGCAGCCTGCAATGGGGCCAAACGAGAAGGTTCGCTCCCAAACTGGGGCTCCGCTCTGCTCCCTCTCTCAGGACAAAACCTTCAGCCTTTACAAACACTTTAACTGTAAAATTCCCCCCTCTCCATCCTTCCTCTACACAAACAGGGCAGCTTTTTTTATTTATTTACCAGCGTGGCACTGCTCCTCCATGCACGTTATGTTCCTAGGCAAATGACGTGCACATTGCTTGCTGGGTCTTCTGGGATATGCATGTCACATATTCCAGGAGACCATTAGACTTTTATTCAGTAGAAGGGGGGGGGGAATTTAGACAGTGGTTCTGCATGAGGAGGAAAGGATCAGCACTACTCCCGACCAACCCAGGTGAACTATAAGGAGCAGCCTCAGGATACATGTCCACCAAACCACACACCTTGATACATTTGACCCTGCCCGCTGGGGCACTATGACGAAGCCATGGCTAGTCGGGAGTAGTGGCGATCCTTTCCGCTTTACATTTAGTAGCCCTCTAGATTGGTATCAGGGGAACCCTATGCTCTGGGACACAGGGATTTACTTTCACCTCTACTTTGAGCAGAGCTAAAAGCAATATAACAGGTCACGGTGGTTGAGCATGAGTTCACAACGAAAAACCAAAACCACCAATGTTTTGACATCAAGAAGTACCAGTGGTAACCTGACAAAGTTGAGAGGCAATGACATGGTAATCCTTGACATGAATCATTTTTCAAGAGCAGGAAGCTCAAAAATTACAATATCAGACCACGTACGTTACACACTGACACAATTACGTCTTTGGGACATGTGCAAAGAGCAGTAACCCAAAACAAGAACAGTACACTTTACTGGAGTGAAGGAAGATTGTGGCCTGGCTGCTACAACTACAGCACTTTGTATCAGGGCTGACCATATACTATACAGCCCACCTTTAAAATCTACATTAGATTTAATATCAATTATATAGTGCAAGGACCTGTCTGATTAGATAATAACAGAATAGATTGCTCAGGTTTGTCTTCATATAACCATGTTTTGTTAAATGTACAGAGATTATACAATCAGACTGTATAGTGTATGGCCAGCCTAAAAAAACCTATACAGATTCTCTTTTTTGGACATAAGGAAATGATTAATGATATCTGAGCGTGAGCCCGTGTATGAGCCACTGCTGACACATTTGGTGAGATTAATCTTGCCGTGGGATTTTCCAAGCATACCTTCGCAAAGAGCCTCTCGCCATCGTTGTCTAATATGAGAACAGCTTTCACTGTGTACAACGAGGGGTCCTGCCAGAAGAAAGACCAGAAAAAAAAATCACCATCATTCCACAAGCACTCCCCACCTCCCTCCCTCCATAAAATTTAGGGAATATGTTAGAAGAAAGTTAGATACAGAATGAATCCACATTTAGGCTTGTAACTCAGACATTTTAATGACTCCACTGTGAGGATCTGTTCCTGTAGAATTCTACGTAAACCCTTAATATAGAAAACCTTGCATTTTCAAGTTACAAAGCCGCTTTGGCTTGCAAAAGTTTAATATGCAGGAAAAGAAGCCATGCCCTTACTAAACTTATATTAACCCTTATCAAAAGATATCAAAGTGCATCATTCCATAATGAGGTCACTAGTTTCTGTTATTTGATGGGCTGCATTCCACAAAATGCCAATGCAGTCCAAACATTTACAATCTGTACCTTGCAGTAAGTAGTTCATGTCTGCGTCTGGCCACATTTAATAGAGAGCCATTGGGAACAAAGGAGAGACAGTACAGACATTTAAAAATCAGTTAACCATCCAAACCAGAAGCTACTTCTTCAAAGGATCAATTTTTCCTGCTGCATTGGAGCCCTCGAGACAAAGTTCTGTGATGCACTGACTTCCACGTACTCACAGCCTGAGTGTATAACAGAACTTCACCTCAAACACTGACCACAAGATTCCATCACTTATGTATACACAGTCTAGTTGAAGGAGAAAAATACTTTATGTTCAGTTAACATCTCAGTATTTACCTTGATGAGAATTGTTGATCCGACTATTACACTTTTATGCACTTGTTCTTACATATTTGTTCCACGAGTACAACAAAAACAGCTTTTTTTCTTCACTTCTTTCAGCTTACATCTAGCTTTTAAAAAGCAAGTTTCTCTTTTCCCAGCCCCTTGGAGGAGGGATCCCTCAGGCGCCCAATGTCACCTCTACTACCCATTTGGTGCAGCTGATTAAACTACAAATCCCATGATGCATTGGGATACTAGCAATGTAATAGGAGGGATTCCTGACACGGACAGTGCTCAACCTATCAAACCTGGAAGGGCATGTCAAACCGTGAGTTCCCTGACTCCTCAATTACCTGATGGAAGCATGGATAGGCAAGAGAATGGGAGTCTGAATAGGTTCCCCCACGTCAGCCAGCTGCAATGTAGAATTACTGCTGATGTAAATTAACTATACTGCGGTAGACAAACTGTCCTGGGGAAGGAGAGGGCATGAGGCCAACAGTATTATAAAAAGGAGATTAACAATAATGAGCCATTGAAAGCACAGACTAGTAAAATTAATAATAATAATAATAATAATAATAATAATAATAATAATAATAATAATGGGTACCAGCATTCGCTGTAAAAAGAAAAAAGAAACTCCTTATTGATGCAAGGTAAGACATGACATGCACAAAAGTGCTTTAAGATTTCTGACTAGAGTTCAGCTTTAAAGCGGAACTAAGCTACATCCGAGTACCACAAACTAAAAACACAATTTAATTCATTTTAAATATTCAAAGCAAGCTCAGCCATCCATCCATGACTTCACAATTTATTTTGTTGCAAAATCACTATGAAAAACACCTCCATAGCATTTCCAACCGTGGTCCTCTTGAGTAAGAGTAGAGGATTCCTGCTTCTTCCTGGAATCCATCTGCCCTTAGCTCAGGCATGCAGACAGGAGAGTGTGCTTAGCTGAGAAAACCCCTCCTCCCTCCCGAAGACTCCTGGAATGTAGGACATCATTTTGGCCTAGGTCAGAAACCAGGAAGCAACTGAAAAAATGTTCTTAAAATAAATATAATATACCTTCCTATTTACTAATACTTGCAGCAGAAGAATGAAAATAGTTGACAGAGTTTAGTTATGCTTTAAGAACAATCTTTTTTTGAACATAGCATCTAACATTCTTAAGGCTGGGTTCACACATGTCCAGCTGCAATTTGCATTCCGGAGTCCAGTGCAGTTCTGTTCACCAGTTCAGGTGCCAATTTTTACTTCAATTTTCATCTAAACCAGACCCAAAATTGCACAGGACACTTTTAAAAAATGGACCGTGGCCGTCCTGGACATTTCTGAACCTGCACTATTGAAATCCAGTTCTTTTCACGTTATGCGTATCGAACGCAGTTAAAAACGCATCCGAATCGCATATATGTGAATCGAGCCTTGAAGATAATTCAACAGGCTTCAAACTGAGCAAAAAACGGCATCAGATGACCCCTGATGACGTTGGCTGCGTGCTAACGAAACGAGTCGGGACATGGACCGCAACACGCCATTTCCGGATTGTTTGAAATGCAGGTGGAGGGCGGAAGCGGCTGAAACATTTTGTTTCCGTATACACGCATATCCTTGAAGACCCCTGTAAGTGCAATATTTGGCTTTTTAACATTAAACCTTTTAAATGATACTGCACCATGGGAGCTTCTTCTTTTTATCTCTCCTAACATAACCCCATCCATCCATCCAAGGTATATTGAGCGTTGACCACACAATATGAGCCTTATCCTAAAGGAATAACAGAGTGGAATTTCTGGTAGTGCCTTGATAGTGGAAGTGGAATTGCTCCTCGTTATATGCCAGTGAGGTGTGAACAACGTTAAATCGGACCCCATGTAATTAAGGGGTCAGATAGCTCTGATAAGCTGTGTGTGTGCACAGGGTGAAGGTAACTGCTACTGCATGTCTAGCAGTACCTTTATGAAAATTCCTTAAGGAATCTGGATATCCTTAAGCCCCGTACACACGTACCGATCGTCGGCCGAACGATCAGCCGTCTTTTTTCCAGGGCTGTCGTGTCTGTTGAAAACTGCAAAAGACTGCACACAAATTTTGTCGGCCAAAAACAGCCGACTGCAGAAGTGATGTCATGTGATGGTTAACTTTCCGTGTGTTTTTTCTTCTCTGAGCATGCCCAGTCTTGCAAATCTGCTGATTGTCGGCCGAATTCTGTACTGACTGGCGAACAATCGGCCGTTCTGGTGTTGGTCAACAAAAATTTTAATGCTTGCACGTCAGATTCTTTTCGGGCAAAAGTGCGCTGTCGGCTGTCGGAAACATCATACTAACAAGCCTACAATCGGCTGATCGGTCGTCGGCCGAATATTTACGGCCGACAATCGGTACGTGTGTACGGGGCATTAGCAACTACTTTGCACTCGAATTTTGGACTTCTCACTTACCACGGACTTTCTTTGCACAATAATTATTTAATCTGTTTTAAATGATTATACACCATTTATCACTGATTTTTGTATACTATAATTATATAACTACTAAAATTATTTATTATTAATTTATTTTTTCCAATTTATTGTACACTTTAGTGTATGTCACTATTTTGAGCGCGGTATATCCACAAATATCTCACAACTGACGTTTTTCAATTTTTTTTACGTTGCTGCTCAATGGTAGGAAGATTCCTCACATACTTTGTTTAATTACACACATCATTCAACAATACACTTAAGGCCCCTTTCAAACAGGTGGACCCGTTCAGATCCCCGTCAGTTTTTTTTTTTGGCGGAACTGAAGGGTCCCCCCATGCATTCCTATGGGGCATCAGATGTGAGACATGTCCGCTGACATCCGATCCGCCAAATCTGGATGATTGGAAACCCTATTTTCCATCCATCCAGCGGATCGGATGAGAACGGACTGACGGTCCGTTCTCGTACGATTTCCCCCATAGAGATACATGGGGAACTGACAGCTGTGTCTCCGCACACAGCGCGGAGACACAGCTGTCATCCTCCTGCTCTGTGGGGGATTGGCGGATCGATCCCCCGCTGAGAAAAACGTGTGAAAAGGAGCCTAACTAATCCTTTGCACAGGTGGTTTAGTGATTAACACTAACATTATCTAATTATTTTAGTATTTGCATCAATAACCTGGGTGATGATTTTGAGGTTGTAGTGAATCAATACCAGCACTGACAAAGCATTTTGGAAGTCACACCTGTGGTGCTAATGAATGCCCAAAGCTTTAATTGCAGTGAGGTCCTGTTAAATCCTTTGCTATGTAGACACAACTGCTGCCAGAGGACCAACTAAGCATATTACCAGGCCAAATTAAAGCCCCGTCTAACCCCATTCATTACCTGGATGCTTTGTATTAATCAGAAAACAACTCATTATTAATAAACCGAGTACATTTAAAGAGCTCTTTTAATCATTTCACAAATCTATTGCTACTAGACAAAAATAGCTACAAGGCGCACCAGGGTTTGATTAATCTCACTCTCAAGATGGAAGATGAGTGATTTGGATCTGATCGTTATGCTGCTGTGGCTGCTCTAAGGTGGAAAGTAAGTAATTAATTCTTATGCGCACATTATTTACTAGTAGTTCAATTACCTCTCAAAGGCTGATGTAAATAAATACTGACCCAGCCATTAAACACTGGACAGGCTGTGACATTGCTATATGACATGGAGCTAATTGTTTCTGGGATTTAATAACATCCATCCAATCAAAATGTTCCTAATCAAAAGGTACTAGCCATACTTTGTTCCTAACATTAACCCATGAATGTATTCTAGCATCTAGATCATAGTATACAACCAATCCAATCTAAGTCAACCCCAAGATTTAGGTCTGCTGTAAATCAAAATCTTGCATGCTGATGCGCAAACTCTTGATAGCTAGTGTTGCCCAGGAAAGGAACTTCAATAGTCCCACCAGATTGTACCCGTGCCCTCACTTACTACAGAACATCTTTCCAAGTGCCATAATATATGTTGGTGCTGTTTATTCGACCCAGGCATAATGACCCATATTTAGTGAGAGTGTCCACTGATCATTTGTTTTAAGGACGTGGGTTTTAACACTGCTGGTACCCAGGACACTGCAGGTAACCCTTTTTTCTGTGCACCCCACATCCCTATTCACCATAAACAAAGGTCTCTTGCCCAATTTTTATTTTACTTTACACAAGCACTTTCCCCACCACTAAGGGATGGGTTAATAAACTCAGTTCACTTATGCAAATAAAAGTTAACTGCCCCTAGATTCTCTTCCATGATTGTTCTGATTTTCAAACACTGATAACTTGATGGCATATTCCCTGATTACTGCATACACATCAAGGGATGTAGACTAGAGCTGCTGTTGCCTGACAGACATTGCCTCACCTGTACTTTCCAATTCTCCTGCTAACCCTTCCCTCTTTCCCTGCTTTAAACTGTTAGTAACCTAAACCAAAAAAAAAATATATATATATTGCACCCCCTTTTTAACACATATTAATATAGTCTATAGCAATGCAATACCATTCACCCCTTCCTATGATGAATAATACCCGTCCTGGCTGTGCCTCTCTTCCTGGCAGTAATCATGGCTAACAATGTTGGTCATGGCTGCCTATCCATGACAGCAGTCAGTTGAGGTCTTACGTCATTCCGCTGACTGCACAGGCACGCTCTCTGCTCCCCACCATCCCTCCTGCCTCCAGCCGCTCCTCCCCACCCATCCCTCCCAGCAGCGCCTCCCCGCCCATCCCTCCAGCAGCTCCTCCCCGCCCATCCCTCTTGCCTCTAGCAGCTCCTCCCCGCCTCTTGGAACAGAACGGCGGCAATGTAGTCCATGAATAAATAGCAATTACGTGACCTGCACTTTAGAAGCAGGCAGTTAATTATAAGCAAGTTAGAAAAATTTGACTCGTAGTAGCCTTAAATGTGTGTGTGTATATATTATATATATATATATATATATATATATATATATATATATATATATATATATATATATATATATACATACATACACACAGTGGGTACGGAAAGTATTCAGACCCCCTTAAATTTTTCACTCTTTGTTATATTGCAGCCATTTGCTAAAATCATTTAGGTTCATTCTTCTTCCTCATGAATGTACACATAGCACCCCATATTGACGGAAAAAAATGGCAGAGGATCCCCAAATCCAGGTGTGAAAGACTTGTTGCATCTTTCCCAAAAAGACTCCTGGCTGTATTAGATCAAAAGGGGGCTTCTACTAAATACTGAGCAAAGGGTCTGAATACTTAGGACCATGTGATATTTCAGTTTTTCTTTTTTAATAAATCTGCAACAATGTCAACAATTTTGTGTTTTTCTGTCAGTATGGGGTGCTATGTGTACATTCATGAGGAAGAAGAATGAACTTAAATGATTTTAGCAAATGGCTGCAATATAACAAAGAGTGAAAAATTTAAGGGGGTCTGAATACTTTCCGTACCCACTGTGTATATATAATTATTTTACATTTGGTAACTTTACAACCACTTTAACACAGGCTGGGGGACTCTTCTATCTCCCCAAAGAGAATCCTATCTCCTAGATTCTAGGATTCAATACATTATTTGAATAATGCGAGTTTCCTACAATATATGTTTCAATTGAAAATATATATATATACACACACACACACACACACACACACACACACACACACTACAATTATTGTATTGTGCTTAGCCTGTGGCCGAACACGCTGTTTTGCTATACAGGCGGTCCCCGGGTTACAAACATCCGACTTACAAACCATTCCTACTTACAAATAGAGGGAGACAACAGGAAGTGAGGAGAAATCTCCCCCTAGGAAGGGAAATTCACTCCTGCAAGAGTTCTCATGGGAAAAAGGTGTCTCAATTGAAGCTTTATCACTAATCCTTGTTTCCACAACAACCCAAAATGTTCAAAATCCAGTTGTCATAGGGACAGAAGTGAGGTGAAATCTTCTGAACAGGGGTACAGACAGAAAAACAAATGGTACAGGGGTGTTAACACTTCCCTATACTATGCAAAAAAACGTAAAGATTATTCTTTTGGCTGGAATTAAGCTTAAATAAAATGTACCTGTTTCGACTTAACAAACCTACAGTCCCCATCTTGTTTGTAACCAGGGGACCGCCTGTACTGTAATTTGTCTTATGTTTTTATTGAATACCTCAAAAAAGAAAAAAAAAAAAAAAAAGTTTCAAATCTTCTAAATGACAGAGTGACTTTTAGTGTCTGCTCCAAACTAGTAAAAAAAAAAAAAAAAAAATGGGACGGGAGTTTATACTATTTGCTCTGCTTTTAACTGATTTCATCTAACTCAAATTTTCACAACACCATTTTAGCTCGACCTCTGTACATTTCCCTACCAAACGTCCCACTCACACGTATTTCTAATTGGTTAGCTAAATACATGGTTTATATGCATAAGAGGGGCTGTTTTCCCTTCTAAAGATTTTTGCTTCTATCCATTTATTCCTGCGAAGGATGACAATGCTTTCTCTGTTACAATGGAAGAAAAAAACTGCTGACATCACCCTGCCAATTGGAGAAAAGGAGCAGCAGCAGAGTGATGAGAATCTCTCTGCTCTCTTTTCCTATTAGCGTGTTCCTTATTAGCATATATGCATGCAGTTAACCTGATTTTACTGCCCCTGCATCTACCAGTCTGCATTAGTCCTAGCCATGACAAAAATGCATGCAGAATTGAATATGTAATCAACTCTTTGTCCATTTCCAATCACATTTATAGGCTATGTTCGCCTTTAACAATAAACAAATAACACATTTTTGCAGGTAAAAAAAAAAAAAAAATGTGCATTTTTTTTTTGTTTACAAGTGCCTGCAAGGTATTGCACCTGCAATTAGTTGATCATGGGTGCTATTTTAGGCTTCTGCACACTCTGCTTGATAGAGGAAGAAGTGACCACACTCCGAAGTTGAAATCAAAAAGGAGTGTTTTTATTCCACATCAAAGATAGACATCAAAAGTTCAAACTGTGAGACATAGGACAATAGGTAGATGCGTTTCACGATTAAAGATGTCGCTTACTCATTACCAAGTGAATTGTCGTGAAACGCGTCTACCTATTGTCCTATGTCTCACAGTTTGAACTTTTGATGTCTATCTTTGATGTGGAATAAAAACACTCCTTTTTGATTTCAACTTCGGAGAGCGGTCACTTCTTCCTCTATCAATCAGTTACCGGATTACGGATCCGACCAGCACCTGATACTGCCTCACCTGGAGCGGTCACATCCCAGTTTGGATTCCTTCTGCACACTCTGCACCACATTTTGCTCTCTCCAGAGTTTTCTACAAGGACAAACTCATTTGTAGTCAGATATTATACAGGAAACCTAATGTGTTTCTTCTAGTTAACAGCTTAAATTCTCTGCAAATTGAGATCCAAAATGTGAAGCTTGAGACGTATGAAAACCACCCTACAAAAGATCATGTAGATGGAGGGGAGGGAAGGGACGTTACTGAAACTGCAAGTATTAGGATCTTAATTGTGATGATAAAAATATCTTTAAACAAAGCATTTATCTGCAATAAAAGTTTGATTTTACTCAGGCAATACCTTGTCAATGCATGGGCCAATACTAACCTTTGAGGGTGACAAAAATGTCAGGAGACTGGAGATGTGGCAATATGGTGGCCACATTAGAATATGTATAAAGACCTCATAGTACTACTTTTATTGAAAACAATTTATTGAATACTAAATATAGCTTGGTCAGATTTTACTTTTATCACTTAAGCAGCTCCTAGTCACTTTTATCGTGACAATCTCCTTGTGGAGATGTGACTGAATGAATACCTTGATTACCTCTAAATGAGCACTTTTTATCTTCATATTAAAGTGACAACTAGCATCAAAATTACAGTTGAAGCTGGCAATATATACCTTCTCTCCGATCCATCAATAACATCGTGCTCTAACGTTCTACATAGGAACGTCAGTCATTACTGTACTTATAAAAATATGTTGCTTATATAACTGAAATTGCTGCTGTATACTTCAATGAAGCAATTTGTATTATGGTATTAAGCAAGCTCCATATATCTGACTTGAGACAGGAGGTGAAGCTGGATATCAGCCAGTGTCTGGAGTGTCCTCCTCCTATTGGCTGAGACATCCCTATTTAAAGCTGCCAGTTCTAACACTTCACAGATGAGAAACTTTAATTGATAACTCAAGCTTCATGAGGAGATCGGGAGATGATATCAAGGAGAATGTTTCAGAACAGATAGTGCTGACCAGGCCTATTTAGTAATGAGCAGGAAGTCCTACTATGAGGGTCCGGGACAACACAGAATTCATGTTTAAATATGTCCATTTAATATAATACTGTGATCGGAAACTCCTATCAACTCTTCCGAATACAAAAATGATGTCCACTTTGTCTTAACCAACACAGTAGGGATGTTTGTGTATTTTCCAGCATCCTATGGAATATTTGCAGGTTATCTGGTCCTGGCATGGCTGTGCTGGTCTTCATACACCAACCAAAAGGCAGTCATTTTACTATGCTTATAGTGTGTTTTTCATAGGTCATGTGACTCAAAAACTGCATCAAAAAACGTAACACGTGTGTTAATGTGTTTTTTTTTTTTAATGCATTTCAACGGGTAATGCGTTTTTTTAACTGGCCAAAAATGCAGCAAGCAGGATTTTTAACACCACAAGGGAAATGCAACAAACCAGTGTGAAGACACACAAAATTTCAAGGGACACATTTTTCTTGAAATATATATATTTCAATATATATATAAAATATTTTTTAAAAACTGTTATTAGTTTTCGGCCAAATTCATCCTACATTTTCGGTTTCGGCACCCACATTTTTATTCATATTAACAATCATGTGGATACAAGTTGATGAAAAGCAAAAGGAAGTCTAAAATACTGCACTGAAGGAAAATATCTGAATTGGGGTTGGTTGATCAACTGAGATCATGTTTTCAAATGCCTAGGCTTGTGGTCATGTGACCAACCTTGGAGGTCCTCCAGTTGAGGCAAGCATTTTACTCACACCTTTACTATTCTTCCATCACAGCAAGCACCTTTAAAGTGGTTGAAAACCCTCACATAGCTAGTAAAGGGACTGGCCTCAGGTGATACAAAAGGAGGATTTTTCTCATCTCTGCGCAAGTTGTACCTGTTTATTAGCAGCCAATTCTTGTATAGATCATTCTAAAAACAGAGATCAAAGGATCTTCTCAGCTCCTAGTGCAGGGGGTGGCGATCTGACATCACAGTGCAGTTTGGAGGGAAGGAGCTCAGGTTGTGCCAAGTTAACATTTGAGGAGAGGGTAGCTATACACATCTGTTTTGTGGTTAAAAAGTAGTAAACGGTTAACAGCCAATCACAGCAAATACATGACCATTATGCCCGCCCCACCTCCTGCCATTTAGAAGTTCTAAAATGGCTGGGGGGGGTGAAGAAGTTTAAGTGTCCATTCACATTAGGTCGCTCCGACTTAGGGGGCGACCTGTGAAGTCGCGTGCAGCGCGACTTCGGCGCGACTTGCACGGACTTTACATAATGGAAGTCAATGCAAAAGGGCCCGAAGTAGTACAGGACCCTTTTTCTAAGTCGGAGCGACTTGTGTCGCTAATATTAGAACAGATCCTGTACTGCACAGTGGGAGCGGGAGGACCGCGACTTGTCAGGCTGACAAGTCGCCTGACAAGTCGGATCAATGTGAATGGACACTGAGGCTCGGTTCACACTTGTGCGATGCGGGAACGCTGCGAATATGCAGTGTGATCCCGCATTGCATCCGCACATCTGGCAGTTCACACTGCCATATGCGATACGCAGGGGGTGTCAATTAAATGTTAACGACACCCCCAGTTTGATCGCATATCGCAGTGCGATCTGACAGTTCGCACAGGATCGGATCGCACAAGTGTGAACCACTGTGCGATCCGATTCTGAGGCGGCTCAAAAAATGCCTCATGTGCGTGTTTGGTGCAGATGCGCTGCTAATTCAGCCATACAAAGTGTATGGGTGAACTCGCATCCGCACAGGAGATTGCATGTAACGAAGGAGCAGTGCGCTCCGAATTACATGCGATCAGCGCATTCGCACAAGTGTGAACCGGCTCTGAGGGTTTTTAAAGATACATATATATTTTTGTAAACAATATGACAGGTGCTCTTTAACATAAGGACTTTATTGCTGGTAGTTACTGTGAAATTGTGTGAATAAATCAATGCAGTACATGTTATCTCAGCTTGCATTCATTGAATGAGTTTACCAAAAATGTTAATAATGCAGAATATACAACCTCATGCTACATAACTAAGCTCCATTTCATGCTGAATAAACTAAATTATTAGTGCATCTTAAACTGAAAACTATCTTTAGATAGATTTTTCACTCCAAAAGCATTTTATTAAAAAAAAACATTTCTTCTTGCCTTTCTTGAACCCCCCCCAACATTTGTATTCAGTTCTAGAAACCTATGCCAATTCTATGTACCAAGAAGAGTGTTACTTTCTATGTATTCGATGTATGTTGATTATCGCTGTATTGTTGTTCATTTAATTTGAATAAAATAAAACTTTTATTGGGGAAAAAAAAAACCCACATATATTATATATATATATATATATATATATATATATATAGTTGAAATGTAAAAAAATTAGATTTTTAATTTTTTTTAAACAAATCATCGATTTTTATCCACTCTGCTCACTCCCATGTCGGCAGTGTGTGTTCCTAAGACAAAGAGTGCAGCTCAGCCACACCCATGGCTCCTGCATCTCAGCCAATGAGGAGCGATAGCCCTAGGAGAGCCTTTGCTCTTGTCCACATCGCTGGATCAGGCTTAAAGAGGAAGTAAACCCTCCTCTACAACTTGTACCTATAGGTAAGCCTATAATAAGGCTTACCTATAGGTACTGTAAATATCTCCTAAACATGTACCGTTTAGGAGATATTTACCTTAGAAGCATCCAGTGACGTCACTGGCGCAGGCGCACTGAAGGAACGGCCGCTCGTGCCGTTCATTCAGAACTCCGTGCCGTGACTGTCGGCTCCCGCGCGCGTGCGCGGGAGTGACGTCACCGCGCCTCCGGCCAATCAGATGGCCGGATGCCGCGATCCCGGAAGACGGGCGACTAGACATGTCGCCCGTCATCCAGCTAAGCGGACGGCACGGCGGGGGCTCGTTCTAAGGTAAGTATTTCATAATGAGCTAGTATGCATCGCATACTAGCTCATTATGTGTTTCTCTTGCAGGGTAAGTAAGAAAAAAGAAAATAAAAAAAGAGTTTACAACCTCTTTAAGTATATGGGGGGGGGGGGGTGTTATTTTTGCATGAAGGTAAAAAGCTTTCAGCATTTACAACCACTTTAAAACCCGGTAATAAACGGTCTCACCCTGCTCTGCACATGCTCAGTCAGTTGCTCTCTATTTTTAGGCACTACCGAATTTGTAGAGGCTGATCTGCTGACAGCCTTAAAGCGGAATTAAATCCTCTTATCCTTTATAGACAAGAATGCTGCTTCTGTTGATCTACAACTGCCATGGTGCTGTACATGTGATCAGTTATGACACCAGCCATTTGATGGTTGGACAATTTGGTTGAGGACACAAGCAAATGTGACAGTTTCCCACAATCCTGACATTCCAGGAATGTAACTTTTTTAAACCATTAAATCATTGGGTTTAGTTCCACTTTATAAGTTTTTGTTGTTCAGGGCTCTGGGCTTCAACAAAATGGCAGCCTCCAGCAAGAAGAAACAGGAGCAATGCTGGAGGCAATTTACAGCACACACTAATGTTGGTATTATTAATGTGGAATGCGTGTTCCTTGCTAAAGTACATTATTTTTATCAAGTTGTTATGGGAAAAGTTCCACTTTAACCACTTCAATACCGGGCACGTTCACCCCCTTCTTGCCCAGGCCAATTTATAGTTTTTAGCGCTGTTGCATTTTGAATGACAATTGCGCGGTGATGCAACACTGTACCTAAACCAAATTTATGGCATTTTCTTCCCACAAATAGAGCTTTCTTTTGGTGGTATTTGATCACCGCAAGGTTTTTTTCTTTTTTGCTATACAAATAAAAAAAAAAGAACGAAAAGTTTGAAAAAAAAAAAAAAAAGTTTTTTGTTTAGGTTATAAAATTTTGTAAATAAATACGTTTTTTCCTGCACTGATGAGGCCGCACTGACAGGCACTGATGGGGTGGCACTGATAGGCAGTACTGATAGATGGCAATGATGGGCACTGGCGGGCAGCACTGATGGGGAGGGCACTGGCGGGCAGCACTGATGGGGAGCGCACTGTCGGGCAGCGCACTGGCGGGCAGCTCTGATGGGGAGCGCACTGGCGGGCAGCACTGATGGGGAGCGCACTGGCGGGCAGCACTGATGGGGAGCGCACTGGCGGGCAGCACTGAGCCCTGACTGCCATCCCTGGTGGCCATGGTGGGCATCCCTGGGGGTTCTAGTGGCATCCCCCAAAAGGGTCTGCACTGGTAATCAATGCTCTCATTACCAGTGCAGACCCCCCCGTCAGGAGAGCCGCAGATCGGCTCTCTTCTACTCCTGCCTGTCAGGCATGATATGAGGAAAGCCGATCAACTGCACTTCCTGTTTACTATGTGACTAGCTGTGGTTGGACACAGCTGGTCACATGGTAAAGAGCCTACATCAGTAGGCTCTTTACCGAGATTGGAGATGCGGTGTGTCATAGTGACACACCGCAGCACCGATTGATGCGCAGAGCGCATTATCCTGCCGCCGTCATATGACATCCGGTCAGGATAATGTACCCACCTTCCCGCCGTCCTTTACCTATAGGGCGGGCAGGAAATGGTTAAAGTTGTATTAAACCCAAAAATGTAATATATTGCAGCTTATTAATCACCAGATGCGGTGGCTGCATTTGTTTTTTTTTGTTAGTCTTTTTTCCCTCTGGTAATCTGGTCGGTAGCATACCTCCTGTATTAGCGTGCCCGCACTCTGTAGGAAGGAGTACAGGAGGCACATTGACAGCAAAATTGTCAGTCTGGTGAGATGGCGGGGGGGGGGGGTTAGTGTTACACATATTAGCAGATTTAAACACACTTACCCAAACTACATCTAGCAGTTTATAAGCAGTTGCAGCAACAGTTTTTTTTCCCCCTTTTGGGATACAGGTTTTACATAAATAAAAGCTGATGATGGTCAGCACCCCTGTCAGTGGTAAATGGTTTGTCATCCCTCTGATAAATCTGAAAAAAAAGCTTTCAGACTGTAAAGAGTTGGTGATCCCATAGGGAGTCTATGGCACAGTTAGACATGGGCTGTATGAAGAAGAGATAGAGGTCTGTGGAAAGGTAATACAGGAGGGGTGACACATGACATTGCATTATATGTCACCTCCCTGTACATTCATAGAACAGACACACAGCCCAGTGTAACCAGTGACTGAAGACTGCTGTATGGTCCCATATGCTCGCTACAGGAAGACACTAGGCTCTACACACTCACACACAGACAGGCCATGTACCCGCACACAGAACACACGCCTGTCCTCCCCTCTCAGTCAGCACACACCGACCTCTCTTCTACCTCATTCTGCGGCCTCACTCACCAGTAATACCGCGTCCATCTTCCTCAATCCTGCCGACGTGGAGGAACACTCAGGTTGGCCACTGGAGCTGTCAATCCGCAACAGGCTCTCCGCCCACACTCCTATCCCATTGGCCTCAGCGGGAGGGAGGCTGAGCCATCGCGTTCCTAAGTCTACTATTGGTCAACGTCATCCAGTAGAATGCTAGTCTGCACGCATTTTCTAAGCGGAAGCGTCTGCTATTGGCTCGCCTGGTTATGTGAAGGATGCTGTTAACCCTCCCGGATTGGTGGACACATCATTACACCTTTTGTCACTTCCGCCTCAGCTTTCTATGGGCGGGTCTACCTTGAGCTTTTCACGTTATCTGATTGGACCTTTGTGGAACAGCCTGCTTACCAATGGAGGGGTTAATCTAGTTGCCATGGTAACTGGTAGACTGCAGACGTGGCTTCCTGTAGCTGTAGTGTTAAAGATGATGACGGGTAGTATTCACAGTCAGCACTCTGTAGACCCAGGAAGATATAGAACTAAAACTCAAATAGAGGGAGTATGTGGTAATACTCAAAGTGGTTCTAAAGCCTAAACATTTTTTACCTAAATGCATTCTTTGCATTAAGGTAAAATATGTTTAGACATTGAATTTGTCTCCTCCCCCCTCCCCCCCCCCATACTAGGAGCAGGGGTCTTCAAACTATGGCTCTGCAGTTGTTCAGGAGCTACAATTCCCATCATGCCTAGTCATGTCTGTAAATGTCAGAGTTTTACAATGCCTCATGGGATGTGTAGTTCTGCAACAGCTGGAGGGCCGTAGTTTGAGGATCCCTGTTAGGGTGACCAGACATTTCCACAGGCACTCCCCGGACTGAGGACACTGTCCCCAGACCAAGTCTGTCCCCGGACTGGATTTGAACAGGGGCCCGGGCAATTTCATAGACAGTGCAGAATTAAAGAAATAAACTCTGAATTATTTCATGGAAGTGGCTTTCCATGGGGATAAGGGACAGAGAGGAAGAGCCAGGAGCACCGGCAAGGACCCGAGAAGAGGTTTGGGGCAGCTCTGTGAAATTTCTTTGCACAGAGCAGGCAAGTATAGAGATATTTGTTATTAAACCACTTCCGGCCCGTGCTATAGCTGAAGTATGGCTGCAGCGCGGACTCGAATTTCCGGGAGGCCGTCTTTAAACGGCCTCCCAGAAACAGGCTCCCCACGCTCCCATGAGCGCGCATCGGGGAAAATCTGTGTCGGCCGTGTCCCTTCGACACAGCCAATCACAGATCGTGGTGAATGGCCAATCACAGCAGCCATTTACCACGTGATTGGACCGTGCAATGAGAGATGATCTCATATGTAAACATATGAGATCATCTCTCATCGCCAGCTCTCTTCCTCACACGGAGACTGCAGTGTGAGGAAGAGGAGAGCAAATCACCGGTAAGGGGACACAAAGGAATGTAATCAGGGCACTGATCACCAGTGCCCTGATTACAGAAGAGGGGAAAAAAAATGCCACAACTACCCACAGTGCCCGCCATCAGTGCCCACAGTCAGTGCCCATAGTCAGGGCTGCTGTTAGAAATTGCGGGGCCCCGTACAGACTACCTTGCAGGGCGCCCCCCTAAGAAAATATTAAAGATATATTTAGCTAAAATTACAACAAAATCACTATTAGCAGACACAAATATAACATAACTCACATAATTCGTGCTAAATCTAAAAAAAAAAAAACTATGTTAAATAAAAAAGAAGTTGAGATGAGAAAAATATATAGGCTGGGCAGTTGGAGCTCAGTGATCAGAGAGACAGAGAGAGAGAAACAAAGTTACAAATAAACTCCTGAGCAGAGATAACATTAGAGCCAGTGCTGGGAGGGAGGCCCACACAGGGAGGGGGATTAGTGAAGGGACGACTGTCTCTTTCTCAGCAGATAAAAGCTGATAGCAGGGAGGGGGACAGATCAGATTCAGGTGCTGTATTAGTTGTCCATCACTAATCCCCCTCTCTGTGTGGGCCCCCCTGTGTGCTCGGGCCCCCTACAAGAGGGCTGGTGGTCCCCCCCTATCAGCGGCCCTGCCCATAGTGCTGCCAGTCAGTGCCTGCTCATCTAGGCACTGACTAGCAGCACTGTGGGCACTGATGGTGCTGCCCATCAGTGCCGCCTCTCAGTTCCCAGCAGTGCCACATCTCAGTGCCCAGCAGTGCCACCTATCAGTGCCACCTATCAGTGCGGCATATTAGTACCTCCTCATCAGTGCCCATAAGTGGCACCTCATCAGTGCAGCCTATCAGTGCCGCCTCATCAGCGCACATCAGTGAAGGAGAAAAATTTATTTATTTTCAAAATTTACTCACACAATATAAGAAAAACTTTTTTTTTTTTTTTTTTTAATTTTCTGTCTTTTTTCTTTTTTTTTTGTAAGAAATAAAAAAGCCAGAGGTGATTAAATACCACCAAAAGAAAGCTCTATTTGTGTGAAAAAAAATGATGATGATGATGATGATGATGATAAAAATATGGGTACAGTGTAGCATGACCGTGCAATTGTCATTCAAAGTGTGAGAGCGCTGAAAGCTGAAAATTGGCCTGGATAGGAAGGGGGTATAAGTGCCCAGTAGGCAAGTGGTTAAAAAAAAAAAAAATCCTTTACAATCACTTGAAATCACAGGAGATAGTTCTGCGTCTCTCTGAGGACTCCATCACATTACAACACCCAAAAAAAATTCAGGAAAGCACATTGCGCTCTATTTTACTGTACATTGACGTACATGTATCATACATTGAGAAAGCAGTTCAGCTTCATAGTGTGAGGGAGAAACTGAGCAAAGATGACAATGAAAAAAGTATGGGGAGAAGAAGAGGTAGACAAGGCACAGGTATGAGAGTAGACTGAGGTGATTTGTATGGGAACTCGCTCAGTCTCTAAGGCCCTGGTGCCCAGCCTGCATTCCTTTGGTATATGATGTGCGCCCTTTGGACCCCAGCAGTCTGAAGTGGGAACATTAATTAGCGGAATAGCATTGATCTCTACTAGCCTCACCTAACATGTTCCCAATTTCATATTGTCTTCTGCAGTCATCCCCAGCTAAAAATATGTCCTGTCCCCACTCTTTGACCCTCATTCCCTCTATTGGATCTGCAGTTTCTGACAGTCCTCTCAAGTATCACATACAGGGGTTGGACACAAGTATGGAACCACCAGGTTAAAGAACAGTATCGTAACGTTACCTAGCATGGTATTGGACCGCCTTTGACATCCAAGATGGCCTGAATTATCCTGGGAATTGACAAATATAAGTCTTGGATGGCGGATAATGGAATCTGATACCACTTTTCATGCAAAGATCGTTCCAGTTCTCACAGAGATGCTATAGGCGGAAAATGTGCCCAAACCTTGTTCTCCTAAAATTACCATAGTGATTACCAATATGATATGGAGGTCCAGCGACTGCGGTGCCCATGGAAGGTGCGAGACTTCGTCTGCATGATCGTCAAAAACCACAATTTGACAACACCAGTCAAACACCAGTTGTTTTTATCTTGGTAAATGGTGCTGTCTTTGGGAAACAATGTCTGCACCATGAGGTGCACATGGTCGGCAAAAAGTTTATACATAGTCTCTGACAATGACTCATGGGGCCTGCAGAATACCAAGATACAGCTGCCCAAACCATGATTGTGCCACCACCATGCTTTACTGTTGGCATACAACAGTCCTGATTGTAAGCTTGGGAAAGTGTTTGCCACAAGTAAACATATCCAGTGGTTGGGAACAGTGTGAAGCTTGATTCATCGGACCATATTACAGTCTTCCATTGATTCATAGTTCACCATGTATGGGTGTTTCACCACTTTCTCCTCTTCTAAACATTAATATCAGCCACTAGGTATTTGGCAATTTCAGCTCACCCATGAATGTTTCCACACAGTGCCTTCTGCGCAGTTTTTGGACATGGGCTTTGGAAGACTGAGATTGAGTTCTGCAGTCACTTTTGCAGCAGTTGTTTTCTTGATCCAGGTCACAATCCTGCGCAATGTCCTTTTGTCATTCATGTGACCATTTCTTGTTCAGTCAATGTGAATAGTATATAGTGCTGTGATATGCATCTGTCATGAAGCTATACATCAACAATAAAGCATCCAATAAAGTTTAATATTAAGAATGATCTGCTGTGCTGGGGGAGAGGTTTATGGGAAGGCTAGAGGTGATGGAGAGAGAGCTATGGCAGAGGATAAGAAGGTTCCCATGTTACAAACAAGCATTGGAAATGGTACTATTTGTACTAAAATAAAAAGTATGCAAAATAAGTGTGAAAAAAGTGACAATAAATTAAAGTATTTTTTTTACCAATGCCAGAGGTCTGCCAAGCAATAGGTGAGTTGGAAGTTCTGGTGCACGAGGAGAACTATGATTCAGTGGCGGCCCGTGCATATGGGGCGCCAGGGCGCCGCCCCCCTACCCCTGTAAAAAAGAAAAAAAAAAACGAACAAATAAAGTTGTACAAAAAAA
This sequence comes from Pelophylax lessonae, assembly GCF_965119305.1. Lineage (NCBI taxonomy): Eukaryota > Metazoa > Chordata > Amphibia > Anura > Ranidae > Pelophylax > Pelophylax lessonae. The sequence continues at coordinate 597,580,336 of NC_138769.1, forward strand.
AAAAAAAAAATTGGGTTCGCCGGCCTCGCCTGAAGGAACTGGTGGCTAGGGGGGGGGGGGGGTGGGGTTACGTCCCAGAAGAGACGCCGATTGGCTGCCTTCTGGGGGGTAACCTGGGCGCAAGTCTTTGCGATTGGACACCCCCACTTTCTGATATCCTGGCTGTGATTGGTCCAGTCTACAGCCTGGACCAATCATCATCCAGGATATCGCTGACGTCGCAATGGGGGCGGGGCCGGTGCGTGCGTCAGTCACTCACCGTCACCGCCGCTCAGAGAAGAGGAGAGGCCGCCCGCCGGTTCCCGCCGCCGAGACGAGGGAGAAGGACCCGCCGCAGAAGAGGAGGAAGAAGCTGAGCCGCGCCGCCGCCAGGTAAGTTTGAAGGGAGCACGCACGCTGGTCTCTGCATCGATTGGGGTACAATGCTGTGGGCACTCTGCAATAATTGGGGTACAATGCTGGCACTCTGCAATCATTGGGGGGACAATGCTGGCACTCTGCAATAATTGGGGGACAAAGCTGTGGCGCTCTGCAATCATTGGGGGACAATGCTGGCACTCTGCAATAATTGGGGGACAAAGCTGTGGCGCTCTGCAATCATTGGGGGACAATACTGGCACTCTGCAATAATTGGGGGACAATGCTGTGGCACTCTGCAATCATTGGGGGACAATGCTGTGGCGCTCTGCAATCATTGGGGGACAATGCTGTGGCGCTCTGCAATAATTGGGGGACAATACTGTGGCACTCTGCAATAATTGGGGTACAATGCTGTGGCGCTCTGCAATCATTGGGGGACAATGCTGTGGCGCTCTGCAATCATTGGGGGACAATGCTGGCACTCTGCAATAATTGGGGGACAATGCTGTGGCACTCTGCAATCATTGGGGGACAATGCTGTGGCGCTCTGCAATCATTGGGGGACAATGCTGTGGCGCTCTGAAATAATTGGGGGACAATGCTGTGGCACTCTGCAATAATTGGGGTACAATGCTGTGGCGCTCTGCAATCATTGGGGGACAATGCTGTGGCGCTCTGCAATCATTGGGGGACAATGCTGTGGCCACTCTGCAATCATTGGGGTACAATGCTGTGGCACTCTGCAATCATTGCGGTACAATGCTGTGGGCACTCTGCAATCATTGGGGTACAATACTGTGGCACTCTGCAATCATTGGGGTACAATGCTGTGGGCACTCTGCAATCATTGGGGGACAATGCTGTGGGCACTCTGCAATCATTGGGGGACAATGCTGTGGCGCTCTGCAATCATTGGGGGACAATGCTGTGGCGCTCTGCAATCATTGGGGGACAATGCTGTGGCGCTCTGCAATTATTGGGGGACAATGCTGTGGTGCTCTGCAATCATTGGGGGACAATGCTGTGGCGCTCTGCAATCATTGGGGGACAATGCTGTGGCGCTCTGCAATCATTGGGGTACAATGCTGTGGCGCTCTGCAGTGATTGGGGTACAATGCTGTGGCGCTCTGCAATCATTGGGGTACAATGCTGTGGCACTCTGCAGTGATTGGGGTACAATGCTGTGGCGCTCTGCAATCATTGGGGTACAATGCTGTGGCACTCTGCAATCATTGGGGTACAATGCTGTGGCGCACTCTGCAATCATTGTGGACAATGCTGTGGCGCTCTGCAGTGATTGGGGACAATGCTGTGGCGCTCTGCAGTGATTGGGGACAATGCTGTGGCGCTCTGCATTGAAAGGGGCTCGCACGCTGAACTCTGCATTGATGGGGGCACAGAACAGTTGCATTGAAGAGGGCACGCACGCTGAACTCTGCACAGTGTTTATTGCATTGAAGGGGGCACAGCACAGTTGCATTGAAGGGGACATGCACGCTGAACTCTGCATTGTGGGGGCACAGCACAGTGTTCATTGCATTGAAGGGGGCACAGCACAGTTGCATTGAAGGGGGCATGCACGCTGAACTCTGCATTGTTGGGGCACAGCACAGAGTTCATTGCATTGAAGGGGGCACAGCACAGTGTTTATTGCATTGAAGGGGGCACAGCACAGTGTTTATTCCATTGAAGGGGGCACAGCACAGTGTTTATTGCATTGAAGGGGGCACAGCACAGTGTTCATTGCATTGTGGGGGCACAGCACAGTATTCATTGCATTGAAGGGGGCACAGCACAGTGTTTATTGCATTGAAGGGGGCACAGCACAGTGTTTATTGCATTGAAGGGGGCATAGCACAGTGTTCATTGCATTGAAGGGGGCACAGCACAGTGTTTATTGCATTGAAGGGGGCACAGCACAGTGTTTATTGCATTGAAGGGGGCATAGCACAGTGTTCATTGCATTGAAGGGGGCACAGAACAGTGTTTATTGCATTGAAGGGGGCACAGCACATTGTTCATTGCATTGAAGGGGGCACAGCACAGTTGCATTGAAGGGGGCATGCACGCTGAACTCTGCATTGTGGGGGCACAGCACAGTGTTTATTGCATTGAAGGGGGCATAGCACAGTGTTCATTGCATTGAAGGGGGCACAGCACAGTGTTCATTGCATTGAAGGGGGCACGCACGCTGAACTCTGCATTGAAGGGGGCATGTACACTGGTCTCTGCATTGAAAGGGGGCATGTACGCTGGTCACTGCATTGAAAGGGGGCATATACCATCTCCTGTACCATGACCTGTGACATGCCTATACACATGCCTATACCATATCTGTGCCATGCCTATACCATCTCCTGTACCATCACCTGTGCCATGCCTGTACCATCACCTATGTCATGCCTATACCATCACCTGTGCCATGCCTGTACCATGACTTCAAAGTCACGCAATTTTTTACTGCGTTTTTTGACGCGAAGCAATACCTATTACATTTTTCTTTTTGCGCCCCCCCAAAAATTTTGAGCATCAGCCGCCACTGCTATGATTTAATTGGTATTGCTGAATCTTGGCTTCATTCTTCACATGACTGGGCTATTAATATTTCTATTAATATTTCTGGCTATGCTCTCTTTCGGAAAGACAGGGTAAAACGGAGGGGTGGTGGTGTCTGTCTGTATATGAGAAGTAATCCAAAAGTGAATATGAAAGAGGACCTAGTTGATGGAGAGTGTGATGAGTCTGAAGCAGTATGGGTGGAAATGTGCATGGGTGTGCGTAATACAAAGAATATCATTGGAGTTTGTTATAGACTTCCCAGTAATAATGAGGAGGTGGAGGTTCAGCTCCTTGCGCAGATAGAAAGGGCTACAAGGGCTGGGACAGTGATAATAACAAAGGGGGATTTTAACTACCCAGACATTGACTGGAGTAATTGCACTGCTGGAACAGTTAAAGGGCAAAAATGTATAAACCTATTACAAGTGTAGCACCCTACAGGTAGGTGCTAGGTAAAATAGAGTGTGCTCTATCTGCCTAACAGCAGAGCCATGATTTCTTTTGGTCAGGTAGGTCGTCATGGCTCCCACTTGTGTCTGCTGAGAGGTGAGTCTCCCCCACTAGCCCTGTGAAAGGCTTTTCATTGGGCAGTGGAGGAAACCCAATCAGAGACACATTCAGGCTTGTAACTACCCCAGAAGGCAGATTCTGCTGCAGAGAATTCTGGGAGTGGGTATAAGTTTGAGGGGAGTGCATGACTCATTGTCTTTGGTGGGAAGCAGAGTCCAAAGAGGGAGAGTACGGCTGTCTCTCTGCCTGTCAGAGGAAGCGGATGTCACGGGGGGCTGCCTGAGAGTCCAGAGAGTGCTGAGTTAAGCTGAAGGGGATCCGGTGTGCCGAGAACCAGCGGAGAGAGAGAGGGGTCCAGTCCCAGGAAAGCCTACAAAGGTCATCATGAGTACTGTGGATTGCCCCTGGGGTCTGCCTAGTGTCAGAGGGGCACACTCCAGAGGAGGTTCTGGGGATCCAAGTGTCAGCTAGCTGTAAAGGGGGTGCCTAGTCACAGGACTCTGAGGTTAGAGGGGTACCTAGTTAGAGGGCCCTGAAGTGCTAAAGGGGGCGTCTGTGGTTTGGGCCCTAAAGAGTCAGTGTGGAGTGTACCAGTTGAGAGTTGCAGCAGCACAGGAATTTGCAAAGAGCTACCTCAAGCCAGCGCAGGGCTGGAGGGAGCCTATCAGTGACTTGTGAGCAAAGCAGTGTCTTAACCCCCTTAGCGGTAACCCCGAGCGTGACTCAGGGTGGTTTTTTCATGCTAGGATCGGTATCCCCGAGTCACGCTCGGGGTAGATGTGCAGAGCCTGCAGCGGGGTTCCTTACCTTCTCCTGTCGATCCAGCGATGATCTCTCATTGCTGTGATCGCCGCCGAGATCCCCGCTGCTCTGATGACTTCCTGGTTCCGTTCCCTGCAGCAGCAATGGTGCATGGGAGCGGAACTGGGAGGAAAATTCAAATGTTGCACAAAACACAAACACATAAAAAGGAGGTGATACAGTGTAATCTGAGAGGATTACACTGTATCACCTTAGTATCAGAAAAATATCAAATATTATAAATTGTAAATTATAAATTATATTATTAATATATATTATATATATTATAATGTTTATATTTTATAATATATTTTATATTTTATAATATATTTATTATTAATATAATATTTATATTTTATAATATATATATATATATATATATATATATTATATATATTATAAATTATAAATATCATAAAATTTTACCGCTTTTGGTACATAATTCCTGACATAATCATACCGCCAGGGAGGTTAAGTCAAGTATTCTACAGTCCTGGATCTTCTAGATTAAAGTCGGGGTTCTAGCACAGCTGGCAGGGTTACAGTGTATTCAAGCGTCAGGAAGCGTTGGCTAGCGTCAGCTGGCGTCAAGACAGCACTAACAGACATTTTTGCTAGAAGAGTCCCAAAGTTATACCTAGTTAAGCCAGAGGAGTATCCCACTCATTCCCTTCTCCCACCCCCTAAATACAATAAAACAACCAAACCAAAGATGCCGGAATTGTCATTGTCTCAGTTCTCACACCTGGGGTCACAGCTCACATGGGCTGGAGAGGTAACCGGTAACAATGGCAGACCCACCTCAGGCTCAATGACCTGGAAAACCTGCTACACAAGACAATTTTATGGTGCAGTTTATTGAGGCCCCGACTATAAACGATGCTCTGCTGGACTTGGTAATCCAAACCATGCAGAGCTTATTACCAATTGTCACGATTGACCACGCCCACGGCGACTAGCTAACCGAGATGTGGTTTCGTGACTGGGGAGTATAAGGGAATAAGGGAAACTCCTACTGAGTAATAAGACTGGCTGTGACACTTTCTCAGCCCGCACTACCTTTGGTCACCACTAGAGGGAGACTCCACTCCAATCCAGCTGGCTGACCACACAATTATCACACACTACTAGGATTCCTCCAGCTATCCTACAAGCTAGAACCCCAGTGTTAATAACTCTTCCCACTGTCCACACACCATAAATGATAGCCTGCCACCACCCAACAGTTTGTCCGCAGACTGGTCTGCTGGGCCACCACACACACGCAGATCTCCGTCTGGTTTACAATCTGCATGCAATCTGCCAACACACAGTGCAATTGCATACAGATTGGCATGTAGCTTAGACCAAGCAATTAGGCACTAAAATGCAACAATTTCTTCAGAGATTTGAGTCCTAGCTTAGTACACAGAAGTCACTTATTAATTTTCAATTTAATATCCCGAAAGTGGGCAGTGCATAATAAATATATACAGAGCAAAAGGAGTTACAAAAAAAATACACAAAAAGATAAAAAGACACACAATTTTCAATTTGCTATGAAAATAAAAAGGAATAAAAACAGAAATAAACTTTACCGAAGCTTAACCCTTGGTAGAAGCATACCGGAAACCGTGTGGGGACTCCCCAGTTTAGAACTGGCTTCATGGAAGAACAGTGTTCATATCTCAGGTTCCCAAATTTTTTGGAATATGGATGTGGGCTGGACTTTAGCCCTTGGCCAGTCAACCCCAGGGGGTTGTCCCCGTCTCAGCCCACAGGAGGTTTAGTGTCCTGAACTGACTAGAGATGAATTGACCCAGAACGGCGCTGACCGCTGAATTCTGACACCGGCGCATCGGTCTGATTGCGACAGTACCAAACACTGCTTGCCTGCCACAATCAGGCGACATATAACGGTTTTGTGCATTTCTGTAGGATTCTACACACGCTACAAATACAGATTTACATGTACTTGTAGCCCAACACGTGAGCCATAAGAAGAAATTATTTTCATCTCTCTGCCACTAATATTTTAACTTTTATGAGAGATAAAATACATTCCTTAGATCTGATGATACCAACCAGAGCTTGCAGACCATTTGGAGCCTCTCCTTGTCCCCTTGTAGGCAAGATGTCTAGCAGTTTCCTTTGAGGCCTCAGGAAGGTGACAATTTCATCTTCGAGGCTCCAGGAAGGTGACAATTTCGTCTTCAAAGCTCCAGGAAGGTGACAATTTTGTTTCCTTGCATTGGAGACTTTTATTGGCACGTAGGTGTCAACTCTATCCTAGAGAATGGACCTGTCTCTTTCGGATGCTAATAACAGGACATATGTGTATGACTGATACTAAATACTACAATTCTTAATAACCCAAAATGACACTACATCTACAATTATACTATTTCTACAGATCACTTCATATCTCGCTAATGCAAAGCTACCCTACTCTGACATTTATGTTACATCTCCCCTCTTCTAGATGACGCACAGCTGAGCCTAAACGGGCCAGCTAACGCGTCTACATGGAAGGTTCCCTAGGTTGGGGGGTGAAGGTTCCCCCAACTGAAGCTTGGCACCGCTGACATTTCAGCCTGTCCCCTTGCAAATAGGATAGGGCTACCACACCCCTCTCTGATGGATTCTAACGGGTCTGGATCTGGATTGGCCCTGTGTATGCACTTCATCCACTGGCCACTGACTACCTACTGAAAGGGTACAAGCAAATTTGTCATTGTGCGCTGTCATCATTCTCAGCCATTAGCCCTGGTCATCTGGTGGTGCTCTATTAAATGTTTGAGCAGGGCCGGAGTGGGACTCATTTTCAGCCCTGGAGCTTCATGCCTTAGACCGGCCCACTTTAGTTCACCTGACTGAAAAACTCCCACACATGGCATCATCCCATCCTACCTTGTCGCTAGGACTTTTCTAAAACACTCCCAGCTGTTCACCTCCACCATCATAAAGGTGAGCTCCATCTCCGCGCTTTTTCTCCCCTAGTGCAGTAGGTGTGAGCTAAAAAGTCACTCATGTGATGGTGGAAGTGAATAGTAACAGCTAGGCGTGTCTTACCAACAAGGCGGGATGGGATACCAACTCTGGGAGTTTTTTTTGTCAGGTTTCAGGAGGTATATAAATGGCCTTCACCTATAACAAGGGCTTTATTCATCTTTAGTCAGAGCTTTACAATTTAATTGTATCTACTACCCCCCCCCCCCCCTTTATCTGTATTGGCAGTTTTTGGAAAAGATGTACTAATCCTTTCATGTTCACCAAAACATGCAGTTTGGCTCAGGGGCGGACTGACAACTCATAGGGTCCCCGAGCAATAGGGGATCATGGGGCCCCCTGTATCCCCGTCCATGTGTCCTGGCCCACACTCAAGCAGCTTACCAGTACCCATCAAATGCAGCTTATCAATGCCCATCAATGCAGCCTCACCAATGCCCATCAATGCAGCTTCACCAATGCCCATCAAATGCAGCCTTACCAGTACCCATGAAATGCAGACTCATCAGTGCCCATCAAATGCAGCTTATTAGTGCTCATCAATGCAACCTCACCAGTGCCAACAAATGCAGCCTTATTAGTGCCCATCAGATGCAGTTTATCATGGCCAATCCAATTAAGCTTATCAGTGCCCATCAAATTCAGCTTATGAGTGGATTCAAATGCAGCTTATCAGTGCCTATCAAATGCAGCTTATCAGTGCCCATCAAATGCAGCTTATTAGTGCTCATCAATGCAACCTTACCAGTGCCATCAAATGCAGCCTTATTAGTGCCCATCAATGCAACCTCACCAGTGCCCATCAGATGCAGTTTATCAGTGCCAATCAAACTAAGCTCATCAATGCCCATCAAATGCAGCTTATGAGTGGATTCAAATGCAGCTTATCAGTGCCCATCAAATGCAGCTTATCAGTGCCCATCAAATGCAGATTATCAGTGCCCATCAAATGCAGCTTATCAGTGCCCATCAAATGCAGCTTATCAGTGCCCATCAAATGCAGTTTATCAGTGCCCATCAAATGCAGCTTATTAGTGCTCATCAATGCAACCTTACCAGTGCCATCAAATGCAGCCTTATTAAGTCCCATAAATGCAACCTCACCAGTGCCATCAAATGCAGTCTTATTAATGCCCATCAAATGCAGCTTATCAGTGCCCATCAAATGCAGCTTATCAGTGCCCATCAAATGAAGTCTGTTAGTGCTCGTCAATGCAACCTCACCAGTGACAACAAATGCAGCCTTATTAATGCCCATCAAATGCAGCCTTATCAGTGCCTGGATCACACAGAGCAGCGATCTCTCGCTGTGTCACGGAGCTTGAATTTAAATTGCCCGGCGGCCGCTGTCAACTAAGTTCCACCTCCTAGACTGGCTCCTATGATACACGTCACACTGATTCAATTTCCCAGCATTGGATAAGTGTGCTGTCTATCATAGGAGCTGATCTAGGATGCGGGACTTTGTTACATCACTGCGGAACAATTTAGATCCAAGTTCCGTGACACAGCAGGAGATTGCCGCTCTGTGTGACATACACAAGGAGAGGAGGAGGAAGGGGAGCACTCTGACAGGGGCGCCCCGGAATGACGTCATTGATGCAATTGTGATTCAGTTGTTCCCTGCATTGATGGAGAATCGTTTAAGGCTGAATCGCAATGCATCGATTATACGATTATTTTCAACACCGCTACTTTACCACCAATGTTAGTCCCGGTTCCCATTAGTGCAATGACAGACAGTGCATGTGATTCGCAGCGAACTGCTCTGAAAATCACATGATGTCTGTGTGATGCGAATTAAGCCATACAGATTGTATGGCTAAATTCACATCACATTTGAACACAACTTGCACAGGACCCTTTTTTGGGTCCGCAGCAGAATTGGATTGCATGGGTGTTCACATCTATGCGATCCGATTCATGTCTGAACTGTCAGTTCACACTGCGATATGTGAACTGATCTGAGGATGTCGGTAGCTTTGTATTGACACCCCCAGCGATTCGCACATGGCAGTGTGAACTGTCTGCGAGTTGAATGCGATGCGGGAATCCACAGTGAATTTGTAGGTTTCCCGCATCGCATAAGTGTGAACTGGGATTAAGAGACATTCTTCCAGTTGAAGTGTACAGATGTCAGTGTTAGGGAAAAGCCCTTAGTGTACAGATATCAGAGATATATATAGGGAATAACTCATTAAGTCCTAGTCCCAATAGATTACACTGATATCTGTACACTGAGTGGCGCTCACTATACTGGGGAATAGCAGCTGCTAGAAGATCACTGGGAAAGAAGGAATGAACACTCAGTCAGTCTGGCTGGTGATTATAGCACACACAACACATTAAACTTCTGTCATTATTACACACTGACCTGCTGCTACACACAAGGCAGGTCAGGCTGGTTAGCTCCAAGGTGACTCTGCTTGGCTCTGCACTCTATAGCCTCCAGCTTCCTCATCTGAGGCAATGATGTGTAGCCTCGCCCCTCAGCTGAATTCCCCAGAGGGAGGGGTGGCCAGAGCTCCTGTCCCTGCCATCATCTCCACACGTCTGACGGCTCCGTGATCACTCTCTGATCCATCCTGTGATAGGGTGCCATCTATTCTTCCACGCCTCCCACAAGAAGTGTATCACTTGCGAGCCAATTATCGGCAGCGCTAGGCGGCCCGGGGGCGTGATTTTGGAGTGGGACCGAGGCATGAAACGCAGCATGTCCTGGAAGTGAGTTTAGTGAGCATCCTGGGACTGGTTGCCTCTGCTAGCGTTTCCTCTTCACCATGAAATGACAACGGCCCTCGACCAATCCGGCCCACCGGGAATTCTCCCGGTGCTCCCGATTAGCCAATCCGGGCCTGTGTTTGAGCCTGGCATAAGGCCATTCCTGGGTGATCTGGACCCGGTTCCATGACCTGGGTAAGAGGGCCTCCACCCTCTGACCTATCTCCAAAACTTCTACTCTGTTCTCCTCAGCCTAACGCCTGCCAGCACAACACCTGAGTTCCTTGGGGCTACATCAAACTTATCCACCGGTAGGTACTCAGTGTTATCAGCTGCAGCTGCTGAGGTGGTAGGCCCTGATGGAGCCAGGTTTGCCCTGTCACCCTGTAGTCTTCCCTCTGCAACACACAGCAAAGAGTCCGCAGTGGCAGAACTCGCAACTATGGTGACAGAGGAGGTCACAGGGGACTGGACTCTACCAGGGGTTGTCACCTGACCCAAGTCACAAACTTCTGCTCCGCCCTTGGCCACACGTTTGTTGGCACAACAACTGAGTTCCTCCTGGCTGGCATCAAATGTATCAGCCTCTAGAAGCCCCAGCCGCTGAGGGAGCAGAGTCAGATTGGGTCAGATTTAAACCCTCCCTCGTGGTCCTTTCTCTGTGATGCACTGCCGAGAGTCCACAATGGAAGTACTGGTAGCTGCGATCACAGAGGAGCAGACCACAGAAGACTTTGCCTCACACATGGCTACAGGCAAACCTGGCTTGTCCTTATTAGGAGATGCTGCAACACAAGTTGCCTTTTCACCAGGTACTCCAGAGTATTCCCTTTCTTCACAACCAGTTACAGTATCAAAAACCTGCTCCCTGGACACCTTCATTCTACCATCCCCAGCTGGCAGTCCGTCAGCCAGACCCCTGAACTCCTCCAGGCTGATGTCAATTTTAACAGCCTCAGGGGACTCAGAGCTGTCTTCTGCCACAGATGACAGGGAGACAACAGTGTGAGGGGACCTCAGGCCCGCCAGGCCAAGTTCACAAGGGTCTGACCTAGTTGGATTGGGCCCTTCCACAGACAGTTCCTCTGTAGCAGTGGGCAGGGACCATTTGGGGGCCAACTAGTGGGCCCCGGGAGTCACCACTGCAGCAGAGGGAAGGTCTGCACTGCACAGATATTGACATTTCACATCACATAAAACATTATTAGTTTTAGATTCCATTGTGGTTTCAAGTTCCACTCCAGGCCTTGGCTCCAGAGACCCACTAGGGCTAGGGCCTTGCGCACAGTCATTAGCCCCTTGACCCTCCCCAGAGTTCCCAATATGCACAACAGTACTTTACATGAATCTGGGGCTTCGGGTGGAGTTGCAGGTTCCAGGGGGGCTGAATTTGGCTCATAACGGGCTACCAACCGACCCAGGTCAGTGCCCAATAACACATTAGAGGGAATGGCATCTGTTACCCCCACTTCTCTCATTCCTCTTCCTGCTCCCCAGTCTAGATAAACCCACGCTGTGGCTATGGCTGGGTTGACACCCCCAACACCTTTTACAGTCATAGTCTTAGCAGGGATGAGGTCCTCAGGTTTCAGCATTTCAAGGCGCACTAATGTCACTTCCGCTCCACTGTCCCTTAGGCCAGTGGTAACTTTGTCACCCACAGTGACAGGCTGCAGATTATCAGAGAGCCCCCCTGCATTCCTGGAAGCACACAAGACAGCAGGCTCTGTGCTGGTTGGCTTGGTAGATGGAGCAGCCTTCTTTCTCTCAGGACAGGACATGCTGAGGTGACCAATCTGGTTGCAGACAAAACATTTCCGGGTATCCACACCTGTTGGCTTGGCTCCTGGAGATCTGAGTGGCTTGGTCCTATGGCTGTCCTGAGCAGTGGCGGCTGGTGAAGTTTTAAGATGGGGGGTGCAAGACCCCGCCCTTCCATTTTGACCCCTCCCATTTCTCAGAAGCCACACCCCTTATAGACTCCACCCATTTTGTCCCCTGTATTTTGCTTGCGTGAACCAATTCTCCCAATATATCACATATTAAGGGGTCCATCAGTACTAGTATATCCCATAATAGTGAACAGGGGTCCTATTATGGGATATACTGTGAGAGACATCCTATTATGGGATACATGGACTGAGAGTGGCACAAACCCCACAGTACAGACCCCTCAAGCACAAACCCCGCACAAACCCCTCAAGCACAAACCCCGCACAAACAACTCAAGCATAAACCCCACAGTACAGGCCCTCTAGCATAAACTCCACAGTACAGGCCCCTAGCACAAACCCCACAGTACATGCCCCCTTCAATATAGTGACCAGTATAAATGCCCCCTTTCAATGTAGTGACCAGCATACATGTCCCCAATGCAGTGACCACCAGCGTACATGTCCCCAATGCAGAGCTATGCATGCGTGCCTCCAGTGCAGCCAGTGACCACCAGTATACACGTCCCCAATGCAGAGCTATGCGTGCGTGCCTCCAGTGCAGCCAGTGACCACCAGTATACATGTCCCCAATGCAGCGCTATGCGTGTGTGCCTCCAGTGACCACCAGTATACATGTCCCCCAATGCAGAGCTATGCGTGCGTGCCTCCAGTGCAGCCAGTGACCACCAGTATACATGTCCCCAATGCAGAGCTATGCGTGCGTGCCTCCAGTGACCACCAGTATACATGTCCCCCAATGCAGAGCTATGCATGCATGCCTCCAGTGCAGCCAGTGACCACCAGTATACATGTCCCCCAATGCAGAGCTATGCGTGCGTGCATCCAGTGACCACCAGTATACATGTCCCCCAATGCAGAGCTATGCATGCGTGCCTCCAGTGACCACCAGTATACATGTCCCCCAATGCAGAGCTATGCGTGCGTGCCTCCAGTGCAGCCAGTATACATGTTCCCCAATGCAGAGCTATGCGTGCGTGCCTCCAGTGCAGCCAGTATACATGTCCCCCAATGCAGAGCTATGCGTGCGTGCCTCCAGTGCAGCCAGTATACATGTTCCCCAATGCAGAGCTTTGCGTGCGTGCCTCCAGTGCAGCCAGTATACATGTTCCCCAATGCAGAGCTATGCGTGCGTGCCTCCAGTGCAGCCAGTATACATGTTCCCCAATGCAGAGCTATGCGTGCATGCCTCCAGTGCAGCCAGTATACATGTTCCCCAATGCAGAGCTATGCATGCGTGCCTCCAGTGCAGCCAGTATACATGTTCCCCAATGCAGAGCTATGCGTGCGTGCCTCCAGTGCAGCCAGTATACATGTTCCCCAATGCAGAGCTATGCGTGCATGCCTCAAGTGCAGCCAGTATACATGTTCCCCAATGCAGAGCTATGCGTGCGTGCCTCCAGTGCAGCCAGTATACATGTTCCCCAATGCAGAGCTATGCGTGCGTGCCTCCAGTGCAGCCAGTATACATGTTCCCCAATGCAGAGCTATGCGTGCGTGCCTCCAGTGCAGCCAGTATACATGTTCCCCAATGCAGAGCTATGCGTGCATGCCTCCAGTGCAGCCAGTATACATGTTCCCCAATACAGAGCTATGCGTGCGTGCCTCCAGTGCAGCCAGTATACATGTTCCCCAATGCAGAGCTATGCGTGCGTGCCTCCAGTGCAGCCAGTATACATGTTCCCCAATGCAGAGCTATGCGTGCGTGCCTCCAGCCCCATAAGGCAGCCAATCGGCGCCTCTTCTGGGACGTAAACTCCCCCCCCCCATAGCCGCCTGTGCCACCGCATAGGCCTGCGAACACAATTTTTTTTTTCACAACTTTATTTGTTCTTTTTGTATTTTTTTTCTTTTTTTTTTTCTTTTTTTTTAGGGGTAGGGGGGCGGCGCCCTGGCGCCCCCTATGCACGGGCCGCCACTGGTCCTGAGAAGAGGGTACATCTGCTTTCCCTCTGGGTGCAGTAGTCCTCCTGGTGTCAGACATTCTGTTAGCCGCATAGGCATCGGCTATTTCCGCTGCTTGATCCGCCGTCTTGGGATCTCGGTCCAGCACAAACTGCCGGACCTCAAAAGGACATGTCTGTAGGAACTGGTCCTTAATCATTAGCTCCTGCAAGGTGTCAAAGGTGCTTATGGACAGTCCCTTTAGCCACTGCCGAAAAGCTGTAGCTGTCATTAGGACCTTGGTGCAATGTCCTGAAACGCTTGCGGTACACCTCTGGCATGAGTTGGTACCGTTTAACAATGGCTTGCTTAATGGCCTCATAGTCCCTTCCTTGACTCTCTGGAAGACTCACAAGCACATCCAGGGCCTTGCCTCTCAGCCCTGGTGTGACGTACTGGGCCCATTGCTTCTTGGGCAGGCAGTACTGACGACAAGTCCTTTCAAATCCCTGTAAGAAAGTGTCCATATCGCCATCTTTGTCCATGGTTGGGAATTTGTCCAGGGGAATTTTGTGTATTCGTTCTTCCCTGGACTCAGTGTTGCCAGCAGGCCTGTTCTGCTGCAGCTGAAGTTTTGCTAGCTCCAGCTGATGCTTCCATTCTGCTCGCTTATTTGCTGCTTCCTGCTCTGCTTGTGGGCGCTGCAGAATGAACTCAAAACGTAATGACTCACTGGGTAAATTAGAAAATACTGCGCCAACCTTTTAGGTATGTTGTGAAGACTGGTTAAAGTGCTACAGTGGTTATGAACTAATCAAATATAAAGTAATCAAATATAAAGTGCTATAGTGATTTAAATGTTGCAATAACTCATTTGCATCATATCATCAAAACAGTGCACATGTAGGTGCATATAAAGTGCTAATTCAAAATAATCCAGACATATAAAATACAATGACAATTGAATTACTTCTATGAAAGTCCGTGATATTGCTGATAGGAAAGTGCAATAAACAATATTATGCAATACAATGTGATAGTGAATTGCTTCAATATCAGTCCGTGATACTGCTATAAAAAGAAGAAAGAAAAGTGCAATGGTGCTGTAAAGTCTTTTAAGTGCAAAAAACTGTTGTGATGGCTTCAGCGACCCTCCGCTTCACCGCAAAGTGCTAATTGGTAAGGTAGCTCACTTACCAGATGATTTGGATTCCTGTGGCGTACGCCGACAAGAATCAAACTGCGCTTGTTTACTGCTCCAACTTTGCTGATGGATGGGATCCTTGAAATGCTGGTGTGGACTCAGAACGAGAGAAAAAAGAGGCTCCTCATCGTGTAGAAGGTTAACAACCTTTATTTAGTACACTTCACATGAACATCAGTGTAGATAAAAAATTCCAAATAAAACATCCATAAAAAACACTGCAGTGGTTAAAAAACTGTTCACTCCAAAAACACCAAAACACTAGGCGTCACTCTGCCTCACAGAGACACCAGAGTGCAGGCTGCCTTTAAAAAGTTCCAAATCCTGTGGGGGTTTTTTCTGTCTTGTTTACAATATTATGGGCTGTTGGCAACTGGCACCTGGTTTTGCAATAGGGGAAATCATTTTTGTTTCCTATAGCTTTTAGATCTGTTGTGACTGCTCCACTATTCAATTTAGGCCTTTTACCATTGGACAATAAATCCGATTAGGGTATTTAATCCAAGCCAGGTGTAAACGTTAAAAAATCATTTACAATGTATTCATTTTTGCATACAGACAATCAAAGACCAAAAACAGGACCTGAAAAATGAGCAATGCCTGCATAGCACACTGGGATGAAGTAGCTATTCACACCACCCACCCTCCAGTGTCACCCTGCTTTTTTCTTCTTACTCATGCTCTCTCTCCACCCTCACCTACACCCTGCTTTGTAATTGTTAGAAATTCTGTATATAGTCCTACAGAACAGAAAGTGCACTGTCCACATGTGCTTTGCTGCTTAACTGCAGACAGGAAGTAGGAACATTATTACAGAGAAAAGACATACAGTATTACCATAAATGCAACTACAAATTTGTAAATACTGTCATCTACTGGTTGAAGAATATATCTGTAGTTGTTGCACAAAACTACATGAACAATGTATTCCAAAACTCCCAATTCAACAACTACTCCTTATATTATTCCCACTTTTGGATCTAATTTATATGATTCTGTTTCAGTTAACTATGAAGAAATGTCATCTCTTTATCAGCAGCTCTGATCTGCTTTTGTTTCTCATGAATTAAAAACCTTTGTATCTCATCCCATGAATCTGGCTCTGGTTTTAATATTACGTGAGCAACATAGGACAGATGTTTGGCTGGGATGCCTTTATTGCTTCTGGTGGATCTCCTGATTGAAGCCTCTTGTAGCCTGGTTTCCTTTTTTACATTGTTTGTATTGTCTGCATTAATTTCTATGTCACTTTGTTGCTTATTTTTATGTGACACTAGTATTAGTTCATGAAATTTTGAACACACTGAAGTTTCAGCGACAATTACACTTCTACTGATGGTTACATTGTTTGTGTCTTGGTGTAGAATTCTGCAACCCTTTTGAGATTCACTGTACCTCACAAGTACACCTTCCTTTTCACAAGCATCCCATTTTGTATATATTTTTTTGTGATGTGCACATATAGGCTTTGCTTCCAATCCACAGTTCATATGGAGTTTTTTCGATGTTTGATTTTTCTAGTAGTCAATTTTGGAGATAACATGCGGTCATAATTGCCTCCCCCCCAGTATGTGATTGGCATATCTGCTTCAAACAGCATGGTTTTTCAACTCTCACATAGAGTACTGTTCATTCTTTCTGGAACTGTTTTGTTTTGGGTTGTACAGTAGTTTAAAATATTATGCCATGCTTTCTGAGAATCACCTCTGTGTTATCACCTGCATATTTAGTTCAATTTTCTGTGCGAAATACATTCGGCATTTTGCCAAATTTGTTGCTTACCTGAGCCAAATACTGTTCAAGTTTCTCTGGTACTTCACGTTTGTTATGTAGCAGATATGGTGTAGCAAACCTGGAGTAATCATCTATAAATGTGAGAAAATACCTCTTCTTTCCTAGAGTAGATTTTTCCATTGGACTGCAAAGATCTGAATGAATTAAGTCCAAATGTTTTTTTTAAGCTCTGCTGTTACTTTGCTTTGGAAAGGTTTTTTGCTGTAATTTTGCTTTCATACAGCTGGTGCATTTCATTGCTTGATCACATGGACTAATTTTTATTCCACTTAGATAGTTATTCTCAGTTAATTTCTTTATTATGCCATGACTTCTGTGCCCAAGGCATCTGTGCCATATGTGAATGCAGTTTGCATGTATTTCCTCCTTGGCAGTATTATCACCTCATGCAATTCAGCTGATACAGTTTGTCTGTAAATTTAGACTTTGCAAGTAAGATATCCCCTTTTGTGATGGTGCAACTGTCATCTTGGAAGGTCACTACATTGCCTTGTTTTGTGAGCTTCTTCACTGACAAAAAAATATGTTTCAAGAGCAAGGACACAGAGGACATTTGTAACAGGTATCTTTCTGGTGACACTGTGGGAAATAGGACAGTAAAGAAAACCTTCTCCTATTCCTCCTGATCTCATTATTTTCCAATTAGTTGTGGTGATTATTTCTGTTTCACTCTGGTCAAGGTGAATAAAGACATTTCTATCATTTGTCATGTGACTTGTAGCTCCTGAATCAACAGCCTATGCCTGCAAAGAGGAAGTGTGACTTTTGGATTGAAAAATTGTTTCTTTCTTCAAACTTTTTGTCTGGCCTTTAGTAGTTTAGTTTGTTTTTGTTTGTTTTGCATTCTAGCTTTCCAGATTCTGCAATTTGCTTTAAAATGACCTTGTTTCTTGCACACAAAACATTAACGTGTTTCTTGTTGCATGTTACTGTTTTTATTCCTATTTTATGTCTTTAAAGCAGACTTTGCGACAGAAGCACCATCACTAATAATTTCTGTTTTACGCATATATTCATCCACTAACTTTCCCTTAACATATTCCAATGTCCGTTCTTCATCTGGACGTGTATCAAGTGCTGTAACAATCAGCAATGTCCTGACAGAAAGTCAGGGGTCATGCAGCCTCATAGGACAGTCAGAGGAGAATGAAAACTCCCCCTACAAGCTTTAACCAGTGCATGGCCAGACTAGGGTTGTCACTTGTCCGGGATTGACCCGGACAGTCCAGGTTTTGAATCCTGTGTCCAGGTTTTAGAATGCCTAAAACCCAGACACATTATTCTGAATCGATTGCAGTTCCCCAAGTAACTGAGTACCACAACCACCAAGTACATAGGTGTGCGCATGGGCCCTGCCCCCATACATGGACAGGCGAGGAGAGAGCACTCAATCTGCTCCTCCTACCACCCTTACCTCTCTGTCTGTCCACCCACACTCCAATCCCCAGTGTACTGTTCCTTAGGGGAGGGATGGAAGAGCTAGAATATTGAAGCTCAGCAGCCGGTAGATACATTGTGGATGAAAGGTGTCGATACTGGAGCCTCCATCCTCAGGTGAGTGAGCTCACGATCTAATGTCTTTGACTGAAGTCTCCTCCCTCCCTTCCCTCTCCTGCCTTTGAGCAAGTGAGTACACTAAGGTAAGGGGGACTCAGATATAAGGGGTGCCCTGTGGACTCTGATGTAAGGGGGGCTTTGTGAACACTGGTTTAAGGGGGAATGCTGGGAACTCTAAAGTAAATGGGAGCTTTGGTAAGCAGAAACACCCTTACATTAGGGTTCACCTTTACACCAGAGTCCACAGCATTCGCTTTTAAAACAAATTACAGTGCGCCGCTAAAGTGTTCTGGTATGACTTGAAGAAAAGGTGGCAACCCTATGCCAGACACTGATTGAAGTCACAAGACTGCTATATACAGCTGATGAGAAAAGGTACTTAGCAGTTTATATTTACTAAGATAATTGCATTTCCATGTTCTGTGTACTGTGGGAGACCAGATATAGTGAATGCAGGATGCTGGGTTTAGTAACACTAACTGCAGACAGAAAAGAGGAACTTTACAACAGATAAAAGACATAGAGTATTACCATAGATCCAGCTACAAACTTGTAAACACTGCCATCCACTGGTTGAAAAATATATCTGACTCTGTAGTTGTCGCACAAAAATACATATTTTAACAGTTACAGTATCACCTCCTGAACCCTGCCATCCACTCCTATCTCTCCACCTCCTTTTTGTTTTCCATAACCCTTTCCTCACCCACACTAAGCTCCCGACTCCCCTTTATTCCTGAATTCTCACATATACTCTTCTGAAGTAACTGGAAATGGAAAAGACACAAAAAGGGTAACCTTATCTTGCTTTTCACCCCATAACTTTTCAACATGGAAGAGTGCAAAGTCTACTCAGGTTTTTCATTTGAACCTCTGGAAGCCTTGATCTGACACTGCTACTTTGCTATACTCCTTTTTACCTATGTACCTGATATAAGTGAAAAAATAAATAGGTGCCTGTGTATAAAGGCAAAGGTTAGGCTTTCTGAACGCTATAAAAAAACATATTATTGTCCTAGCCAAAAGGCCCAGTCCACAAAGCAAGAAGAACACCAAAAGTGCAGAAGTGACCATAATACCATATAATCAACAATAAGGTCCCAAGCTAAAGTTATCAATAAAGTAATATTGCTGCGCTAAGTGAATAAAAATATCGCTTAAATATGTGACAAATAATGCTGTGATACTGGTAAATCAATAACACTTGAATAAGATAACAAATAATATTGTGATAATCATAAATCACTTGACCCCGCTGACGAAGTCGATGACGCAACGCGTACGGGGGAGGAGCCTGCACGTCATTACGCCGGTCCGGAGGTACCAGGAAGTGTTTGGAGGCAATTGCTAGCTGGCACGGCTGAAGTGCCCGTCTATGTAAGTGCAATATATATACTGATAATAAATAACCCCCCAATCAACACAGAGAGCATTAGATCTCCTTTATTTGTTTTTCATCCACCACATCCCTGGAGTTTGAGAGATTGGTTGGAGGTGAAGGCAGAGGTGATCACCAGGCGATTGTGAATACTGCTTTATGTGCCTGACTTGACTCATTTGAGTCTCCATTTGAGGTGAGCTGCTAATCTCACTATCTGTCACTGGAGCACTGAGAGTGAAGCATGCAGCACATTCTGCACAGATGAAGATTTGTTTATCTTTATATCACTGAAACTGCACTGTTTATTGGGACTTTTGTTATATTATTTAAAGTCACTGCTCACTTATTGGGACACTTTATTCAAGTGATTTATGATTATCACAATATTATTTGTTATCTTATTCAAGTGTTATTGATTTACCAGTATCACAGCATTATTTGTCACATATTTAAGCAATATTTTTATTCACTTAGCGCAGCAATATTACTTTATTGATTACTAAGGGTGTTTTGTGTTTGGCACTGATTGCTTGCAGCTTTGTGTTTTTCACTTTATTTTGAGGATTGCGCTGATTATCTTCACTTTATTTGATCCAAGCTAAAGTTATGTCTGGTACTCCTGGCTGCAATTTAAAGTGGTATTAATCCCAAAATTTGATATATTGCAGCTTACCAATCATTAACTGTGGTGGTTGCATTCGTTTTATTTTTTTAGGCTTTTTCCCTTTGTTTTCACCTGGTGATCTGGCTGGTAACGCACCTCCTATATTACAGTCAGGGGTGTTGCTAGGTAGGAAAAAGACCAGGGGCTTCAGTCTGAAGGTAAATTTTATCCCATGACGCCCCCTTCCGACATCAGAAGGGGGCGTGAAGATCAGCGCTAGGGAGCTTTGCCCAGCGCTGGATTAAAGGTGAGTGTAACACCAATTAGAGCATTTTGATGGGGCGACACTTCTGGACCCCTTTACATTTACACAGCCCCCCCCACACTTCTGGACCACTTTACATTACACAGGGCCCAGCCACACCTCTGGACCCCTTTACATTACACAGCGCCCCCCTACACCTCTGGACCCCTTTTGCATTGCACAGTCCCCCCATGCCTCTGGACCCCTTTTGCATTACACAGCCCCCCCCACACCTCTGGAACCCTTTACATTACACAGCCCCCCACACCTCTTGGCCCCCTTTTGCATTACACAGCCCCCACACCTCTGGAACCCTTTAAATTACACAGCCTCCCTCCCACATCCCTGGACCCCTTTACATCACACAGCCACCCCCCCCCTCCCACACACACCTCTGGACCTATTTTGCATTACATAGCCCCCCCCCCCCCCACACACACACCTCTGGACCACTTTTGCATTACACAGCTCCCTATACACACCTCTGGACCCCTTTTGCATTACACAGCCCCCCCCCCCCCACAGCTCTGCCCCTTCCTACCTGATTCATGCATGCAAAGGGGGAGACACAGGAGAGCAGAGCAGGGAGCAGGACAGAGGCAGAACTGGAGAGAGTGCAGGGTTCAGGAATGCTTTGCACAGGGTGCAAGGTTCAGTAATGCGTTTCATACAGAGTGAAAGGTTCAGGAATGCATTGTACAGAGTGCAAGGTTCAGGAATGTATTGTACAGGGTGCAAGGTTCAGGAATGTGTTGTACAGGGTGCAAGGTTCAGGAATGCGTTGCACAGGGTGCATGGTTCAGGAATGCTTTGTACAGGGTGCAAGGTTCAGTAGTGCATTGTACAGAGTGCAAGGTTCAGGAATATGTTGCACAGAGTGCAAGGTTCAGGGGTGCGTTTCATACAGAGTGCAAGGTTCAGTAGTGCATTGTACAGAGTGCTGGTTTAGGAATGCATTGTACAGAGTGCAGATTCAGGAATGCATTGTTCAGGATCCAAGGTTCAGGAATGCGTTGTACAGGGTCCAAGTTTCAGGAATGCGTTGTACAGGGTGCAAGGTTCAGGAATGCGTTGTACAGGGAGCAAGGTTCAGAATGCGTTGTACAGGGTGCAAGGTTTAGGAGTGCGTTGTACAGGGTGCAAGGTTCAGGAGTGCGTTTCATACAGAGTGCAAGGTTCAGCCGTGCATTGTACAGAGTGCAAGGTTCAGGCGTGCGTTGTACAGAGTGCAAGGTTCAGGCTTGCGTTGTACACAGTGCAAGGTTCAGGAGTGCGTTGTACAGAGTGCAAAGTTCAGGAATGCGTTTTGTACAGGGTGCAAGGTTCAGGAGTGCGTTTCGTACAGGGTGCAAGGTTCAGGAGTGCGTTTCATACAGAGTGCAAGGTTCATGAGTGAATTCGTACAGAGTGCAAGGCTCTGGAGTGTGTTTTGGACAGGGTGCAAGGTTCTGGAGTGTGTTTCGTACAGGGTGCAAGGTTCAGGAGCACATTGTACAGAGTGCAAGGTTCAGGAATTAGTTAAACTGCAAAGACACCAATTAGTTAAATATAGCACACTTATCTTAAAATCTTGATTAGCAGCATACAGGAGCCAAGGGAACAATGGCGGCATCAGATAGAACATAAATGGGTGCAGCCTACAGCAGAACATGCAGCAATATAACATTTATACAGCACATCCAGTGATTGGTGGGCAATCCAGGGCAGCCACAAGGAGAGTGATTGGAGCTGTCAAATTAAAGCAGTGATTTTGGGGTGGGTGGGGCGTGGGGCCCATATGCAGGGCTCCACCCCTTTGTTCTGTGCATAGACAAACAGCAGCTGGCCGAGGAGGAAGGTGGCAGGGGGTGGGACCAATTGTAACTGCTGTATGTGCACACACAGCAGTGTATAATAAACCTAAATTATACAATGCTGTGGGTGCACATACAATAGTTACAATTGGTCCCGCCCCCTGACACCTTCCTCCCCGGCCAGTGGCTGTTTGTCTATGCACTGAACAATGGGGCGGAGCCCTGTATATTGGACCCACCCACTCATATCAGCCCCACCCACCCCTACATCACTGCTTCAATTTGACAGCTCCAAATTACTCTCATTGCGGCTGCCCTGGATTGCCCACCAATCACTGGCTGTGCTGTATAAATGTTGAGGTATGTAGCCTCGAGTTCCTGGCCAACCCCAGGCCTTGGCACTCGGGGCTAATCATTTTAAATAAGCAATACCAGATCTGGGGCTTTTTGGGGGCCCACTTGGGGCTTTAGCCCCAGTCAGCCCCCCGACGCCACTGATTACAGTGCCACTGCTCTGGATGAAGGAGAACAGGGGCACTTTCGGATAGCATCACTGTCAGCCTGGGAGGGGAGTGTTAGATGTATTAGCAAATTTAAATACACTAGCAAATTATAGCCATACTCTTTTTTTTTTTTCCCTCTTTTTGGGATAAAGGTTTTACATAAATAAAAGCTGATCATTGTAAGCGCCCCTGTCTGTGGTAAATGGTTTATCTCATCCCTGTAACTTATACAATCTGCCTTTTTTATTTTAAAAACAACAGACTTACTGGCTGAATCACCAGAAGAAAATAGAAGGAAGAAAGTCAAAAAAGAAAATGAATGCTCACATCTAACATTGGTAAGCTGCAATATAATAAATGTTTGCTTTTGGGTTTAATACTGCTTTATTTTGCATGGCAACCACATGCTTTCTGGGCCTAGGCTGGCAGGAGGCACTTGGCTCTTTGGAAATTCTTCCTACAGCTGGAGAAAATTTGTCTGATTCCATGCATACATTAGGCATCCAGTAGGTGGAAAAAGTACCTGAAAACCCCCAGCATCCTTGGTGGGATAATCCCCAACATATAACATTGCAGAACAAAGATCCACAGTGGGTTTCCCCTCCTAGATACAAATGAGGACAGAAACTACACTGGATCTTAACCAAAAGGCTAGAAACTGATAAACCGAAAATGCCATAGCTGCCACACTATGTGTTGTTCCTCCTCCCACTGATGTCTGTTTGAGATAATATGTTCAGTACTAGTTGTCTGTCCCACCCAAAATTCTTAAAGTGACTCTGTACTGACACAAAATAATACACCACACACAATAATGTACCTGCTTTTACTATCACTACCACACCGATCTTTCTCCTATTTGTATTGCATTGTGAGACGCAGGAAGCCAGATCACTTCTACATTGCAGCAGGGAGCCTGCTGATAAAATTTAAAAACAAGTTTAAAGTGGTAGTAAACCCAATAATTGGTGCGCTAAACTTGTTGGTGCGATTACAATGAATCAACTCAATATATGTGATGAAACACAGTGCTAACAAAATTATAAATCTTCTGAATTAAAGTCCAAAAATAAATGTCCATCAAATTATATTCACACTGTGATAATAATAGATGATAAGTGTTTCTCGTGAAATCGTAGTGATAATATAGGAGTGCTGAAACCACGTCCCAAACAATGTGACATCCACGTGAGTAAAATCCCCACCACCAGCTGGCTGTTCTGCTTACCAGATAACGGAAAATTGAATGCTCACCTTTCCGTAATTTTCCTTTCCTGGTGCCTATCCATGGCAGCATACATATGGTGGTTGCTCCACCCTCAACCAACCCACAGGACCTCCTTAACTCTATAAAAGTAAGAACTGCCCCCCCCCCCCCCCCTACGCCATTCCTGTAACTAGGCTCAAAAATGCAGATTACGTAAAGGGAGGGCGTATGCTGCCATGGATAGGCACCAGTAAAGGAAAATTATGGAAAGGTGAGCATTCAATTTTCCGTTTTCCTGGTGCCTCCATGGCAGCATACATATGGTAAATAACTCGCTCATAGGGAGGGATACTGCACAGAAATATAGTTTATTAGGATTCACAAAACCGCCAATTGCAGCGCTTTCTTCCCAAACAGACTTGAAAGCTTCTCCTCAACAGCAAGGGAGATGTTATGCTTCTGACATCCGCCCTCAGAATGAGAGAGGCTGGCCATATATATACATGTACTCCTATGGGAGTACCAAGATGGCCGCCGATGGCTTCATCTGCCTACCGGGCATGTGCAGGTGATGTCATAGGGCGGCGCCATCGACCCGCCCCCAGAACAGTAAAACAGAGGTCAGGCGGCAGGCGCGAAGCGCCCCAGGGACTCCAGAGGGCCTTGCTAGCGATCCTGCACCCCAGCGCACCACATGAGGACAGACTGTAAGTAGGACAGGCTAAATTTAATGCAGGAGGCATTAATGTTACCGGGGCAGCCCCCAAACCAGAGGGGGGGGGGGTTCCCGGGAGGAGCATGGCTGAACTAGACTCCTTACCTGGAAAAAGATCCACAGAAAAACAGGCTCCCAGCCTTGTTGGCGCTTTTAGCAGCCTAAGACCTGGAACTCCATCCTACAGGGGAGCATGACCCTGTAATGGTAACACCATGTGAAGGTGCAGTAAGGGCTGATCGTGATCCTGCAGGCTTGAGGACAGAAAAAAGAATGGCGTAGGGGGGGGGCAGTTCTTACTTTTATAGAGTTAAGGAGGTCCTGTGGGTTGGTTGAGGGCGGAGCAACCACCATATGTATGCTGCCATGGAGGCACCAGGAAATATAAATATCATGAGCAATCCAAAAATGCAGAAATCATGCACATCCACCCTGCGTGTAAACCACACTTGAGAGCTACTTACCAGATGTAAGATGAATTGGGCATTTTTAAATGTACTCTCCTTCGGCCAGAACGTAACAGGTAATAAGGCTTACCTATAGGTACTGTGACTATCTCCTAAGCTTGCACTGCTTAGGAGATATTCAGAATCCATGCAGCCAGTGATGTCAGAGGCGCATGCCCTCTGGAGGTCCAGGCATACCATGCGTGGCCTGACGTCTTTGCACCCCCGGCCACTCATGTACGTGGAGGCTGTGAACCCAGAAGGAAGACTGGGTGAAGATGGAAGCACGACACTGGAGGGCTTTGTTTTAACCGCTTCCTAAACGGCCGACGCAGATATATTAGGGCAGGCTGGCTCTCCTGCGCAAACCGCTGTAACCGTATGGCGGTGCACGGGAGCGGGTCTCGGGCGCGCACGCGTGCAGCGGCGCAGTCACGCGCCCACTCTCTAGCCCTGGAACTAAGCAACGGGTCCGGTGGCCAGGATGGCCACCGGGAACCCGGCGATTGCTGCAGGGACTGACAGAAGGCGGTATGCTGTTGTAAACACTCATGTGTTACTGTTATCTCGGGAACACAGGAGCCCTGTTTCCATCCACCAGGTCTGGCCCCTGACAGTTAGAATCACTCCCTAGGTACACAATTAACCCTTTGATCGACCCTGGTGTTAACCCCTTCCCTGCCAGTGTCTTTATTACTGTAACATGGCATATTTTTAGCACCGATTACTGTAGTAATGTCACTGGTCCCCCCAAAAGTGTCAAAAATGTCAGTTAGGGGTCCGATCTGTCCACCGCAATGTCGCAGTCCTGCTAAAAATCGCAGATCGCCGCCATTTATAGTAAAAAAATATTAAAATAAATAAAAATTACAAATCTTCTTCCTAGTTTGTAGACGTGAGAACTTTCGCGCAAACCAATAAAAATACACTTATTGGGATTTTTTTTTACCAAAAATATGTAGCAGAATATAAATTGGCCAAAAATGATTAAAAAATTTGATTTTGAAAACATTTTTTATTGGGAATGTTATATAGCAGAAAGTGGAAAATCTTTTTTTGTTTAAAGCGCATGATCAAAAAACCGCAGAGGTGATCAAATACCACCAAAAGAAAGCCCTGTTTGTGGGGAAAAAAAGAACATCAATTTTATTTGGGTACAGCATTGCATGACCGCGCAGTTGTCAGTTTAGGTAACGCAGTGCCGAATCACAAAAAAGGGGCTGGTCATTAAGGGGGCAAATCCTTCCAGTCCAGAAGCGATTAAGGTAAGTCTCCGATAATGTGCTAGTATGCTAGCACATTATGACATTGCCTTGCAGGGGATTTTTTTCCCTTTAACGGCAGTTTACTACCACTTTAAAGCTCTTGTTTTTGCACCTTTTTTAATAAACAGGTGGTGCAGGGCTATCAAATAAATGGATCTTTCATTTTCATAAAGAAGTTTACTTAAAGTGGTTGTAAAGGCACACAGTTTTTTACTTTAATGCATTCTATGCACGAAGGTAAAAAAAACCTTCTGTTTGCAACAGTCCCCTCAGCCCCCTAATACTTACTTGAGCCCCCTCTCAATCCAGCAATGACTATAAGAGCCTTGTCTCTTCAGGGATTCACACTCCTGATTGGCTTTTGGCAGCAGCGGGAGCCAGTAAGCTATCCAGGAGATGGAGGGGGCAGTTCCCGGCAGCACCCAGCTGGAGAAAGGAGCCAGGAGTGCCGATGTGGGACCGAAAAATGAGTATCTGAGCTGCTCTGTGCAAGCTGGTAAGTATGACATGTTTTTTGTTTTTTTTATAAATAAGACTTTAATATCACTTTAAAGTGGTAGTAATCTCTGGTACACCACTTATACCTACAGGTAAGCCTAATATAAAGCTTACCTGTAGTTACTGTGAATTTTTCCTAAACTTGCACTGTTTAGGAGATATTCAGAGTGCATGCAGCCGGTGTCGGACCTTTACAGCCCGTGCCATAAACGTGCAGGAGTGACGTCATTGCTTCCCAGCCACTCATATAGCAGGAGGTCGCGAACCCGGATGGAAGACCAGAGCAGAGGTCAGCCCTCTCAGCAGTGACAGCGTGGCGCTGGAGGGCTTGGTTCGAAGGTACGTTCTCTCAAATTGTGCGAAGCATGCTAGCACATTATGACATTGCCTTGCAGGGAAATTTTTTTATTTTTTTCACCGACTGCAGAGGACGTCAAATGACGCCCTTCCGGCAAAGTAAGCCTATGCTGTGGCCATCATTGCGCTATAGCACAGGCGGCAACAGGGTAAAGGGATAATTTATGGGAAAATGTGCATGCATGGAATATGATTTTTTGTTTTGTTTTTGACCATATACAGTATATACTTTAGGAAACCTGGGGTGCAATTTTTTAACTCCTCAATGGTTTCTGAGTCACTTACAAAGAACAAGCATGCAAAAGGCAAATTATTTTTGCAGCATAGGCTTGTTATATGATTGGTAATGGATAATACTTCATTCATTGGCAGAGAGGAAGACAGACATTTTTAAAGTAAAAGTCAGTATAATACCAGTTTCCAACATCTTTCTAAATTAGAAATAATTCTGGCATATCTCAAGTCTTTAGCATTTGGAATGGAAAGAGGATGTACTAAGTTCTGGTAACAGATTGTGAGAGATAAGTTGTGGTTTGCCATGGAGAAGTTAAAAGGTTATACCAAATTGCAAAATTACTACAAACGTTTTAACAGCTAAATCAGGGACCATTTCACAACTGTGTTCACTTCAAAGCAACATATTGGTCACAGCTGGCTTGTGATTGTTTTCTTTGGAAATAAACCCTCCAGGATAGAAATTAATATCTTTACTTTTCAGTTAATGTGTTACATGACAATTTAAAACTGATACCAAACAATGTCCTTATTCTGCAAAAATTAATCCATCGAAATAGTGGGCCTACAATCTATTTTTCCTCCAATAGTTTCTTAGTGTGTAATGACCTCTGTGTTCTCCAAACCGTTCATTTTCTTACTCACTTTTGTTTGTTTGGAATAAAACGGGCATGTTATTTGTGGTCAAGTGCACCGCTCTATGCACACTACAAATCCTGAATCCGTGGTTCCTAGTCCATCTCAAAAAAAGGGTGGCTATGTAATTTGGAGGAGGGGGAGAGCATCAGAAGGTGCTTTTTAAGCTAAAAATACATTAGTATTATGAATGTGAGCTAGTTGGTAAACGCCACACAAATTATATTAAAAGATACAGTGCCTTGCAAAAGTATTCGGCCCCCTTGAACTTTGCGACCTTTTGCCACATTTCAGGCTTCAAACATAAAGATATAAAACTATAATTATTTGTGAAGAATCAACAACAAGTGGGACACAATCATGAAGTGGAACAAAATTTATTGGATATTTCAAACTTTGTTAACAAATAAAAAACTGAAAAATTGGGGGTGCAAAATTATTCAGCCCCTTTACTTTAAGTGCAGCAAACTCTCTCCAGAAGTTCATTGAGGATCTCTGAATGATCCAATGTTGACCTAAATGACTAACGATGATAAATAGAATCCACCTGTGTGTAATCAAGTCTCCATATAAATGCACCTGCACTCTGATAGTCTCAGAGGTCCGTTTAAAGCGCAGAGAGCATCATGAAGAACAAGGAACACACCAGGCAGGTCCGAGATACTGTTGTGGAGAAGTTTAAAGCCGGATTTGGATACAAAAAGATTTCCCAAGCTTTAAACATCCCAAGGAGCACTGTGCAAGTGATAATATTGAAATGGAAGGAGTATCAGACCACTGCAAATCTACGAAGACCTGGCCGTCCCTCTAAACGTTCAGCTCATACAAGGAGAAGACTGATCAGAGATGCAGCCAAGAGGCCCATGATCACTCTGGATGAACTGCAGAGATCTATAGATGAGGTGGGAAACTCTGTCTATAGGACAACAATCAGTTGTATACTGCACAAATCTGGCCTTTATGGAAGAGTGGCAAGAAGAAACCCATTTCTTAAAGATATCCATAAAAAGTGTCGTTTAAAGTTTGCCACAAGCCACCTGGGAGACACACCAAACATGTGGAAGAAGGTGCTCTGATCAGATGAAACCAAAATCAAACTTTTTGGCAACAATGCAAAAAGTTACGTTTGGCGTAAAAGCAACACAGCTCATCACCCTGAACACACCATCCCCACTGTCAAACATGGTGGTGGCAGCATCATGGTTTGGGCCTGCTTTTCTTCAGCAGGGACAGGGAAGATGGTTAAAATTGATGGGAAGATGGATGGAGGCAAATACAGGACCATTCTGGAAGAAAACCTGATGGAGTCTGCAAAAGACCTGAGACTGGGACAGAGATTTGTCTTCCAACAAGACAATGATCCAAAACATAAAGCAAAATCTACAATGGAATGGTTCACAAATAACCATATCCAGGTGTTAGAATGGCCAAGTCAAAGAGGCGGAGAGAGAGTGGGAGGGGTAGAAATAAGGAAAAAAAAAAGATAATATAAAAATATCCCGTATATCCTACTCATATGATAAACAAAAACCTGCACACAAGAGGGAGAGCCCGAGTACACCAGCCTAATAACTCCAGGTGCGATGAAAAGAAAAAGATAAGGAGTAAAACTAAAATATGGGTAAATAGGTACATCAAGATAAAGGGATGGAGGATGTAAACTTTATATCTTACAATGTACGGGGAATGAATTCACCGGTTAAGAGACAGAGAATTATGAGAGAAATTAATTATTTGAATGCAGATGTAATATTTTTACAAGAGACACACATTAGGCATTCCACAAATATTAGGTTTTACTCACAAAAACACCCCACATGGTATTATGCGGACTCATTTAAGAAAAAATCTAGCGGAGTAGCAATTGGATTTGCCAGAGGAACAAGATTTGTACTGGAGGAGAGGCTAGTGGACCCGGAGGGAAGGTTCCTCTTCTTGAAAGGAAAGTTAAATGAAGAGGAAATCACATTAGCCAACCTATACAGTCCCAACGAGGGACAAGTGTCCTTCTTGGGTAAAACCTTGGGAAAATTAATAAACTTTAGGAAGGG
Source organism: Pelophylax lessonae (assembly GCF_965119305.1). Classification (NCBI taxonomy): domain Eukaryota; kingdom Metazoa; phylum Chordata; class Amphibia; order Anura; family Ranidae; genus Pelophylax; species Pelophylax lessonae. The sequence goes on from NC_138769.1 coordinate 597,610,660, forward strand.
AGGGGTGATCTTGGCAGGAGATCTCAACCTGAGCCTAGACCCAAAGATAGATAATACAGCGCGGAACCAAAGAATCTCGATTCACCAGAACAAAGAGATTAAGAAAAAACTATATCAAAACCAATTGGCAGATATATGGAGAATTCTCCACCCAAAAGAAAGGGACTACACCTACTATTCAAATATACACGGGACATATTCAAGAATCGATTACTTCTTGGTAGAACACCGATGGATAGATAAAGTAATGGAGACGAAGGTTGGAATCAGAACCTGGTCAGACCACTCCCCCATCTAGTTAAAAATGAAATTGGGCAAAAAAACAACCCAAAATGAATGTATGGAAAATTAACGAAGAACTAATCAAGGATAAAATTTGGGGGAAGGAAATTGAGAAAGAACTGAAATTTTACTTCCAAAACAATGACTTAGAGGAGACACCAAAAAATATCATATGGGAGGCACATAAAGCCTATATGCGGGGTATACTAATATCAAAAGGAGTACAAAGAAAGAGAGATAGTATCAAAAATAAAGATAGATTGATGAGAGAGGTGTACGATCTGGAACAAAAATAAATAAGGACGAGTACACCCCCTTATTAGAGAGGAAAAAAGAGGAATTAAAAGAACTACTAGAACAGGAAATCAGACAAGACTTTAATAGGGTGGCAAGAGAGAAATACTGTATGTGGAAGGAAACAAAATTGGAAAAAATCTGGCAAGAATTACTAAGAAAAAAAAAAGCAAGGAACTATATAGATAAGATTAAAAATAAAGACGACGAACTAGTCCACTCAGTTACTAAAATAGCACAGGAGTTTCAAAAATATTACAGTAACCTGTATGCGGTAAAAGGGGAGGTAAAACAAGATGATTGTGCGGATAGGACAGAGAAGATCAAAACTTATCTGGAAAAAGCAAAAATGCAAAAATTGATGAGGAAAAATTAATATCATTAGAGGCCCCAATTACAAACCAAGAGATAATTAGAGCAATAAAAGAAACTACTGCGGGTAAAAGCCCAGGACCTGATGGGTTTACCATCGGGTACTATAAACAATATAAAGATCTCCTTATCCCAAAGCTTGAAAAATATATGAATGGACTAGGTACCAAATTTAACATGAGTAAGGAAGCCCTCTTAGCATCCATTACAGTTATTTTAAAAGAAGAAAAAGATCAAACGTTATGTTCTAGTTATAGACCGATTGAACGCAGATACCAAATTATTTACAAAAATAGTGGCAATAAGAATGAAAAGGTTAATGAATGAGTGGATCCACAGTGACCAGGTAGGTTTTATACCAAAAAGGCAACAACAGCATTAGAACAATCCTACTGATGAAACAAATGCTTAAAAATAAAAAAGTGTAATACTGTCGATTGATGCCGAGAAAGCATTTGACAGGGTCGATTGGGAGTTTTTAATGAGAACACTAGAGGAATTAGGACTGGGGCCTAGGATGATGGCTTGGATTAAGACATTGTATAACCAGCCCTCCGCAAGAATAAAAATAAATGGGATACTATCTGACCCTTTTGAGATGCACAACGGAACGAGACAGGGATGCCCCCTGTCCCCAATGTTGTTTGTGATCTCTTTAGAACCATTATTAGCAACAATAAGAGGTTGCATAGACATCAAAAGGATAAAAGTGGGGAAGGTGGAACATAAGGTCGCTGCGTTCGCAGACGACCTGCTGTTCTACGTCTCCAACCCTAGAATCTCCCTGCCAAATTTAATAAAAAACCTGAAACAATTGGAGAACTCTCAAATTTTAAAATCAACCAAACAAAATCAGAGATTTTAAGCATTAAGATGAGTATACAGGAGAGGAATAGGCTAGAAAGTGAATTCCCTTTTGTGTGGAGAAAAGAAGATTTAAAATATCTTGGAATTAAACTAACCCCCTACCCAGAAAAGCTATATAAAATAAATTTCCTGCCCTTATTAAACAAAATTAAAACAGAAATAAATAGACTAATATCGAGAGCCATATCATGGATGGGGAGAGTCAATATTATAAAGATGGTAATTCTACCTAAAATTTCATATAAATTTCAGATGATACCAATACGGATCCCTCAGGTATTCTTCAAAACACTAAAAGCACTAATAACCAAGTTTGTCTGGAAAAATAAAAAACCAAGGATTAAGTACACAACTCTAAGTAAAAGTAAGGGAGAGGGAGGTCTAGCACTCCCGGATTTTAAAAAATATTATCAGGCATCAATTCTCACACGGGTGTTGGAATGGGGGAAAAAGGAGAGCGAAAAAAATTGGGTTAAAATGGAAAATATAATGAGTGACACAGATCTAGGTAAAATGATCTGGATTCCATTAAAATATAGAAAGCTAAATAGTAACACTCACACTATCACACGACAGGCACTGAAAATTTGGGACATAATATACACTAGAGAAAAATGGAAATATAACTCACCACTAATACCACTTCAAGACACTAAATTTTTTGCACCAGGGGAAAGTAAGGAATATGGAAAATGGATGGGAGGTTAAAGGACATTATGAAACAGGGAAAAATAATCACGTTTGTGGATTTAAAAAAGAGGAGGGACTGGAATCTCACTGAATGGAGGTACTGCCAGTTGAAACACTTCGTTAACTCTCTTCCCCAGCCGATTAGGGAGATAAATGAACTATTACCATTTGAACAGATATGTATATTTGAGAAAACACGAAATAATATCTCAAATGTATATAAAATCCTTAACGAAGGTGAGGGACTGGCATTGCCTCCATTCGTGGACAAGTGGGAAAAAGAACTGGGTGCCCATAGCCAAGGTTTCCAATGGGAAAAAAGTTTGAAATTGGTTCATAGCTCTGCAATAGACATGAGTATGGCAGAAACTAACAATAAATTGGTATCCCGGTGGTACAATACCCCAGATAAAGTGGGGAACTACCACGGGGAGAACTCAAAATACTGCTGGAGGGGATGTCAAGTAATGGGCACAATAACGCACATGTGGTGGGAATACCCAAAAATTAGCAAATATTGGCAGGAAGTATTAGCCGCAATTAAAAAAATCACCAACATAGAAATTGATAAAGATCCTTGGGCTTGTTTATTTCATGGGACCAAAATGTCGATAAAACAATATAAAAAATCCTTGATTCCACATCTGTTGAATGCAGCAAAAAGTTTAATTCCCCTTAAATGGAATGAGAAGGAACCTCCATCATTTAAGGAGTGGCTCTTACGAGTGGAGAAAACGAGAAAGCTGGAATCCTTAAGAGTGTGGGGAGAAGATCAATATGAGAGCAGGATAGAGATTTGGGAAACATGGCAAAAATATAAAGAAAGAAGGGATTGTTCTTAGTTAAAAGATAGGGAGGGAGTAGGTAAGGGGAAAATAGGGGGGAGGGAGAATGGGGAGCTTTATTGGGAAAAATTGTTTTTTGGATGAAAATGAAAAGATTTGTATTACATTTTACCTTTGTATTTGAAAATCCTTAATAAAGAAATATAAAAAAAAAAAAAAAGAAAAAAACGTGGCGTTACAAAGTATTAACTTAAGGGGGCTAAATAATTTTGCACGCCCAATTTTTCAGTTTTTTATTTGTTAAAAAAGTTTGAAATATCCAATAAATTTCGTTCCACTTCATGATTGTGTCCCACTTGTTGTTGATTCTTCACAAAAAAATTACAGTTTTATATCTTTATGTTTGAAGCCTGAAATGTGGCAAAAGGTCGCAAAGTTCAAGAGGGCCGAATACTTTTGCAAGGCACTGTATCTCTGCAGATTAAAATAAGATGTCATTGCTGACCTCTCCTTATAAAGATACTAGTTGCCTGGCTGTCATGCTGATGACTTTAAGAGCCGGTTCACATAGGAGCGACCCGACTTGCCGGGGCGACCTGTGAAGTCGCGGTGCACAGCGCGCAACGCGACCTCGGAGCGGCATGCACAGCCTTTATATCATTGAAGTCAATGCAGGTCGCTCCAGGTCGCCCCAAAGTAGTACAGGACCCTTTTTCTAAGTCGGAGCGACTTGAACGGGTCCTGTGCTAATCTATGGCAGGTGACCCACGGCGACTTGTCAGGCAACCAGGTCGCCTGACAAGTCGCCCCAGTGTGAACCGGCTCTAATACCTTTTAGGTGACCGATCAGTTCTGACTTTTATGTGTAGCATATTGGTTACAGACCAGTTACTCAAAATATTACAGCCAAAGACATCTAGGCAACCATCATTTTAATAAGCAAGCTAGCAATGAAACTCTACATTTCTCTCATAGGTTTGCTTTAAAGCTGAACTGAGTGAAACTGTGAATAATGTCATAAGCAGACTTGTATAAAGTACTCAAAATTTCTACTTGAGTAAAAGTACAAGTGCTCGATCAAAAAGTGACTTGAGTAGAAGTGGAAGTGCTCGCAGAAAAAGTTACTTAAGTAGAAGTACTAAAGTATTCAACATTTTTTTTACTTAAGTATTGCAAGTAGTTTTTTCAAAAAAATTGCTACTTAAGTACTAAAAGTAAAAAGTACCAGTAGTTTTGAAAAAAAAATTCTACTCAAGTACAGTAAAACCTTGGTTTGAGAGTAACTTGGTTTAAGAGCGCTTTGCAAGACAAGCAAAATTTTCAAATAAATTTTGACTTGGTTTACAAGCGATGTCCTGATATACAAGTAGCCTCAAGTCACAGCTGAGTAGAAAAGAGAAGAGAGGCGCTCTAAGTGTAGCAATATGGTTACATTTAATGAAGATTCAACATTTAGCAACTCACATGGTTGATGATAGAAACAGGCACATCTAAGGATGCAGGCATCCAGGCTAAAGCTGTTCACATGGACCATCCTCCGCACCGCCATCTACGTCATCCCTTCCATGCTGCCCCTCGCTTTCAGACCACTTTACTGCAGTGTGGTCTTTCCGGTCAGGATTACAGACTGGCAGCCGGCGGTGCAGAAGATAGTCTATGTGGACAGCTTTACCCCGGATGCCTGCATACTTAGATGTGCCTGTTTTATTCATCAACCATGTGAGTTGCTAAATGTTGTACCTTCATTAAATGTAACCTTATTGCTACACTTAGAGGCGCCTCTCTTCTCTTTGATACTCTGTAGCTCCTGCTGGATTTTGCTTCAAATCCCCTTGTGGAAGCGGCTATTAGTGGATGGACATTTTATGGTTATATAACCTATCGCAATGCTATAATCTTTTTATATGAACTATAAACTGAAGGATTTATGAATAAATGGTTGTGGAACAAATCATCTGAGTTTCCATTATTTCTTATGGGGAAATTCGCTTTGATATAAGAGTGCTTTGGATTACAAGCATGTTTCCGGAACGAATTATGCTCGCAATCCAAGGTTTTACTGTACTGAAAGTAGAAGTACAAGTACTGTGTTATGTAGTTATTAACGAAAGAAGTCAAAAGTTTGAACATTATATTGTTTTTTATTATTTCAAATGATTTATTCAAATGATTAACCTGTGTTTGTTAGTAGTTTCTTTATGCACTTTAAGCGCTGTAGCACCATTTATTTGTTTGTTTCATATTTTCTTTTTATTGGAAAGATTTGGTATAGCAGCTTTTATTATACACAGCCTTTATTTTCATATGCACTGATTTACAAATGACATTATACACATTTTTTGAGCTTTATGCAACCTGCCATCTACTGTTCTGGCAGTGGTAATTTTTTTAAAAGTAACGAGTAACTATGCAGCACAAAAAAAAATACTTGAGTAGAAGTATCGAAATCATCGAAAAAAGGTAGTGAAGTAAAAGTAGAAGTAGGAGAAAAAAATTCTACTCTAGGAAAGTACAGATACCGCATTTCGGTACTTAAGTACAGTACTTAAGTAGTTCTACTTCGTTACTATACATCTCTGGTCATAAGGAAATAGTCAACCAGCAGTGTAAAATTGAAATACAATGAAAAGGATGACCGGGGGAGATTGGAAGAAATTTGGGCTCAAAGTTTGAAGAACCAAAAGAAGAATCTGAGAAATTCTAGGGACTACAGGTTGTGAATGTTTTTTTTTTTCCATTTCACAAATATGAGTATATCCAAAACTTGTGGATAAAGAATACATTTTTGACGTTTTGGACCATGAAAAATCACTGAATTTTGTCATTTGTCTTTATGCATTTAAATCTGTGTTAAAATTCATTAGGAAATACAGCAACATGTTTCAATTTTATATCATTCAATTAACATATGTGCATACTTTGTATGTTCACGTTCATATTTTTTTTTTTTTTTTTTTTCAGGAATTCTTCCATCTCTTTATATTTAGGCTGGGTGTACACATGCTTCGGCCGCAGCTCACAACAGGGGGTCCGGTGCATTCCTGTTCACCGATTTAGGTAAGAATTTCTGCCCCGAATTTGCACCTGATTCAGAGCCTAATACGCACCGGACCCTTTCCAAATGCGGATTGAGGCCGCCCTGGAGCTGTGTGAACCGGCTACATTGAGAGTCGGTCACACTTGCCTGTCATGCAAATTGGATGCAGGAAAATCTGCTTCCAATTTGCATAAGGCTGCACTCACACTTGAGCGTAGCGTTTTTGTACGTTTTTACCGCAATTTTTAATTTCTAACGATCAACTTCTGTACAACCAGCCTGTTGGACAGCCTGTTGGACAGCAAGGAACCCTTCCAAGGTCAGAACAAAAAAGCTCAGCGGGATTGATTTCCTCATCCATTTAAAACGTGTGGATGGGGAAATCGGATACATTTTTTTTTTCGTTCAACCAGCTTTTTTGCATAAAAAAAAAAAAAAAAAAGACTAATGGATGGGCTGCCTTGAAAGCTGTTATAGCTGCAAAGGCAGGTGTGTAGTGGTGGGGCTGGGGGTAATTTCTTCATAAAGTGACTGTAAAGTATTTTTCTATTAAAATAACAAACATGTTATACTTACCTGCTCTGTGCAGTGATTTTGCACAGGGCAGCCCATATCCTCCTCTTTTTGGGTCCCTGGTTGGAGCTCCTGGCCCCTCCCTCCTGATGTGTGCCCCCACAGCAAGCAGCTTGCTATGGGGGCACTTGAGCCGAGCTGCAGCTCCGTGTATCCATTCAGACACAGAGCTGACATTCAGCCCTGCCCCTTCTCTCTCCTGATTGGCTAACTGGTTTAGCCAATAAGAACAGATGAGTCCTGGATGGCTGAGTCATTTGTGGACATCGCTGGATAGAGATGGGGCTCAGGTAAGTATTAGGGGGCTGAGGGGGGCTGCTGCACACAAAAGGCTTTTTATCTTAACCACTTAAGCCCCAGCCCTATTTCGGACACTTTTTGTTCACACGTTAAAACCAGTATTTTTTCCTAGAAAACTACCTAGAACCCCCAAACATTATATATATTATTTTAGCAAAGACTCTGGAGAATAAAATGTCGGTCATTGCAATAATTTTTGTCACGCGGTATTTGCGCAGCGGTCTTTAAAGCGCCATTTTTTTGGAAGAAATTTTGAAAAATCACATTTCACTGCATTTAAAAAATACTAAACAGTAAAGTTAGCCCATTTTTTTTGTATATTGTGAAAGAACATGTCACGCCGAGTAAATAGATACCCAACATGTTACGGTTTAAAATTGCGCCCCCCGTGGGATGGCGACAAACTACGGTCAATAGAGATCTCAATAGGCGACGCTTTAAATGTAAACATCCCTTGTGACAGCAATATGTAGTGACAGGTACACTTTATGGAGGGATCGAGGGTCTAAAAGACCCTAGACCCCTCCACTACACTTCCCTGTATGCAAAACGCCAAAAACGATGTTTTTGCATACAGCCGCCTTTTGCCGCTTTGCCGCCTTTTGCAGCACAGTAACCCGGAAGTGACGTCATGGACGCCGCCTCCGGGTTACGTCAACGGAGACCCGATCGATGCCGTTTCCGGCATTCATCGGGACTCCATCCAGCCGGCGGACGTGCCGGCTGGGTGCTCGGGGCTCCCGGTGGGACGGGAGCCCCGAGCAAAGCCACGGAAGGCGATGTCCCCTCCCGCCCCCCCGGGTACCGATCGAGCGGCTCCCGAGCCGCATCGGTCAGTACCGACGGAAAGCCAACCGTCGGCTTCAAACCACGGTACCGGGATGGTGTCTTTAGCTAGAGGCATCATCCCGGTACACTACCGCAAAGTTTACCGACGTAGCCCTACGTTAGTATGCGGTAAGTGGTTAATGCATAGAATGCATTAGGATGAAAAAAAATTCTGACTTTACAATCCCTTTAATTAAGTGTAGCACTCATTAGTGTTAGTTTTCACCTTAATGAAAAACATGCATAAGGGCCATCATGTCACAATAATAAAAATCATAAATGCCCTACTTTTCAAAATTATACAATACTTCCTCTTTTCAAAATGTGACCCCAAGTTATGCAATATGTTCTTCAGTGCTCAATCTTGAAACACTGTTCAACATGAACCCTGCATGGAAAATATTGGCATAAACCACCACCATATTTTTCACTAAAGCCCCGTACACACATACAGATTGTCGGCCGCAAATATTCAGCCGCGGACCGATCGGCCGATTGTAGGCTTGTTAGTATGATTCTTCCGACAGCCGACAGCGCATTTTTGGCCGAACAGAATCTGTCGTGCAGGCATTAAAATTTTTGTAGGCCGACAACAGAACGGCCGATTGTGCGTCAGTCAGTACAGATTTCGGCCGACAATCAGCAGATTTGCAAGACTGGGCATGCTCAGAGAAGAAAAAACACAGGGAAAGTTAACCATCACATGACATCACTTCTGCAGTCGGCTGTTGTTGGCCGACAAAATTCGTGTGCAGTCTTTTGCAGTTTTCAGCGGACAGGACAGCCCTGGACAAAAGACGGCCGATCGTTCGGCCGACGATCGGTACGTGTGTACGGGGCTTAAGTTTATTATTTGTTTACTGAGTATATAGCGAGTATCTCAAGAAAAATAAACAAGGCTGAAACCACACAAAGTAAATACTAATATCCTGGACCTAGAGACGTCAGTGTAAGTGCCGGGTCACACTTATGCGATGCGGGAAGGCTGCGAATTCGCAGCCTGTTCCCGCATCGCAAACGCACCCTTGGCAGTTCACACTGCCATATGCGATACACTGGGGGTGTCAATGAAATGTTAACGACACCCCCAGTTTGATCGCATATCGCAGTGCGATCTTTACAGTTCGCACAGGATCGGATCGCACAAGTGTGAACCACTGTGCGATCCGATCCTGATGCGGCTGAAAAAAAGGGTCATGTGCGACTTTTGTGCGGGTGCAGTGCGAATTTAGCCATACAAAGTGTATGGCTGAATTCGCACCGCACAGCCGATCGCATGTAATGAAGGAGCAGTGCGCTCCGATATTACATGCGATCGCCGCAGTCGCAAGAGTGTGAACCGGCACTAAAAGGGGTAAAAAAAAAAAAAAAGTTGTCTTCTTTCTCATTTTAAAAGTAAGCTTGTACAAAGGAAGACTATCGTTAATCAGTTTAAGCCAAGTAGCTAATGTTTTCTTCTGGGATAAAAGTATTGTTTTCTACAAAAAAATACATAACAATCGTTATTTGGAGGCGGCCAGGTCTCTGCCCGTATTCTGTCCCTAGAAGAAATCAGAGAACTCTTCTACAAATTAGTGAACTCAGACAAATTAAGGTCAGTAATTTGGATATCTAGAGAGGACCAGCAGTCTTGATCATTAGCAAATCTGGGATTAGAGTCTGCCATTGGAGTGGAGTAATATTCAGAAATCAGCTTCGATATGTCAGGCCGTTTTAGCATTTTTTCCAGAGGAATGAGGATGGCTCCGTCAGTGTTTAGAAATGTGCCAGAAGAGCATGATGCAGTTGGTAATAATGGAACAGAAAGGAGGAGGAAAGATTACATTTCCCTTACAGTTGGGAGAAGGTTTTGAAGCCTTGGGCAGTATACAAATGACACAGATATGTAATCCCCATTGCAGACCACCACTGCGTTGCTGTGGAAATACAAGACACCATGTTAACAAAAAGGGACAAAGGGGCACTTTACAAGGGGCATTGGTCTCCTGTAAACAATATTATGTAATGTCTCAAAGAACGAGACTATAGCTGCCTCAGTGGTGGTACAGGTGTTAGTCAAAGAGTGGTGAAGCCAATCATGGACAACAACTAATTGGGATGCCAAATAATAGAGGTAGAAATTGGGGAATGCCAGGCCCGATGCAACTTCCAATGCAATACTATGTGAATGGCTATTCCATAGGAAACCCAGGGGATGGGATCTATCTGCTTAAAAAGGGACTTCAGAATCTTACAGGGAGATTTACAGGAATCCATATCATACAACAGCTTTGGTAAAAAGATCATCTTAAGCAGATTAACTCTAAGATCCAATAGAAAATCCATCCACTTGGATGCTTTCTTGGTCCGCTGTTGCAATTGAGTAGATTCCCAGTTTACATGAAAGCCAGAGAAGTTGCCAAATTCTGCTGTTTCTCGCAGCAGACAATGTAGGAACTCATTAGGATCTGATGGATGAACAAAAAAAAATAAAAACTGTGTATAGCCTGCTTTAGTTTGCATTTATGAGATTTGTTACAGACATTTTAATCATTTATCAGAATGATTATCTGTGGAGAAATTACTGTACTGTAATTTTGTGTTAGCTGGTTGCACCAGAAATGAAATAACAATGTGCAGGGAGATATCCACCTGTAGTAGTCACTTAATTGCTCGGACACTAAAAATCTTATTGTGCTATAACAAGCACTTCTGATTGCTAGAGATGTTCACTATTGCTATTAACTAAATTTGAACCATTATTATTGGGCCACTTATTTTTAATGCTTGATTTGAACAGCATCAAGTGCACAGGGCTTTAAGTGCATATGTTTTCAAATTTGATTCAGTTTTGAATATTGGGGAAGGACTAGAGTGGTAGCTGTTGGCATATGTTTTTGTGAATGATGGCGCTTCTCTCCAGCATGCTGTCCTTCATGACAACACAAGCCAACAGCTACTACTCTAATCCTCCTCCCCAGAATGGCTGAAGATTGGCTAATGGGTCCGGGTTCAGGCTTTCCTTAGGTGTGCAAGGCAGAGGAGTAAAGCAGAAGAGGCATATGGCTAAATTGGCAGAGCTGCAGATGTTAGAATTGAGAGAGGGTAGTGTCTTCAGTACTGTGCTGCAGCTCACTCATAGGAATACTCAACAGAAAATAAATGCAAATTTAATTTTTAACTACTACATTGATCTGAAAAAGTACTATTAAGCATTTGTTGAATGTGTGAGGGGGAGGTTTCAACTAGAAATAAAGAAATTAGGTTGATGCATTTTGCGGAGATCACTGATTCTTCAGGACCTTCTATCTCTTATATACATGCAAATGACCAGAAGAATAACTTATAAAGACAGAAATCTAACTATATAGTTTGAAAGGAAATCCCACTGTGACATTAGCTTGGCCATTTAGATAGATCTAATAGACAAGAAAACAGAAACCGAAATGGTGTAAGTGAGCCAGTATCAAACAGTGAAAAAAAAAATAAAAAGCACAAAGAGTCCTGGTGGTTCCAAACTTCTTCCATTTACGGATGATGGAGGCCACTGTGCTCATTGGGACCTTTCATGCTGCAGACATTTTTCTGTACCCTTCCCCCAGATCTGTGCCTCGATACAATCCTGTCTCGGAGATCTACAGACAATTCCTTGGACTTCATGGCTTGGTTTGTGCTCTGACATGCACTGTTAACTGTAGAACCTTATATAGACTAGTGATCGACCAATATCGGATTTTCATTGCCGATACCGATATTTTGCCCATTGAATATCGGTATCGGCCGATATTTTTGTACATTTAAAAAAATATATATATTTTTTATTTTTACACTTGACAGGTACTGTTGTGGAGGGATCTGGGGGTCTAAAAGACCCCAAACCCCCTCCTCTGCACTTAAAAGCATTCAAAACAGACAAGTCATGATATCACTTCCGGGTTTTTACATGGAGACCTGATCAGAGCCGAATGCAGCTTTGATCAGGTCTTCTCTTGATAGGACGGGGGACCCGGGCGAGCCGCATAAGGCGGCGGGAGGGGGAGGACGTCCCCTCCCGCCCCATTTAATGAGAGCCGAGCTGCTTCTCATCCACATCGGTTGTCATTACAAGACAGCCAACCGTCGGCTATGGATGCCGGTATCGGGGGGAGGCCTCTAGCTGCAGGCATCACTCCGGTACAAGCACTTTCCCGAAATATCGGCAATATCGGTAACCTCAGGGGCTGATTCTGATATATCGGGGAAAGTGCAGATCGGCCCTCGATATATCGGCTTTGCCGATAATCGGTCGATCCCTGATATAGACAGGTGTGTGCCTTTCCAAATCATGTCCAATCGACTGAATTTACCACAGGTGGACTCCAAACGAGTTGTAGAAACATCTCAAGGATGATCAGTGGAAACAGGATAACCTGTGTTTAATGTTGAGTGTCATGACAAAGACTGTGAATAATTATGTACATGTGATTTTTTTTATTTCTTATTTTTATTAAATTTGGAAAGATTTCAAACAAACTTCTTTCGCGTTGTCATTATGAGGTATTTTTTTTTTTTAGAATTTTGAGGAAAATAATTAATTTAATCGATTTTGGAATAGGGCTGTAACATAAGAAAATGTGGAAAAAGTGAAGCTCAGCGAATACTTTTCGGATGCAATGTATATAAACCCAGTAATGCCACTATGAAAATTGACCATGTGAATGCATAGATAAATTAATTACAATATATAATTGAAATACTATCATTGAAAAAATAAACGAATCTATGATATAATCATCGCAATAAAGCCTATGTGCAAAACCATATGTAACCCTATTCATATTAGTGAGTGAGGTCCCATTCAAAGTTTAACCCCTTGGGGATCCTGGTTTGAACATGAAAGATCCAGAACACTTCGCACTTTTAAAGAATTCTGAATAAATTTCCTCCTCTTCTGGCAAAAGTAACCCTTTCAATTTCCTGTATATGTAAGGTAGGGATATCGCCCCCATGAACATCATAAAAATGTCTAGCTACATTAGCTCCATGTTTTTTTCTCAAATATTATATAGATGACCATGCAAACAATCTCTCAGTCTTCTAGTGGTTCTGCCAACATATTGAATAGCATATATTTTACATGTAATCAAATATATAACATTTCTGGTATTACAATTAATGAATGTCTTCATGATAAACTCACGATTATTGGCAGGAGATCTAAATTTATCCCCCCTCAAAATGCAGGGGCAACAGGGACCATCACTGACTGCATATTTATAGTTACCTACAAAATCCAGACACATTTTCTTATGTGCACTGCAATTGAATTCACGGTGACTGAAGGGTAACTGCCCAAAGAGGGGTATCTGGTGCGGAACTGTTCTAAAGCCTCCTGATAAAATCTTAGCATAAATGTTATTCTTCATAGAGTATCAGGATGTGACATCATATTAACATTTTTTTATCTGTAGCACTACCCCCTTGAGGGCTGCTGGTTTTTCACACTTCCCCTTGGTTACCCGCAGCAACTGCATGCAGAATCTTAACACTTTACTTTCTTGGCTCAGTCAATGAACAGTCTAGGGGTTGTTGTTTTTGTTGTTTTATTTGATATTGGGATGGGAGAAGGGATGAGTGGGATACTCCAACACTTGAACTATTCTGCTGAGGACTTCTATCTGAGAATGCGGCCAGGCCGCAGCTTTATCCTGCCACTAGATGAATCAGAGAAAATGTTCCTTTTAGTACTTACAGTGCCTTGCGAAAGTATTCGGCCCCCTTGAACTTTGTGACCATTTGCCACATTTCAGGCTTCAAACATAAAGATATAAAACTGTAAATTTTTGTGAAGAATCAACAAGTGATACACAATCATGAAGTGGAACGAAATTTATTGGATATTTCAAACTTTGTTAACAAATAAAAAACTAAAAAATTGGGCGTGCAAAATTATTCAGCCCCCTTAAGTTAATACTTTGTAGCGCCACCTTTTGCTGCGATTACAGCTGTAACAGCTCGAGCTCAGTGAGGTTGGATGGAGAGCGTTTGTGAACAGCAGTTTTCAGTTCTTTCCACAGATTCTCAATTGGATTCAAGTCTGGACTTTGACTTGGCCATTCTAACACCTGGATATGTTTATTTGTGAACCATTCTATTGTAGTTTTTGCTTTATGTTTTGGATCATTGTTTTGTTGGAAGACAAATCTCCGTCCCAGTCTCACGTCTTTTGCAGCCTCCATCAGGTTTTCTTCCAGAATGGTCCTGTATTTGGCTCCATCCATCTTCCCATCAATTTGAACCATCTTCCCTGTCCTTGCTGAAGAAAAGCAGGCCCAAACCATAATGCTGCCCCCACCATGTTTGACAGTGGGGATGGTGTGTTCAGGGTGATGAGCTGTGTTGCTTTTACGCCAAACATAACATTGCATTGCTGCCAAAAAGTTCGATTTTGGTTTAATCTGACCAGAGCACCTTCTTCCACATGTTTGGTGTGTCTCCCAGGTGGCTTGTGGCAAACTTTAAAAGACACTTTTTATGGATATCTTTAAGAAATGGCTTTCTTCTGGCCACTCTTCCATAAAGGCCAGATTTGTGCAGTATACGACTGATTGTTGTCCTATGGACAGAGTCTCCCACCTCAGCTGTAGATCTCTGCAGTTCATCCAGAGTGATCATGGGCCTCTTGGCTGCATCTCTGATCAGTCTTCTCCTTGTATGAGCTGAAAGTTTAGAGGGACGGCCAGGTCTTCGTAGATTTGCAGCAGTGCTGTATCTTGGCCTAGGCCAACAAGGCCCAGGCCTAGGGCGGCACTTTGCAGGTGGGCAGCAAAAAAGCTGCACTCCACACAGAAAGAACAGCCTCCTCCCGGTTCCCACATGAAAAGGGTCCTCGCCGGCTTGCGCTACACTTTTAGGATAGTGCCAGTCTTATGGGGCGAATTGGACCAGAGGGCAGGATCCAGGAGGCAAATCAATCTGGCACCCACATAAAACACTGCTACCTGCCGGTATGATAAAACCTGCGAATGGGGACATTCGGACAGAACGCAGGCCACCAACCACACTTAATACAACTGGTTTGATGGCCCCCAATGCTAATAAGTGTGGCACTGCAGCCTAATGCTCCACCTACTCTCCTCCGCCCCCAGGTATGGCAGACATCATGTCAATAATCTAATTTCATTTCTTTAAACATCCTTGTCCTTGTGCGAGCATATTGAATTGCATCTTATACAATTAAGACTTTTAATTGTATATGATGGTTATAATATTTTGGACCTGCTCACTATATATGTGCAATCGCAATATGTCACTGGGTTAGTAAGATTATTCCTATCTTATAAGATATTTGGACTTGTGTTTGCTGCCACTGATTATTTCACTTATTTGTATAATGACTCTGGACTTCCTAGTCATTTTACAAATAAGTGAAATATTCCTATAATTACAACAGTGGCAGCAAACACAAGTCCAAATATCTTAGGCGGCACTGATAGGCTGCACTGGTGGCCATTGATGAGGCTACACTGATATGCTGCACTGATGAGGCTGCACTGATGGGCAGTAATGAGGCTGCACTGATGGGCACTGATGAGGCTGAACTTATGGGAACTGATGAGGCTACGCTGATGGGCACTGATACACTGTGGTTGTGGTCTGTGGTTTACAGATGACAGAACGGGTCATAAACATGAAGGGGTGTGGCCTTTGTAGGAAGGGGTGGGTCATATTTAAATTAGGGGGTGCACAAGTTTAGTCAGGCCTAGGGCAGCGCAAAACCAAAATACACCACTGATTTGCAGTGGTCTGATACTCCTTCCATTTCAATATTATCGCTTGCACAGTGCTCCTTGGGATGTTTAAAGCTGGGGAAATCTTTTTGTATCCAAATCCAGCTTTAAACTTCTCCACAACAGTATCTTGGACCTGCCTGGTGTGTTCCTTGTTCCTCATGATGCTCTCTGCGCTTTAAACAGACCTCTGAGACTATCACAGTGCAGGTGCATTTATACGGAGACTTGATTACACACAGGTGGATTCTATTTATCGTCATTTAGGTCAACATTGGATCATTCAGAGATCCTCACTGAACTTCTGGAGAGAGTTTGCTGCACTGAAAGTAAAGGGGCTGAATAATTTTGCACGCCCAATTTTTCAGTTTTTTATTTGTTAACAAAGTTTGAAATATCCAATAAATTTCGTTCCACTTCATGATTGTGTCCAACTTGTTGTTGATTCTTCACAAAAAAATTACAGTTTTATATCTTTATGTTTAATGCCTGAAATGTGGCAAAAGGTCGCAAAGTTCATTCAAGGGGGCCGAATTCTTTTGCAAGGCACTGTATCTTTAGGGCACACACCTAGTACCCCCTTTTCTCTCCAGCAGCTGACTACTCTACTTTGGAGTGGCCCCCCTTCCTGGTCAGGCTCTTAGGCACGATCCTCTGTACTCCCGATACTGCTTTCCAGGTTCTCCTGTGCCTCAACTCCTTCATCAGCTCTCCTGGACCTCTGGGTTCAGCTTCACACTTCTGGCTCACCAGGACGACTGCCTGTGACCATACTCGAACCACTGTAGAAAAGGAGGTAGCTGCCACCCTCCTTCCGGGACTCTACTTACCAGCCAAAGACCTTGAGCACATGTGCTCCTGGCTTTTTATACTACACCCCACAATGCACAGAGACAACAGTCTGTGCCAATCCCTGGGGCTGTATCAAAGCCTGTGTACTCATTGGTCTTGTTTCCTTCACTATCCAATGTGCCTCCCAATTGGATCAGTGGGGACACTCCCTCAGACCAGATGAACCACACACTGAGTACCTTAGGCAGACTAAACTCACAGATCCTGCTCCCTGTTAAGCAGAGAGAATATAGATTTTACCTACTGCTCCTCTGATAGGCAGAAAGAGCCAAAACTATACTCACTCTCTAGCACCTATCTAGGAGGGTGCTACATATCTTTTTATACTTTAAACTAAAGGGGGTAGAGAACACTGGTAGATTATTAGTGGTCTTCCCAAATTTCTTTTCACACGCTTGGCTCCAAAGCAGTATTTTACGCATCTGAATAAGCGATAGGATACCGCACAGCGTTTTTCAAAAAGTTTTTTTTTTGCATTCACTAAGAAAAGCTACTAAAATACTGCATGAGTAATTTTATGATCATGATATTTTAAGTAATGCGGTATTTTAGCAGTGAAAGCTGGCAATAATATACTGCCGGCGGTTGCTGGCATCCTTACCACAGGCTGTAAATAGCTGGTTGTTAAGGAGCAGGCGGCCGGCAGCGTCCTTAGCAACCAGTAACTGTCATGGTTGTTAGGAGTGGGCGGCCGCTGTATCCTTAACTGCCGATGAATCATTAACAGATAGCAGGTTCTTCCTGACAATTGAATGTAAAAAATATGCAGGCAATGAAACATTTCTGAAAAACAAACTTAAAAAAAAATCAATAAAACTATTTATCTAGTACAACACTTTGCATGACTTAATCCTGACCCCCTAAACCCTATGCATTATTACTGTTGTTCCCTGAACTCTGTGCATCACTCAATCCTGGCCCCTGGGCTCTCTGCATTACATAGTCCTGACACCTAAAATCTCTGCATTACTTAATCCTGACCCCTGTACAGAGTGCTTTACCTATTCCTGATTCAAGAACTATGTGCATTTCTTAAATCTGACCCCAGCACTCTGTGTGCTAATTATTCTTGATCCGTGCACATTGTGCGTTACTTATTCCTAACCTCTACACGCTGTGCAATACTTAATCCTGACCCCTGCACTCTATGCTGTATACTCTCTTGACCCATATCAGCATAGGCTCAGGTTTTCTTTAATAATAACCTTTTAAAGCTCCTCCCACTTTTAGAGCAATATGACCAGTCTGTGATCAAGTGTTTTAGGGCATATTAAAATGGGGTCTACGAATGAGGGTGTGGTTTTGTGGGAACCGTTATTAACGTGCTACGGAATTTATTTTCCAATTCTGGTAACATTAGGCTAGAGGGAGAAACTGGCTTTCCTAGGCCAAAGGGAGCAGTTGATACACCTTCACTTGGCTATCTCCTTCTCTCCAGCTGCTGGTTGACAGGAGTAGTAACGCTGATGTTACTACTTCTATCAGATTGTCAGCTGCAGAGCCAGAAACTCCTGGCAGTCCAGGGATCCAAACTGATTAGGATGCTTTTTTATGTGAAACCTGGAGAATTCCTATCTATGCCCTTAAACTACCGCCTAAGGTCTTGTTCACAGCAGGGGAGGTGATTGTTAAAAACAGGCGGTTAAGCTAGAGTGTACACATACTGCAATTTCCTTTCCTGCCACCACTAACTGCCCTATGAAAAGTTTTCCATTGCAGATGGCATTTTAAAGGGGTAGTATGGACTGCCGCCTGCCAAAAGCATGTTCCTCATTGTGAGTTGACAGCTGGGTGTCCATCTTTTCTAAGCGGTGCTGCCCCCTGGATTACTGAATGAACATAGAGGTTGAAGCTGCACCCCATGGACATTCACAGGCCCCTAAGGTTCTGCCCATGATGCCTTGGAGATGATCTGCCTCTGCAAATGCTGAGTGACTACTGTGGCAAAACATAAGTAGAATATAGGAAAGACTTCCAATTATCCAACATGGGAGATTGGAGTAGGGGGATGTAGTAAGTGACACTTAACACAGAATATAAAATAAAAAACAAGTATAGCTTTATTCATACAGTTACATAGTTACATAGGTGAGGTTGAATAAAGACAATAGTCCATCCAGTTCAACCTGTGTAGGTGTGTGTGGCTGTAATCATCTCACATAGCCCTGAATGTTCTGATCCTTGTGATGTACGTCTAAGAGTTTTTTGAAAGCCACCATACTTCCCGCAGAAACCACCTATTGTGGTAGAGAATTCCACAATCTTGTAGCCCTAACAGTAAAGAACCCCCCACGTTGCCTGAGGTTAAAACGCTTCTCCTCTAATCGCATTGTATGCCCTCGAGTCCTCATGCAATCCCTTCGACTGAATAGCTGTTTTTCTATGCCGAGATCCCCATTGAGATATTTATAAATTGCTATCATGTCCCCCCTCAGGCGTCTCTTTTCCAGGGAGAATAAATCAAGCGATTGCAGACGCTCTTCATAATTAAGGTCCTCCAATCCCCTAATTAATTTAGTTGCCCTTCTCTGGACTCTCTCCAGCTCCAACACATCCCTCCTGAGGACTGGCGACCAGAACTGGACAGAATACTCCAGATGTGGTCGGACCAGAGTTTTATAAAGTGGAAGGATTATAGTCTTCTCTGGAATACATCCCTTTCTTTATGTATGCTAATATTCTGCTGGCTTTGGCAGCTGCCGCTTGACATTGCATGCTATTGCCTAATCTATCATCAACCAAGACTCCCAGATTTTTCTCCATTTTTGATTCCCTCAAGGGTTCCCCCCCTAACGTGTATTGCGCTTTTATGATTTTAGTCCCCAAGTGCAAAACCTTACACTTCTCCACATTAAACCTCATTTGCCATGTCGTTGCCCACTCCGTTATTTTGTCCAGGTGATTCTGTAGGATATCTGCTTTATGCTGTGCAGTTATTGCCCTGCCTAATTTTGTGTCATCTGCAAAAACTGATAACGAACTACTGATCCCGTCCTTAATGCTGTTTATGAATAAATTGAACAAGGTTGGTCCCAGGACTGAGCCTTGGGGGACCCCGCTTACCACCTCAGACCAGTCTGAGTATGCGCTGTTTATTACCACCCTTTGGACACGCCCTTTTAGCCAGTTCCTTATCCAAGAGCAAACCCTCCTGTTGATACCTGCAGACCTTATTTTATAAATTAAGCGCGTGTGGGGAACTTTATCAAACGCCTTAGCGAAATCTAGGTACACCACATCCACTGGTCTGCCCCTATCTAGCTCACAGCTCACCTCCTCGTAGAATGTTAAGAGATTGGTTTGACAAGAACGCCCATTTGTAAACCTGTGCTGATTACTGCTGATGATGTTGTTGTCTTTAGCAAGCTCTATGATATAGTCCCTTATCATCCCCTCCAGAAGTTTACATACTATCGATGTCAAAATGACAGGCCTATAATTTCCCGGGATATGCCTCTGCCCCTTTTTGAATATCGGTATCACGTTGGCTTTCCTCCTAACCCCTGGTACATTTCCTGTCATAATACTGTCAGCAAAGATCAGGATCAGTGGTCTAGATATAACCTTACTGAGTTTCTTGAGTACTCTTGGATGTACGCCATCCGGGCCTGGTGATTTGTTTGTGTTAAGTTTATCCAGCCTTTCCCTGATTTCACCCTCTGTTAGCCATAGCGGCAAGACCTGTGTATTACTACTAACCATACAGTCATGGTACCCCTCCTTTTCCTGTGTAAAGACTGACGAGAAAAAGCATTAAGCACGGTTGCTTTTTCAGTGTCCTCTGTAACCATCCTCCCATCATCGTTAATTATGTGTGCAATATGCTCTGCCCTAGTTTCTTTGCTGTTGATATATTTAAAGAATTTCTTTGGGTTTTTTTTTTTTTCTGCTATTTGTCTCTCAAAGTTGATTTTAGCCATTTTGATTTAGTGTTTACTTTTCTTATTTGCCTCCTTGTATTGCTCGAAAGCCGATACTGTGCCCTCTGATTTATATTTCTTGAAGGCCATTTTTTTTCCTCTAATAAGTTTTTTAACATTACTGTTTAGCCAGCCAGGTTTGGCTTTGTCTCTTCTAAATTTATTTCCCATAGGAATGCACTGCAAGATGCATTAGTTTAATATGTTTCTAAAGTGATCCCAGGGTTTGGTCCCAGTTTACCCTTTCCATCAATGAGCACAATTTTGGAAAGTTTGCCCTTCTGAAGTTTAGGGTTCTTATGTTCCCCACTTGCCTTGTTATATTGTTATTTTGTAACGCTCCTGCGTTTTTGTTATAGGCTGGATTTGCAGCTGCAAAATCTCCACTCAGTAGTCATGTAGAGATGTGTTGAATATCAGATCCAACTCTCCAGGACTCATCACCGTGGGCCTGTCAGCTTCAACATACAGATATATACACACTCAATGAGATGTTCCTGGATGATAGGATGTATATGATAGTATGAAGGTGATGTGCTGAAGGGACAGGTGTGAACAGTGACAAGGATGGTAAGCACTTGATAGGTTTGTACAGGAGAGTTCAAGATGGTATTTAGGAATGCAGATAGGTTAGTATCGAGTATGCTAACAGGTGGTGAGGACAGCAGATGACAAATACAGGATAGACTAACCCAGTGCAAGGATAGATGGTAGTAGACAGGAGAGCTAGCAATCTATGCAGCAGTGCAGATGATAGATGGTAGTAGTCTCAAGAGCTAGCAATCTATGTAACAGTGCAGATGATAGGATAGTATGGATAGGTAGTAACAGTCCTTAATGCAATAGTATTAGTGTAAGTTATGGAGGTTTCCCCTGCGGGGTACTTATCACTATAGTATAGTAGTAGAAGGGTCCGGTGATGAGGAAGTGATCCAGTAGCGAGATACAGGGATCAGTAGCGAGGTTCGGGTCTGAGGAAGTGATCCTGGTAGCGAGATACAGGGATCTGTAGCGAGGTTCCACAGCGAGACACGCTTGTAAGCATAGATGCAAGGCAGGTTGAACGAACATGTGAGTGAGAACGCCGGCGGTTGAAATAGCCGCTCTGCGGCGCTCAGTGATGACAGCATCGGTCTTAAAGGTGTATGCGCACCTACCAGAAGAGAATGGTGGGACGCATACACGGAATGGAAAGTGGAATAAGGGTACCAGAGGTGCCAGAACATTACAGTACCCCCCCTTAAGGCCGGCTCCGTAAGGCCTCTAGAACTGTTTTTTCCGGGTATTTCGAGTGAAAATTGCGAATCAGTCTAGGGGCATGTATATCAGAGGTATCCAGCCAGGTGTCGTCTTGGGGCCCATAGTTCTTCCATCGTACTAGATATTGGAGTCTTCTTCTGTGGATACGAGAATCCAGAATCTCCTTTATCTAATATTCTTCTCCGCCTTCAACTTGTACAGGAGGTGGAGGTGGAATGGTAGGCCTTATTCCTTGGTTAGGAACATGTGGCTTCAATAGCGACACATGGAAGATGGGATGGATCTTGAGATCTGCTGGTAAGGTGAGCTGTACTGTAGCTTTTCCAATTAGTTTCCTGATTGGGAAGGGTCCCAAGAATAAAGGCCCAAGCTTTTTGCTAGGGATCTTTAATCTTAGATTTTTTGTTGATAGCCAAACGAGGTCCCCAACAACATACTGAGGAGAAGGTCTTCTACGAAGGTCGTAGTACCTTTTTTGTTGACTATGAGCGTGTGATATGGTAGTATTGAGTAAACCCAAAGAGTCTTTTATTTGGGTAAGGTAATCCGAGGCTACTGGGTTACTCGATGGCAGGATGCATGGTGGAAGAAGAGTGGGATGAAACCCATAGTTCAAGTAGAACGGACTTTGCTTCGTAGTACTGTGGGTTGCGTTGTTGTAAGCAAATTCCGCTAGAGGAAGGAGATCCACCCAATCATCCTGCAGGTATGATGTGAAGCAGCGTAGGTATTGCTCAATGCACTGGTTGACTCTTTCAGTCTGTCCGTTGGTCTGAGGATGGTAGGGAGAAGTGAGCTTTCGCTCAATGCGTAAAATTTGACAAAGTGCTTGCCAAAATTTAGAGATAAATTGTGAACCACGGTTGGACAAAAGAGTCTTTGGAATTCCATGCAACTTGAACACATGTTTCATCAGTAGTTCCGCTGTTTGTTTGGATGAAGGTAGTCTACGGATAGCGATGAAATGTGCCATCTTTGTCAAGTGGTCCACTGACACTAGGATGGTATTAAATCCTTTGGAAGGTGGTAGTTCTACTATGAAATCTAAGGACACAACTTCCCATGGAACCTGGGGTATTGGTAGACTACAAAGTAGTCCAGATTGTTTTGTAGTGTCAATTTTGGACCTTGCACAGATGTCACATGAAGAAACAAATTTTTGTACAGACGTCTTCATATCAGGCCACCAAAACTGCCTGGTGAGCAAATTAAAGGTTTTCGTCATACCCATATGTTCTGCCATGGGTACATCATGCGATAACTCCAAGATCTTGGTGCGCATAGTAGGGGGTATGTAAAGTTTGTCATTGTAATAGAGGAAGCCTTCTGCATCAGTACTTAGTTGTGGTGGAGGTGAATCCATTCCTATACTGTGCAAAATCTCTTCCTTCAAGGATCGGACAACACCAATAATGCGTTCATAGGGTATTATGGGAATGGAAGGGATTTCGGCGCAGTTATCTTCGGTTAGTTGTGATAGCGCATCCGCTTTTTTATTTTTGTCTGCAGGCGTATAGGTCACTAAGAAATTAAATCTTAAAAAGAATAATGACCATCGTACCTGCCGGTGGGAAAGAGTCTTGTTAGTCTGGAGGTATTGAAGGTTTTTATGATCTGTATATATGAGTATTGGTAACTGGGTACCTTCGAGCAGATGTCGCCAATTCCCCTGTGCCAATTTTATGGCAAGCAACTCCTTTTCACCCACTGGGTAATTCACCTCTGGGCTGCTTAGTGATTTTGAAAAGAAAGCAACTGGGTGGAGTGATGAAGTGTTTGTTGGTCGTTGGGAGAGAACTGCTCCTACTGCCATATTTGACGCATCTACCTCTAGAATATATTGGAGGGATGGGTCTGGATGGCGTAGTATGGGAGCAGAAGTGAAGCTTGATTTTAACAAGCAGAAAGCTTGATTTGCTTCTTCTGACCATTTGAATGTTTTTTTTATACTTGTCAGTTGTGTGAGAGGTCTCACAATGGCGGAAAAGTTCTTGATGAACTTCCTATAGAAGTTCGAGAATCCTAGGAATCGCTGTAGGGCCTTACGAGTTGTTGGTATAGGCCAGTCTAGAATACAGGATATCTTACTCATATCCATCTTAATTCCAGTTTTGGATATGAAGTATCCTAGAAATAATATTTCTTCTTTATGAAATAGGCATTTTTTTAATTTCACGTATAGACTGTGAGAGCAGTCTGGACAACACAAGTCTTACATATTTTATGTGTTCAGGCATAGATCGAGAATAGATAAGTATATCGTCTAGGTATACTACAACACAGACATCAAGTAAGTCTCTAAAGATGTCGTTTATGAATCTTTGGAAAGCTGCGGGAGCATTACATAGCCCGAATGGCATCACAAGGTATTCGAATAGTCAGTATCTGGTTCTGAATGCTGTTTTCCACTCATCCCCGTCACGGATTCGGATTAGGTTGTATGCCCCTTTCAGGTCTAATTTGGTGAAATAAGTAGCCCCACGCACTTGTTCAATAAGTTCAGGGATAAGCGGCAAAGGATAGCGATCCTTTATCGTAATCGTGTTTAATTGCCTATAATCGATAATAGGCCTGAGACTGGAATCCTTATTGCGGACAAAGAAAAGTCCTGCAGCAGTGGAAGAAGTAGAGGGTCTAATGAACCCTTTTGTCAAATTCTCATCCAAGTATTCCTTGAGGTGAGAAAGTTCATCCTGTGAAAGGGGATAAACATGACCGAAAGGCAATTTGCTGTTAGGGAGTAGATCGATAGTGCAATCGTAATCCCTATGGGGAGGCAACACTTGAGCATTTTTCTCAAGGAACACTTCGGACAGATCCTGATAGCATAGTGGTGCAATTTCATCTGACACCACAGACAGAATCTTCCCATAAGATGGGAGGTTACACGTATTTTCACAATAGTGAGAAGGGAAAACCAAAGTCCGTTTTTTCCAATCTATGATTGGTTGGTGTGTGTGTAACCAGGGAAGTCCCAAAATAATAGGAAAATGGGGTGAGGATAGTATATCAAAAGTGATGGTCTCCACGTGTGACTCGTTGGTAGTGGCAAGGAGTGCCTGTGTCTGGTTGGTGATTGGACCAGAAGACAGTGGAATACCATTAATGAAACTAACAGAAACAGGCTTAGATTTTGAAATAATAGGTATTTTATTTCAGGTAACAAAGCGTGTATCAATATAGTTTCCACAAGATCCAGTGTCGACCATAGCCTTGGTGGTGATCCTAGTTTGGTCCCACTGTAATATTAAATGAACAAAAAGATAGGGGTTAGAAAAGGAAGTCGTTAATCCTCCCAGCAAGACATGTGAACACCCACCCTCTTTTTTGCGAACAAGGGGACAGGTGCTTATCAAATGATCCGGGGATGCGCAATACATGCAGAGATTTCTGGATGTTCTTCTAGCTCGTTCAGTAGTCGTTAAAGGTGGGCGTATGGTTCCTACATCCATGGGAGTAGGGTCAACGGCCGAATTCCGAGAAGGACTAGACAATGGCATTCCCATCTTTTCAGCCCTTCTTTCTCGCAGTCGTCTGTCGATGTTGATACTAAGTTGTATCAAGGCCTCCAAGGTGCCAGGTAAATCCGCTCGGGCGAGCTCGTCTTTAACAGCTTCCGATAACCCGAGTCTGAATTGAGTTCGCAAAGATGTGTCATTCCACCCTGAATCAAGGGTCCATCTTTTGAACTCAGATACAAAGTCTTCTACAGGTCTCCTTCCTTGTTTCAAGGCCCTCAACTGCATATCAGCAGTACTCTGCCTATTGGGGTCATCGTATAAGAGAGAGTCTGCCCAGGCCCGTGGATCACCCGTCAAGTATGAAATAACGGTACAGACTTTTATTTGATCAGTGGGGTATGTACGAGGCTTTAACAAAAAAAGCAATTGACATGCGTTTTTGAATTCCCGAAATTTTTTCCGGTCGCCTGTAAACACTAGAGGGGGGTTTATTTTAGGTTCAGGAGGCTGAACAGCAGTAAGCCGTGAGAGCTGGGTTACCTGCTGTGTTAAAGTCTGATTCTTTTCTTGTACGTCAGTCAGAGCAAGTATTAACGCTTTTACTTGTTGTGTTAATTGTGTCACTTGAGTGGGTAATTCTGCTGAATCCATTTTTAAGGTTCATTCAATCTGTAACGCTCCTGCGTTTTTGTTATAGGCTGGATTTGCAGCTGCAAAATCTCCACTCAGTAGTCATGTAGAGATGTGTTGAATACCAGATCCAACTCTCCAGGACTCATCACCGTGGGCCTGTCAGCTTCAACATACAGATATATACACACTCAATGAGATGTTCCTGGAGTGATAGGATGTATATGATAGTATGAAGGTGATGTGCTGAAGGGACAGGTGTGAACAGGGACAAGGATGGTAAGCACTTGATAGGTTTGTACAGGAGAGTTCAAGATGGTATTTAGGAATGCAGATAGGTTAGTATCGAGTATGCTAACAGGTGGTGAGGACAGCAGATGACAAATACAGGATAGACTAACCCAGTGCAAGGATAGATGGTAGTAGACAGGAGAGCTAGCAATCTATGCAGCAGTGCAGATGATAGATGGTAGTAGTCTCAAGAGCTAGCAATCTATGTAACAGTGCAGATGATAGGATAGTATGGATAGGTAGTAACAATCCTTAATGCAATAGTATTAGTGTAAGTTATGGAGGTTTCCCCTGCGGGGTACTTATCACTATAGTATAGTAGTAGAAGGGTCCGGTGATGAGGAAGTGATCCAGTAGTGAGATACAGGGATCAGTAGCGAGGTTCGGGTCTGAGGAAGTGATCCTGGTAGCGAGATACAGGGATCTGTAGCGAGGTTCCACAGCGAGACACGCTTGTAAGCATAGATGCAAGGCAGGTTGAACGAACATGTGAGTGAGAACGCCGGCGGTTGAAATAGCCGCTCTGCGGCGCTCAGTGATGACAGCATCGGTCTTAAAGGTGTATGCGCACCTACCAGAAGAGAATGGTGGGACGCATACACGGAATGGAAAGTGGAATAAGGGTACCAGAGGTACCAGAACATTACATATTTACACTAAATGTGATCATCCTGTGATCGCTAGACCCCAGGTTGTCCTGGACTCCTACCTCCGAGATTAGGTCTGGGTCATTAGTGATCAATAGATCCAGGACTGCATTTTCTCTAGTAGGAGAATCCACCAACTGTGACATGTAGTTATCCTGTACGGTTTCCGTGAATAGACGGGCCTTCTGTGAGTGTGCAGTCCCCTCAATGTCGGGATAATTGAAGTCCCCCAATATGATGACTGATCCCAGTTTTGCCACTTTACCCAATAGTGATAAAAATTCCAGCTCTTCCTCCTCCCTTTGGTTGGGTGGCCTATAGCAAAACCCCACAATTACTTTTCCCTTTTCTTCTTCCCTATGGAGTTCTACCCACACAGATTCTAACTCCATACTCATCCCTTCCGTAATATCACTCCTCTCTATCACCCTTACATTGTTCTTGACATAGAGACATACCCCTCCCCTTTTTTTTCCTACCCTTTCCTTCCGGTACACCGAATACCCTTGGATTTTGACCAGCCATTCATGTGAGGGGTCGAATCAAGTCTCTGTTATTCCCACAAGGTCTATGTCATCCTCATGTACTAACATTTCCAACTCATCCATTTTATTAGCTAGGCTTCTGGCATTAGCATATACCCCTCTTAGTTTTGTGGAAGTTAATTGTGAATGGTGATTATGTTTATTCCTGTTTGGTCTGAGGTTTTCCCGCACAGACCCCCCAATTGACCTTATGGAACTACTGTCGCTACTGACTCTACTACTGCCTTCTGTCCTTTGCTCCCTCCTGACTGACTCTACCTCTGAGCCCTCCCCCTCCCCCCCCCGTCTCCTAGTTTAAAAGCCCCACCAACTGTAAAGTAAACAGTAAAATTCATGAAATGATTAGAAGCAGACCATATTCTAAATATTAGGGATGGGCCGAACACCCCCATGTTCGGTTCACAGCAGAACATCTCGAACAGGGAAAAAGTTCTAGCGAACATGCAAACTCTATTAAAGTCTATGGGACACAAACACGACAAATCAAAATTCCTAATTTTAAAGGCTTATATGCAAGTTATTGCCATAAAAAGTGTATGGGGACCTGGGTACTGCCATGGGGGACATGTATCAAATGCAAATGTTTTTTTTTTAAAACAATCATTTTTAAAGGAGCAGTGATTTTAATGATGCTTAAAATGAAACAATAAAAATGAAAATATTCCTTTAAATATTGTGCCTGGGGGGGTCCCCTTCGGCTGCCTGTAAAGTGGCGCATCTGTACGATGTATGAAGCCTGCTGCAGCAATACTGACATTTCTAAAGGAACAAATGTCATTTAAACTTGCTCGTGAACGCCCCCCCCCCCCTCCTGAACCATACCAGGGACCACATGCCCTGCCCACCCCACCCCAAAGCACCTTGTCCCCATGTTGATGGGGACAAGGGCCTCTTCACTACAACCCTGGGCTGTGGTTGTTGGGGTCTGCGGATGGGGGGCTTATCGGAATCTAGAAGCCCCCTTTGATAAGGGGGCCCCCAGATCCTACCCCCCCATGTGAATGGGTATCAGGTACATCGTACCCCTACCCATTCACCAAAAAAAAGTGTCAAAAGTAAGAAACACAGGAAACAGTTTTTGACAAGTCCTTTATTTAAAAAAAATAGTGTCCCTCAATGTAAATCCATTGTCAATCACGATGCCCGCTGGACCTGAAAAAAAAAAAAAAAAAAAAAAATATAAATAATAAACGCTCCTGCCTCTTGGGAGACATCCCGCTGTCTGCCTGACCTGCGCTTTGACAGTTCTTATATAGGCAAGGGGCGGGGCCACCTGGTAATGTCACCTGGTGGCACCACCCCCTTCTGATGTCACACGAGTCAGAAGGGGCGTGTGACACGGCTGACATAAATGGGTGGACCCGCCCCTTGCCTATACAAGAACTGTCAAAGCGCAGATCGGGCAGACGGTGGGACGCCTCCAAAGAGGCAGGAGTGTTTTTTAATTTTTAATTTTTTTTGGGTTCTGGCAGGCGTTGTGATTGATGATGGATTTACATCTATAGGGACACAAATTTTTTATTTTTTAATAAAGAACTTGTCAAAAACTGTTTCCTGTGGTTCTTACTTTTTGTCACTTTTTTGGTAAATAGGTAGGAGTACTATGTACCAGATACCCTTTCACATGTGGGGAATGAACTGGGTTGCCTTGTTAAATGGGGCTTCCAGATTCTGATAAGCCCCCCACCGGCAAACCCTGACAACCACAGCCGAGGATTGTTGGGAAGAGGCCCTTGTCCCCATCAACATAGAGACAAGGTGCTTTGAGGGGGCACCCCAAAGAACCCTCCCCATGTTGAGGGAAAACAGCCTGGTATAGTGCTCTCTTGTCCCCCCCCCTCTTCCCTTACCTGCCAGGCTGCATGCTCGGATAAGGGTCTGGTATGGATTTTGGGGGGTACCCCACGTCGTTTCTTTTTTTTTAATTTTGGCATGCAGTTCCCCTTAAAATCTATGCCAGACCCGAAGGGCCTGATATGAATTCTGGGGGGACCCCACACCATTTTTTAAAAACAATTTTGGCAAAGAGTTCCCCTTAAATCTATACCAGATGCAAAGGGCCTGGTATAAAAAAAAAATTTGGGGTGAGGGGCCCCACTCCATTTTTTTTTATTAATTCTGTCATGGGGTTCCCCTTAAAAGCCATACCAGACCCAAAGGGTCCCCCAAGCAGTTTTCACACCAATTTTTTTTTCATTTACATTTTTTTTTTTAATTCATCTCTCAGCAGGGAAGCCTTAAAGTGGAACTTCACTCTCCCAATCAGCATTGATTATTTTTAATCCTCATGCTGCTAGCATTAGTAAATAAATAGGAAAGTATATTTTAAAGTAATATTTTTTTTTCTTTACATTTCTTCAGTTATTTCCTGGTTTCCTGCCTAGGCAAATGATGTCATACATCCCAGGAGTCTTCAAGAGAGGAGGAGGAGTTTTCTCAGCTAAGAAAAATCTCCTGCATGCATACTTGAGCTAAGGGCAGGAAGTAAATGCTACATGAATCATTTGCCCTTACTTATGATGGCCACGACCAGAAATGCTAGGGGGTGTTTTTCAAAGTTATTTCTTACCAAAATAAAGCATGGAGACATGGACGGTCAGATGCATACAGGTCAGGTGCATGCTTTGGCCAATCATCAGCAGTCAATGCACTGTGAGATTGCAATGCATTATGGGGCACTCATCTACGGGTGAGCAAACACACGAACACCCGATGTTCAAGCCCATCCCTACTAAATCAAAGATGATCAAAGTGATACAAATATAGAGCCTAATGGATCAACGCACTTTGCGTGGATACAGTGTTTCATCGGAATCCACGTGCCCTTGGTTCACATGGATATGGATCATAGTATGATATCTACAATAAAAAATGTAGCAAAATATCAACATGTATTAGAATACAATAAATTCATTACATTATATCTTAGAGAAATGGAGGGCTAGGGAGGGGAGAGAGAAGAACAAATACCATGGGGTGCTTACTCCCCAAAATGTGGCCATTTTATGGGTGTTTCTACTGTTCTAGCGCACCAGGACCGCCAAATATATGAAAGGAACTCAGGAAATTAGATGCATAATTTTTGCCCTAGAAAGCCTGAAGATGCTCCTTGGATTTTAGGCCTATCTGTATAGTTAGGCTGTGAAAAGGTCTCACATATGTAGTTTCGCTATTCTCAGGAGATGAGAATGAGATGAGGAGGTAAAATGTGTTTTGGGGTGTAATTCTAAGTATGCCTATACCATGTTCTAGAAATATCTTATTAATTTACAACTTTATTTAAAAGAATACATTTTCATTTTCATTCTGCATTTTCTACAAACTTGTGCAAAAAAATTAAGTCTTAAAAAAACTCGCCAAGCCTCTTAGAAAATAGCTTGGGGTGTTTGCTTTTCAGAATGTGATCATTTTATGGGCCTTTCTACTGTTCTGGTGCTCCGGAGCCTCCAAAAATATGAAAGAAGTCAGGAAATTAGATGTATAGATTATGACCCTAGAAAGCCTGAGAGTGTGTTTTGGATTTTGGGCCCCTCTTTGTGGCTGGGCTATCAAAAAGTCTCACACATGTGGTTTTCCAATACTCAGGATAAATAGTAGAATGTGTTTTGGGGTGTAATATTAGGTATGCCCTTGCTGTGTGTTAGAACTATCTTAAAGTGGAAGTAAAGGCATTTTTTTTCACTTGTACCAACAGGTAAGCTTATAATATGGCTTACCTGTAGGTACAGTGAATATCCCCTAAACCTGCACAGTTTAGGAGATATTCACACTGAATGCAGCTGGTGATGTCACCAGTGCATGCACTCTGAAGGGACGGCATACCCGTGCCGTCCGTTCAGAGTTCCATGACGCGGTCCATGATGCCATCGGACAGCCAGAGGCTGAGAACCCGGAAGAAAGACCGGGGGAAGATGGAAGCGTTTTCAGTGGTGACAGCGTGCCGCTGGAAGACTTCAAACTAAGGTAAGTATTTCATAATGTGCTAGTATGCGGTGCACATTATGCCATTGTCTTACAGGGTTAAAAAATGTGGTTTAACATATTTTTATGTTCTTTCCTGCATTTTCCAAAAACATATAGTAAAAAATTACATTTTCAAAAGACTTACTATTTCTTTCAGAAAATACCTTGGGCACTTCAGGGACTTAAGAAATATGATACGTAGTCAGGAAATTAGATGTGTAATTGATGCTCCTTGAATGCCCAAAGATGTTCTTTGGATTATAGGTCCCACTATGCATCTAGGTTGTAAATTAAATATCACACATGTGGCACCCCCATACATGTGAATTTAAGTATGCCTATGTTGTGTGTGAGAAATAACTTTTTAAAATCACATTGTAAAAAAATAAAATTGTTCTTAATTTCTTAATTTTTCAAAATATTATGACAAAAAAATTACAACTATAAAAAATTCAACATGCCTCTTACTATATACCTAGGACTGACTGTCTACTTTCCAAAAAAGGGGCATTTTGTGATATTTGTACTGTTCTGGCATTTTAGGGCCTAAAGAAACAAAATAGGCAGTCAGTACATCAGGAATAATCAATTTCAAATATACAGTGGGTATAGAAAAAAAATCACGCCCTTTAAAATAATTTAGGTTTTTTCAAGGGTGCCTTGGCAAAATGCCTAAAAATTGCCCAAAAATGTTATACATGTCAGCAGGTGGATGAAGCCTGCCTTTTAATTACACAAAGCCACAGGTTTTCATTGTGCGCCATTACAACCTTCTAGCTGCCGGCATCCTAACGACCAATGGCATCATCAGTCGCCCGCATAGCATCCTTGTTTGACCCTCCCCTGCCCCTCTCCATTAGCTTTGGGGTCACATTGGCTGATTGATGGAGAAAAGAACCAATGTAATACTAGTCAGTATTTGCTTTGGAAGAATAAGTCACCTCTAACGTTGGGTGTCCTACTTGTGTTAATTGACACACACAGCCCAGCTTGGGATTAAATTAAATAAGAGGATCAATGCGCTACACAGAGGGGTTTGATAGGAGTAAATCAACTCCAAAAAATCAAATAAATAAAAAAATAAAAAATGTGAAAAATAAAAAATAAAGAAAAAGCTGCCAATCTAAATCGGTGTCCCCACCGTGAATTGATACGTGTATGGTGTGAAAAATCGGCGCTAATTCAAATCATAAATAAATGTGATACACTCTGTGACAATAACGATGTCCACCACTGTGGATAGTGCTCTATGTGATTAAACCTGATGCAAAAAATTCGAAGTAAAATCAATCCTCAATATAAAACTGTAAAAGCGAGCCTATACACAAAAGATCTTCAGTGGATGACTCTGAAAAGACTGTGCATAAATAAAGTCCTCAAATAAATAAATAGTGTGTCAATCCCAAGGAAATATATATATATATATATATATAATGCAATCACACAATCAATGCAATCGATGAAAAAGGGCGATGATCAATATAATCGTTAATGACTGATATGTGATGAAAAAATTCCTAAAAATATTTCATAAAACAATTCATATAAAAAGTTGTGTATAAAAATATAAGTATCTGAGAAAATCCCACAGTGTCCAATATACAATCAAAGATGAATGAAATAAATCTTCAAAGGATCAACCAATCGTAAAATATAACATCAATAATCTGGATATCGATCCAGTTTAGGATTGAGCCCACAAGCAAGCCGCACACACGCCTTACTATGGGGACACACAAACAAGAAGGGGAGACAAAAGCGCTAGTGGGGGACCCCAGAAGAGGAGGTTTGGTGCCGCTGTGTACAAAACCATTGCACAGAGCAGGTAGTTATAACATGTTTGTTATTTTAGAAAAAAATAAATGTAAGTAATCCTTAAGTGGTTAAAGTACCTTGTCCATACTAAGCAAAATAAAATGTTTGCTGCAAAGGAGGCACCACAATCATGTGCTGCAATGTTAGGCCAGTTGTGGGAAATAGCTGTGGATATTGCATTATTTATAAATGAATTAGGAAAGGTATGTATACAAATTACATCACTTTGAAAACTACTAATGCCATGGAAAAATATATATTATTTGCTTGGTATTCCATTATTCTGCTAAGGCTAATTCTGATGTCATTTATTTCTTTGCGATGGAGAAGGCACACTGCGGAAGACTGAGGCTTATGATAAACTCTTTGCAGGGTGCTTGTGGGACATAGTTACTGATGTGGTTAATGTACAAGAAGTTTATATTTGTGTAAAACCACATTCTCATCCTGAGTGGCAAGTTCATTGTGCAATGTATTCACAGGCAGAGCAACGGAAAGACATCTGAAACTTCCAGCGCTGTGGGCATTGAGAAGGCAACACACCGCACTGATGCAATTGCTAAAATGTTTAAAAAAGTGCTCTACCCTTATATCACTGTAATTTACCTTTAACACTTTCTTCCCAAATAAGCAGCTTTTGCCCAGGCATTGATGCAAGGTACAAAGTGTACCAAGATGTCTTGAGTATTTTCCCACTTTCCATATGTTATGTCTCCAATCTTCCCTGCTATCACTCACCTTAAAGGAGAAGTATGGCCAAAGTTCTTCAGGCCATACTCAGTTTTGCACTCCTGTGACCCAGATTCAGCCGACACTGGGTTAAAGTTGGTTGACTCCGCAGGGATCCATACAATAAGGTTGTGAGCTTGTTTGCTTGACTGGGAGCTAGCTCATCTCTCAGTGTGCTTCTGAAGGCCTTAGCCTACCCCCTCTACAGCGCTTCGGGCAGTTCGGAAAACGGGCTCATGCCCATTTTCAAAGTGCCTAAATCGGCGTGTACATCACATATATAAATCAGCAATTACGTCAAAATACATATTGTGCTAACTAGCTTGGTAAGCAATACAGATGTTCCCTGTAACTTTTTATCTACAGTATGGCAATTAAAATTCCCGGTTTCACACTTATCTGTATTCTCATTAGTTACTGGGACTAAGAATCCACCATTTTGTTTTGCTAATTTATTTGTCATTTTAGAAGGCTTTACAGGTAATGTCACATTCCCCCCTTTGATGCTATTGTAGGCAGAGTTTGAGCGGAGACTAAGCATCACATAGCAGCATTGAAAAACACTGAATTTAGAGGGGAAACCTCTGGGACATGGGAAGTTATGGTGGTTCTGGTTCGTCCTACGGAGCTAATGGTTAGTACTTCCACATGGCCATTACATGGGCCGCTGCCTTCCTCTCTACAGTGGCCTCAATAAAACCTTGAATCATCCTAGTCACAAGGGGAATTAGGCAAGTAAGGAAAATGTAGGCAGCCAGTATTGCTATTGCTACCCCTAACATGGCTTTTAGCCCACTTGCATTTGGGAACCAATCCAATCCCTAAACCAACTGCCAGCATTAAACTCATTTCAGGTCTGTACAGGTATGTGAGCTAGCTTTTCTTTTTTTTTTTTTTTTCTTTGCAAACGTCTCCTTTATTGGCTTTGATGATAAAAAAAGGCTGTAGTAACTTCTGTATACATGCCCTTAAGCAAGGGAATCTGCATTGATATGCACAACTTAAGATTTAACAAGTTATAGGCCTACAGTTGGCGCTGACCATTTTCTGAGGGTAGTACACGTGTGGCATTCACTGACCTAGTACATCTAATAAATCAGAACTGAGATGTAGAATTCATGTATAGCCAAGCACAACTGGGTTGTATCCTACTGCACAGAAAGTTGGTCAGTTTTTACTTGTCCCTAGTGTATACACACTAAACATTTTCTGCATAAAATAGAAAGCCCCATATGGAGCAATGCATAAGACAGAATCCAAGTAGATAAGACTATAGCTGGCACCTCTTTAGGCCCGTTTGTCAGTGGAAGTGCATACTCCATAGAAGTCTGTCAAATAATGACAAGACAGCTTACCTCCCAATCCTTACACGTACAGACTAGTTATGTAGTCTTTACACTCAGTGAATACATCACTAGATTACAGTTATCCATACAGACACCACTACAGGGCACCTTGTACAATTTTATTAGTGTCAAAAATATAGCAGAGAAACAGGAATAAAGATTTCACAAATAAAACATAACAGATAAAGAGGGCAGGAAGCAGGACAAAGCTCAGTCATGGGACTCCCCTAGTGTGTGTTTGTCAAAGAGGTATTCAGCCATGCCATTTTGTGGGGCTCCCATCTTGCGCAGGTTGGTCACATGATCACCAATCTCCTTTATGGATTTCACTTGCTCATCCAAGTAATGGGTTTCCAAGAAGTCACAAAGATAAGGGGCATTGCGATCTGTAGCCAATTTGTGCAGATCCAAAAGGGACTGGTTGACATTTTTCTCCAGCTGTAGAGCACATTCAAGAGCCTCCAAACCACTGCCCCACTCATCACGGTCTGGCTTCTTCACATCCTGCAAAAATATCCTCCCTCCGCGTTGGTTCTGCATCTTCATAAGTTTCTCTGCATGCTCACGTTCTTCATGGGATTGGTGCAGAAAATATTTTGCAAAGTTCCTCAATGCCACATTGTCATGATCAAAGTAATAAGACATAGACAGGTACACGTAGGATGCGTACAGCTCCGGGTTGACCTGCCGGTTGAGGGCGGCCTTCGCAGTCCTGGTGGAAATTCTGGCGAACCTAGGAGTTCATGGTGTCCAATGGCGGGTTCCGTTCAATCACTGTTGAAGCGCCAACCCAATAATCTCTATAACGAACGAGGCGAGCAGTCTTTGAGCTAGCTTTTCTATCTTGTCTGTAGTCTCTTTGATTGCTTTTCCATGGTCATCAATCTTCAGACAGCAATTACTTAGATTAAACTTACCACACACCCTCCCTCTGCAGCTAGCAGGTAGTCTAAAGCAAACCTATTCTGGTAAATACCGGTACGCAACTTAGTTCCTTTGGGGCCTACTTTAGTAGTTTTGATACACGGGTTGCAGGATTTGCTCTCCCCCCCTTACAGGTATGGCCAGTATTATTACTATGGCTACCAGTAAACTTATTAAAGTATTTCTAACAAACATCATATCGGTAAATATTCCCAGCTATGGCTGTGCGTTGACTAGTCAGCTTCCCGGTGTGACTGGAGCAGAGCCAACAGATATCAGATGTCCTTTTTTTTTTGCCGTGCATTGACCCAACAGCTTCTAGGTATGTGTTGGGAGCAGGGCTGCAGTCCAACTATCTTCTGCCATGCACAGGCCTGACAGCTTCCAGGCATGTGTCAGGAGCAGGACTGGAGTTCTTCCCTCTAATTTCTCTGGTCAGTTTTAGCTTTAACGGATATTGAGGGTCTACTGGAGTCTGTGTGGTCAGCAGCTCGCTTTACCGTGGAGTAGAGTATCCAGGGGGTCACCTCGACCACCCTAATGGCTGTGGGAGTTAAAAGCAGAACAGTATAAGGACTAGGGATCAACCGATTATCGGCAACACCGATATATCGGGGGCCGATATGCACTTTCCCCAATATACCAGAATCGGCCTCTTAAGTTACCGATATTGCCGATATTTTCATGACGTCATTGCGTATGTTGCCCTGCATACGTTCTGCCTTCTAAGACCGCCTCCCATGCCTGCGCGGCCCATACGTGACGTCATTTCACCGCGCTGCACACGCGCTCTGCCTTAAGACCGCCTCTCACGCCCACAGCCTCGTGTGCAGCCAGCTGCAGTCCGGTCTGGTCTCGGTGCTCACGGTGCCAGCCATCCACCCACAGGCCCTGGCCTCAGCCAATTACCACAGGGTGCCAGACATCCGACCCACAACAGAAAAGGGTGCCAGGCCAGCATCCAGTCACTCACCCCACAACAGGGTGCCAGCAGCCAGCCAACCACCCCACAACAGGGTTCCAGCGAGCAAACCACCAGCCACCCAGATGACACCAAGTAAGCCACCCACCACCGTGACCAGTGTTCCATCCAACCAGCCAGCCACAACAGGCCAGGGTGAGTGACACCAAGCCAGCCACCCACACAACAGGGTGACCCCAAGCCAGCCACCCACCACAGTGTTCCAGGAAGCCAGCCACCCACCACAGTGTTCCAGCAAGCAAGCCACCTACAACAGGGTGACACCAAGCCAGTCACCCACCACAGTGTTCCAGCAAGCCAGCCACCCACCTAAGTGTTCCAGCAAGACAGCCACTCACAACAGGGGGACACCAAGCCAGCCACCCACCCCAGTGTTCCAGCAAGCCAGCCACCCACAACAGGGTGACACCAAGCCAGTCACCCACCACAGTGTTCCAGCAAGCCAGCCACCCACAACAGGGTGACACCAAGCCAGCCACCCACCACAGTGTTCCAGCAAGCCAGCCACCTACTACAGTTTTCCAGCAAGCCAGCCACCCACAACAGGGTGACACCAAGCCAGCCACCCACAACAGGGTAACACCAAGCCAGCCACTCACCACAGTAATCCAGCAAGCCACCCACCCACAACAGGGTGACACCAAGCAAGCCACACTGCCAGGCATCAGCCACTGACCCACAACAGGGTGACAGCAGCCAGCCACCCCACAACAGGGTGCCAGCAACCAAGTCACCCACACTGCCAGGCATCAGCCACTGACCCACAACAGAGTGACAGCAACTCAGCAAGCCACCCACACTGCCAGGCATCAGCCACCGACCCACAAGGGTGCCAGCATCTCAGCAAGCCACCCACACTGCCAGGCGTCAGCCACCGACCCACAACAGGGTGACAGCAGCCAGCCACCCCACAACAGGGTGCCAGCAAGCAAGCCACCCACACTGCCAGGCATCAGCCACTGACCCACAACAGGGTGCAAGCAAGCCACCCACACTGCCAGGTGTCAGCCACCAACCCACAACAGGGTGCCAGCAAGCCACCCACACTGCCAGGCATTAGTCATCAACCCACAACAGGGTGCAAGCAAGCCACCCACACTGCCAGACGTCAGCCACCAACCCACAACAGGGTGCCAGCAAGCCACCCACACTGCCAGGGCATCAACCACCAACCCACAAGGGTGCCAGCAAGCCACCCACACTGCCAGGCGTCAGCCACCGACCGACCCACAACAGGGTGCTAGCAAGCCATTTTCTTTTACTTTTTTGTGTCTTTCAAATTTAAATGGAGATGGATGAGGAGAGAAAAAGTAAAAGTGTGGTCTGGGACTATTTCTCGTCTCAACCTTCTCCAGGAAAAGCAGCAGTGTGCAACACATGCACAAACAATATAAGGATTGGGATCAGTAACTGCAAAAAAAACAAAAATACGTCAAATCTTTGGGCCCATCTAAGAGTTCATCATATTAAATCATATCATGCAGCACAGAAAAAACAAAATGAATATCAATGTGATTTTGAAATACCTCCTCCACTATCCCAGGCAACAATAACAGATGTTTCAGAAAAAAAACAGGTGTTACAGTCTAGATTCAGATGGAAGATCCCAACTGCTGGACAGAGTAATCACAGAGATGATTGTCACTGATAACTAGCCATTTACAATGGTGCCTGACTCAGGATTTAGGCAGTTGATGTCCATACTCGAGCCAAGCTACACACTGAAGAGTGAGAAGCATTATCGAACCAAAATTCTGGCAAAGATTCACCAAAAGGTTGTTGAGAAAGTAAAGGCTATGCTGCAACCAGAAAATGCTGGCAACTCACTCTCATTCACGACTGACTGCTGGTCGTCAGGACAAACAGCGTCAGAGTCACTAATGATTCTTACATGCCACTTCATTGACAGCGGATGGACAAAAAGGCAATTGGTGTTGAATACAAAAGTGATGCAAAAATCCCACACTGAGTACAGTAGAGAATGTTTCTAGGCATGTTGCCTAGCCTTTTTTCTTGCAGTTTTGCACTGACTGCTGTAGTTGCAGTGAGTGCCCTACTGCAGAGGTAGTCCACTTACTCCATTACAATCCACTGTGTAGCTGTTGTCTAGCTTTTTTTCTAGCAGTTTTGCACTGACTGCAGTAGCTGCAGTGAGTGCCCTACTGCAGAGGTAATCCACTGACTAGCTGTTGCCTAGCTTTTTTTCTGGCAGTTTTGCACTGACTGCTGTAGTTGCAGTGAGTGCCCTACTGCAGAGGTAGTCCACTGACTCCAGTCCAATCCACTGTGTAGCTGTTGTCTAGCTTTTTTTCTAGCAGGTTTGCACTGACTGCACTGCAGTAGTGATTTAAAATTATTGCAGTAAGTGAGTGCACTACTGCAGCAGGTTATTATGCATGAAAGTGATGTGAAACTGATGTCCCTGCAAGTGCACTTTTCCTATTAGTTTTCATGCGGTTAAGGTGTGAAGAACGAGCCCTTAATGTTAAAAATGTTAATAAATAAATATTAACATGTTTATTAAAAGATTTGTGTTGAAATTTGTGTTTATTTTGCAAAATTTTAAATGTGTAGAAATATTGGCCTATACCGATATGCGATCGTCAAAATATCGGTATCGGCAACGAAAAACCGATATCGGTCGACCACTAATAAGGACCTCTCTATTTTTACCCTAAGGTGGTTGTGTTCCACTCTTTCACCCATATTGTATCTCCTGGCACAAAGGGATGGACTGGGTTTAACAGACTTATTGGGAGTTTTTCCTGGACCCATTTCCCTATATCCTGCATATTCTCCCCTAATTTCTGTAACAGTTCACGGTTCACCACTCCCCCTATCTGGTGTAAGTCTCCCTTGATGTCTTTTATGATGGGTGGGGGCCTACCATATAGTACTTCAAAAGGGGACAATTTTGTCCTCTTTGTTGGAGTACTCCAAATTCTCAGCAGAACAATGGGCAGCATCAAGGTCCACTTCATTTGGGTTTCCTGACAGGGTTTGGCCAGTTGCGATTTCAGGGTACGATTCATCCTTTCCACTTTTCCAGAGCTTTGAGGTCGATACATGGTATGTAGTTTCCAAGTGATCTTGAGTGCTGTTGCTAATTTCTGGAGGCTAATTCTTACCCGCTGTGCTCCAGTGGCTACTGTCTCACTAGCAGTGGCCCTCGAGCCGGAGCTGTACAGTAGCCAGTCTGCATGCTTCCAGCTATTCTGCTGGCACGTCTACCTGCACAGACTACTGGACTGATCATATGTGCTCTTACCCCGCCGGGCTCCAGTGGCTACTGTCTCACCAGTAGTGGTCCTTGAGCCGGAGCTGTAGGAGAGGCCTTCCTCCGCACGTCAGGCTCACCAATCAGGTACATGACACCAGCCTTGGCCGGTGTCACATACCTGATTGGTGAGCCTGACGTGCGGAGGAAGGCCTCTCCTACAGCTCCGGCTCAAGGACCACTACTGGTGAGACAGTAGCCACTGGAGCCCGGCGGGGTAAGAGCACATATGATCAGTCCAGTAGTCTGTGCAGGTAGACGTGCCAGCAGAATAGCTGGAAGCATGCAGACTGGCTTGGCTTGGCTAAAGACAGACTGTGGATATACAGCAGGAAGCAGGTGCCAAAAGATGCAGAGCTGGACTGAAGGAGTTGTAGCAGGCTGGAAGACCTAGAAGCAGGCTCAGAGGAGCCGGGTCGGTAACAGATGGACAGATCAGGCATATACGGCAGACAGCAGCGTAGTCGGGTCACAGGCAGAATCGGCAATGGATGCAGGATCAACAGGTGCAGCAGGCAGAGACAGAATCTGAGATGAAGCCAGGGGTCAGGACAAGTAGCAGACAGGAATAGTCGGGAGCAAGCCGGGTCAAAATCAGAGGTTGAACGCAGGGACAAACACAGAACGCTGTAGACCAAACAGCAATTAGCCAGTGCTGAAGCTCTGTTTAAGTAAGCTGTTTGGTGCCAGCCTTGGTGACAGATGCGCGTTCGCACATCCGCGCAAGCTGTGCGCATGTTTGCCCACATCTGTTCGGCTCATTCTTGGCTGGCGCATGCGCATACGTG
The DNA here is from genome assembly GCF_965119305.1 of Pelophylax lessonae. Lineage (NCBI taxonomy): Eukaryota > Metazoa > Chordata > Amphibia > Anura > Ranidae > Pelophylax > Pelophylax lessonae. The sequence continues at coordinate 597,651,866 of NC_138769.1, forward strand.
TGCTGCTAGAAACAGCATCTGTACTATGGCAAGGCCTTTCCTAACAGCCAGGCCCTTGTCTGAACCTATAGATGAGGGGACTCCATATTTAAGGATGATTTCATGGAGCAGGCATTTAAACACTTCTTTTGTAGTGTCATTTCGTGTGGGCCTCTTCCTAGCTGGAATAGGTGCAGACAGCCACCAGCAAATATTTGTATCCTCCTAAGGGAGGAATGACAGTGGAGTCAATCAGTATTTCTTACATCGGTGAGGCTCCTGTATTCCGGGAGTTGGTACAAGCCCTTGTCTGGGGTTGTTTTGGGTACTTCCTATGAATCTGCTGGCTGCAGCTTGTGCCATTGTGGGTAGCCGGGGGAATATAAAAATGTCTCTCTAGGGCCTTTTCAATGGCTATTTTGCCAATGTGTGTTTCCTTGTGGAATTCCATCACTAACTCAGTTCCATCCTGCAGCTGGTACCACTGGTCTTCCCTGTACTTTCCAGGTTCAGTCTCTTATTCTTAATCTGCTTTTGTGTAGATTGGATCCAATTCATAGAGTGGTACTGGGTACAGGAGGGCCTTTATCTGTTGTGGGGCCTGCTGGAATGCTGCATCACTGGCTGCTCGGACTGTTGTCCTATTGCCTCTAGCTACCTGGGAGTCTACCTTCTGAAAGCCTCTACAGTGGATCACTGAAACTTAAGAGGGGGCCCATACTGCTTCCAAGAGTTCCAGTATTTCTGTACCATATTTGATGCTCTTCCCTCCGGATGTAATGACCCCTCTTTCCTTATACAGGGCTCAGTGAGCATGGAGAGTCAGGAAGGCATACTTTGAGTCCACATAAACATTCAGTCTTAGTTCGGCAGCGAGTTGTAATGCCCTGGTTAGTGCAATTAGTTCAACTTTCTGAGCAGAGGTTCCCTTTGGTAAATCTCCTGCCTCTATCACTGTCTCCTGTTTAACCACTGCAAAGCCATTATAGTGGATCCCATCCTATACAAAACTGCTGCCATCAGTGAAGTACTCAACATCTGACTTTTCCAAGGCGCTGTCTTTCAAGTCTGGCCAACTTACATAGACTTCATCCATTACCTGAAGGCAGTCATGTACCTGAGGTTCTGGTGAGGTGGGAAGCAGAGTGGCTGGGTTTAGGGTATTACCAGTCCCTAATTGAATTTGAGGATTTTTACACAGCATTGCCTGGTATTTGACCATCCAGCTGTTAGTGAACCAGTGATTTCCTTTGTAATCCATTAATGCCTGTATCTGGTGTGGGACTCGGACATAGGTTTCCTGACCTAGTGATAGCTTGTCAACTTTTGCCACCAAGAGGGCTGTTGCTGTGACGGTCCACAGGCAAGGTGGCCAACCCTGTGCTACAGTATCCAGTGGTTTCGAGAGGTATGCCACAAGGCGTTGCCATGATCCCAGGTACTGTGTCAGGACTCCCACTGCTATTGTTCTTCCCAAAGAAACGTTTCTCTCTCTCTCTCTTCCCCCTTTGTGAATTTATACAGAAGCCTGGCTTTGGCGGCAAAGTCTGGTATCCAAATCCGACAGAATCCTGCTGCTCCCAGGTTGGAGCAGGGATCTGGCAAACAGCTTCTTTCCTGCTCTTTCTTAACTGTCTCTGGCCTTGTGACACCCTAAATCCCATGTATTTTACAGTCTCTTGACACAATTGATATTTTTTTCTAGATACTTTATTAATTGCTTCTCAGAGTAGCTGCAACAGTTAACTTGTTCGCATTACTTTTTTTATTGTCAGTGCCTCTGCTAACATGTCCACTTTCTGTTTCATTCTACAGTCGGATTCGCTCTTCGTTTCCAATCTGTAACCCACCCAATGGGGTCACAGCTGTTTTGTTTTTTTTCTAACTCTTCCACATACTTTAAACCTGCTTGGCTTATTCTGTGTCTCTCCTCTGCATTGAAAAGAGCCAGTAGGAGCTACTGGCAGTCCGCCAAAGTGGGGCTATAAGTCTGATATTACTGAGTGGAATAAGTCTGTCAAAGCTGAGTTGAAAAATGAGGCAAGAGTTTGGTTTATGGCATCGGGAGTCTTTGGGGTAGAAATGGACATTTGACCTGTGCGCCCACTGGTCGCTTCTGTGGCCATTTTTATCCTACTTATGATGAGAGTGTCAAGCCCAGGAGTACAACTTTGGGTATATACACTGCGACTGAAGACTGACGGGTTCTTGTCATCTTTCTGTGAAACATAATGACTTAAAATTGATTCCCCCAGTCTACAGGGTGGGGCATCAGTGCTTGCCCTCTGCTCATACCTGTATGGGGGAGGCTGTACAAATGATTTCTCAGTTAAACATACAAACATTTTCTACAAAGGCTTCTATCCTCCATATACAGTACCACTTTACAAAACTTTAACCTTAATTTGATTACTTATCTCCCCTAATATTAAACTCACATAGACCCTCAAACATAAGTAGCAAGACTTATGTTACAAATCAGCTATACTTAGCTTTACCTTTCCATCTTAATTCAGGTAACATTGTCACATTTACTACAGAGAAAACAAAATGCATTCAACATCTTCATACAAGCAACATTTCTTCATCATTAGTTACCTAACTGAACAAAAAGAGCTCAATGCGTTCACACATACTGTATCTTGTGCTTGACGCAGAGTTATCGCTTAGCTTCGGCAAAACATTTACGCTTGCGTTGAACCTCCGCAGAAAAATCAGGGAACACCGCAATCCATCCGTTGCCAAAGGGGATATTCCCCTTCTCCCGAGCCAGGCGGAGCACCGCATCCCTGTCCCGGTAGTTGAGGTGCTTCGCTATGAATGTACGGGGGGTGCCGCTGGAGTAGGGGGCCTGCCGGACATGCGGCGAGCCCTCTCAACCACAAATGTAGAGGAGAAGGCCTCCCGTCCATAGGTGGATATTAGGAGTTGTTCCAAAAAGGAGGGGGGTCGGCTCCCTCAGCCAGGCCAATAAACCGAAGATTACTGCGGCGAAGCCTGTTTTCTATATCATCCTGCTTCTGAAGGAGCTGGTTTACCTGCAGCTGCAAGCGTTCAGAGGAGACCTGGAGTGGGGGAGGGAGTCCTCAACACCACTGATGCGATGCTCAGCTTCAGACACTCTCTCTCCCGGAGCTGCTGGAGATCCTGCCTAATCAGGGAGACATCTACTTTCACTTCCTCTATCTTCGAGGTAAGAGTAGTTTGACAGAGAGTTATAGCCTCAAGGACCTTGGCTGTGTCCGAGGCGGCCGCTCCCCCCTCCCCGGCGGCTCAGTGCCATCTTGGGTAGCAGTCTTACTGTCCGGGCGGCGGAACTTGTCCAATTTTGCGGCCGCTTCCGACGGCTTCTTTGGGGGAGACATCTCCAGCAGGTTCACGGCAGGCAGAGGGACAGGGAGCCGTGGAAGCAAGGGTAAGGCTGTACAGGATAAAAGTCCGGCGGAGCTCAGATCACCAGCGTCCTTGTTCATGCCGCTCCAGGCCACGCCCCCACACATACTGTATCTTACGTTATTGCAGTTTTACAATCTGAGCGGTCAGCTCATCGTTTTCAATATTCAAACAAGTTTCATTGCTCTGAAACCTCTACAATCCAAATACCAATGCTTTTTTCATTTGAATATCAGTCTATCACCCAATTTATCAAACAAAAACAGAATATAAGTCTAAGTCATATCCCAAGATTCTGTCAATTATTATATCATTTAGTTCAGGTGTATCCATGGCAGTGGTGTATTTTGGTTTTGCGCTGCCCTAGGCCTGACTAAACTTCTGCAACCCCTAATTTAAATATGACCCACCCCTTCCTACAAAGGCCACACCCCTTCATGTTTATGACCCGTTCTGTCATCTGTAAACCACAGACCACAACCACAACCACAGTGTATCAGTGCCCATCAGCGTAGCCTCATCAGTTCCCATAAGTTCAGCCTCATCAGTGCCCCTCAGTGCAGCCTCATTACTGCCCATCAGTGCAGCCTCATCAGTGCAGCATATCAGTGTAGCCTCATCAATGGCCACCAGTGCAGCCTATCAGTGCCGCCTAAGATATTTGGACTTGTGTTTGCTGCCACTGATTGTAATTATAGGAATATTTCACTTATTTGTATAATGACTAGGAAGTCCAGAGTCATTATACAAATAAGTGAAATAATCAGTGGCAGCAAACACAAGTCCAAATATCTTATAAGATAGGAATAATCTTACTAACCCAGTGACATATTGTGATTGCACATATATAGTGAGCAGGTCCAAAATATTATAACCATCATATACAATTAAAAGTCTTAATTGTATAAGATGCAATTCAATATGCTCGCTCAAGGACAAGGATGTTTAAAGAAATGAAATTAGATTATTGACATGACGCCTGCCATACCTGGGGGCGGAGGAGAGTAGGTGGAGCATTAGGCTGCAGTGCCACACTTATTAGCATTGGGGGCCATCAAACCAGTTGTATTAAGTGTGGTTGGTGGCCTGCGTTCTGTTCGAATGTCCCCATTCGCCGGTTTTATCATACCGGCAGGTAGCAGTGTGAGTGCTTTCTGTGGGTGCCAGATTGATTTGCCTCCTGGATCCTGCCCTCTGGTCCAATTCGCCCCATAAGACTGACACTATCCTAAAAGTGTAGCGCAAGCCAGCGGGGACCCTTTTCGTGTGGGAACCGGGAGGAGGCTGTTCTTTCTGTGTGGAGTGCAGCTTTTTTGCTGCCCCCCTGTAAAGTGTCGCCCTAGGCCTGGGCCTTGTTGGCCTAGGCCAAGATACAGCACTGATCCATGGGTTTAATTACTACATCATTTCCCATTATAATATATGGGAATTGCATCACTGGTCTTACTTTCTACCCTGATCGTAATGTAATAGGGGAATACACCACTGTGGAGTCAGGCGATGAGGTACTTGCCACACCCTTATCTTCCCTTCCAATTTATTCTCCTCTTGCTCCCTGTTCCTCTCCTGCACCATGCTGGCTATCTGGGAGTTGTTGTTCTACTTGTTAAACAGGGGCGGGGCATTCATGTGTGGGCATAGACGCAGTACTATTTGGTCTTATATCATCCTCTTTCTATAGTGGCAGAGAGGAGTATACTGCATCATAACTAGCTGGGGAGGGTCCAGGGGCTGTGGGAACATTGCAAAATTCCTGTGGGGGCTCAGGAGTATATCCCAGAGCATACAGCAACCAATTTAGTCCTCCCTCCCTCAAATACTTTACACCCCACTCTGGATTCCCTGAAAACCATGGGAATGCTTCTCTGTCCCCCGAACACAATCCCTGCACCATATTCATGTGGAACTCATCATTTGCTCCATCCCGTGGAAAGGGACAATTCTTCACACCATGTTTCTAAATTATCAATCAATGAGTCTACATATCAATCATACCAGGGAGAGATTCTCATAACATACTCTTAACATGTTAATTTTAAATTTTTTATTATATTTAAATTCCTATGTCAATTGCTCCGCTCTCTTTCTTTTTCTTTATAATATTACTTATTACTTATTATGCGGAGGCTTATGTACATTGGGCAGAGGTCCCTTGCCAGGGACTTTACCCATCTTAAAGCAGAGCAGCAGTTAAGAAAAGCATATGCGCAGTAGGGGTTTTTGGCGCCGCTTGATGACGTCAGCGGGCGCCATATTTAAAAACCCTTCAGATGTCAGTAGAGTGTGTAGAATACACACTCTGCTATAGGAAGTCGGTTCTGCTGTTCCTGATCCCTTACAAGCGATTTTTGCCTGCTGCATCTGCTGCTACTCTGCACTGAGCCCACCCAGGTTTCCTGGTGAGTACTTTGACCCCAGGATTTTGGGAGTTTGCTCCCCCCCCTCTTTTCTTCCCTCTCTGATCCCGTTGTCCGGCTCATCCCTGCAGGTCAGCGCCAGAATGGAAGCCTCTCCGCCCTCCGGTGGTCAGCCCGCCCTTAACAGGTATGCAGGGCTTGCGGTGTGTAGAGAGGGAGGATTGGGGCATTATTTATGTCCCTGGCTCCCTGTTTGTCTTGCTCTATTCCTTACAGCCCTCCTAGGTCGGATGTTCAGCACTGCTCACGCAGGAATGAGCATCGCTCAAGATCCCCATCAGGCTCCCAGCATCGGGGGAAGGCGTCTGCCTCAGCTGGCCCCTTGCAACATCCAGAGAGAGTGGGTTGTTGGGGTTGTGGTGCACATGTCCCTGAAGAAAAGTCGATGTGGGACAAGTGCTTCTCCCAGGCTGCGGGAGAGAGGGACAATTAAGCCCAAAGACTGGAGGCCCTAGTGAAGAGGGTCGTCAAGGATTCCCTGGCAGAATTGGGAGTAGGTCGGGCGCAGAGCCCAGAAGTGACTCTCCAAGCCCTCCCCCTGGAAGAGCACAGCCTAGGGAGGATCCTGAAACCTCTCAGCCTAGTCTCCCGTCAGCCTTCCTGTCAGATAGTGACTCGGATTTGGAGGACCCTTGCTTGGAATTCGAGTATGCTCTCGTCCCCTCCTTGGTGAGGGCGGTAAGAGAGACCCTGAATTGGGAAGATCAGGCTGTTTCTCCGCCAAAGCAGAAGAAATTCTTCAAACAGCTCTGCAAAGAGCGACTTAACTTCCCCTTTCTAGGTGAATTGGGGGACATTATTACGGAGGAGTGAAATAAAGTGGAAAGGAAGAACTCCATGCTTTCCAAAATGTCCTGGCTATATCTTTTCAAGGAAAAAGATATAAAACATCTAGAATCTCCTCCCTTGGTGGACGCCGCAGGTATGAGGCTGGTCAAACATGTGACCCGTCCACTAGAAGATACAGCCTCCTTTAAAGATCCTCTAGACAGAAGAATGGATTCTGATCTTAAGAGAATCTATCTGACTGCAGGAATGGCGTGCAAGCCGGCACTGGCCTTGGCCGCAATGCCCAAAGCGATGGAGTTATGGTCCGACTCAGTGGATGAGTCCTTTCAGAGTGTTTCTGGGGAGGCTGCCAGAAGTTCCCCAATTCAGGAACTTAGGATGGCTTCGTCTTTTCTGGGGGAGGCATCTATTGACCTTATCTGTCTGTTGGCCAGGGTTATGCTGTCCTCAGTGATGGCCAAGAGGGCTCTGTGGCTTCCCCCTTGGATGGCTAACCCAGCTTCCAAGCAGGTCTGGTGTCGTATTCCCTTTGGGGGTTCCTCCCTCTTTGGGAATAAGCTGGATGAGGCTATAACCCGGGCTACAGGCTGCAGGTCTGGTTTTCTCCCTCAGGATCTACGCCCTCTCAATCCGAAGAAGGGGCAGCCCAGGAGGTATGTTCTGGATCGTGCCAGGGAAGCACGCACCTATAGACCTGGCAGAGAGTTTGGTCGTAACTGGAGATCAAGACAAACCTCCTCTCTGAAACCCTCAAAGAGTGTCCCTTCTGGCGACCGTGATGCGACCAAGTCCTTTTGAGATTGGGCCCACTCAGGCATGTCGGGTGGGGGCTCAGTTGTTACACTTCTGGCATGTCTGGGCAGCCTCAATCCGGGACCCCTGGACTGTCAGGATAGTCTCAGGCGGGCACAAGTGGGCCTTCAGCGAAGCACTAAGACCGAGATTTCTTCCTACCTCTCTGCCACCCTTAGGAGAGAAGCGCCAGGTACTATTTTCTTACATAGAGTCTCTGGTGTCTCAAGGGGCTGTCATCTCCGTACCAGAACCAGAGCGCGGCCAGGGAATCTATTCCCCTCTTTTCTTGGTACAAAAAAAAAATATATCGTGGAGACCAGTCATCGATCTGACCTTCCTAAATCGATTTATCAGAAAGGAAAGGTTCAAGATGGAAACTCTTCTTTCTATTCAACAGGCGGTCCAACCAGCAGACTGGATGGTGTCCATAGACTTAACCACTTGCCTACAGTGCACTTTCACCCCCTTCCTGCCCAGACCGATTTTCAGCTTTCAGCGCTCTCACACTTTGAATGACAATTACTCAGTCATGCAACACTGTACCCATAAAAAATTTGTGTCCTTTTCTTCACACAAATAGAGCTTTCTTTTGATGATATTTAATCACTACTGGGTTTTTTATTTTTTGTGCTATAAATAAAGAAAGACTGAAAATATTGTGAAAAAATGCATTTTTCTTTGTTTCTGTCATAACATTTTGCAAATTAGTCATTTTTCTTCACAAATTTTGGCCAAAATTTATACTGCTACTTATCTTTGGTAAAAATAACCCAAATAAGTGTATATTATTTGGTCTTTGTGAAAGTTCTAGAGTCCACAAGTTATGGCGCTAATCATTGAAAATTGACCTTACTTGATCACACCTGATGTACTGAAGGCCTATCTCATGTCTTGAGACACTAAAAAGTCAGGAAAGTACAAATACCCCCCAAATGACCCCTTTTTGGAAAGTAGACATTCCAAGGTATTTAATAAGGGGCATGGTGAGTTTTTTGAAGTTGTAATTTTTTCCCATAATTCTTTGCAAAATGAAAATTTTTTTTTTTTTTTTTTTTTACAAATTGACATATTAACAGGTTATTTCTCTCACACAGCATATATATATACTTGCAACTACACCCCAAAACACATTCTACTACTCCTCCTGAGTATGGCGATACCACATGTGTGAGACTTTTTCACAGCCTGGCCACATACAGAGGCCTAACATCCAAGTAGCACCGTCCGGCATTCTAGGAGCACAAATTACACATATAATTTCCTGACAACCTATCGTACTTTTGAAGGCCCTGGAGCACCAGGACAATGGAAACCCCCATAAAATGACCCCATTTTGGAAAGCAAACGCCCCAACGTATAATTTTTGAGGCATAATGAGTCTTTTGAACGTGTCATTTTTTTCCACAAGTTTTTGGAAACTGTGGAAAGAAAATGAAAATGCATTTTCTCTTACGTCCTCCGACAGTCGCCGCCCACTCACAAGTCTTCACCAATGGGTATTGACCTTTGCTCCGCAGGAGTAGCTAGGCAACAAGAATTGTTAATACAAAGCTTTTAACATAGACACACCCCTAGGGGCTGTCCCCTCAGTCAATACCTCCCTGCACCAGCATTCCCAACTCAGTTTGACTTTGCCTAGCTTAGGAGTAGCTGGCTATCCTGTGCTGGGGCTCAGTCTCAGCCTTCTACCCTTTCTTTGATTTTATTTCAAGTATTTTTCTCTTTTCTTTACTAGCTGTTATTTTGTCAGCCTTAGTTTAGGGATCTTCTGATGAAGAATCATCATGCGGAGCTGGGTCTCGGACTGGCCGCCCTGCATCCCAGGGCTGATAGCCAGATGGATCCCCAGCCTGCCATCGAGCGTTCAGCTTAGGTTTTACCCTGGCACATTAAACGACCCATCCCTGTTCGCTGCAGGGATGCTGCCTGTGAGGTGGCTACCTCACTGGACGCCATGACTGCGGTCCACAAGCGTCCTGGCTGCGGCACTCCCTGTCTGCCCTGATAGCGGTTTGTCGCTGGAGACGGCTCCCCACGCCATCTGGTACGGTAAGCACCTTCTGTGTGGGGACCTTTCTGTATGGGTGTCAGTCTGTGGCTGTGTATTACCCTCTATGTCTGTGTAACTGCGGGCTCCCTGTCAGATCCCTGTGTGGCTGCATGCCTGTGGGCTGCGAGGGGGGGCCATCCTGCTCTGCTGTTTTCTTATGCTCTGGGTGCAGTTTTGTGTGCAGACATGGGTGTGTGCGGCGATCGCTGCGGCGATCCGCCATTTTATGTGCCTATATACTGTGACCGGCCCTGTCTCTATGCAGCGCCGTGTTTTGGCGCCATTCGCCGCCATTTTGGCGGGCGATACTGCTCAGGCACATGGCGGCGCCATTTTATTGTAGCCTTTTTCCCTCTGCCGAGCAGCCATTTTGCTGGAGCCTTCCATAGGCTATATCAATCAGTCAGCATTGCATCACTTCCTCTTTCCCCGGGAACAGCGATCGGTGGCAGCAGTCTGGTGTGCTCTCTCCAGGTTTTTACCTTTCTGTCCTGTCATTCCTTGCTCAGTATTTGTCTATCCCTGCGGGGTCAGTGCATACAGCAGTGTGCGGTGGGCTGCGCTCGCCGTGGTTTTAAAGGGCCAGTACCTTTATTACTTTCTGTACTGGGGCATGGATTCCCCCCGCCCTGGTGGGGGACCAGGGGGCTGCTGCACCCCCCGAGGGGGCCGATCTGACCACTGTAGTGGCTTCCTTGGTGTCTCAGGTGCAGATGCTGCTGGCTGAACGATCCGCAAAAAGGGCCAGGTTATCCATTTCCTCTGATTCAGAGGGCGATGTGGCTGCTGTGGCTGGCGTACCCTTCTCGGGGTCCCGCTCATCTTTGGACCTTGTGGGGTCTGAGGGAGAGCCTGAGGTGGAGGGGGTTGATGTTTCTCCCCCTGGCTCGTCTGAAGAGCTTGCACTCATGAATGAGCTGATTGCTTACATAAAGGACACCTTACACCTGGAGGATGAGCCTACTCCTCCAGCTAGGATGTCTGCTTTCGGAACACAGAGGGCTCGCAAATCAGCGCAGGTTTTTCCCTGCCCTGCTGAATTTCACCATACGGTTAATGAACAGTGGCGCAATTTAAAGAAGCCTTTTACTGTGCCTAATAAGTTTAAATTACTTTATCCGTTTGCGCCAACCACCGACGAGCGTTGGTGTGTGGCGCCTCCGGTGGATCACGCGGTTGTCGTTTTGAACAAAGCTACTGCGGTGCCCTCCGAGGATACCCCGGTTTTCCGGGACCCTACGGACAGGAGAATAGAGTCTCTTGCCCGTCATGCTTATATGGTGGCTGGTTCTATGCTGAAGCCTATTTTTGCTTCCATTATGGCGGCACAGGCTGTTGCTGATTGGACCAAGATGCTCAGGCGCACCTTGGCGGCTGATTCCGCTCCGCCCACCACGTTGGCTATGGTGGACCAGATCCATCAGGGTGTCATGTACTTGTGTGATGCAGACTTGAATTTAGCTCCCTTGGCTGCACGCCTGTCCAGCGTGGCGGTACTGAACCGTCGTCTGATTTGGCTGAAGAATTGGTCGGTCGACCAATCCTCTCGCAAGACGCTGGCGGATTTTCCCTACGCGGGGTCTCGCCTTTTTGGCGAGGCTTTGGATACCCTGATAAAAGGGGTTACGGGGGGCAAGAGTACTCTCCTGCCCCAGTCTTTCAAGCATAAGTCTTTCTGTGGAAAGCGGAATTCCTCGTCTAGGCCCTCTCAGGGGTCCTTTCGTGCCTTTCGGTCGCAGTCCAAGGGCAAGCCCTTCAAAGGCCAAGGCTCCCAGAAGAAGCCGTGGGCAGGGAAGCAGAAATCCGGCCAGTCCGGTTCGACTTCCCATACCACTTCCGACTGAAGGGGCGCCCTCACCCGTTTCTGGGGTGGGGGGACGTCTGCGCGGTTTCCTACAACCTTGGCTGGCCCGCGTTCAGGACAGGTGGGTTCAGGAAATCGTTCGATCTGGTTACAAGATCGAATTTCTCTCTCGGCCGGCGGGCAGATTTTTTCCCTCAAATCTTCAGCTGTCTCCGGAGCGCTTGCAGGATTTGCACCTTGCGGTGCGGGACCTGCGGGCCCAGGGGGTGGTGGTCCCGGTGCCTCATCGGGACAGGTTTCGGGGGTTTTACTCCAATCTGTTCACCGTGCCCAGAAAGGAGGGCAAAGTGCGTCCGATTCTGGACTTGAAAGCTCTGAACCGCTTTGTGCGGGTTCGCAAGTTTCGCATGGAATCCCTGCGCTCAGTGGTGGCTGCCCTGAGTCCGGGGGAATTCATGGCCTCCATCGATCTGAAGGATGCGTACCTACACATCCCCATTTTCGAGGGTCACCAGAGGTACCTTTGATTCGCCATTGCGGAGGATCATTACCAATTCGTGGCGTTACCTTTCGGTCTCGCTTCGGCTCCGCGGGTTTTTACCAAAGTGCTGGCGCCGGTTCTGGCCCTGTTGCGTGCACAGGGCATTGCTGTCTTGGGGTATCTGGACGATATCCTGATACGGTCAAACGCCAGTCAGAGCCTGGTGACCGACCTGTCCACAACGATGCGGACTCTGCAGGAGTTCGGTTGGACCATAAACTTTCCGAAGTCGACTCTGTGTCCTTCGGTTCGTCCTCCCTACCTGGGAATGATTCTGGACTCTGTCCAAGCAAAGGTCTTCCTGCCGGAGGACAAGCTTCGGACTCTTCAGGACGAGGTCAGGTCCCTCAGGGACAACCGGCACTCGTCTCTCCGGACATGCATGAGATGTCTAGGTCTGATGGTCTCGTCTTTCGAGGCGATCCCTTTTGCCCAGTTTCACACGCGGGGTCTCCAGGCGGAGATTCTGACCGAGTGGGACGGGCGGCCGCAATCCCTGGATCTGCGGATCTCGTTGAGCCAAGACACCAGGAGGGATCTTCTGTGGTGGCTCCAGTCCCCGGCGGTGTCGGGGGACAAGTCTTTTCGTCCATGGTCGTGGACGGTGCTCACCACGGATGCCAGCCTGTCGGGCTGGGGTGGTATTCTGGGCGTTCTGTCTGCCCAGGGAACTTGGTCGGAGGAGGAGTCCCTCCCGATCAACATTCTGGAGTTGAGAGCGATAAAGCTTTGCCTTCTGAGATGGACGGACCGGCTTCGGGGCCGTCCAGTTCGGGTTCAGACGGACAATGCCACCGCGGTGGCTTACATCAACCACCAAGGGGGCACCAGGAGTGCCCGAGCGGCTCGGGAAGTAGCCGACATTCTGTCTTGGGCCGAGACACACGTCCCGGCGATAACAGCAGTTCACATTCCGGGGGTGGAGAACTGGCAGGCGGATTATCTGAGTCGCCAGACCCTGGACCAGGGAGAATGGTCCCTTCACCCGGATGTCTTCCAGATGTTGTGCGCAAAGTGGGGTTCCCCGGATGTGGACCTGTTCGCGTCTCGTCTGAACAACAAGGTGGAAAGGTTCGTGGCAAGGACGCGCGATCCTCGGGCAGATGCCTCAGACGCGTTAGTGGCGCCCTGGCATCGGTATCGTCTGATGTATGCCTTTCCACCGATTCAGCTGCTGTCCAGGCTTCTTCGCAGGTTAGCCTCGGAACCGCACACGGTGATTCTGGTAGCGCCGGACTGGCCTCGCCGGTCCTGGTACGCAGACCTCATAAATCTGGCGGTCGACGCTCCGTGGCGTCTGCCACTTCGAGAAGATCTCCTGTCTCAAGGACCGATATTCCATCCTGCTTTACAGTCGCTGGCTTTAACGGCCTGGCTGTTGAAAGCCAGGTCCTGAAGGATAGGGGTCTCTCCCCTGAGGTCATTCCCACTTTGATCAAGGCTAGAAAAGCCTCTTCGGGTAAAATTTACTACCGTACTTGGAAAGCATACTTTGCCTGGTGTGAGTCCAGGGGGTATTCCCCTCGCTCATACTCAGTGTCGAGAGTGTTGGCTTTCCTCCAAACTGGAGTGGACCAGCGTCTGGCGCTGGCCACTATTAAGGGTCAGATTTCTGCGCTGGCCGTTCTTTTTCAACGCCCTGTGGCGTCTAATTCATTGGTTAGCACCTTTGTTCAGGGGGTGCGACACTTGGCCCCTCCTAGGAGGGACCCTTTACCTCCGTGGGACTTGAACTTGGTTCTGTCCGTGTTGCAACAGGCTCCCATTGAAAAGATCAGGGAGATCTCGTTGTCTCTATTGTCCAAGAAGGTTGCCTTTTTGGTGGCGATCACTTCGGCTCGCAGGACGTCGGAGCTGGCAGCTTTGTCCTGCAATTCTCCCTACCTGGTGGTCCACAAGGATAAGGTGGTCCTGTGACCTAACCCATCTTTTCTTCCGAAAAGGATATCAGAATTTCACCTGAATGAAGACATTGTCTTGCCTTCGCTCTGCGCGAAGCCTAAGCATCCGAAGGAGGTTGCCTTACATTCCTTGGATGTTGTCCGGGCGATCAGGGTTTACCTGTCGTCCACTAAATCTTTTCGCAAGTCGGATTCCCTCTTTGTCCTTCCTGAGGGACCTCGGAAGGGCATGGCGGCGTCGGCTGCGACCATCGCCAAATGGATCAGACAGATCATTGAACAAGCCTATGCTTTGAAGGGGAAAGTTCCTCCCTTCCCTGTGAAGGCGCACTCTACCAGGTCTTTGAGTACGTCTTGGGCTTTCCGGCATCAGGCTTCTGTGGCCCAGGTGTGTAAGGCGGCGACTTGGTCGTCCGTTCACACCTTCTCAAGATTCTATAAGGTGGATGTTCAGGCATCAGCTGATGCCTCCTTTGGCCGTAAAGTTCTTAGTGCGGCAGTTTCCTAGGGACCCTTGTTTTTCATGGGCCCTTGGTTGTGGGGTGTTTTACCCCTGGGTTACTTGTTTTCCTGGGTTGTTGCTCCTGTTGAGCACGTTTTTCCTGTTGCCCAGTTGGTTCTCTTACTGTGGTAAGGTTCCTTTCTCTGATGTGGGTACTGCGTTGCCTTTCTACGGTTGCGTCTCCCACCCCTCATGCCTACACTGCTTTGGGACATCCCATTGGTGAAGACTTGTGAGTGGGCGGCGACTGTCGGAGGACGTAAGCGAAAACGGAATTTTTGTAAAATCTTACCGTAAAATTCCTTTCTCTGAGTCCTCCGACAGTTGCCGCCCCCCGCCCCTCTTTTGGGGTTTTTGTGTACTCTTACTGCTATGCTACCAAACTGAGTTGGGAATGCTGGTGCAGGGAGGTATTGACTGAGGGGACAGCCCCTAGGGGTGTGTCTATGTTAAAAGCTTTGTATTAACAATTCTTGTTGCCTAGCTACTCCTTGGTGAAGACTTGTGAGTGGGCGGCGACTGTCGGAGGACTCAGAGAAAGGAATTTTACGTTAAGATTTTACAAAAATTCCGTTTTTTTTACACAAAGTTGTCCATTTATGAAATATTTCCAACACATAGCATGTACATAGCAAAAATTGCACCCCAAAATACATTCTGCTATTCCTCCTGAGTATGGCGATACCACATGTGTAACACTTTTACACAGCCTAGCCACATACAGAGGCCTAACATCCAAGTAGCACTTTACACAAAGTTGTCCATTTATCCACTTTAAGACTGGGCCTATTTTTGACACTTGGTGTTTACAAGCTAAAATCATTTTTTTTGCTAGAAAACTACTTAGAACCCCCAAACATTATATATTTTTTTTTAGCAGAGACCCTAGAGAATAAAATGGAGATCGTTGCAATATTTTTTATCACACCATATCTGTGCAGTCTTCCAAATGCAATTTTTTTGGAAAAAATTCACTTTTTTAAATAATAAAAATAAGAAAACAGTAAATGTAACCCAATTTTTTCCCATAATGTGAAAGATAATGTTACGCCGAGTAATTAGATACCCAACATGTCATGCTTCAAAATTGGGCACGCTCACAGAATGGCGCCAAACATTGGTACTTAAAAATCCCCATAGGCAACATTTTAAAAATTTCTACAGGTTACCAGCTTAGAGTTAAAGAGGAGGTCTAGGGCTCAAATTATTGCTCTCGCTCTAACGATCGTGGCAATACCTCAAATGTGTGGTTTGAACACCGTTTACATATGTGGGCGGGACTTGCGTATGCGTTCGCTTCTGCGCGAGAGCTAACGGGGACAGGGCGCTTTAATTTTTTTTTTTTTTCCTATTTATTTTATTTATTATTTTTTTATTTTTACACAGTTTAAAAAAAAAATGTTTTGATCATTTTTATTCCTATTACAAGGAATGTAAACACCCCTTGTAATAGAAATAGGCATGACAGGTCTTCTTTATTGTGAGATCTGGGGTCAAAAAGACCTCAGACCTCACAACTACACTATAAAAGAAAAAAGAAAAAAAAAATTGTTGAAAAAAAAAAATAAATAAATAAAAAAGCGGCCCTTTAAACCGGTTGCTAGGCAACGACTTTTGATGTAGCTCCAGGCCTCCAAGACCATAGAGTAGAGTGAGGGCCATCTTGCCCTCACTCGACTTCCTGTCTCTGAGGATCCGGGACTGGATAGTTTTCCCCGCTGCCGGCGGGTCCGGTAAGCTGGGAAAACGTCTGGGACGCGGTGGGAGGGGGGGGCACCTCTTCCCCTGCACCGTAAGGGTAATTCCGCGGCGAATCCGCCACTGGAATCACCCTTACCTTAAAGCTGACCGCTCGCCGTTTAAAAAAATATTGGGGTTATTGGGGCTATCTGCTGCCATAACCCCAGTATTTAGCTTTTAATGGCCGACGTATATAGTCGTTAGGCGGTCAGTAAGTTGTTGCATGTATATAGCAAAAATTGCACCCCAAAATACATTCTATAAAGGAAAGTGTACAGGAATAGTCCAAGTCCATCTCCGATCCGCTACTATTAGCGATTTCAAATTCCGAATCGGATTTGGGATTTTATTCGGATACTGATGAGAGCTCCCCGGTGCTCTCATCAGTCGTGGCGAGGACCTGAAGGGCCTCCTCGTTGCTGTACATCCTTTTTGACGTGCTGGCTGTGATGGGCTGTGCGACGGGTGACGGTTGACTGCGGATGATCACTGATGGGTGGCAGGTGACTGATAGGTGGCAGGTGACGGTCACTGATGGGGTGACAGATGACGATGACTGATGGGTTGACAGATGACGATGAGTGGTGGGGTGACAGGTGACGATGACTGATGGGGTGACAGATGACGATGACTGATGGGGTGACAGGTGACGATGACTGATGGGGTGACAGATGACAATGACTGATGAGGTGACAGGTAACGATGACTGATGGGGTGACAGGTGACGATGATTGATGGGGTGACAGATGACGATGATTGATGGGGTGACAGATGACGATCACTGATGGGGTGACAGCCAGGTGACGATGATTGATGGGGTGACAGATGACGATCACTGATGGGGTGACAAGTGACGATCACTGATGGGGGGACAAGTGACGATGAGTGATTGGATGACAGGTGACGATGACTGATGGGGTGACAGGTGACGGTGATTGATGAGGTGACAGGTGACGGGCGATGGTCACCGATGGGTGACAGGTGACGGGCAATGGTGCACGGCGGTACTGATGGCAGTCTCTGGTGACAGGTGAACTTTAGGCTACGTTCACATGTGGGCGTAGCGGATCAGGGCAGAATCACTGTGATTCTGCCCGCATTCCGGAAATCATTGCAAATCGCAGGGCGCCTGTGCGTTGCCTGTGATTTGCAATAACACCCCAAACGCTGTGCGATGTTGCTGCGATTTCCGCCTGCCGAATCGCGGTAACATCGCGCAAACAACGCATGACGCCCCAAAGAGCTCTTGTACCTTTTTTGGGCGTCATGCGTTGTTTGCGTGATGTTACTGCGATTCGGTAGGCGGAAATCGCGGCAACATCGCACAGCGTTTGGGGTGCTATTGCAAATCACGGGCAACGCACAGGTGTCCCGCGATTTGCAATGATTTCCGGATCGCGGGCAGAGTCGCGGTGATTCTGCCCGCGATCGCTACGCTCACATGTGAACGTTATGGGTGTGAATTTCTGGGCACTGATGAGGTGACTGTTGGGTGACAGGTGCAATTGGGGGGGGCTGTGGACTGTGTGGGGACCTTTATTTTTGTGATTTTACTTTTACAGGTGTACAGAGCAGTAACTCACTGTTTCTGGCTCTGCTCTCCTCACACTGGAACCTGTGTGAGGGGAGAAGAGCTAGTAACAGTGAGTTACTGCTCTGTGTTTACATTTTGTGATCAGCTGTAAATGGATTCACAGCCGATCACATAGTAAACAGTCACTGTTAGTGACTGTTTACTACTGCCGGTGACTAGCTGTGTTCCTAGGGAACACAGAGCCAAAGACATGACCGCGCTGCCCGCTCCCGATCGCGCATACGCGGTCTTCTTCCGGACTCCTCTGTTGTGATCGGCTGTGTCATTGGAACACAGCCGATCACGTGGGAAACAGCCACGCCCATTGGCTGTTTCCCCCCTGCCGGTGACCGGCTGTGTCCCGGGGACACGCTGACACCGGCAGTGCAGGGCGGCGCGCACACGATCGCGCGCCTGCCCTGCTTGAATGGGATCACGTCATATGACGTCCGCCCAGAACAATGGCCGCACTGTCCCGCCATCATTTGACGGTGGGCGGGCGGCAAGTGGTCAAAGGACACATACTTTCATGTCCCTGTTGCAAAATATTTCCAGAGATATCTCCGGTTTGCTGTCGGTCAATTGCACCTGCAGTTCACTTGTCTCCCCTTCGGGCTTTCCAAATCTCCACGAACCTTTTTGAAAGTTTTGTTGGCTGTGGTAGCTCTGTTGAGAACGAAGGGCATTCGTCTTCATCACTATTTGGATGACCTTCTTTTGTCCCAAGACAAAACTCTGTTGGTGCACCTATACCAAGTCGTGTCCACCCTTCAAATTTTCGACTGGCTGCTAAATTTGGAGAAGAGCCATCTAATCCCCAACCAGTCCCTCGTCTACCTCGAGGCCTTGTTCAATACAGCGACAGCGACGGTGTCTCTTCCGGAGGAGAAAGTAGCAGTGGTCCGGGACAGGATTCTCTATGCCCTCTCATCGCCTCACCTCCAAGCGCGTCAGTGCTTGAGAATCATCAGGACCATGATAGCCGTGGCTCCCATGGTAAAATGGGCTCTATGGAGAATGAGACCCTTCCAGAAAGGCTTTCTTCTTCAGTGGGACACCTGGCATCTGGATCAGTCCATCTTCCTGACCCTGGCCATGAGGGCGAGTCTTCCGTGGTGGCTACATCGGGAACATCTTCTGAGATGCCAGTCTCTTGTGCCAAACTCATGGATTGTGGTGACCTCGGAAGCCAGCAGCACAGGTTGGGGGGCCCATTGCCTCTCGGAAGTGGCTCAGGGCAAATGGAATTTTTCCTCTCGGGAATAGTTTCCAACATTCTGGAGCTACGGGCGGCTCTTCATGCTCTGCAAGCGTTCCTTCACTTGACGAAAGGGCTTCCAGTGATGCTGGAGCATAGCCACATTTTTTGCTAATAGGTGTCCCCCGTTCCCATTTCAAAAAGTTAAGAGCTATGCATACAGCCTCATAGCTGTGTATCTAAAGTGTGAGATCTAAGTCACTGATGCCTCTTACTGCTCGCCTCAATAGATTTTGTCACTGTTGTGCTTCTGGATATTCTTTTTAGTATACAGTAGGCTCTGAAATGAAGAAGGAAAATCCCTTACCAAAATGGACACCTCAACACAGAGATGGTGCAGGGCAAGGAATGATAAGTCAGTAATGGGGATGACGATCAGGTACAGGGATTCAAAAGGGGGCAATGATCCGATTCCCACCAAAACACTCCTCCATCCCAAAATATATACACAAACAAGAGGAATTGGCCCACGGGACTTTGTGTGAGGTACGTGTTGGTGGCTGGAAAGAATTGAATTGCACAGTCGATAAAAAGCAATATTGTGATTTTATTGCATAATATGCACAGGTTGTAAAAAACAATTGGTAACATGTGCTCAATGGCGCATGCTGTAGCTCAAAGGCTATATGTAGAAAATAAACAACACAGGCATTTGTAAATAACATGTTGGCAAAAAACTTGGTGTAACCACTCATTGATACACATAACATAATAAGATAACATGACAGTTGAATATAACATCGTGACCTGACGCGTTTCGGGAGCAATCTCCCTTCTTCAGAGATCAGTATATTCAATGTGTATCTATAAAAGAACATTGTAGTTAGGATATGCAATATCATTATGATTTTAAGATTGAAAAATTTCCGTCAAAAGATGGAAACTAGATGGAGTGTGCGATACTCACAACTCAATGAGACTTAGATGGAATAATGGGGATTCCTGTGTGACAGCGGCGTGTTGTATCTGACCCGGGAGCTGAAGGATCCCAAAAATGGCAGCCAGAAATGCGGGTCCTTGGTAGGTGAGTGGTGAGTGTGGAAAAACAGAAAGGGAAACAGAAGCACCTTCCGACCTGTCATGTAAAAATATGTAGTAGTAAGGGGGTAGCCGTTGCTAACAATTAAAAATATCAGACATGGTGTGCATGAAATAAAAGAGTTAGTGTGGGAGGAAGAAGGAGATCCCCAGTGGAACAAATGTGGTAAAGAGGAGAAATCACCGTGAGTGAGAGGGAAGAAGTGAAGAAGTGATGACAGTGTGTCAAGCCGGGTAGGGTGGAAGAGGAATAAAGGTGGGGATGTGAAGCAGTGGAGCCGAAGGGGGTGAGAAAAGAAAGGGGGGTCTATAAGAGGGAAATGATGAAGAGATAACTCAGTGACTGACCTACCAATAAGATCCGAAGCCGACAGCACAGATGGGGTCCTAGCGTCATGCAGCGGGCATAGAGAGATCAATCAGAGCAGCGGCGTCTGAGATCTTGTGGAGGAGAGGAATGCTGGGGAGCGGACCTCTCCAACCCGCAGATGTAGCAGCACGTGATCAGCGCGGTGACGTCAGTGAACACACTGACGCACAGCGCTAAGAGGTGCGGCATGACGCCGATGTGCAGGTGGACCCGCTCTTCCCGTGGGAGGGGAGGGGCGGGGACAGCAAGGGAGAGAGAGACTCCCTCTTCGCACATCGCAGCTCCCGGGGCCAGAACTTCCACCACTCGACACACAGAATTCTCATAATTGTGTCAAATTGAATGTAAAAACAAAGTATATATTGATCTCAATGCATAATGGTATAAGGCATACAAAAAGACAATAAATGGGGGTATAGTTGATGAGAGAGAGAGGGGCACCAAGATAGAGTATCCAGCCAACAGGAAATCGGATCATTAATGGGCACAGTGGGTGTCTTCCACCCGAATATAGATTCAAAAGGGGGCAATGATCCGATTCCCACCAAAACACTCCTCCATCCCAAAATATATACACAAACAAGAGGAATTGGCCCACGGGACTTTGTGTGAGGTACGTGTTGGTGGCTGGAAAGAATTGAATTGCACAGTCGATAAAAAGCAATATTGTGATTTTATTGC
Source organism: Pelophylax lessonae (assembly GCF_965119305.1). Taxonomy (NCBI): domain Eukaryota; kingdom Metazoa; phylum Chordata; class Amphibia; order Anura; family Ranidae; genus Pelophylax; species Pelophylax lessonae. Next base: position 597,672,697 of record NC_138769.1, read on the forward strand.
ATAATATGCACAGGTTGTAAAAAACAATTGGTAACATGTGCTCAATGGCGCATGCTGTAGCTCAAAGGCTATATGTAGAAAATAAACAACACAGGCATTTGTAAATAACATGTTGGCAAAAAACTTGGTGTAACCACTCATTGATACACATAACATAATAAGATAACATGACAGTTGAATATAACATCGTGACCTGACGTGTTTCGGGAGCAATCTCCCTTCTTCAGAGATCAGTATATTCAATGTGTATCTATAAAAGAACATTGTAGTTAGGATATGCAATATCATTATGATTTTAAGATTGAAAAATTTCCGTCAAAAGATGGAAACTAGATTGAGTGTGCGATACTCACAACTCAATGAGACAGATGGAATAATGGGGATTCCTGTGTGACAGCGGCGTGTTGTATCTGACCCGGGAGCTGAAGGATCCCAAAAATGGCAGCCAGAAATGCGGGTCCTTGGTAGGTGAGTGGTGAGTGTGGAAAAACAGAAAGGGAAACAGAAGCACCTTCCGACCTGTCATGTAAAAATATGTAGTAGTAAGGGGGTAGCCGTTGCTAACAATTAAAAATATCAGACATGGTGTGCATGAAATAAAAGAGTTAGTGTGGGAGGAAGAAGGAGATCCCCAGTGGAACAAATGTGGTAAAGAGGAGAAATCACCGTGAGTGAGAGGGAAGAAGTGAAGAAGTGATGACAGTGTGCCAAGCCGGGTAGGGTGGAAGAGGAATAAAGGTGGGGATGTGAAGCAGTGGAGCCGAAGGGGGTGAGAAAAGAAAGGGGGTCTATAAGAGGGAAATGATGAAGAGATAACTCAGTGACTGACCTACCAATAAGATCCGAAGCCGACAGCACAGATGGGGTCCTAGCGTCATGATCTTATTGGTAGGTCAGTCACTGAGTTATCTCTTCACCATTTCCCTCTTATAGACCCCCCTTTCTTTTCTCACCCCCTTCGGCTCCACTGCTTCAACCTCTCTAGCCCTGTAAAGAAGAAGTCAGTATACATACCTTTTTTGAAGCCGACTCGACCCGATCTCCAGCGGTATAAGCTCTGCAGAGGACACAGCTGACAATGGCTGTGAAATTATTGGGGAGTGACATCACCCATAGAGTTACTATGGGGCTACCATTGTCGGCTGTATCCTCTGCACCTTCCTACACAGCGAAGCCACGGGTGACAGCTCAGCCTGGGATCAGGTCAGATCGGCTTCAAAAAAGGTATACTGATTTCTTCTTTACAGGGAGAGATAGTTTAGAACATGGATGTCTGTAAATGCAGCGGATCGGATCGGATGGGATCGGGTGAGAACGGACTGACGGTCCGTTGACATCCGATCTCCCCCATAGAGATGCATGGGGAACTGTCAGCTGTGTCTCCGCACACAGCGCGGAGACACAGCTGTCCTCCTGCTGCTCAGCGGGGGATCGGCGGCTCGATCCCCCGCTGAGAAAAACGGACTCCGTCCAACGGACGGAGTGTGTGAAAGGGGCCTAAACACTTTCTTTTTTTTTTTTTTTTTAATAAACTTTATTGAAGCAAAGTTACGGTACATGAAAATGTAAGTACAACATTAACCAACACATTTTACATTTTTATGGGAGTCAGAGGCCGAGCAATAGCAGAAGCTCGCAGCTGACTCTAAAAGTAAGGGTATTGTGCATTAAATAAGATACAATCATCAAATACACTAGAAACCTAGTTGGATGGATCTCGCGCATTTATCATAACTGACTAAACAAACATAGAGGGGGGGGGGAGATGGAGGAGCGGAGATCAAGTGAGTGAGGGCAGACTTTGAAAGAGAAGGGGGGGGGGCTAACTCCAGAACCATTGCACCCGAGTCTTACCCAGGGAGATGGTATGAGAACGTATCTTCTTGCAGAGTGGTAGTGACATCCTGGGGTAGCGAATCCCTAAAGTCCTGCCAAGTGAGATAGTAACGGTTAGCGGATGATGGAAGATGAAAGTCCGTATTAAGTCGATCCTTGGTCATAAGGGTTAGCAGTTCCTTATGAACCTGCGAGACTGAAGGAACTACTGTCGTTATCCAGTTTGCCAGTATTACTCTGCGGGCTATCAGCAAACACGTTAGAGTCCATACCGGAGGGTATGGTGGCGGGCGGCTGGACCAAATCTGGAGCTGTTTGTCCCAATGTCCAAAGATTAGTAGAAGGGGATCCTTAGGCAAATGAAGAAGGGTGATCCTTTTAATGAGTAAAAGTACTTGGTCCCAGAACGTGGATATGAACGAGCACGACCAGAACCTATGGAGTAGGTTCGGCCTGACGACCTTGCAGTAAGGACAGAGGCTGGTAGAAGGATCGTCTTTGTTACAAGTGAATGGTATATAAGCCCTATGTAAAATTTTCAGCTGCGTTTCTCTCCAGGTTTCACTAGGGGTTATGCGCAAAGTTCTGTTGTATCCCTGAAAGAGTTTGGCGACTATGTCCTCAATAGGAAAGTCTTTCGCCCAGTTAGCCGCCGAGGAACTGGCATGGTGGAAAGAGGAGAGCTTTTGGAAAGGTTTGTATATATCTGAGATGCAATACTTCCCCGCCGCCAGTAAAGGGTCCAGTAGAGGATCAAGAAAGCCTTTGTGTGGGCCTCTGTTAGTTGACTGAAGAAAACTGAGGCATTGTATAACCGAGAAGGTATGTGAGGCCGGTAGATGGTAGGATTCCAGGATATCACTCATAGACCTTGGCTTTCCTGAAACGGGGTCACAGAGATCCGAAAAGTATTTGAGGCCTTTGCGCTGCCAAATGTCAAAATTACGTGAATGTAGTCCCGGGAGGAAGGCAGGGTTTCCCTTAATGGGGAGGTATTTGGATATGGAAAGTGGAAGCTTTAAGCGCTTTCTAGTCTCTCTCCAGGCAATCACCGTGTCTCTCAGAAGAACATTGTGTTGAAGCCTGGGTGGCATACTTTTCCATTTGGCGTGTAGTAACGCCGCCAGCGAGTAGGGAGCAGACATTTGCGTTTCCAGGTCGTAGTTTGAATAGCAGGAAGACTGAGAGAGCCAATCTAAGGATATCCTAAGAAGGCATGATAGGTTGTACATTCTAACGTCAGGCAGGCTAGCACCCCCCTCGCCCCTGGGAAGACAAATTTTACTGAAAGAGATGCGTGGTCGCTTGCCCTGCCAGACAAACCTGGAGATAGCCTTATTAATAAGTTTGGTGTCTGTGTGTTTGATTAACAGAGGGATCGTTTGCAATGGATACAAAAGTCGGGCGAAGCTGACCATTTTGACCAAATGACATCTACCCAGGAGCGAGAGAGGCAGATCCATCCAACTATCCAATTCCTGTTTGAGCTTCTGAAACAGCGGAGGGTAGTTTAGGGAGTATATTGAAGATGGAATTTTGCCTATCTTAATACCCAAGTATGTAATGTGTGAAGTGGCCAGGGTGAAGGGGGCAGAAGAGGCCCAAGTTGGTTTGTATCTGGTACCTAAGGGAAGTATTTCGCTCTTTGCATAATTAATCCGCAGGCCAGAGCAGAGTTTGAACCTATCAAATATGGAGATAATGGTGTGCATGTCTGAGGAGGGGTTTTGAGTGAAGATTAGAACATCATCCGCGAAAAGCGATACACGAAGTTCATGGTCACCTATCAGGATACCGTGAAGTGGCACGGCCTCCAACAGGTATCTGGAAAGAGGTTCTAGAGCCAAATTATAGAGTAGTGGGGACAAGGGGCATCCCTGTCTCGTTCCCTTGAAGAGTCTAAACTCGTCGGTGAGAGAACCGGCCACCCAAAGCCTGGCCGCGGGGGAGGTATACATCGCCTTGACAACGTGCGTGAAAGGTCCCGAGAAGCCAAAAGAGGACAGAACCTTGGAAAGCCATGCAAAATTCACGTTGTCAAAGGCCTTCTCCGCGTCCAAGGTGATGATCGCCAGATCTTTCTCCGAGTACACCCTAGCATGGTCTAGGGCCAAAAGGACCTTACGTATGTTAGATGCAGCTGATCTGTCCTTGGTAAAACCGGATTGCGCCGGGTGAATCAATGAAGGCATAATCAGGGCAAGCCTGGACGCGAGTATTTTCGATAGGATTTTGACATCCAAATTTAAAAGTGAAATCGGCCTATATGAGCCAGGTTCTAAGGGATCTTTACCTTTTTTCGCCAAAAGCTTTATAATGGCCTGATTACCTGTAGGGGGATAGGGGCCTCCGGACCAAACGGCTGAGTAGACCTCCAGCAGGGTAGGTCCCAACGTCTCTAGAGCACTCTTATAGAATTCTCCTGTAAAGCCGTCTGGGCCGGGGGCTTTGTTAGGGGCAAGATGTTTTATGGTGTCTTGTACCTCTGAGAGTGTCACCGGTGCGTTTAAGGCCTCCAACTGGGTCGGGGATATCTTGGGTAGTACTACGCTGTTAAGAAAAAAGTCTGCCTGAGTGTCATCATAAGGGTCAGGGGAATAGAGAGATTTATAAAAGTCGCGCATGATGGACTGCACTCCCGCGGGAGTGGACTCCACCCTGCCCGAGGCGCGCCGGAGAGAAGCTATATGTGTGGGTTTGTAAGGGGCCCTGCAGAGCCGCGCTAGTAGTTTGCCCGCCTTGTTCCCAAACTTATGCATAGTGGCCGTGAAGTGCGCTCTCTTAGTAGATTCCAATTTATCAGCCCAGGAATCAAAGGCTTGTTTTGCAAGGACCCACGCCTGTCTGTGAAGGGGGGAGTCAGAGGACAGCAATGTAGTTTGGGCCAAACGAAGGCGCTCACTCGCCCGGATAAAACTCGCCGAGGCGTTCTTCCTATAGGCAGAAGCGTAGGAGATGATTCGTCCGCGAAGGAAGGCTTTGCCAGCCTCCCAAAACAGAGTCGGCTGAGAGATGTGGGATACATTATCTGCCGAGTAGTCCTTCCAGGCCCGGGTCAGGAAGGCCTGGAAGTCTGAGTTGTTGTGTAAATAGCTCGGGAATCTCCACAGGTGGGAGTCTGCGTTTTTATCCGGGGGATCTAGCGTAATGGAAATAGGGGCGTGGTCAGAGATGACAATGTCATGGATTTCAGGGTCTTCGATCCTATGCGTGGCAGAAGTAGAGGAGAAAAAAAACACTTTCAATTTGAATGCAATATGGCAGACCCTTGCACTACATAGAAAAGGTAAATCTAACCATAAAAGTTGGATAGTGTGTATCCAGCTTAAGCGAGTAAGAGCAGAAAAGAAAATGTTTTTGTAGAGTTTCATGGAGTGTTTTTCCAGCAGAAATGCTCCTAAATGCTGCTATACTCTACTAATAGCTCCTAAATGCTACTAAAACACCACTACAAGAAACTTTTACCAGCGTTTTTTATTCAACGTTTTTTTACATAAAGCCTTAAGCTTGAATAAAAACAAAAATAAATGAATGAAGCCACCACATCCAAGGGCTGGTAAGCTATATTTTTGTTCTTGTGTGCTCTAAAAAAAACTTCAGCTGATATTGGGCTTTAGAATCTTCAGCAGGTGTAGCAAGCACAACCAATAGGAAGGAAGCAACAGGAATTTATGAAACAGCATTTATAGAAATGTCTTGAGATCCCATGGGAAGAACTGGAGTCCACACCTGGGCAATAGTTAGTCCAGCTTGGCTTCTGTGCCTACATTTTAGAAGAGAATAAAAGATAGGAATATTAATAAATATATGTATTTGTTATATATTAAAAGCTACATGTACAGATGTGTATTTTACCACAGCTTGAAAATGTTTCAACCAATCACACTTGGATTAACAAACAAATAAATATATTTATGTAATGCACAAGGAATCCTATCAGGCACAAACAATAGCAGTCACATTAACAGAATAAAATATCCATCTACATGCTGTAACATGTAACTATAACGTAACATAAAACAGGAGCAAAGGCTTGCATACTCTCAGCAGGGCCCAGATAAGTATTCTCAGTACAAGTTCTTACTATGCTGATAACAGAGTTTTATCTCTGGCCCACAGGGAGACATTTTTGCTCTACAGCTAGCTGTCCAGTTCTATACACAGCCGCAGTCTCACATACTGATACCTAATTAGTACTTCATACCCCCAAGAACATACTAGAAAGGTAATTTGGTATTGCTCGTTTTGGAAAAAAGCTGGTAAACTGTGTCAAGCCCGAGATTATAGTGTCTATCTGTGCCTCAGCAGAAGCCAGGGGGTGAGGAGGTGGTGTGAAGCTGATGGTACCAGAAATTCAGGTCATGTCCCATTGTAATACAGACTCACTTGCTGCAGGGACCAATATGAATGTGCTTCCCACTGAGTATGGCTGTTGTGGATGGAGCTGGTCTGCATTTAAGGCCTAGTTGACACGGGTGTACTACAGCTTATGCCCATGCGAGGGCTGTGTTTCCCACATGGGGATGCACAGGTGTTTCTGATCTACTTCACCGTTGCTGACCTTGGCCTGTGACCTAATTACTTTTATGCCTTTGTCCGCTGTCAATTGTCTCCATCTCCTGGCTTTTTCCCAGTGAATCATCAGCTACTATCAGGTCAGGCTATTAGACCCATAACAGGCACTCATATCTTGCTGCGATCCCACAGCCACTGTTCCACTCCCAGTCGCTCCTGAGCCAGAGCTGAAAGAGAGGCCTTCCTCTTCATGTCAGGCTCAATAACCAGGCACATGACAGGTTGCAGGGGCACTGCCACTGCTCCCAATTTTACATCCGTGCCAGTGTGGGTGCACAGCTCCGAACACACATTGTCTTCTTTCGGGGCTGTGCACCTGCGTGGATGCCAAATTGGGAGCAGCGGCGGTTTTCCAAGCAGCCTGCCTTATATCCAGTTATTGAGCCTGACGTGAAGAGGAAGCCATACAGCCACTGTGGACCAGAGAACACTGAACACCTGTGCACCCCTATGCAGGTAAACCTGGCCCTCGCATGGGCGTACGCTGTAGTACATTGTGTGGACGAGGGATTAAAGTTGATGCTACTATGCATATGTACTAGCGACACAATGGTATTACTTTTCTGTCACTACTGCACATATAGCAGGTATTTCCACCATTTTGGCTTATCCCAAAGAGTCTACACTACCCCAGAGAAAAACTGCCATTTAGTCACATTGCTGCTGTCTGCTATCACTAATACATTTTGGTTCCTACATGTCATATGATCTGTTGAAGAGGAATAAATAAAGCCGGCCATAGACGGTTTGAATCAAAAAGATTCGAATCATGTACGGGCAGGATGAATGTATTCAAGTTGATCGATCGATCAACCCGAGTACAACCAGCCTGCCCGATTTTACATGTGATTATTGCTAGCATCTGTTATAGCGATTAGCAGTAGTCACTGTGTTCTCCCCCCACCATGAGAACATAACAGCTCCACAGGAGGGATTACCCTATCAACACTGACTGTGTCGATGGTGGAATTAAGCGATCTTCTTTCCTGCAACCCATGTTTGCAGGAAAGAAAATCACCCCGTTTATGGTCAGGTTAAATAATTAGTGACAGGAAATTTCTTGTGGCAGGATAACCAGACACCAGAAAATGACCGCCCATTGTAGAATTCAGTCTTGCCTGCAAAGATGCATTTTCTTCTTGAAATCTATATTGTTAACTTTGCTTGACCTGATATCTGTGAGAATTACGCCTGTTCCAATTTTGGTACAAATTTATTCGTTTTTTGTTTTCCAGTTTTGTTTAAATGCCTGGCTGGCTGGCTGGCAGACCCAACCTCTGGATTGTTAGCTGACTGATTTGTTCACCTTTTCTGAAGCTGTATTTTGTCCCCACCATGCTTTGCTTTACCCATTGATACTGCACCTGCTAGTCTGGTTCTGACCCAGGCCTGTTTGGATAGTCCTTCTTCTGCACCTGGTTGGAGACGAGCACATTGTTCAGGCACAGTAATCCAGCACATAACTACCTGAGGTCCTCTAAGTAGGAGACAAGCACATAAACCCTCCCTGAAATATGAGATGGTGGAGGAAAGTGGTAACAAACTTTAAATCAGCAGTCATCCTCAAGTGTGGACATTGGCCCGTACAGGTGTTTGACTAGAATAACAGTTTTGCAGGAGTTAAGTATAGGTGTGTATGTCCAGCTGCAATTTCATTGGTCCAGCTTGGGACCATTGTATGTCCTTGGGAATATATATCTCACAAAAGTGTGTACACCCCTCACATTTTTGTAAATATTTTATTATATCTTTTCAAGTGACAATACTGAAGAAATTACACTTTGCTACAATGCAAAGTAGTGAGTGCACAGCTTGTATAACAGTGTAAATTTGCTGTTCCCTCAAAATAACTTAAAACACAGCCATTAATGTCTAAACCACTGGCAACAAAAGTGAGTACACCCCTAAGTGACAATGTCCGAATTGGGCCCCAAGTGTCAATATTTTGTGTGGCCAACATTATCTTCCTGCACTGCCTTAACATTTCTTGGGGAATGGAGTTCACCAGAGTTTCACAGGTTGCCACTGGAGTCCTCTTCCACTCCTCCATGATAACATCATGGAGCTGGTGGATGTTAGAGACCTTGCGCTCCTCCACCTTCCGTTTGAGGATGCCCCACAGGTGCTCAATAGGGTTTAGGTCTGGAAACATGATTGTCCTGTCCATCACCTTTATCCTCAGCTTCTTTAGAAAGGCAGTGGTCGTCTTGGACACACACGCTTGACACCATCTGAACCAAATACGTTTATCTTGGTCTCATCAGACCACAGGACATGGTTCCAGTAATCCATGTCCTTAATTTGCTTGTCTTCATCAAACTGTTTTCTTGTGCATCATCTTTAGAAGAGGCTTCCTTCTGGGATGACAGCCATCCAGACCAATTTGATGCAGTGTGCGGCGTATGGTCTGAGCACTGACAGGCTGACCCCCACCCCTTCAACCTCTGCAGCAATGCTAGCAGCACTCATACGTCTATTTCCCAAAGACGACCTCTGGATATGACGCTGAGCATGTGCACTCAACTTCTTTGGTGGACCATGGTGAGGCCTGTACTGAGTGCAATCTGTCCTGTTAAACCACTGTATGGTCTTGGCCCCCGTGCTGCATCTCAGTTTCAGGGTCCTGGCAATCTTCTTATAGCCTAGGCCATCTTTATGTAGAGCAACAATTTTTTTTTCAGATCCTCAGAGAGTTCTTTGCCATGAGGTGCCATGTTGAACTTCCAGTGACCAGTATGAGAGAGTGAGAGTGATAACACCAAATTGAACACACCTGCTCCCCATTCACACCTGAGACCTAATGAGTCACATGACACCAGGGAGGGAAAATGGCTAATTGGGCCCAGTTTGGACATTGTCACTTAGGGGTGTACCGACTTTTGTTGCCAGTAGTTTAGACATTAATGACTATGTGTTGAGTTATTTTGAGGGGGCAACAAATGTACAGTTATACAAGCTGTACTGTCTCTACTTTACATTGTAGCAAAGTGTCATTTCTTCAGTGTTTTCACATGAAAAGATATAATAAAATATTTACAAAAATGTGAGGGGTGTACTCACTTTTGTAAGATACTGTATGTATAATGCTCAAAAAAAAATCAAAGGAATAATTTGAAAACACTTTAGATCTCAATGGGGAAAAATATCATGCTGGATATCTATACTGATATGGACTGGGTAATGTGTTAGGAACGAAAGAATGCCACATCGTTTGATGGAAATAAAAGGTATCAACCTACAGAGGGCTGAATTCAAAGACACCCCTAAAACCCAAAGTGAAAAAATTATGTATCAGGCTAGTATTTTTTGCTAAAATTTCATCTTTTCTGACTGTTTTTCACTAGTTTTGCATTTGGCTATGGTCAGTGTCCAGTGGCGGCTGGTGCTCAAAAATTTTTTTTTGGGGGGGGGGGGCAGAAAACAGAAAAATTTAACTTTTTGAGGTCCATAGACATAGGCATTGATTCGCAGCAAAAAAAAGCGGTTAATTACTAATGGGGAATATCTGAATATATTGCATGGGGCAATTCCTGTACTAATAGGTAATATATGACTATATAGCATGGGGCAATTCCTGTACTAATGGCCCATTAGTCCAAAATATCTTGGGATGCTGACACCTTAAGAGTTTCCATCACTGCAATTAAGGGGCCAAGCCCAAACCCTGAAAGACAACCCCACACCATAATCCCCCCTCCACCAAATGATTTGGACCAGTTCACAAAGCAAAGTCCATAAAGACATGGATGAGCGAGTTTGGAGTGGAGGAACTTAACTGGCCTGCACAGAGTCCTGGCCTCAACCTGACAGAACAAACTTTGGGATGAATTAGAGCGGAGACTGCGAGCCAGGCCTTCTTGTGCACATTGGTGCCTGACCTCACAAATGCGCTTCTGGAGTAATGCAGACCAGTGCCATCTTAAGAGCATTAAAGGGCCCCGGGCAATGCAGTGCACTGAGGCCCTGCCTACACAATAAAAATGCAAATTATCGATAAGGCAATATTTATTGGTACAGCAGTGCCAGGCTAATGACAGCTTCCAATTTCGGTGGCTGGGTCCGGTGAACACACACACGGACGGGAGTCAGACTCGACTATCCTGTGTGCGCCTCTTCCCGTGGAGGCAGACAGGCATTCCTGCAGTTGTGGGCTCCCCCTTCAGTGGCCTGACAGCAGCGCAGGGCCAACAGGCGCTTGCTATCTGCTAAGTTCGGCAGCGGGATACACGCGGGAATCGGGACTAATGCTTGGCTGAGCCTGGGTCGCTGGGCAGATGGGGCCCCTTGGGCAAGTGGGGCCCCTGGGCAACTGCCCAGCGTGCCTATTCGATAAGATGGCCCTGATACAGACTACGGACTAAGACTAGTATGCCATTAAAGTTCATGTGTGTGTAAAGGCAGGTGTCCCAATGCTTTTGATAATATAGTGTATCTCTCAAATATTAAATTATTTTACTGACTAATGCACTTTTCCTTTTTATTACTACAGTAAAACCAAATAATTGGGTGGAATACTTTGCTTTCCTTTAAATACTATAGCAGTATTAGAAGCTAAAATATATCTACTATTTTAAAACTTTTCTGTACTGACTCTGAAACGCACACTAACATGTAATGTGTTCATTTTTATCTCACTTAAACAACTGTCCCTAATCTTTACTCTTGGACCTCAGTGCCTATGGAGGAGGGAACTGTGATCAGGAGGGTGGGGAGAACTAAGGGTGGGGAGAGGATGCCCCTGTCTCAAGTTTGTGGTTTTACATCCTAAAACAACCAGCAATAGCTGATATAGAACTATGTGCAAGCAACACTTGGACTGATATGTCCCTAACTTTGTCATGATGGGTACAGAAACGTAAGGGAGTATTGACCAATGGAGGGGAAAGCTATGGATACTGAATTATAAATGTGACATATCTGGATGAAAGGAAAGAAAAAACTGGTACACAGGGAAAAAGGCAATATTTTAAGAAGAAAAGAATAAGAAGAACGTAATAGTAAATACAAAAAGGGATCAAGACACAGAAGAAAGAAAGGCTGATACAAAGTCAAAAAAGGTAAATTATTTTAAGAAATCAAGAATAAGAAGAATGTAATAGAGAATGCAAAAAAGGACCAAGAAGCAGATACACAGTGAAGCTTAATGAGAGAAGGGTGACAGTGGATGGTAGAGATTAATTAATACACATAGTTTCAGAAGAGGAGATGCAGACAATGAACATTGCATTTGACATTAACAAGGTGACAATTATACATGGCAATCCTACAAAGGAAACCCATTACAGTTTGTAAGCAGTATTTAACCAAGACAGCTGATCGCTCTGTGCCTCTACCAACAAAGAAGGATACACTTCAGTGTGAATACGTCTGGATTCCATCAATTTGGAATTATTACATTTGACCATAGCAGCACCTAGGTAAGATAATTCTATGAAACAACTTCAAAGCTAGCTGTACCTATGAGATGAGAGTTGGATATTCTGACCACTGAGCAATCGTTTCAATGACTTGGAACCTCTATGTGTTCCGGTTAATGTACTGTATATGGAGGAGGGAGTTTGGACAGAACCACAGCCTTATTTAAAGTACACTTACACCTGTGGATTGCCATTCCTGGCTGCTGTGTGAAAATTCTAGCTGCCTGCCTGTGTCTGCCTCCACTACTTCTGAGTCAAAGACTTGGATCATTTTAGCAACAGATTCAATTCAGAGTTAATTAGGAATTCTTTGGAAATGGTTTACTAAAGGCAAATAAGTTGTTCTGTTTGCAAGAAAATTTTTCCATAACTAAGTGAATGTGCTGAAACTCCAGTTTGCTAGGAATATCTAATCGTGTGGTGTGCAAGAACAATTAACAAAATAATAATTTTTTTTCTTGCACACAAGTTAGCAGAGCTTCACCTCATTAAAATGTTGTGAGTTTGCACTCCATACATGGGTGATGGGAGATCACTGAAGAACTTTTGAGAGAATTTGTGTCACTAATATTGGTGTCACCAGTTTGCACTTTATTTTTACTTTGGACTATTTTTCGCCTCTTTTTTTTAATTTTAGACTTCAGTGTTATATATGATTCTGTATATGTTTTTGAGGCTGCACTTTTATTTTACACATTTTTCCTGAAGCACTGATATACTGCTTTTCAGTGCTAGCAGCCTACACAAACATTATTTTTTCACGGCGCAGATAATATTTTTCTTCATTAAAATTTCAAAGTGAAAAGCCTTAATTGCCATTAGTAAATCAACCACTTTAGCTCAATACTTGTTCTAGGTCAGTGATAATATTAAAGGCAAAGTTTCAGTATTACATCCAGGCAACTAGTATATTCAGAAAGAGGGATCAGCATTTGACAGACTACATATTAATTTAATATAAGGAAACAATAGTGGGTGACCAAACAATACAACCGTGTTGATTGTTTGTTTCCTCAATTGGAAGTGTCTTCTAGTACCCATAGATATGATCTTATCGCTATCTGGCTAAAATCAGCCAGATATTGTGAGGATTATCTCCTGTCTGTGGGCATTTTAAATTATGCAGACCAGTATGGCAAGGTGCCAAATTTAGTCTAGTATTTATTTATTTTTTGCTTTTTCTTTTCCCTTTATTTTCAGTTGGTGATCTGGCCAGTAACACACTTCCTGTCTTAAGCCTAGGGCCGAATGTCTCATGGCATCAACAGGTTCAATAGAAACTGGCCGACATTCAGCCCATGTGTATGCCAGCCAGTCCGCCGGACGTTCGGCTGGCTTCAGTCAAATGATGACTGAAAACATTTTGCTGACCGGAGTGGTCTTGGGGAGGGGGGGGCATCCCCCTGTCCGAACACAATAGAACAGCAGGGGAGATCGTTGAAGTGTCTATGAGGCTTTAGGGTGTCTCCATTCTGGATGGAGAGGCAATGGAGACACCCTTGGATAAATACATTGCTGGAGAGGGTGGTGTTAAATGGACTAGTAGATTGAGATGGACTTTACATAAGTAACTAACAAATTAAAGCCTAACTCCAGCAACATTCTTAAGCAATTACTAAAACCGTTCTTTATTTTTACTTTTGGGATAAAGATTTTACATAAATTAATAAAAGCTGATAATTGTAAGTATCCCTGTCAGTGGTAAATGGTTTGTCTTAACCCTCTAACTGCTAATCCTATTTGGACAGCTTGATCTAATGAAAAAAATACATACAGACTTACTGGCCGGATCAAACAAGGTGAAAAAAAAAAGCCAAAAAAGAAAACTAATTCAGCAATCCCATTTAAAGTGGTTTTAAAGGCATTCTCCCCCCCCCCCCCCTTTACACTTACTTGAGCTTGATCTTGATCCAGCAATGTACACAAGAGCAGTGGCTCTATCACCTCTCTCCCTCCTCATTGGCTCAGAGACAGCAGTGGGAGCCATTAGCTCCCGCTGCTGTCAATTACAACCAGTGAGGAGGGAGCAGGGGCCGCGCTCAGCCATGCTCTGTGTGTCTATGAACAGAGAAAGCCGGCTTGGGAGCAAGCCAGCATGAATGCCCCTGGAGCAAGTAGCTTGCTATGTTGGCCACTTAGTAGCCTCATTTAGACTACTGGTTAACAGGTTAATGTTTGTAACCAGTCTCTTCCATTCCCATTGCTAACAGTGTTACTAGGTGTACATCTGGTTCCAGGATATGGTTCTTATTTGTAATGTGTAACAATAATTCTTTCATTTACTTAAATGACTTTTTCAGTCTTGAATTCACTGCAAGTTTAAGAAGGCAGTATCAGTTCTTCGCCCCAATTTCCCATAAAGAAAGGGTTAGACAGCAACCACAGAGGCAACAGAACATATTATTTATTTTTTTACAGGTACATATATATCGCTGTCAATTTACAAAGGGCTTTACACATCTATCATGTACATTCACATCAGTCCCTGCCCTAAAGGAGCTTACAATCTAAGGTCCCTAACTTACATTCATACATAGTAGGGCCCAGGGCTTTTTTTCAGGGGGAACGAGGGGGAACGCAGTTCCGGCACCTCCAGAACTGAATGTATGTAATATCAGGTGCTGGGGTGTGCTGGAGGGTCTATTGATGCTGGCTGTTGAGGGATCTATTGTTGCTGGATGGGATCTATTTTTGTGTTGCTGGGGAGTTCTTCTGTTGATCACGAGGGGGTCTATTGTTGCTGGGGTGGGTCTTATGTTGCTGGGGATCAGTTGTTGCTGGGGAGGTATGTACTGTTGAGGGAGGGGTCTTTGTTGCTGGCTGTTGGGAGTCTATTTTTGCTGGGGACGATCTATTGTCGTTGGAGTGTCCATTGTTTCTAAATCTACTTTACTGTCTTTCTTGTTATCATTAACAAATTCCATACAAAATACTTAGCACCAAAAAATAATACTTGGGTCTGTATTGGATAAAAGGGGCGGTATTGGGAGGTGGGTAAGGGGTGGAACCAAGAAACGGTGCTTGGAGGTGGGTAAGAGGCAGAGTCAAAGGGTGACACGAAAGGGAGTTCCTGAACCTATTCTCTGAGAAAAAAAGCCCTGGTAGGGCCAATTTAGACAGGAACCAATTAGCCAACCAGCATCCAACTTGGTCATAGACATATGCTTCAGCAAGAATGATCCTTAAATGAACCCACACTTTACTGGAGTCTGCTGTTATCAACTTTCCAACAACTAATATCTTTAGAAGAAGTTCACAATTGTTGCCTCTGCATTTCCTTCACTACAGGTTTCCTTGAATATTCTTTGGGCATAGATCATACATATTTTTGTATAATGTCATTGAGTCATGGGACAAGTTTATTTATCATCTATAGGGATTAAAATTAAGCCATCATTAAAGTTGTTGTAAAGCCTTAAAGTTTTTAACCTTAATGCATTCTATGCATTAGGGTGAAAAACCTTCTGTGCTGCAGAATCCTCCCAGACCCCCCTTATTTTTACCTGAGCCCGATCTGATCCAGCGATGTGCAAGAGCACAGTGGCTGCAGCAACTGTCACTCTCATAATTGGACAGATTGATAGCAGCAGGAGCCATTTGCTCCCGCTGCTGTCAATCAAAAAGCTGTGACATGGGAGCAGGGGGCGGGGCCGAGTCAATGGACGGAGCAGTGGGACTCGGTAGTGAGCCCGCACAGCTGCCCTCATGGAAAGCATCTTTCCTTGGGGACACGCAATGAAGAGGAGGGGCCTGGAGCGTCGGCGTGGGACCCAGAAGGAGGGAATCAGGGCTACTCCGTGTAAAACCATTGCACAGAGCAGGTAAGTAAAGGCATGTTTGTTATTTTTAAAAAAAATACTTCTACAACCACTTTAAAGTTCACACTTAATACAAATCAATAGGGCATGTGTTTACATTGCCAAGTCACATTACTTCGAGTAAAAAAATAGTGTCTTTCACAACTTCCAGCCTAAGCAGTCCAAGTGTTTGGTCACCAATCCCTACTGCTGTGAATATATTGTCTTTCATCAGCAGTGAGTTAAGTCAAACAGGCTGCCCAAGTAATAGATAGTTCCAAAGAATATCAATTATTAAATGTTTTATGAATTATCACGTTGATAAAATGTATAATAAAACTAAGTGGATTTTTTTTTTACACATACTGTATGCTAAAAAACTACTGAGAAGACTTACTGCACTTAGTGCACTAGCGTATCCTAGTGCATAAGCACCCCAAACACGCACACACACACTGCTATAATTTCCTTTTCTTAAGACAGTGTACAAATACATTATCATTAGCCAAGTCCTCTGTGTCACAATGTTCCGAGCCAGTTATGCAATAACTGAAAAACCTGCATTGCCACTACTAGGCACATCTGTTTAGGCTTTTGTGCACAGTTAATAAATGAAACCGTGTTATGCAGTAACTCCTAGAAGCCAATAAGAAATCCAATTTTAACATCATAAAATAACTTGACTCCTAAGAACTGTTTCTTAGTTGTTTAGATTATGTTACTGCATACACTGGTCTAAAGTGATGATAAACAATCACCTTGTAAAACAACCCGTTCAGTTTAAAATAGAATGAAAGGCAGACCATTTTTGTCTAGATATAAGAACATTATAAAAACCTTTTTTCCCCTTTTTATTTAAGTGCTTACATTTCCTGGCTGGGGCTAGGAGAAGCAGCAGCACGCTGAGCTTCCCAGTGAATGGCTGTGCATCGGGGGCATGTCAAGACAAGTCTGATCATTGGAGGAGAGGACACTGAGTTCCCAGCACAGCTAGAGAACTGACCACGTTGTGCTCTCCTGCTTAGTGTGGTCAGTTTTTATAGGAAAGCAAGGGGACCAGCAGGAACACCAGGGATTTCACATAAAGGAAGGAATACAAAGAGAACAGGATACTTTCTCATACAGAATCTCACAAAAGTGAGTACACCCCTCAGATTTTTGTACATATTTTATTATACCTTTCCATGTGACAATACTAAAGAAATTACATTTTGCTACAATGTAAAGTAGTGAGTGTACAGCTTGTATAGCAGTGTAAATTTGCTGTCCCCTCAAAATAACTCAACACAGCCATTAATGTCTAAATCACTGGCAACAAAAGTGAGTACAACCCTAAGTTAAAATGTCCAAACTGAGCCCAAAGTGTCAATATTTTGTGTGGCCACCATTATTTTCCAGCACTGCCTTAACCCTCTTAGGCATAGAGTTGACCAGAGCTTCACAGGTTGCCATTGGAGTCCTCTTCCACTCCTCCATGACGACATCACTGAGCTGGTGGATGTTAGAGACCTTGCGCTCCTCCACCTTCCGTTTGAAGATGCCCCACAGATGCTCAATAGGGTTTAGGTCTGGAGACATGCTTGGCCGGTCCGTCACCTTTACCCTCAGCTTCTTTAGCAAGACAGTGGTCGTCTTGGAGGTGTGTTTGGGGTTGTTATCATGTTGGAATACTGCCCTGCGGCCCAGTTACCAAAGGGAGGGGATCATTCTCTGCTTCAGTATGTCACAGTACATGTTGGCATTCGTGGTTCCCTCAATGAACTGTAGCTCCCCAGTGCCAGCAGCACTCATGCAGCCCCAGACTATGACACTCCCACCACCATGCTTGACTGTAGGCAGGACACACTTGTCTTTGCACAAGCGTGTGTTGACGCCACACACTCTTGACACCATCTGAACTTAATATGTTTTTTCTTGATCTCATCAGACCACAAGACATGGTTCTGGTAATCCATGTCCTTAGTTTGCTTGTCTTTAGCAAACTGTTTGCGGGCTTTCTTGTGCATCATCTTTAGAAGGGGCTTCCTTCTGGGACGACTGCCATGCAGACCAATTTGATGCAGTGTGCGGGGTATGGTTTGAGCACTGAAAGGCTGAGCCCCCTACCCCTTCAACCTTTGCAGCAGTGCTGGCAGCATTCATATATCTATTTCCTAAAGACAACCTCTGGATTTGACGTGCACGTGCACTCAATTTCTTTGGTCGACCATGCCAAGGCCTGTTCTGAGTGGAACCTGTCCTGTTAAACCACTGTATAGTCTTGGCCATCATGCTGCAGCTCAGTTTCAGGGTCTTGGCAATCTTCTTATAGCCTAGGCCATCTTTATGTAGAGCAACAATTCTTTTTTTCAGATCCTCAGAGAGTTCTTTGCCATGAGGTGCCATGTTGAACTTCCAGTGACCAGTATGAGAGAGTGAGTGTGATAACACCAAATTTAACACACCTGCTCCCCATTCACACCTGAGATCTTGAATAGAGGAAAGGATTGGGACTTTAGATAAAGGTGGAAGCCAGAACGCTGGGATATATGAGCTATGGAAACATTTTATTTCTATACACCAGCAATTAACAAAGTACAACATATGAAATATCAATTCATGTATAATCAACACAATCAAAACACTTGGATCAGTCTGATATATGTGCAAGTACACAAATTATATGTATATATCAAGAGTATAGGGACTAATGGCACTCCGTATAGACCACACAGTCCATAATTATTCCATTGTTGCCATATTATAGATAGTCTGCAGGGTACAGTTGATAATTCTGAATTATCAACTTGCTGCAGCAGTCATGGACCTAGTTTGTATCGTGTATATAAAAATACACAAAAGGCACATGCGATGCCCTGCGTCCACAGGACCGCACATTGCCAATGACAGTCATCTTATAAGTAACAATAGGGTTGGACAACAATTTCCTCTCATAATTTGAATGTATGCGATTTTAGTCGACCAATAGATTATTGGAACATTTAGACTTTTTTACAGAGTTTTTGGCATCCACTCCTGAAAAGTGGTATTAAACCACGAAACACATAGAGCTACAATGATGTCATCAATTTTTCAACCATACAGGACTCCATCGCTACCTAATCATTTTTTACCGCTTACTTACCTTTTGTACGTTTATTTTATTTTTGTGTATTTTTATATACACTATACAAACTAGGTCCATGACTGCTGCAGCAAGTTGATGATTGAGCGTTCATTGCCATGGTGTACCCTGCAGACTATCTATAATATGTCAACAATGGAATAATTATGGACTGTGTGGTCTATACGGAGTGCCATTAGTCCCTATACTCTTGATATATACATATAATTTGTGTACCTGCACATATATCAGACTGATCCAAGTGTTTTGATTGTGTTGATTATACATGAATTGATATTTCATATGTTGTACTTGCTGGTGTATAGCAATAAAATGTTTTCATTGCTCATATTTCCCAGCATTCTGGCTTCCACCTCATTTAAAGTCCCAATCCTTTCCTCTATTCAAGCAATTAGGGATGGGGGCGCATTTTTCTGTGCTCCATTTAAAGTCCTAACTTTTTTTTTTTTAGTTACACCTCAGACCTTGTAACACTAATGAGTCACATGACACCGGGGAGGGAAAATAACTAATGGCCCAATTGGACATTTTAATTTAGGGGTGTACTCACTTTTGTTGCCAGTGGTTTAGACATTATTGGCTGTGTGTTGAGTTATTTTGAGGGGACAGAACATTTACAAAGTTTCATTTCTTTAGTGTTGTCACATGAAAAGTTATAATAAAATATTTACAAAAATGTGAGGGGTGTACCCACTTTTGTGAGATACTGTACATGTACATGGTACAGCAGGCAAATATCAGGAATATGAAATGTTGGGGTAACAAACACCTTAAATATCAAACAACACCTAATGTCCAGGTGAAACTGGGTATGAATGTTATTGCATAGTTGTATTGATTAATCTTGGACCAATATAAGTATGCCCATCTCATACTTGAGTGATTCATGGAAGTTGCAATCACTGTAGTAGTAGCTGCCACTACAGTGATAGCAGCAGTCTTTCGGATCCAGTGCTGAGCAGCTGCCCTTATACATAATAACCATAGGGGATTGCTCACTAAGACCCCGTTCACACTGGGGCGACGCTACTTGCCGGGGCGACCTCACAGGTCGCGGTGCGCAGCTCGCACCGCTACCTCGGAGCGGCCGGCACGGACTTCATAACATTGAAGTCAATGCAGGTCGCTCCGGGTCGCCCCAAGAAGCTCCGGACCCTTCTTCTAAGTCGGAGCGATTTGTGTCGCTCCTATTAGAACGGGTCCACAGCTTCTCTATGGCAGGCGACCTACGGCAACCTGTCAGGCGACCAGGTCGCCCCAGTGTGAACCGGGTCTTACACCATGCAAAGATTCCTCTATATATTTTTTTTTTTCAATCAATACTTGGTGTTCTTTGATTGGGCAAGATGGAAAGGATCCCCACCTTGTCCGATTAGAGAACACCTCTTTCGGCACTGAACCTGGATTACTGCTTCTATCACTATAGTGGTGGCAAGTACAAAAGTGAATTGCAGCTTTCACAGGAATCGCTCAGGTATGTGATATGTATACTTACATTAGTCCAAGCTGGACCAATGTAACTATGCATAAACAAATCTTAGGTACTTCAGCTTTAAAGCATATCTAAACCCCTTAAAAATATAATGTATTGCAATTTACCAGTTTTAGATGTGGTGGCTGCATTTGTTTTCTTTAAAAAGGAACTCTTTAACCACTTAAGCCCCGGAGGATTTGGCTGCTGAAAGACCAGGGGGTATTTTGCAATTCGGCACTGCGTGATTTTAACGGACAATTGCGCGGTCGTGCGACGCTGTACCTAAACTAATTTGACGTCCTTTTGTTCCCACAAACAGAGCTTTCTTTTGGTGGTATTTGATCACCTGTGCGATTTTTTGATCATGCGCTATAAACAAAAAAAGAGCGTCAATTTTGCAAAAATAACAATATTTTCCACATTTTTTTATATGAAATTCCCCCAAAAAAATGTAAAAATCAAAATTTTTTAACATTTTCGGCCAATTTGTTTTATGCTGCATATGTTTGGTAAAAAAAAAACGCAAAAAGCGTATTTTGATTGGTTTGCGCAAAAGTTATCGCGTTTACTAACAAAGGGAAAGATTTTTGTCATTTTTGTTGTTTTTTTTTTAACGCGTAATGGCGGCGATCTGCGATTTTTTTTGCGGTACTGCGACATTGGGGCGGACAGATCAGACCCTTGACTGACATTTTTGACACTTTTGGGGTTACCAGTGACATTTCTACACTAATCAGTGCTACACATATGCACTGTTACTGTAAAATTACACTGGCAGTGAAGGGGTTAACTTTATTTGAGAGGGAGGGGCTGTGTGTGTCCCTAGGGGCGTGATTCTAACTGTGATTGGCTGTGGCTTGAGCTGTAGGAACAATGATCAACGGTCCTACATAGTAGAACCGTATGATCATTGTTTCTACACAGGGGAGAATGACAGGCGGCTTGTTTACATCGGGTCCGCCGGTCACGCGCGCGGCGGGGCCCGTGACCGCGCGGGAGCGCGCCGCCGCAGGCACGTGCTCGCTCCCCAGAGCCTCACAGGCTAGTGACGTACCGATACGTCACTCTTCCTGTGAGGGGCTGACCGCCGCAGTATATGTACTTGCGGCAGTCGGCAAGTGGTTAAAACCCCTCCTCCCCTCTCCTGGTAAAAGAAACAAAATGCCCATGACAACTCCTGGAATGTACAACATAATTTTGGCCCAGGCCAAAATCCAGGAAGCAACTGAAGAGAATAAATATATTATACCTTCCTATCTATATACAAATGCTAGCAGTCTAATGATTAAATACAGTTAAAGGAAAAGTATAGCCAGTGCTATTTTATTTACACTTCTATTATGAATCACAGGAGTGCAGTTTGTACTGCACTCCTGTGACCCGTTTTCAGCCAACAGCAGGCTAAAGCCCTCTGTCGGCTGACGTCACAGACCCAGTCTAGGCTCTGAAACGATCCCAACCATATGGTCTGATTCTGCCCAGTAGCCTGGACCGGCAACTGGCTCAGCCTCTGCTGAAAGTCTGAGCCAGCCACTCTTACCCCCTCTACAGCTCAGATCTCCAGTGAGCGCTGGAGGGGCAGAGCAAGGAGCCAGTGACTGACAGTCACCGGCTCTCAGCAAACTGTAAACCAAGGGCTGAGCAATCAGCAGTGTATGATTACTCGGTCTTAGAGGAGGCGGTGAACGGATGCATCAGAGAATGGTGCTGCAGCCATCTATGTAAGTATGATTGTTTATTATTTTTTTTATCCCATACTTCTTTTTTAATGCTGATTGAGAGGATTTAGTTACACTATAATCTCACCAGGTGATCCTGCCAGTAAAAGTTTCTGTCCTAAGGTGACAACTCCAACTCACCATACTAAATCTATGACGGTGCAGTATTGTTACATCTCTCTCTTCTCATCTCTATAATATGGGGGAGGGGGGGGTCTGTAGTCCAAGGGAAGAACTGGGCAGGTCTGATATTACTGCTTGAGATTATACTGCAGAATAGACAGAGTGTGCAGTAGCTTGCAAGCTCCCTTGGTTTCAATGGTATCTTTAACAGACCAAAATGGAGAAAATAAGTGAAGGTTTTTAGGTTTACTTTAAAGCCTAACTTCAGACTTGATTTAACTTCAAATAGTTTGTTTGGACCAAGTCGGTCCAAACTAACTATTTCCTTCACTAATACATGCACCCACTGTACAAACTGTATGTAGCATCAGCAGCATAGTGTGTACAGAACTGTGTTCCAGGAGTGGTATGGCGACTTTCCATTTCTGGAACAAAATTGAGTCAGGCTTCTTGCTGCTCAGCCATTCACAGGAAGCTTTGTATTTTAGGAATGAATACAAGGCTCCCTCTGATTGGCTGAGCTGGAAATCATGACGTCTTCTGTCCACCTCAGAATTTCAGATGCAGCCTTGTATTAATTAATAAAAATACAAGGCTCCCTGTGAATAGATGAGCAGCGTTCAGCTAAAGTAGTTTTTATTCCGGGGATGGGACAGGAAGTCCCTGTACTGCTGCCATAAGACAGCACAGTATACTATATATAGCTGATGCTACATACAGTTTATACAGTACCCCCAGGGTGCAGATGTATTAGGAAAAAAAATTGTTTGTTTGGACCCGTTTATTCCACACAACCTTTTTAAAATTGAATCAAACTTAGAATTCAGCTTTAAGGTATTGCTTGCATGTGTCTCATTTTCTTTTTAATGGCGGGTTTGAGGGCCAGGATGATCTATACTGCACTGTGGCAAAGGTTCCCTTCATTTCATTTCAGTTTATACTTTTAGATACCATTTATTTCAGATTAACTAAAATCTGTGAAAAAAAACTGTTATTCTTTATAAGGACTAGAAGATTTTGGGGGTGTGAAAAAGTGAAGACAAACAAATATTACTTGTAAGAGCTAATATTTTCACATGCGAAAAATGTAGTAAACTGACAATTCAGGAGCACGTGGCATTGACAATACATGAAGCGATATGGTAACCTGACCTCAGCAACAGTTTACAGGCTTGAAGCCAATAGCTAAACTTCTAATTATTTTACTAAGCATTTATAGCCTGTATATCACTAGCGTAGCTGTAGTTTCTCCTTGTGTCATTTAGGAACAATGAAACTCCCATGTGGAAATAATTCTGTTCTTGAAGTAATACCATGGGAATCACAACGTAATGTTCTTCATTCTGGATCCTCCAAAGCAAAAATTTTACATGTCACTCCAGTCAAGATGGTATAATGGCTAACAAAGGATTGCTGGCCGAGACTAAGGGATTTGGGCACCACTTGGGCATTACTGAGAGAAATCATACACATGATCATATGTAGATTCTTATAGGATAAGCCAGGGAGTAACTGAGGGCCAAATGCTAGAGAAGGCGATCCGTTGAGAGCAGGAGTCAGAACTGCATGAGCATTCAGAGACTAGACAACTATGGAGCACATAGACCAAAGGATCATACAACTGGAGGTTGTATTACTAGAGAGTGGAAATGAGAATGTCTGGTCTTTGCTAGAACTTATGATGGTGGAATTGGTGTTGTAGGGCTAACACTTCCATGCTGTGGACATTACTGGTAACTCAACTAAGCCTAACAGACATTGAAACAGACACTGACAAACAAGCACTGGCAAGGAGCACAGTATAACACAAGGTAAAACTAGGCAAGGATGGACGAGAGGTAATGAACGAACACTGAGGGCTGATTGGAACGTTGGAAAACAGCCAATATCCTGAAGCAAGGAAACCACAGGGTAAATGTAAGGCAAAGGACAAGAAGGGTTAAACAGATAAGAGCATACACCAGACTGAGAACATGATAAAGACCAAAACCAAATGTTACCATGGGCATGAGATAGGAAATAGCAAGCAGGGCATACTATATACTCAGGACACTGGAATAAAAGGGTAGGAGCTATGAGTACAGGTCAAGAGCTGCTCAGGGGTCAGATGAGAATATTGTAGAACAAGGAAAATGGACACACATTTAAATGGTTAGCAGAAATGTGGAAACTCTGGCTGGACATGTAGGAATATAGCTGCCAGTCACTGAGGGATAGGCAGGAGGCATGAAACAAACAGTTGAGGGAAAGACAAGAGAGGTACTGTACGTGCAGTAAAGACAGTATACCAAGCAAGCAAAGAATACTGCTTCCATTATTTAGGTTTGTTCTTTATTTAGCAATGAACAGAATTTTACAATTGCATTAAAATATTTTGTTGATCATAATAAAGTAAATATTTCTATGCAGTTCATTATATAGCTAGTAATAGTTAGTCACATTCAATTGGCCTTGTTCTTTAACCTCTCATTTGGAAATAAATGGCAATGGAAATCTGTTTTTTTTATTATCAAAGGAAAATTGTCAAAAAATAGTAAAACAAAACCTAAAAACAGAGGGTTTTAATGTAAACTGTTAGATGGGGTCTATTTGGTTGTTTTACAGGCTTGCTGATAGGTGTGCTAGGAAATCTTTTGTTTGACTAAAGTACACTGACCCTGAACTTTGACCCCAATCTTTGACCCTTTGTTTTTGTCTACATTTTACTCCTTTAGCAAGGAGAAAACGTTACATTGTCTCTTTTCTCCATTTAAGTGAAGAAAAAAACACAAGGGATGGGCTACACAGTGACTGATCACTGTGACAGTCAATCAGAGACTATCACAGTGATCAGGAGATCAGGAACCAGGCCTCCCAGCTCCCGATTGTTAGTATGGGACCTGGGACTCTCAGTGAGAGCTCAGTTCCTGAGCTGTGCAGAGTGCTTCTAGCACAAACACAGCTACACATATATACAGCCTCACAAAAGTGGTATACAGTATGTGTGTACACATGGTGGGAAGGTGTTAATGTTGTAAACATTTGGCTGCTTCTGTGTTTCTGAACTGAAGAAGGTGCTTGGATAGACAGCAAAATATCTTCAACATAAAAGAACAAGTCCATCTGAATATAATTAACTACTATGTTTATACATATGGTGTATGTTTCTTACAGCAGAATTTATAGGGGAAGGGGTTGTTAATTTTGTGCATAATAAGAATATTAAACAAATTGTGCTTGCTCTGTCTCTGTGCTGCTCTCTCTAAATTTAATTCTATGGACTACATTTGGCATTTACAGTTTAGGGCAGATAATCAAAGACAAAAACATAAATTCAGTATAGGAATGCAAAACGTATTCAATCTATATGTAGACTAAGTGTCTCGTGTACAGAAATGTGGAAAAAGTTAGAATTGTTGGCCATATAAACTAGATGTTTGCTGTTTTCTGCTCTAAACTAGAAAATTGAGAGGTGATCTTTAACCCCATACTGCTGCCCCCTGGTGGCCCTTAAAGAGGGCTTTAATGGCCAGAAGGTGGTGCTTCTTGACTCCCACAGTGTTCACATGATTTGCAACCCATCCTGTTGCCTCCCCAGCAGAAGTCTTGATCATCAGCTGTCAGTCCCAGCACACATTTCTGCTGATTAAGAGTAAAATAAATTATCCTTAATTAGAGATAATTTATTGTACTCATTTACAAATGCAGTGGAATAACACCCTTACAGGATGTCTGCAATTTATAAGCTGACCTCAATGCACTGTTTTATTGGGCAACTGTGTGGCAAATGAGGTTTCATGTTGATAAATGTAAAGTTATGCACTTGGGGGATAAAAATATGCATGCATCATACATACTAGGAGGAGAACAGCTGTGGGAGTCAATGGTGGAGAAGGATCTGGATGTACTGGTAGATCATAAGATTAATAATAGCATGCAATGCCAAGCTGCGGTTTCCAAAGTGAGCAAAGTCCTTTCTTGTATTAAGAGAGGCATGGACTGCAGAGAGAGGGGTATAATTTTGCCCCTGTACAAGTCATTGGTAAGACCAGGGGTCAAGTCCTGGGAAAAAAAGTGTGGGAATTCACCCAAGATTCCGTCCGTCCACCCGCCCCCGCCCACACGCTCAAAAAAAAAAATAAAAGTGCACCCCTCACATTTTTGTAAATTTTTTTTGTTCTATCTTTTCATGTGACAACACTGAAGAAATGACACTTTGCTACAATGAGTGGAGGGGGGGGGGGACTGAACAGCACAGAGTGGAGGGGGGGACTGAACAGCACAGAGTGGAGGGGGGGGACTGAACAGCACAGAGTGGAGAAGGGGGGACTGAACAGCACAGAGTGGAGAAGGGGGGACTGAACAGCACAGAGTGGAGGGGGGGGCACTGAACAGCACAGAGTGGTGGGGGGGGACTGAACAGCACAGAGTGGAGGGGGGGAACTGAACAGCACAGAGTGGAGGGGGGGACTAAACAGCACAGAGTGGAGGGGGGGACTGAACAGCACAGAGTGGAGGGGGGGGACTGAACAGCACAGAGTGGAGGGGGGACTGAACAGCACACAGCACCAACCGAGGGAGCAACCTGCCCTCACATGAGGAGAGGAGAGGTCCGGAGTGGTCAGCGGCACCACTACCGGCTTGACATTCACCCCCCCCCAGTGCGCAGCGCACTGTACCTACCTTCCCCCAGTTGAGGAGTCTGTAGTTTGAATGTCCCGCACGCTCGTCCTCGGTCCTCCTCCTCCTCCTGCAGCAGCCGCTATAACAAAGTCCCGCCTCCTCTAATACACGTCACACTGATTCAATTTGCCGGCATTGGATCAGTGTTCCACCTATCACTGGAGCCGGTCTAGGAGGCTGGACTTTGTTACAGCGGCCACTGGAGGAGGAGGAGAAGAACCAGGGGAGGGGAGGACAAAGGCCAGTCCTGCAGGATTCGGCAGCTAATGGGAACGACGTTCCTGCTGTGGGAAATGTACATGAACGTCGTTCCCATGCGTTCCTGCAGGACTCGAGCCCTGGGTAAGACCTCATCTGGAATATGCAGTTCAGTTTTGGGCACCAGTTCATGAAAAGGATTTTGAGGAACTGGAGAAAATGCAGAAAAGGGCAACCATACTGATAAGAGGCATGGAGGAACTCAGCTATGAGAAAAGATTAGAGAAACTGAATTTATTCTCTCTTGAGAAGAGGAGATTAAGGGGGGATATGTTCAACATGTATAAATACATAGGTGGTCCATATAGGGAACTTGGTCAGACAAGGAGTCACTGCTCAAGGTGATGTAATTGCCTGATGACTCACACAGGTGCATGCCCCGGCTCGCCTCCGTGAAAACTTGATAAAAGAAAAGGAATTGGCAGCACTCCAGGTTGAGTCAAAATCCAAGGTAGACGCGTTTCACACACTGGTAATGATTAAGCACACAGTCAGTGTGTGAAACGCGTCTACCTTGTCACGATTGTCATATTTGGATGTCCAGTCAATAAATCTGGATTTTGACTCAACCTGGAGTGCTGCCAATTCCTTTTCTTTTATCATAGGGAACTTGGTGTTGAGTTATTCTAAGGTCATCACAGAGAACAAGGGGGCACTCTTTACATCTGGAGGAAAAGAGATTTCATCTTCAAATATGAAAAGGCTTCTTCACAGTAAGAGCTGTGAAAATGTGGAATAGACACCCTCAAGAGCTGGTTCTGTCCAGCTCAGTAGATTGTTTTAAGAAAGGCCTGGATTCTTTTCTAGATACACATAATATTACTGGATACTAATATCTAAAGGTAAAGTTGCAGGAAATATCCGATTGCCTCCTGGGGGATCAGGAAGGATTTTATTCCCCTGCTGGACACAGGTTCTGAGGCTGATTAAGGTGGTAATTAAACTCACTTAGGCCCCTTTCACACAGTCTTTCCGATCAGGTCCGCCTGTCAGTTTTTTCAGGCGGACCTGATCGGATGCTCCATGCATCCCTATGGGGCAGCGGATGTCAGCGGTGAGATCTCTGCTGACACCCGCTGCTATCCGATCCGATCCTGTCTGTAAAATCCATAATAAAGATATATCTTTACCCTGCATTAGTAAAGTCCATTCCAGGGCTGGTTTTACTGGGAGTCTGATAGAGCTCTGGGTGGGACAGACTCCCAAATCCGTGGACCAATGTTAAATGTTTTATTTGTAGGTCTTGATCAAGGCAGCTGGTCCTAGCTCTCAGAAAGCGTGTGTATGTCTCCATGTTGGTAGACCACTAGAAGCATGGCTGCTTATCTCTGAAACTTGGATACCAATGTTTTCTTTGTAAAGGATACTTACCTTAGAACAAGGACTTTGTCGGACTACGAACCAAATAGGGCTTGGTTTACATTGATGCAATGCGGGAAACCCTGCCAATCCACTGCGGGTTACCGCATCACAGGAATCGCACACTGCCATATGCGAACCGATGGGAGTGTCAAAACAAAGTTAATGAACCCCCCCAGATCGGTTCTTATATCGCGATGCGAACTGTCAATTCAGACAGGAATCTGGTGCAGACCAAATAAAGGGTCTTGCATGAGTTTGGTCTGAATGCGATGCAAATTCAGCCATGCAAACTGTATAGCAGAATTCGCATCGCACACACATCACATGTGATTTGCAGAGCAGTGCAGTGCAATTTACAGTACATACGATGTCTGGCATCGCTACAGTGTGAACCGGCCCTAAGGCTCAGTAGAGCAGAAGTTTACTTTCGTTTGTTTTCTGGAAGGAGACCGCTTCTTTTATTTATGAATATCCTGTGGATTACTGTAAATATGATGTTTTTCCTAAAGAAACTGAGTTTGTCCCTGCATTTAGTTTGACCCCCCCCTACAGTATATATATATATATATATATATATATATATATATATATATATATATATATATATATATATATATATGTGTGTGTGTGTGTGTGTGTGTGTGTGTGTGTGTGTGTGTGTGTGTATATGCATGTTAATTTTGATTTCCTCTAGTGGTTGAACAAAATAGACTTGTGTCTTTTTTCAGCCAGACTAACTATGTAGCAAGTGTAAAAATAGATGCATTATGAAGTAATTTACCTGGAAAACCATGTGGCAGAAAAATAATTTAGAGTACATGGAGTACTTAAAGCCAGCTCAGGGAAGTACGTATTTTAGGAATGGTAAGATATAATGGGGTTGATTTAGTAAAGGCAAATAGACTGTTTACTTTGCAAGGTAAGATGCAGATGCTCTACTGATTTGCATGTGATGGAGTAATCTTTACAAAGTGAAATTCCACCACATTCACTAAGCTCTAAGGTCATTTCTCTTGCAAATGAAACTACCCTTGCAAAGTAAAGATAATTTTTGCCTTTAGAAAATCATTCCCAAAAAAAGAGAGAACCCAGATTGTTCGCTAATCGCTATATATCCACATCCCAGCAAATCATGTACAACTTTAAACAGACTATGTAGTCATGGACTTTGTGTGGACATATAGAAGACAAACAGAGTAGCATAGAAACAATGTTATTGTATACCATTAAAAATCTATTACACAACATTAAAAATTACGCTTCACATTAGGGTTTCATAACATGCAAAGATTCAAACTACAGTTCACATATGGACTCAACGCATTTTGGGAATCCTTCTTCAGGAGAACATGTGACAGAATCAGTACACTGGAACCCACTCCTAATCTTTAATAGAGTAATATCAGCCAGTAGGATAGGCTGGAATTCATAACATGTGTATGTTTCCTATAGAGATGCAAAATAGTAAGCCAAGGTGAAGTCACTGCCTCCTGGGTGGGAAAGTCAAACTGCCAATGGTCTTGTACACATAATCCTTGACGTCGGCCACAGGCAAAAATGCGACCTCTCAGTGGGTGGGCTTTGGCACTGAGCGTGAATTATTGTGAATACAGCTGAGCCAAGAGTGCGCACCCTGCACAGTTACCGGCGGTTGACCAGCCAATCGTGGCAGCAACATGATCGTAAACTGCACCTCCCGGCATCCTAAACCCCTAATGGGGCAGGGAAGCGGCGGCGCCAAGAGGGTAAAATAGAAGGACCAGCTTCCCAATGGGAAACTATCCAGACCCAATGTGAGTAAATAACCATGAAGACAGCATGGTTAATCAAATTAGTCAAGGCACATATATTCCAAAGAGGGGGCTCTTGATAAGTATTAGAAACAAACTCACATCAATCCAGCCTGTATGCAAATCAGTTTTTTTACACGGTGGATCATATGACTTGAATTCATTTTGGAAAGTATTCCCATGTTTCTGCATAAACTGGTACTGCATGCCACTGCCTTGGGTTATGTAGAATATACTCTGATGTTTCCAGTAATGTTGCAATTGCTTTGGTATCTAGTAAGCTGGTCAGTCTGAAACTAGGAAAGGAAATGGAGCAATTAACCACAGAAGTGTAGTGTCTATTGCAAAGCAGTACAGTAGTAAGATGAAGTACAAATAACACCAGAGAGGTCACTTTTAAAACCGCAGACATTCAGACTTGTCCAAAAAGGGCTAAAAAACAATGCTACTGTGCCACAGTAACCCACAGTATCCACCAAACTAACCTTAGTTATGTCCAGTGACAAGGAACAAGTAATCAGTCCGTAGAGTTTAAAAAATGCTATTCTCCATACAGGTTCCAGGTCAGTGGTTCATTATTCACTGGGTAGTGAAGCCATGATTAGAATTACTGATCCATAGATAACTCATTTGCACCCCCTCCCCTACTGTAAATTAGCTCCTTACCGGCAGGTTCCCCAGGATGGTTCTAAAAACGCTCTTTCCACAACTGCAGCACTCTTTGGAGATCACTGTAATCTCCAAAGGTGGGCTGCACAGTGCTGCAGAGGAACCATACGGTTTGATCAGTAACCATGCTGAGTGGGTACCAATCAATGGTTTGGCATCATTACCACTTCACTGCCACACTGTGTTATGGCAGGCCAGTAAAAGGATAAACAAAAAAAAAACCCTTGGCTGTGATGGTGTCAATGGTTTTGTTTTCCATTATTGGTGTCCCTTCTCTATTTTATGTAGAAGTGATCTAACAGTAAAGCCACGTGATCGCTTCTACATGTTAACCTCCCTGGCGGTATGATTATGTCAGGAATTCTGTACCAAAAGCGGTACAATTTTTTTCATGGAAATTTGGCATTATGTATTATAGGCCTACAATTCTTAGTAATTACTGACTTAAACCTGACCAAAACAAGACTCTAGTAGACATCCCAGATGTGATAAATTTGAAACACAAACGCATGAATTATAATCTAATCAATAATATAATTTTATTATATAATATATAATATAATATATATATATATATATATATATATATATATATATATATTATATTATATAATAAAATTATATTATTGATTAGATTATAATTCATGCATTATATTATATATCTATATATATATATATATATATATATATATATATATACACACACACACACACACACATACATACATACTGTATATATATATATATATATATATATATATATATATATATGTGTATATATATATATATATATATATATATATATAATATAAATGTTATGTGTGTGTGTGTTTGTGTTTTGTGCAACGTTCAACGTTTGAATTTCCCTCCCTAGTTCCGCTCCCATGCAGTATTGCTGCTGCAGGGAACGGAACTAGGAAGTCATCACACCGACGGAGGATGGAAGCGGCGGGGATCTCAGATGGCTGGCGATCACAGCAATGGGAGATCATCGCTGGATTGCCAGGAGAAGGTAAGACACCGCTGCGCGCTCTGCACATCCACCCCGAGCGAGACTCGGGGATACCGATAACAGCATGGAAAATCCACCCCGAGTCACGCTCTGGGATACCGCTAGGCAGGTTAATGAGGTGCTGGCACAGTCTTTGTTTCTTTCCCTTCTGGTCACACGCTCACCTGACTACTGTGTAAGCTTGAGAGATTTTTGAAGGCTCCAAGGGTCAAGTGGGTGGAGAAAATCGGGGAGTAGATGAACCTGGAAGAGCTCAGCTCCAAGCATTTGAGGTTGAGCATTTTGGGCCATCATTTTAGCTTAGCTCAGCTCTGAAATGATGAGCTGTAATTGCTTT
Organism: Pelophylax lessonae; assembly: GCF_965119305.1. Lineage (NCBI taxonomy): Eukaryota > Metazoa > Chordata > Amphibia > Anura > Ranidae > Pelophylax > Pelophylax lessonae. The sequence goes on from NC_138769.1 coordinate 597,704,851, forward strand.
TCAACGTGTCACTTATTAAGTTTTGGGTATCTTTGTTTATTGGTGTTTAGCATACAGTTTTAAAGCATAGAAATACTTTATTTATGTATTAAGTCATCGCAGTCCCATCGATTTAACCTGTTCACAATGGCCCTGCTGTAATCAGGTCAGTCACTGTAATAAAGCTAGAATATATGCACTTTTTTATCGACCATATGGCACTGATGTATGTTTTAAAACCTACAAGTATTTGGGGATCTTTTTACGCAGGATAATGGGATAATATTAATTAATAAAATTTTTTAAAATAACATGAATTTATTATATAAATTGTGTTGCACATTAAGCAAACTAAAACAGTGCTTTTTCCTACATTTTATGTATTACTTATCATATACAAAATACACTATATTGTCAAAAGTATTGGAACGCCTGCCTTTACATGCAAATTAACTTTAATGGCATCCCAGTCTTAGTCTGTAGGGCTGAATATTGAGTTGTCCCACCCTCTGCAGCTATAACAGCTTCAACTCTTCTGGGAAGGCTGTACACAAGGTTTAGGAGTGTGTCTATGGGAATGTTTGACCATTCTTCCAGAAGTGCATTTGTGAGGTCAGGCACTCATGTAGACGAGAAATCCGGGCTCGCAGTCGCTGCTCTAATTCATCCCAAAGGGGTTGCACCATCCTATGAAGCCACCCTTGAATGCAAGGACTAGAGCTGTGTCACTCTACACTGTGTGCATTAACAGAAACACACAGCCCTATAGTCTGGGATGGCAAGGCACTCCTTCCTTCTCCAAGCTAACAGACTGATTGGAGGCGGCACTGTCCCGTGTTAACTGGAAATTCAGGAAAGCAGCACTGAGAGCAGGAACCAGCAGTATTTAAAGTTTGAAATTTTATGTGATTGAGTGAGAATATTAACAAATAATTTAATAGGTGATGTTTATTTTATCGTGTTAAATGTTTTAAGCTAAAAAGACACCGAAAGGTTTAAAGGGATTGTAAAGTCTCATTTTTTTTCCAATAAAAATAACAAACATATTATATTTACCTCCTCTGTGCAGTCGGTTTTGCACAGAGCAGCCTGGATCATCCTCTTCTCAGGTCTCTCTTCGGCTCTTCTGGCCCTTCCCTCTCTATGAGTGCCCCCACAGCAAGCAGCTTGCTATGGGGCACCCAAGCCGAATCACAGCTCCATGTATCCAGTCAGACATGGAGCTGTGGTTCGGCCAGCCCCCTCTCTCTTTACTCATTGGCTAACTGACTCTGATTGACAGCAGCGGGAACCAATGGTGCCGCTGCTGTGTCTTAGCCAATGAGGAGGGGAGTCCCAGATGGCTGAGACAGTCGTGGACATCGCTGGATTGAGAGGGGGCTTGGGTAAGCATTGGGTATGCTGCACACAGAAGGTTTTTTATCTTAATGCATAGAATGCATTAAAATATTAATTCTTCTGACTTTATAACTCCTTTAATACAACTTCAACCAATCATTAAAGTGAAAAAAACTTTTGTGTGCTGCTCCTCCCCTAAATATTTGTCTGAGCCCGATCTCAGCCTGGCGCTGTGGCCCAGAGCAGTGGTCCCAGTTAGCCATTGGCTCCTGCTACTGTCAATCAAATCCAGTGATGAGGGAGTGGGAATGGGGCCAAGCCACATTGTGTGTTAATAGACTCACACAAAGGCGGCTCATGATCGAGCCCGCACGATTGACCCCAAAGCAAGCTGCTTGCTATGGGGGCACTTGCTAGTGGGGAGGGCTCAGGAGCGCTGATGGGGGACTCCAGAAGAGGAGGATTAGGGCTGCTCTGTGCAAAACCACTGCACAGAACAGGTAAGTATTACATGTTTGCTATTCAATAATAAAAAAAAAAATCTTAAAAATCCCTTTAAGTGGGTCTAAAGTCATGACAATTTTTACCTTAGAGCATTCCTTGCATTAAAGTAAAAAAATGTCCACTATTTGCTCCTTCCTCCCACCTGCCTTAACACCTACCTGAATCCTCTCTTGATCCAGTGCTATGCATGTCTGTGTCTGTCATTTTCATCTCACCAGGCTCACTAACAGCAGCAGGAGCTAATGGCTCTTGCTGCTGCCAGTCAAATACTGTGAGGAGGGAGCGGGGGGCCTGGCCGAGCTACGCTGTGTCTGTGGATGCATACATCCCTGGTCGGGAACACACCTGCATAAGTGCCCCCTCACACACAGCTTGCTGAGGGGACACTCGGTGCAGAGGAGGATTAGAGAGTGCCAGTGGGGGACCCCAGTAAAGAAGGATCAGGGATGCTCTATGCAAAAACCACTGCACAGAACAGGTAAGTATTAGGGATCGACTGATTAGCGGCAAAGCCGATATATCAGAATCGGCCACCTTGGTATTACCAATATTTCGGGAAAGTGCTTGTACCGGAGTAATGCCTGCAGCTAGAGGCTTCACCCGGTACCGGCATCCATAGCTGACAGTCGGCTGTCTTGTAATGACAACCGATGCGGCTGAAAAGCCGCTCCGCTGTCATTACAAGGATCGGGAGGGAACACCCCCCCCCCCCCCCCTCCCGCCACCTTCACTCTCTAATCAGGTCTCCATGCAAAAACCCGGAAGTGATGTCATTACATCAATTCCGGGTAATGGCGCCAGATTAAAAAAAAATGATAGCATTCAAAACAGCCAAACTTGGCGTTTTGAATGATTTTAAGTGCAGATGAGGGGTTTGGGGTCTTTTAGACCCCCAGATCCCTACACAAGAGTAACTGTCAAGTAAGAAAAAAAAATGTTTTAAATGTACGAAAATATCAGCCAATATCGGCCGATACCGATACGTGATGACCAAAATATCGGTATCGGCAATGAAAAAACTATATTGGTCGATCACTAGTAAGTATAACAAGTTTATTATTTTAAGAAAAAACAAAGCCTTTATAACCACTTTAATTACTTTGTATATCTCCAACCCAAGGTATTCCTTATTTTACATTTCATACTAAAGAAATCTGCTAATACTAGATTGGATTTTGTCCAGTGTCTGGTATATTTTTATTCATACTTTATAAACTTGAAATGGCACAGTTTTTTCTATAATCTTGTATAATAGTGATATAATGCATATGTACTGGATTCCCTGTAAAAGGCACCTTAAACATCTGAGCACCAAAGAATGTGAAAGTACATGTTCTTGGCACACAACGCCAAGAGGAGTGAATGTCCTCCGATAATGTGTTATCTAGTCAGTGCAGCACATACAAAGGAAGGGAGGGAAACAGCATTTGCTATAGAAGGGAAACTATGGATGGTAATCCTTTGAGGACAATAAAATAGTCCAGCAACATTTCCCAACATCAACGGTATCTTTGAGCGTAATAAAACAGTGAATGTAGATTTTTCCTCCACATATAGGTTTCCTTAATAGGGCTTACAAATTTTTTATATTTATAATTCTCCTCATCTTGTGCTGCCAGCTCCAATATCGGTTAACAGAATTGAAAAAACGTGCGCTATCTCTAAAGAAGCTAAAAAAGCTATAACAAAATTAACAAAACATAAGTGCTAGTGCTCTGTACAAGCGTACACGGCTGATCACTAATGCTTCTTCAATATTTGAGCCGACAACAGTATATGAGAAAAAAAGTCAGCTATTCCAAATGTAACATTTGTAATAATATACTGTAAGTAAACATGCAAAAAAATATACAGTATCTCACAAAAGTGAGTACACCCATCACATTTTTGTAAATATTTTATGATATCTTTTCATATGACAACACTGAAGAAATTACAGTTTGTTACAATGTAAAGTAGTGAGTGTACAGCTTGTATAACAGTGTAAATTTTATGTCCCCTCAAAATAACTCAACACACAGCCATTAATGTCTAAACTGCTGCCAACAAAAGTAAGTACACCCCTAAGTAGAAATATGAAACTGGGCCCAAAGTGTCTATTTTGTGTGGCCACAATTATTTTCCAGCACTACCTTAACCCTCTTGGGCATGGAGTTCACCAGAGCTTCCATGGTTGCCACTGAAGTCCCCTTCTACTCCTCCATGATGACATCATGGAGCTGGTGGATGTTAGAGACCTTGCACTTTCTTCACCTTCCATTTGAGGATGCCCCACAGATGCTCAATAGGGTTTAGGTCTGTAGACATGCTTGGCCAATCCATCACCTTTACCCTTAGCTTCTTTAGCAAGGCAGTGGTCATCTTGGAGGTGTGTTTGGGGTCGTTATCATGTTGGAATAATGCTCTGCTGCCCAGTACATGTTGGCATTCATGGTTCCCTCAGTGAACTGTAGCTCCCCAGTGCCGGCAGCACTCATGCAGCCCCAGACCATGACACTCCCACCACCATGCTTGACTGTAGGCAAGACACACTTGTTTTTCGTACTCCTCACCTGGTTGCCGCCACACATGCTTGACACCATCTGAACCAAATAAGTTTAATTTGGTCTCATCAGAGCACAGAACATGGTTCCAGTAATCCATGTCCATAGTCTGCTTTTTCTTCAGCAAACTGTTTGTGGGCTTACTTGTGCATCATCTTTAGGAGAGGCTTCCTTCTAAATGACAGCCATGCAGATCAATTTGATGAAGTGTGTGGTGTATGGTCTGAGCACTAACAGGCTGACCCCCCCCTCCTTCAACCTCTGCACCAATGCTGGCAGCACTTATATGTCTATTTCTCAAAGACAACCTCTGGATATGACGCTGAGCAAGTGCACTCAACTTCTTTGGTCGACCATGGTGAGGCCTGTTCTGAGTGGAACCTGTCCTGTTAAACCGCTGTATGGTCTTGTCCATCTTGCTGCAGCTCAGTTTCAGGGTCTTGGCCATTTTTGTGTAGGGCAACAATTTTTTTTTTCAGATCCTCAGAGAGTTAGTTCTTTGCCATGAGGTGCCATGTTGACCTTCCAGTGACCAGTATGAGGGAGTGAGAGCGATAACACCAAATGTATTACACCTGCTCCCCATTCACACCTGAGACCTTGTAACACGAACGAGTCACATGACACCGGGGAGGGAAAATGACTAATTGGGCCCTATTTGGACATTTTCACTTAGGGGTGTACTCACTTTTGTTGCCAGCGGTTTAGACAATAATGGCTGTGTGTTGAGTTATTTTAAGGGTACAGCAAATTTACACTGTTATACAAGCTGTACATTCACTAATTTACATTATAGCAAAGTATCATTTCTTCAGTGTTGTCACATGAAAATATATAATAAAATATTTACAAAAATGTAATGAGGGTACTCACTTTTGTGAGATACTGTATATAGTAAAAAAATTATTTAGTGAAAAATAAAAAAAATCTAAATTCCAGAACACAAAGTTCCATAAAAAGAACTCTAGTGTGGGTTAATCAAAATCAGTCCCAAATGCTGTGGTGAGCTGAATGGATGTTGTTTCAAAGCCTTCAAAGTGCTGCATACATCCCCATCATGCTCAGAAATATGAATGGCCAGACCTCAGCAGTCAAAAAGCATGTATATAGCCTCTGCTGAATGGCATTGATCTATATCACCTTTTCTCTAGACCCTGGACTGTCGGAGGCTCACAGCTCATAGATAAGATGGAGATAAAAATGGAGGACCAATAGTGCATTACCTTTTAAAAACTATGTTCATTAAAAAGAATCGCACTTACAGAAAATTTTCTTGACTCTAGCACAAAATCTTGTTGTGGCATGGCTATTTGCAGTAAGGACCGTGCGCACTGACAAAACTGCCGCCCATCCACCAAGTGTGAGTTTGTGAGGACGCTTAGTGATGTTGGACAAAATCTGGCTCACAAATGGCATTAAAATTCACCCAAAAGTTAGTAGTGTGTTAGTAGTAATGTTAGTAGGGATTAAGTCAAAGTTCTATGCAAAACAAATGTACATATTTGCCAGCACACCACCGATTGTCATTTACATCCAATTCTTTTATTAAAGAATGATCACATCACAGAAGACAGTGCAACGTTTTAAAGCCGCGCATGACACCTTCGTCAGGCATGTGATGGGTCCTGAGCAGTTCTGAAATGTTGCACTATGTCTTCTGTGATATGATCATTCTTCAATAAAATAATTGGACTTAATTGACAATCCATGGTGTGCTGGCAAATATGTACATTTGATCTGTGATGTTTTCAGTTCCAGCTGGTTGTTGCTGCAGCACCTGCTACTTTTTAAGCATTATTCAGGAAACTGTACGATGGCAATATCGATACCCGGTTCTATACAGGTCACACAAGTTCCTTGCAGTGTTCATTTTGTCAACTAAAATATTTTCGTCTACTAAATTAACACAATTTTAGTCAACTAAAATATAACTAAAACAATTCAGGTGACTAAAATATGACTAAAACTAAAATGGCATTTTAGTCAAAAGACTTTGACTAAAACTAAATTTAAATTTGACGTCAAAATTAACACTGCACTACCACATAAGAATAAGTAGCGGGCACCTACTAAGCTGCTGAAAGAAAAAGAAAAAAAAAAGAAAAAAATGCTTTTTTTTATTTAATGTTGGTAATATATGCAGGTAATATGTGTAATGGCATCACAGCCAATAGAGTTTACAATTTTCTTTTGAGTTTTTTTTATATTTTAAAGTTGCACTTCTGTTTGTCAAAAAGCAATTTTTTTTTTAAAATTTGGTTTTATGTATAAAGATGCTATATATTACAACGGCTAAATTTGTGTCTGTAGTGCATGTTTAAACCTTAATACCATAAATAATAGCATGATATTAGATTTTTACTCCAGGAGTATATAATGAGTTTGACAATTCTAAAGAAATTGTAAGGGTAAATGGTGTAGCGCTTATATAATAAAATGAACTCCACAGTCCATATTTAAATAAATCAATCAGTGGAAGGAAAACGAGTCCATTCAGAAAGACGTGCTCCCAAAGGTGTAGCCAATTACTTCACACTCCAACAGATCTGTGCAGAGAGACCACCACCAAGAGAAAAGATGGCCCCCTTACCGCAATATATGGATCCCCACTACAGAGATCAGATCCAGCTCAATTCACACATCTGTACGACCCTTGTAGACAGTACCCGGCTCCTAGAGATATCCAGATCAGCTCCGATCATAAAAGGCACAGGTATGGGTGCATATGTGAAGAAAGAGGGACAACTCCCAAAGTGAAGTACAGTCACGAGTGTGTTTATTGATGCACTAGTATAAAAATTGGCAACTCACATTTCGTAGCAGATTATACAGCATGTCTCGCTCAGATATCGCCTTTAGGATCTGGTTTCCAACCAAGAAAATGGCCGCCGGGTCCCCTCGTGTGTCCCAGCGTGGCGTGCGGCAGGCTCCTCCTACGCGTTTCGTCAGTAAATGACGTTGTCAGGGGGTGTGGCCTGCGGTAAACCTTTTATACGCTGGACGGGACGGAAGAGGCGGAACTTAGTGTAACGATCCGAAGCCGGAAGTCGAGCATATGCGCTCCAACGACCGGAACTTCCGGGTCAAAGTACCAATAATCTACATCCTGGTGCCGGTCGCTTGCAATCCAGATCCCCGGAAACATGCGCTTCACCGGCAGGAACCAGGAAGTCGTACAATCCACAACATTCTGCAGCAGATGTCAGTTTAACAAAAACAACACACCGAACATATATCAGAATATATAGAATGTGGATTGCGACTTAACATAGGTACATATACTTAATCCTATAATACAATGGGGATGCCATAAAATCACATTGTTATGCGACATGACAAATTCCCCATTCATGGTCAACATCGATATTAATGGGAATATATATTTCACTCTTGGCTTCCATAATACCAATGATGTCCATACTTAGTGACCATATAGTGCTATAATGCACAAAGGTAGCACCACCACAAAGGATCCACTAGGGTTCGCAGCGCCATCCTCCGGTCACGAAAGCAGACCCCAAAGGCAATCTACCAAATACAGTGCCAATAATAAAAACAAAAACTAAAAATACAATACAAAATACATAAACAATAAAGGCAAAAAAGTTATAAAAATCTTGAGGGCATCACTTACTAAAACAATAAGATAAAATATACCCCAGACTCATACACAATATTTAAAATTCCAAAGCAGGTGGCTATGATGAACGATCTGACCATGGGACATCGAGAGGACACATCAATTATGCATTATTGATGAACGCATTGATGTCCCAATCGATGTTTAACCCATGGGGGGCATACGTTTTCAATCGATAAATCCAGCTGGTTTCCAGCTGGGAAACGCCTCTAGTGCGATTAGCACCCCTCCAACTGCCAGAAAACTTGTCAATACCCAAAAACACAGTGCCTTTAGGATCTCCCCCATGGCAAAGATCATAATGCCGCGAGACACTGTGCTTTGGGAATTTCTTTATGATATTTGCCACATGCTCCTGCAGGCGCACATGCAGCATGCGAATCGTACGACCCACATATTCGCAGCCACATGGGCAGCGCAACAGGTAGACCACATGCCGCGTGGTACAAGTAATAAACGGCTTAATTTTAATGTCTTGTTGAGTAGAATTGGAGAAAAAGGACTCTACCCTCCTCGTCCTACAAGCATTGATTTTACAAATGGCACAATGTCTGCAGGGATAAAAACCCCCTCTCTGCTGAAAGAATGAAACAGTTTTAGGCGGATCTATGATATTGGGAGCCACTTGTAGTCGTAAAGGGGGAACCCCTCTAAAGATGATCTTAGGGGCTACCGGCAATACAGATCCCAATACACTGTCATTCTTCAGGACGTGCCAATGCTTACGGATGATCTTTTTGACCGAGAAGTGCTGAATAGAATAAGAGGAAAAAAAGGCATATTGAAAATCCTCATTCGCATCTCGCACTCTCGGTTGCAACAGATTCTCCCTATTACGGTCATCTGCTTGCACAAGAGCCCTCTCAAGGTCCTCCTCCTTGTACCCTTTCTCCAAAAACTTGGATTTTAAGGTGTCTGCCTCCCGCAGAAAGTCTGACCTATTAGAGCAATTCCTCTTCAGTCTGAGGAACTGACTGACAGGAACAGATTTAAGCCACGACACATGGTGGCAACTAGATGTGTCAATAAATCCGTTCCTGTCAGTCTCTTTGAAAAAGGTGGAGGTCTCTAGAACATTACCCGCAACCTTAATCCTGAGATCCAAAAAATGGATCTCAGAATTGCTACTTTCATGGGTAAGTCTGATCCCCCTATCATTGGCATTGAGCTCCGAGATGAATGAATCCAGAGATTCAAAGTCACCATCCCAAAGGAGGAGGATGTCATCGATGTACCTCCGCCAGAGGGCAACCTCCGGTCTCGGAACGTCACCGATGACATCCTCCTCCCATTTGGCCATGAACAAACTTCGCGCCCATGGCCACACCCTTGTTCTGTCTGTAGAAGGTGCCCCCAAACCAGAAGAAATTGTGGGCCATGGCATAATCAAGCAGGGCCAGAATGTACTGACATTGGAAATTCAACATACTACTTTGTCCCAAAAAGTGCTCAACCGCTTCCCTCCCATGCCGATGCGAAATCACCGTGTAGAGTGACGAGACATCGGCAGTAGCTAGAATATAGCTATCCTTCCACTCTATGTCTTTAAGGATGTTGATTACCTGCATAGAGTCTCTTAGGAAGGAGGGTGTTTTCATTACCAATGGCTGCAAAAAGAAGTTGATGTATTTACCCATGGGTTCACCGCATCCTTATGCACCTTGGGCAGGTAGTACATAATGGGTACCCTTGGAGCAGATGGCACTAAAAAGGATTTTTCTTTCTTAGTTTGGAGTTTTCTTTCAACCCCCTCCTCCACTAGTGCCATAAGCTCCTTTTTATAAGCCACAGTTGGATTACCCCTAAGGGGGATATAGGTCTCCCTATCTGACAACAACCTGTCCATTTCCCTATTGTAGGCGGAGGTGTCCAAAATGACTATTCCTCCCCCCTTGTCTGCTGGCCTCACAATTATATCCTCCCATTCTTTTAATGAACGCATTCCTCGTTTAAACATGCTGGTCTGATGCACATTTTTCAGGCTCAGTTTGTCCAGGTCCTTAGCAACCAGATCCCGAAATACCATCAGGGAAGGGGCCAGGGAACCAGGAGGGTTAAAAAGTGAAGCATTTGCAAACGGTGAGGCTTTCACTCCCATAACGTATTCTGATCTGGGAGCAATTGGATTCCCCATAAAATGCCTCTTTATGCTCATCTTCCGCACATACTTGTGTAAGTCGATGAACGTGTCAAACTTACTCAGAGGTCGGGGGGGCATACTTCAGAACATGATTAAGCACATACTTCTCCTCATTAGAGAGGGAAGCCGTGCTAAGATTGAACAAACCCTGGTCCTTCAGCGCCGCCTTCTTTTTGTTGCGGACCCTCCTCCCCCCTCTAGTCCCTCTCTTCCTTCTTTCTGCCTTTTGCTCCTTGGGGTCCCCTCCTGAAAAGGGGTATTGGATGGCCTGTAGGGTCCATATCCCCCAGGTGGATTAGAGCGTGTTGGTTGGGGAGGGTTATAGCTCTGTGTGTTGCGGGCCTATTGGTAATCCATTTTCTGATAGTAGGGTCCCCCCGGCCGAAAGGGAGGTATGAAATTCCTCCCTTGTGGGTGAGAGGTGATGTACTGGGCCCCACCCTCAAAGTTATCCTGCAGGGGTAAGAACCTGTTCTCAGAGGTCGGAAAGTCCCCTCTTGACTGAGAGGCTGAACTTCCCCTCCCTCTACCCCTTCCTCTCCCTTGTCCCCGTCCTCGTCCACGCCTTGGTTGTACCCAGGCATTGGAGGTTGGATGGGGGTGGTTAAACTGCTCTGATGGTGACGTAGTATCCATTGGAGTACTAGGTGGAATAATGGCTTGAGCATTTTGTATCCCTACCGGACCAGTGGGTCCTCTGTTAATCTGCCATTTAAAGACAAGTTTATTTTTGTAGTCCCCACTATCCCTGAGAAATTTCTTTCTCTTCTTATTTTTCTGCTCAATATCCTCCTTCTCCAAATGTTTTTTTAAAGAGTCAGATTTTTGTTTATAGGAGTCTTTAGTTTTAAATTCCTCTAGTTTACTCTTAATAGTATTAATCTCCTCATCCAATTTCTTTAGTTTAAGCCGTTTTTTAGATACCATAAACCGTAGAAGCTCCAACCCGGCTTTATTGAAATATTGGTACCATTCATCGGTGTCCAGGACATCACTTTGCGGTGATACTTCCCACCTTAGGCTCCTGGGCACCATACTCTCTGCTAAGTATTTTTCAAAGAATGTCACATCCCACCCCGTATGGAGCTCTGTGGTCATGACATTTTTAAGCCTCAAAAAGAGACCATTCATGTCATCCAGAGGCTCCTCCGAGGTGGAAAAAATGCCATCCAGATTGATGGAATACGTTTTTCTGTATTCAAATATATCCATGGTGGAAATTGGATTCCTTCAAATACACAGTACCCACGTCCTATACACACAGAACTGTACCAGTTAAATTCCAATTGTGCCAAATAAAGAACGAGCAGCAGCACGTGTACTAATTATTACAAGAAATAAAATGGGGGTATTGCTGCGCTAAAATGAAACGTTAAAACAGTATTAAATAATGCTTATACACTTCACAGTGAATACAAGCTCAAACACTCTGAGTAAAGCTGCCAACACCCGATCATGAATTAGAAAAAACAGATATATTCTAGCTACTGCCGATGTCTCGTCACTCTACACGGTGATTTCGCATCGGCATGGGAGAGAAGCGGTTGAGCACTTTTTGGGACAAAGTAGTATGTTGAATTTCCAATGTCAGTACATTCTGGCCCTGCTTGATTATGCCATGGCCCACAATTTCTTCTGGTTTGGGGGCACCTTCTACAGACAGAACAAGGGTGTGGCCATGGGCGCGAAGTTTGCGCCAATTATGGCCAATTTGTTCATGGCCAAATGGGAGGAGGATGTCATCGGTGACGTTCCGAGACCGGAGGTTGTCCTCTGGCGGAGGTACATCGATGACATCCTCCTCCTTTGGGATGGTGACTTTGAATCTCTGGATTCATTCATCTCGGAGCTCAATGCCAATGATAGGGGGATCAGACTTACCCATGAAAGTAGCAATTCTGAGATCCATTTTTTGGATCTCAGGATTAAGGTTGCGGGTAATGTTCTAGAGACCTCCACCTTTTTCAAAGAGACTGACAGGAACGGATTTATTGACACATCTAGTTGCCACCATGTGTCGTGGCTTAAATCCGTTCCTGTCAGTCAGTTCCTCAGACTGAAGAGGAATTGCTCTAATAGGTCAGACTTTCTGCGGGAGGCAGACACCTTAAAATCCAAGTTTTTGGAGAAAGGGTACAAGGAGGAGGACCTTGAGAGGGCTCTTGTGCAAGCAGATGACCGTAATAGGGAGGATCTGTTGCAACCGAGAGTGCGAGATGCGAATGAGGATTTTCAATATGCCTTTTTTTCCTCTTATTCTATTCGGCACTTCTCGGTCAAAAAGATCATCCGTAAGCATTGGCACGTCCTGAAGAATGACAGTGTATTGGGATCTGTATTGCCGGTAGCCCCTAAGATCATCTTTAGGGGGGTTCCCCCTTTACGGCTACAAGTGGCTCCCAATATCATAGATCCGCCTAAAACTGTTTCATTCTTTCAGCAGAGAGGGGGTTTTTATCCCTGCAGACGTTGTGCCATTTGTAAAATCAATGCTTGTAGGACGAGGAGGGTAGAGTCGTTTTTCTCCAATTCTACTCAGCAAGACATTAAAATTAAGCCGTTTATTACTTGTACCATGCGGCATGTGGTCTACCTGTTGCGCTGCCCATGTGGCCGCGAATATGTGGGTCGTACGATTCGCATGCTGCATGTGCGCCTGCAGGAGCATGTGGCAAATATCATAAAGAAATTCCCAAAGCACAGTGTCTCGCGGCATTATGATCTTTGCCATGGGGGAGATCCTAAAGGCACTGTGTTTTTGGGTATTGACAAGTTTTCTGGCAGTTGGAGGGGTGCTAATCGCACTAGAGGCGTTTCCCAGCTGGAAACCAGCTGGATTTATCGATTGAAAACGTATGCCCCCCATGGGTTAAACATCGATTGGGACATCAATGCGTTCATCAATAATGCATAATTGATGTGTCCTCTCGATGTCCCATGGTCAGATCGTTCATCATAGCCACCTGCTTTGGAATTTTAAATATTGTGTATGAGTCTGGGGTATATTTTATCTTATTGTTTTAGTAAGTGATGCCCTCAAGATTTTTATAACTTTTTTGCCTTTATTGTTTATGTATTTTGTATTGTATTTTTAGTTTTTGTTTTTATTATTGGCACTGTATTTGGTAGATTGCCTTTGGGGTCTGCTTTCGTGGATTGCAAGCGACCGGCACCAGGATGTAGATTATTGGTACTTTGACCCAGAAGTTCTGGATCGTTACACTAAGTTCTGCCTCTTCCGTCCCGTCCAGCGTATAAAAGAGATTGGTTTACCGCAGGCCACACCCCCTGACGACGTCATTTACTGCCGCACGCCACGCTGGGACACACGAGGGGACGCGGCGGCCATTTTCTTGGTTGGAAACCAGATCCTAAAGGCGATATCTGAGCGAGACATGCTGTATAATCTGCTACGAAATGTGAGTTGCCAATTTTTATACTAGTGCATCAATAAACACACTCGTGACTGTACTTCAGTATGGGAGTTGTCCCTCTTTCTTCACATATGCACCCATACCTGTGCCTTTTATGATCGGAGCTGATCTGGATATCGCTAGGAGCCGGGTACTGTCTACAAGGGTCGTATAGATGTGTGAATTGAGCTGGATCTGATCTCTGTAGTGGGGATCCATATATTGCGGTAAGGGGCCATCTTTTCTCTTGGTGGTGGTCTCTCTGCACAGATCTGTTGGAGTGTGAAGTAATTGGCTACACCTTTGGGAGCACGTCTTTCTGAATGGACTCGTTTTCCTTCCAATGATTGATTTATTTAAATATGGACTGTGGAGTTCATTTTATTATATAAGCGCTACACCATTTATCCTTACAATTTACCCTTGATCTGTTTTTTCTAATTCATGATCGGGTGTTGGCAGCTTTACTCAGAGTGTTTGAGCTTGTATTCACTGTGAAGTGTATAAGCATTATTTAATACTGTTTTAACGTTTCATTTTAGCACAGCAATACCCCTATTTTAATTCTAAAGAAATGCTTAAATAATGCATTACAATTTAACTAAACCCATTAGATTTTAGTCTCCTAAAATGTGCTAGAGATTTAAGTCGACTAAATTACTACTAAAACCAAAACAATTCAAATGACTAAAATACAACTAAAACTAAAATGGCATTTTAGTCAAAAGACTATAACTTAATTGAAATTTGACATCAAAATTAACACTGGATCCTTGACAGCATAAAGGTAAAACCATGCCTTGATTGACCTGGATATATATTTTTAAGCTTTACACACTCTTGTACTATTTCCCTCCTGTGAAAAAAACAAAAATTAAACCCGCGCTACACAACGTGAAAATTTAAATAAAGATAAATACAATAATAGGCAGCTGCTGCAGACACTAAGAAAGTCTTAGGAAAATATGATGAAAACGAAATTATGCAGCGCTAGCTCAAAATAAAGTGTTGAGTGCTGTGATATAAATACAATAATCAGTATGATCAAATATAAAAAAGTGCTAAGTGCTTATAAATATCTGAGCAGTAACAGATAAATATATAATTAAATATGATAGTGCACAATAAACAAATAAGTGGTTAAAAATAGTCCAAATAAATATTCAGTGCTTGAAAAAAGTCCTTATAGTGATCCAATTAAGGTGCCAAGGTGCCAAATAATTAAGGTGCTTGCAGAGTGATATGGTGCCCCTCAAGGTTCCCCACTCACCAGATTGCAGATAATCATAGACCTTCAAAATTATTGCACATTGCCCGGGATCTTTACAGGACCAGAACTTCTCCTATGTAGCCTTGGAAATTTTTTGGGTCAGCTTCCGCTTCCACCGTTAAACAAAAAAATGGCCATACATGGTGAAGTAAGTATGAGCAATTTTATTCCCAAAAAATATAGATGGGTACTCACAAGCAAGAATATAACTCAGGCATATACAAGGAACTCGTGTGGCGCCGCTCTCGGCGTGCGTTCCACACACAGGAAGTTCCTGACCGGAAGTGACGTTTGTTTTGGTCCGCAGCCGGAAGTGCGTCATTTTTTTTAACGCGTTTCGCCGTCAATACAGCGTCTTCAAAGACATCACTTCCTGTTAGCGGAGGCTCTTTATATCGTAGCCTCTCGATGCTAATTTCCGGAATCTGATTATTTAAACTTTGGAAATCGATCATAAACCATATATCTTATCCAATGGCATTGTTATAGTGGAATTACTCATCTATAACCTTTGTTATTTAATTGATATATCTATAATATTCATGAGCGATTGTTACGTCCGGGCATCACTTCCTGTACACAATGCTTATTTAACCCATTGTTTATCCTGCTGTTTTACAATGTTAAAAACATCAAAGATATAAATATTTTATTGTGTTCTCATTATATGATTATTCAATTTTTAATACTAAGTTAATTGATGATAATAAAAATAATAAAAATTCATTAAAATTAATCTTAAATTAAACAATATAAAAATAAAAAATATATAAAATTATGATAATAGAAAAACCTGTAATATGTTCCTATAAATAATGGGACAATTGATATTTTAATAATATGATATGCATAAATCATGAAAACCATTATATAAATTAATATATAATCTTGAGTTATAAAAACATGTAAATATATGTGTGGAGAGGAAAAATGGTCATTAGAGGAATATAATAATATAATAGTATATATAGTCAATTCTGAATTTCTATACTAAAACTAATGAATAAAATGTTAATTAAAAACAGTTGAGAGGAGATTATATATATATATAAGCATTTTATTCTTAAAGGAATAAAGGATATTTTGGGAGGGTTACCAATTGGATAGGAAACAGTTGACATCTAAGTCTACGTTCAATCCTTTTGGTTTGAGTGTCTCCAAACGATGGATCCACTGGGTCTCGTTTTGTGACACTGCTTTTTTAAGGTTACCACCCCTCCAGTGGGGTTCTATTTTGTCTATGGCACAAAAGGACAAAAGGGTGGGGTCACTATGATGGAACAATTTGAAATGGTGGGAAAGGCTGTGGTTTTTAAACCCTTTCTTTATATTGGAGACATGTTCTCTCAGTCTCACCTTCAGTTCCCTAGTGGTCCTACCCACATATTGTAGTCCACATGGACAAGAGAGAAGGTAAGTCACATGTGTGGATGAACACGTTATAAATTTATTGATTTTATACATTTTACCATTAAAAGATGATTTAAAATTCATATTTTTCCTTTTTCTAAACCTAGAGGTGCGGCAGATCATACACCTGCCGCAACTAAAGAACCCATTCTGATCCCAGAATGTGCCTATTTTTTTAGGTGGATTGACCACATTATGTGCTAGTTGTAATCTGAGGGTTTTAGGCTTGGTATAAATGAACTGTGGTTTTGAGGGAAGTAAAGTTTTAAGAACATTATCTTTTAGTAAAAGGTGCCAGTGCTTTTTTTAAAATCTTCTCCATTTGGGTGTGCTGTCTTGAAAAGCTGGTGAGGAATGCCATACTATAATCTCTATTAGTCTTTTCTTTTTTCTTGAATAGATCCTTACGTTCAATATTTTTAACTTTTTTCTTTATTTTCTCCAAATCTTTTTTCTTATATCCCTTTTCAGAGAATTTATTTATGATTACTTCTGCTTGTTCATCGTAATCACTTTCTTTGTCGCAATTCCTTCTTATCCTCATTAGTTGACTGCTAGGAATTGTATTGAGCCATCTGGGATGGTGGCAGCTACCTATGGGGATGTAGCCATTGGCATCCACTTCTTTAAAATAGGTTTTTGTAAAAAGTTTGTTAAAATCTTTAAAAATACAAAGGTCCAAAAAATTGATACCTTCCAAACTATTTGTGTGGGAAAAAGAGATGTTATATTTATTGTTGTTCATAGATGATAAAAATTGATCTAATGTATTCTGGGTACCCCTCCATATAATAAAAATGTCATCTATGTATCTCTTATAGGTGATGAGTTCCTTAGGTCTGTTTTTAAAAATTTGTTCACTCTCCCATTTCCGCATAAATATGTTTGCTATGGAGGGAGCATATTTTGCTCCCATGGCGACTCCTTTCTTTTGTCTATAGTATTCTTTCTCATGCCAAAAAAAATTGTTGCTCATTGCGAGGTCAAGTCCTTGTAGTATAAATTCCTTTTGTTTCGTTTTTATTTCCGTCTGGTCCAGGGCCCATTTTGCTGCTTGTAATGCATGATCCTGCTTAATGTTTGTATAGAGGGAGTTGACATCTACTCCCACTAGAATGTCACTTTCCTCTGTTTTAATATCTTTTATAATTTCCATAAGGTGTTTGCTATCTCGCAGGTAAGCCAATCCTTTCTGTGCTAGCGGCTGAAGAAAACAGTCCAGATATTCTCCTAGACGTGATAAAAGGGAATCCACCCCGCTCACAATGGGCCTGCCAGGTGGTTGTTCCTTGTTTTTGTGTATTTTGGGCAGCTGGTATATTACCGGTACTCTGGGTGCATCTGGTACCAGGTACCTACTTTCCTTCTTGTTAATAATATTTTCTTGGCGTGCCCATTTAATAAGTCTGGTAAGTTTAGCTTTGTATTTCTTAGTAGGGTTCCCTTTTAATTTTTCATATGTCTCAGGATCATTGACCAGTCGGTTTAATTCATTCAAGTAGTCATTTTTATTTAGGATTACAAGACTGCCTCCTTTGTCTGCGGCCCGTATTACTATATCTTTTCTTTTTTCCAATAATTTAAGACCTCTTTCTATGTCTTCTTTTTTCCTGGAATTTTTTATTTTCAGACTATCCAAATCATTTTCTACCATAGCTTTAAAAACATCTATAAATTGATTATTTAAAATTTTGGGGTTAAAAACAGATTTGTTTCTCAATTGGGTATAAGTGAACTCTCCTAAGGGTGCAGTGTTAGATGTATTCTTCCCCGCATAATATTTTTTAATATTTAATTTTCTCACAAATTTTTGGAGATCGATATAGGTATCGAATTTATTTAAATTTTTTTCTGGCGCATATTTTAATCCCAAACTTAAAACTTTGAGTTCATCCTCTGTGAAAGTGGCAGTGCTTAGATTAAAAATTCCTTCTGTTAATTTGTTCTTTTTCTTTTTCTGCCCTCCTCTACATCCTCTCTTTCTTCTTCTCTTTCCTCTCTCACATATTGTGTTTGTTCCATCTGGGGCCAGGGTCTCCAATCGTCTCTCCGGTCCAGGTGGTAGGGGTTCCCCCCTCCTCCTCCTCTGTAGTTGGGTGCTCCTCTTCCTCTCCATAGGGGTCTGCCTGATCCCCTCCTTTGAAAATCCCCTCTGTAATTATTGTATCCATAGTTGCCTCTACCTCCTCTGAATCCTCCATTATTTTGTGGACGTCTTGCTCCACGTTGTCCACGTTGTCCTCTATAGTTATTATTATATCCTTGTTGCTGGGGATAATGTTGTTGAGGATATTGTTGTTGAGGATATTGTTGTTGAGGAGTTTCATTCCTTAATGGCATGAATCTGTTATTCGTAGGAACATTGTACATTGGGGTGTTTGGTTCCGATCTACCGTATGGAGTAAAGTTGGGATTCTCAAATCTTTCCTCTCCATATTCTTCGTTCTCATTGAGATTCACTCTGGGGGTCATGGCAAGGGGATATGGGAGACCTCTTTCTGGAGATGAGTCTCTAGAGGCTCCTTCTTGAGGAGGAGCTTCTTCTTGCCATTTGTAGATTTTATTAGATTTGTAATCATTTGAATCTCTTAAATATTTTTTCATTTTTTTCCTTTGTGTGTCCCTATCAACTTTTTCAACAAATTCTTGTAGGTTTTTCATTTTTTCTTTGAAATCTGTAGTTTCCTCTAAGTTCACAAATTTTGCCTTAATACCGTTAATATTGGCCTCCAATAATTTTAATTTCTTTGCTTTCCTAGAGATGAGTAATTCTAATAGTTTCCTCTCCATAAGGTTAAAGAAACCAAACCACTCCTCCTCCAGGGCCTTATCAGTAAGGCCATCATTGGGGGCCAGGTCCCATCTTAATCTCCTGGGGGTCATACCATCTTTAATGTATTTGTTTAATGTAAAAATGTCCCACCAGGTTCTGACCTGTTTATCCATATAACCTTTCAGTAATTTAAAATCCTGGTGCATGGTCTGTCCAATGTTAGTAGATGAAAAAAATTCATCTGCATCTACTTTCTTGTTGTTCATAAAATTAAATATTGCTAAGTGAGCTGCTGGGGGTGATTCCATAATGGAACAAATGAATGTGAAAAAAACAAAAATTAAACCCGCGCTACACAACGTGAAAATTTAAATAAAGATAAATACAATAATAGGCAGCTGCTGCAGACACTAAGAAAGTCTTAGGAAAATATGATGAAAACGAAATTATGCAGCGCTAGCTCAAAATAAAGTGTTGAGTGCTGTGATATAAATACAATAATCAGTATGATCAAATATAAAAAAGTGCTAAGTGCTTATAAATATCTGAGCAGTAACAGATAAATATATAATTAAATATGATAGTGCACAATAAACAAATAAGTGGTTAAAAATAGTCCAAATAAATATTCAGTGCTTGAAAAAAGTCCTTATAGTGATCCAATTAAGGTGCCAAGGTGCCAAATAATTAAGGTGCTTGCAGAGTGATATGGTGCCCCTCAAGGTTCCCCACTCACCAGATTGCAGATAATCATAGACCTTCAAAATTATTGCACATTGCCCGGGATCTTTACAGGACCAGAACTTCTCCTATGTAGCCTTGGAAATTTTTTGGGTCAGCTTCCGCTTCCACCGTTAAACAAAAAAATGGCCATACATGGTGAAGTAAGTATGAGCAATTTTATTCCCAAAAAATATAGATGGGTACTCACAAGCAAGAATATAACTCAGGCATATACAAGGAACTCGTGTGGCGCCGCTCTCGGCGTGCGTTCCACACACAGGAAGTTCCTGACCGGAAGTGACGTTTGTTTTGGTCCGCAGCCGGCTGCCGACGCACTTCCGGCTGCGGACCAAAACAAACGTCACTTCCGGTCAGGAACTTCCTGTGTGTGGAACGCACGCCGAGAGCGGCGCCACACGAGTTCCTTGTATATGCCTGAGTTATATTCTTGCTTGTGAGTACCCATCTATATTTTTTGGGAATAAAATTGCTCATACTTACTTCACCATGTATGGCCATTTTTTTGTTTAACGGTGGAAGCGGAAGCTGACCCAAAAAATTTCCAAGGCTACATAGGAGAAGTTCTGGTCCTGTAAAGATCCCGGGCAATGTGCAATAATTTTGAAGGTCTATGATTATCTGCAATCTGGTGAGTGGGGAACCTTGAGGGGCACCATATCACTCTGCAAGCACCTTAATTATTTGGCACCTTGGCACCTTAATTGGATCACTATAAGGACTTTTTTCAAGCACTGAATATTTATTTGGACTATTTTTAACCACTTATTTGTTTATTGTGCACTATCATATTTAATTATATATTTATCTGTTACTGCTCAGATATTTATAAGCACTTAGCACTTTTTTATATTTGATCATACTGATTATTGTATTTATATCACAGCACTCAACACTTTATTTTGAGCTAGCGCTGCATAATTTCGTTTTCATCATATTTCCCTCCTGTGTTTTTTTAATTTAGCCACCTCTTTTTTCTTCCAATTGCAGTAATTCCTTCTAGGGTGTACTCATACTAGCACTCTGAGACCCCGTTCACACTGGGGCGACCTGTCAGGCGACCTGGTCACCTGACAGGTCGCCTGCCATAGAGAAGCTGTGGACCCATTCTAATAGGAGCGACACAAGTCGCTCCGACTTAGAAAAAGGGTCCGGAGCTTCTTTGGGGTGCGACCCAGAGCGACCTGCATAGACTTCAATGTTATGAAGTCCGTGCCGGCCGCTCCGAGGCCGCAAGTCGGATCGCCCCAGTGTGAACGGGGCCTAAACCGGTCCCGGGCACTGTTCAGCCCCTTGGGCGGGTTTGCTTGTGTAGTGTTAGTGCTCCAAATCATGCCTGGGACTGCTTGGAGTACGTGGTCTCGGCTGCTGTGTATTTTGGATCTAGTACTGCTGCAGTGTGAGTGCAAACAATGCTGGAGCACGGAACTCTCCATAGAGAGCTGTGTTAGGAAACAGGGATTGCTGGTCTGGTTAGCAGGGGAATGTGCCCAAGAACACTTTCTAACAATCCATTGTGAGTGAAAACTTGCGGGGGAGTAAGGAGGGGGACAAGTGGACCCTGGAAGGTTTCACTTAAAACAGTCCCAGTGTGGGTGCACCTCACAGTGGGCCATACATTAGTCAGTTGTTTTTTTTTCCCAATAAGTTGAAAAAAAAAACGGACCTGACTCCCTCATCTACACATTCAATATGGATCCGGGAATCCTCCCCGCTGTATCACTGTATTCTGATAACATTTTCCCACCGTCAGTATACACAGATCAGTGCTGCAGTCTATGGCTTGCCAACTGTCACTTTTCTCCTGCCAGTAAATGTCAGTGACAGGAAAGGGTTGCCAGTTAAAAATATGATTGTGACACTTAGCTTAGAACTGCACATGTGCAGTTCCGATCCGGAGCCAGGTCAAGACCATCCGAGTGCCTGCTACAGTGTGGCGGCACTTGTGGGGACGGGTCTGGCAGAGACGGTGCCTGAGCGTGTTGTGTAATGTCATGGTGCAAGGGAGCTGAGCGGAGCGGCCGGGGCCTAGTGTGTGGGTCTGCTGGATGGGAATAAGGCAAGCCCAGAGTGGGACTGTAAGTTTGTTTGGACTGGAGTGGATTGAAGGGACCATCTGGCATGGAGAGAGACTGTCACTGTGACTCGGGAGGGGACATGTCATGTCGGTGAGGTGTCATCATCCTCTGTGCTGCTTCACACTGTTGTCAGTGTCACTGTGAGCTACTTACTTACTATTTTGAAAATAAAATAAGAAATATGTTTTTTTGCCTTAATATCTACCCTAAATCACATTGCTAATTGCATATTGTACTTGTTTGCAGCCTAAATACTGACATTTGCACTTAAAACTGTAATTGTGTAACTTTTGGCAGTAAAAATGTCCCTGTGCCAGTAAATTTTGGGTTTCGTGTCAGTAAATTTAAATCTGTTAGGTTAGCAACGCTGCTTGCAGTGCCGATCCAGCAAGGAAATACCAACAAGGCGGTAGAACAGATGTTGGTTGGTGGATCATCTTCTGTTCAACCACGGTGGCCACACATGAATTTAAATTTCACCTGTCCCTGCTGAACCAACCTAATTTTGATCCATGTATAGGCAGCCTTATAGAGTCAAAGAAAAAAGGCAGGGATCAGCCAACACAGACACAAGCTAAGTAACTATATGATAATAGGTTTTTATGTATTCTTTCTCAGCACAATTATTATGAAAACATATTACTTGCATCTTTTCTTTTCTTCAAAGGTATTGCAAATCGAGAAATATTGTGAGCTTTCCTGGCTGTTTAACTTTACTATGCTTGGTGCCCTCTACATAAAATGCAAATCTGACACACTTTTTCTATAAGTGGGAGAACAGTGCACACAAGGAGACATGGATCTTACTTGGCAAGAGATCATGTCTATTACTGAACTACAGGTAAGTGGAAATGATAAGGCTATGCAAAAATATATTTTAGCTTTGGGTAAATTGCAGATTAGCAAAACCAGCTTATTGTATCTCAGTGTGTAAATAGATAGAAAATTGGCTCAGAGGCTGTATTCATAAAGTTGTGATTAAAGATTCATACTCCGAATGGACCAAGGTAATTAGCGGTTTACCCCAAGGCTCAGTGTTGAGACCCTTACTTTTTAACCTATTTATAAATAAAATAGAGTTTGGAATTAAAAGAACTATTTCTTTGTTTGCACATGACATCAGGCTATGTGGGTCAATAAGGTCATTATAGGACAGTGATGGCGAATCTTTTTGAGCCTGAGTGCCCAAACTGCAACACAAATCCAACTTAATTATTTCAAAGTGCCAATACTGCAATTAGCGTAAGAGGGGGCTGAGAGAGAGAGAGAAAGAAAGTGAGGGGGTGTGAGAGAGGTGTGTGAGAGAGAGAGAGAGAGAGAGAGGGGGGTTGAGAGAGAGAGGGGGGGGGTGAGAGAGAGAGGGTGTGAGAAAGAGAGAGAGGGGTGTGAGAAAGCAGGGTGTGAGAGAGAGAGAGGGGGATGTGAGAGAGAGGGGTTTAAGAGAGAGAGAGAGGTGTGTGTGAGAGACAGGGGGGGACCGAGTGAGGGGTGAGAGAGAGAGAGGGGGTGTGAGAGGGGGGTTGAGAGAGGAGGGTTGTGAGAGAGAGGGAGGGGTTGAGAGAGAGAGAGAGAGAGAGAGGGAAAGGGTGTGTTAGAAAGGGTGGGGACAGAGAGAGAGGGGGAGACTGAGAGAAAGGGAAGAGAGAGAAAGAGATGGGGGCGTTAGAGAGAGAGGGGGGTTGAGAGAGAGAGGTGTGTGTGAAAGAGGGTGACAGAGAGAGAGGGGTGACAGAGAGAGAGAGGGGGGAGAGAGAGAGAGAGGGGGTTGAGAAAGAGAGGAGGGGTTGAGAAAGAGAGGAGGGGTGTGAGAGAGAGGGTGGGGTGTGAGAGAGAGAGGAAGGTTGTGAGAGAGAGGGAGGGGTTGAGAGAGAGAGAGAGGATGGGACAGAGAGAGAGGGGGTGAAAGAGAGGGGGGCTTTAGAGAGAGAGAGGGGGCTGAGAGAGAGAAGGGGACGCAGAGGGAGGGAGGGAATGGGACACAGAGGGAGGGAGGGGGACACAGAGGGAGAGGGGGATGGAGAGAGAGAGAGAGGAAGGGCAGGCTGAGAAAGAGAGGGGGAGCTGAGAGGAGAGTGAGGGGGGAGATGAGAGAGAGAGAGAGACCTCTAGCTCTGTTCTTGTCTGCAGTCCCTGCTCTGCCCCCCCGTCCCAGTCTTTGTGTGCAAGTAGTCTGTGTATGATTGTGCCCGGTACCCTCCATGCCAGTCTCTGTTCTTGATCTGGGGGTGCTCTTTGCTCTGTTCCTTCCAGCTGCTCCCTCGCTGCCTGTCTCTCCTGGCTGTCCTCATCTTCTGAACCACCTCCTTGACCTCCTGCGCCCGCTGCTCGTCTCTTCGGGGGTCAAGGAGGCAGTAAAGCTCTTCTCTTCCTCCTGGGCTCTCAGGCCTGTTAACCTTCCCCACAGAGGCTGCGGGCTGCCCACTCGCTTGCCATGTGCAGATATATTCCTGCACCTCGACCTCGCCGCTGTTTGCTGCCACGCTCCCGCTGCCACCAAACCCTCCATAGACTCTCTCCCATCTCGTCAATCTATTTTCTATCAAAGTGCTTCTTGCTGTGTTATTCTGTGTCCTTGCACTGTCTTCCTCTTTCCCCCCCTCACTGCTGTTAGTTTGAAACACACAATGCACATTAGTTGCATTCATGTGCACTGTTTTATGCACACTACAAATTCCATGGTCCATAGTCCCTAAGCCAGGGGTCTTCAAACTATGGCCCTCCAGTTGTTCGGGAACTACAATTTCCATCATGCCTAGTCAGGTCTGTGACTGTCAGAGTTTCACAATGCCTCATGGGACGTGTAGTTCCACAACAGCTGGAGGGCCGTAGTTTGAGGATCCCTGCCCTAAGCCATCTCAAGAGAGAGCAAGAAAGGATGGCTATTTTCCTACGTACAGCGGAATTATGAAGAATAAACATAGGCACCCTTTAACATCATACAACTACACATGTTAAACAGTGCCTTGGCTACCTTATCTCTAATATCCAAACAAATTCACCTTTCCTTTATATCTTAAGAACCCAATCCAAAACCTTGTATATACAAAAAAAAAAAAGAAAGAGGGGACGGCAACATTATCTAGAAAAAAGTTGTTGTGGGGCCCGAGATTAGTCTGATTATTTATTCAAAAAGGGGGCGAAACTAAGATTGTTGTTCAATCCCGAGGGGTTTGGTTGCCTCCAATTCCCAGATCCACCTGGTTTCATGTTAAAGAAAAATATAAATTCAAAATCGGGATGGAGGTGCTTGATCCAGTATCATTCGCCTCATTTAAAGTCCCACAACTTTTCCCTCTGGTTTCATGTTAAAGGACCAACTTGGCAAAGTCACCCCCCCCCCCCCAGTACTCCGGGGGACGACCATTAGGACCCAACATTTAAAGAATCTAGGGTCTCTATTATGTTCTAGACACACATGCCTGGCCAGAGGGAATTTGAGGTGATATGTCAAAGATCAAAGATCTCATATAGGTGATCCTGTAATCTCTTACGTATTGTGTGTATTGTCTTTACCAATGTAACATTATTGTTACATTAGAGGTCCTCTGGTTTCTTCTGAATACTGAATTGTTTTTTGTTTGAATAGATTGGGGAAAGGTTAAAACCTCTATTATATGTCGGTGCTATATAAATCCTGTACGCTTTAGGCAGATTTAAAGCTAAAACCTTAGTTAAGTTTTGTATAGGGTAGGGAATTGTTTTAAAGTACTGTCCCATGAACACACCAGAAAGTGAGAGGAAATCTCTCCAAAGAGAGTAAAATTCCTCTCTTACACAGGTGTTATGGCAACATTGTTCCTATTGGAAGACCTTCCCTGTATTCCTGTGCTGGTGACAATATTTTTGGCTCTTCATTCAGTGATAATAATTACTATAACAAACAGTGAGGATGAGTCCTATCAGTGGAGAAAGAGACAGCAATAAAAGTCCAATTGGTGTTTAATTATTACTACAAAGTATCCCATGACTTGCATGACTGAAACCCTTCATGGACAAATATTTATTATTCTTTCTTGTCTTATTTAGGGGCTGGATATGCACCAAGATTCTGCTTATAATGCTGAATACGGATGTCAGCCACCTACAGTGCCGTTTTATGGATGCAGTCTTGCAAATAACCCAAGGGACAGTATAGTGCCAAATGCAAGCCAGGGCATGCCAAACTTAGATCGGCTTTACCTGGACCCCATTTCTCCTCAAGCTCAGCAAGTGCCCACTCTTTCTTTGGTTTCTGAATATGGTCCAACATCCTGCACAGGAATTTTCATGTCAAATGTCTCTCAAATGGGTGGCATAAATCAATATGCTTCAAAGCTGGTGTCTACAAGTGGGATGAGTGGCCAAGACCATGTAGCTATGCCAGAGGCTTGTCTAAATGGAGTCCATTCCCTACACCAGCCCTGTAAAGGCCAAGATGATTTTGAATCAGATTCTGGCTTATCTTTAAACTTCAGTGATGGTGAATCAATTGAAATAGAGAACATAGAAACACAGAAGCTGCAGCCAGACTTTATGGAAATAATTCCACCACATGCCTATCAAAACCAGTATCATTTGGCTACAAACCTAACACAGTCTTTTATGGAACACAACCTGTGTGAAACCCAACCCTATATTACATCTCGAACTCAAGAACTGGTCTGCAGTAGGGATGAGCGAAGGGCAGTTGCAATGCAAATTCCATTTCCCATAGAAAGAATCATCAATCTACCTGTGGAGGACTTTAATGAACTTCTGTCACGCTACACATTAACAGAATCACAGCTGGCTTTGGTCAGGGACATTCGTAGACGTGGGAAGAATAAAGTAGCTGCTCAAAATTGCCGCAAGCGCAAGATGGAGAACATCGCTATCTTGGAAAAGGAGATAGATCAGTTGAGAACAGAGCGAGAAGGACTGCACAGGGAACGAGAGGAGGTAGAAAGGATCATGGAAGAAGTGAAGACAAATTTAAAAGTGCTTCAGCAGGAGTTATATGGCATTTTACAAAATCAGGGCAGTCCGTTTTATCAAGAGGATCTTTTGTTCAAGCAGACACCAGATGCCAGTAGTTCTTTCCCTACAAATTTGTAACATATTTTTAAAATCATGTATGTTGACCTGAATCAAATAATAGAATGGCTGCCAAAAACAAGTTCTGTAAGAGGCTACGCAAGCATTCTAGCAGGTAGTCTATGTTAGCGAAAAAAGAAAAAAAAAACTCTATCCTTTTCCTTTTGCATTGTGAAATTTAAATGACTGTAGATGAACTTTAGTTATGACTGAAATATTGCAAATTATATGCAAGCTAATCTGCCATTGTTTCATATGTTTCATTATTTCCTTAAAAAAGTATCTTTTTATTTTGTTTGTGTGTAAAAATGTAACCTTAGTACAACCCAACTCTATGTTTATTGAGAAATACTATGTAAACATTTGTCACATATCGGTAAAGCAAACTTGCTGCAATTTATCAGATATATCCAATATATCAGATTTTTTCAACAATCTGGCTAAAGTAAACATACTATATATAAGTGGTCATTACATTCCAACATAATTATTGGTCTGGCCATTGACCTATTATGCGTTTTTATGTTTTTTTTGTTTTTTTGGGCCAATTTGTTGTTGGGTGGATTAAAAACCGCAAAACGCAAATCGTGGCAAAAACACACTACATGCTTTTTTGCAGCTTTTCCATTGAAGTCTATTGAACCAAAAATGTACCTTGTGTTTTTTAAAAAAAGTCCCTGACCCTTTCCAAAAAAGCTGTGTCTGAAAAAAGCATAGATGCGAACATGTGCAATAGGAATAAATAGTGTTGCGCAAGCTCACAATAGTAAAGAAATGCACTAATGCTAATCAATTGTGATCAATATTAAAACAAAATTATGGGAGAAATGAATAAGACAGTTGCCCCTGTTGGCACCTTAAAGGGACCAGCACCATAGATTGATAAAGCACATCTGTGAAGACCAAGATAAGGTTGTGATCTGAGGGACATCTAACCACCTATGGAATTGTAATGATAGGTCGTATTTGATTATCTATTAAGGTGAAAGTTCTGGGAGCACATATGTGTCGCAAGGCAGTGGAAGCACACCATTTATTTTTATAATATTGCGCACCGATTTATTCTTTTGAAGAAAGTGGACTTTTTTAATACATCAAAGATAGAATCATCACGCACCATATTTTTTTATATAATGCGTTTATAGACTACACTTGGTTTATACACCATATATGGGTTTCACTTTTAATGATCCTATTCATTTGTCAATTCATGTTGTTTTAATATTGATCACGATTGATTAGCATTAGTGCATTGTTTTTTTACTATTGTAAGCTTGCGCAACACCATTTATAACTATTGATTTATTGGCTTGTGGAAACACAGCAGGTGTTCCCAGCAACTCTATATTACTTATTCATTCATACATTATTATCAATTTGTACAAAGGTAGCGCAGAGGTCATTTTTGTTTCATTTTCACTGTGTCCCATTAGAATCCATGTTAAATGGGCTGTAGTGCATTTCTACAAAAAGCATAAAAAAACGCATAGGTGTAAACAGAGCCTTAAGTAGGGAGATAGAGGAATGCTGTGCTGTGGAAATATATGCAAATCTCTGAGATCACGATTATGATGTGAATCAATCACCTCCTGACTGTATATGCATAATTTTATGTGTTGTACACATAATTGGCTGATAAGATAATTGCAAGAACAAGTAGGTGTAAAGTTTTTCTTAATAAACTGTTTGGAGGGTGCTTACAAATATTAAACCACAACTATACCCACCTTGGCTTCAGCGATGCACCATCCCCAGATCTCCCCACCGGCTGCTAACATCTTCGGGCAGCTGGCTTCCGGGTCTGGATCGCCGGCCGCTGTCATTAGCCTGGCCATGACGCTTGATCAAGTTCCATCAGATTTGGCATTGCCAAATTTGTATAGTGAGCTGTTCTTGCGCAGCTTACTTTACAGGGTCGGGCAGGCAGGTAAATAGTTTTATTGCAGAAGAGACAAATCATGTCTCTTCTGCACTAAAAATTCTGCCTGTCCGCCATTTTTTATTCCAAGCATAAAGTTACACTATAGCAAGCGATCTAATACAGAGAATCAGCAAGGGTGGAACAGCATTTATAATGTTTAAATCTGGATGTTGGAAATGCTATTGATAAGTGCCTTTGCAAAATCTAAATACAATAGTCTGGTACCAAAGTTGAGGATACAATGATTAGGGAAGAAAGTTTGTACATAGGTAATAAACTGGTTAAAAGACAAAGGGAATTTTTTGATGAAAATAAATGAGAGTAGATTAGCAGGTTAGTGTGCCACAGAGATCAGTGCTGGGTCCAATTTTTTGCAATGTGTATATTATTGAGGAGGCTTAAGAAATATGTAGCAATATTTCCAATTTTGCTGTTGACACGAAATTATGTAGAATTTGTAAAAATTAGCAGGATAGTGATATTTTTACATAGGCATCTTAACAAAACAAATAATAAAAGGTAAAGTGATTGTAAAGGTAAACGTTTTTGTTACCTTAACAACCTCAGCTTCGAAAAGTTTTACTCCCTTCATGACCAGGCCATTTTTTGCTATTTAGCACTGTAGTACTTCTTTAACTGGTAATCGTGTGGTCATGCAATGCTGTATCCAAACAAAATTTATATAATTTTTTTTTCACACAAATAGAGCTTTCTTTTATTGGTAGTTGATCACCATTGAGGTTATTTTTGTTTTTAAACAAGAAAAGACCAACAATTTTGAAAGAAAATACATTTTTTTAGTTTCTGCTATAAATAATATCCAGTAAAAAATAAATAAATACATTTCTTCATAAATTTTGGCCAAAATGCATTCTGCTACATGCCTAAAATTCCCAATAAGTGTACTGTATATTGATTGGTTTGCCTTAAAGTTATAGCATTTACAAACAATGTATACCGGAAAATGTACTATCAAATATTTACCGTAATTTCCCTTTCCTGATGGACTCCATGGCAGCATATGTTTGGGTAGCCCCACCTCCACTCCCATAAATTTTCATGCTGAGCCAGAGGACATGTTCTGTAACTATGCTACTCATGACACTGGGAGGGAACTCTTGCTGCTATGAAGTTCATTAGGAAAGGAAAATTAGGGTAAGTATTTATAGGAAATTTTCAGTTTTCCTGACAGACTCCATGGCAACATATGTTTGGGAACTAACTAGTCCAAAAAAAAACAAGGGTGGGATCCTGAAATAAAGCAGGGTTTTAATCATAGCACTCAGCCAACGGAAACCTTATGAATAGATATTACCAGTATAAGGAATACATGTCACCCCCCTACAAATATTCCTTGCACCCTTTCACAGGGAGCCCACAATGTGTGTTGTCACTGCTTTTGTAGGAACCAAGCCCTAAGCTCTATGAGCCTATTGGCTAGCTGGAATGACCAATCCAGTGATGATTCTGGATGATATCTCCGTCCTGCTGGTTCTGCTAGAAAGAGTGACAAATATGTCCTAAAACTTTGAGCCAAACTGTAGCTCGAGTGCATACTCAAAGTATCCTAATATCCATGGCATATTTGTTATCCTTAGTGGTCCTGCATATGGGAGGATGCCTTCCTAGCCTAAACCTTTGATCTTGGCAAATTCCCAGGCTAATGAGATAGCCCTTAGAGTGCATGTCTTCATAGCTCAGTCTTTACCCAAGCTGGGCTAAAAATAAATCTCATCTGGAGGTGGCAAAGAAGACTAGAGCAAGTAGTAAATCCCACCTAGAGAGTCTTGGCTCTGCCTTGAGTCTCATATGCAGCCCCTCATCAAAGTATTGGATGAGTAATGGATAGCCCACCCATGACAGGGACTGCAGAGATCTGCCCTCTAAGAGAGCTTAAGATCAGTTGAAGTCCAGAATGTACCTGACCAGAGGACTGAAGCAAAATAAAACAACACAGTCCAAACTGAACAAGCTTTATTCAAATCCTTTTGTAGGCTTTATACATATTAGCTCAGCGAAAAAACAGCAAAGCCTGATCAGCCTCTTCCTCCCAGGACAAGAAACTGGAAGAGATGAACAAGGGTGGAGTATTGCACTATGCGACAGATTGGCCTGTTTGGCCAATGGGCAATTACTGCAATATTTACCATGGTCTTTAGCAGCAGACCCCAAAAAACTGTATATAGATCGGACTGGAGGAAAAGCATATGGTTTGTGATCCCTACCTCTCTCAGTGGACTGACCCTGCAGGTTGTGACCTGCCTCCTGATTTAGGACACCACTGAGATGTTGTTCAGCTTTGTTGAAGAGTAAAAAGCCTGCTGTCAGGTGACAAAAGGCAAATGGAGCATAAAAGATGGCCAGAAAACCAGAATGTTCAAAACAACTTCCTGACTTGGGAGTTTCACTGGCAAACTAACTTCCTGACAGGGGAGTTCCACTGGCAAAAGCTCTGCAGCATAGATTTATTACTGTGCCAGCACCCAAGGCTTTATCTGCCTGTTGTAAGACATGAAAAGCTGGGTACATGATCAATATTTGGAGAAAAGAAACCTTTCAGGACAGGAAGCCTTTTCTATTGAGCCAAGCTCAATATAGGGAAGGGAGAGACCATGGTCCTGATCATCAGACATTAAGACGCTCATAGATGAAGGGAGGAAAGCCAGGATTACCCAGCATCCTACCGTCAGTATTGCTCTAGTGGCAAAAACAATTAATCCTGAACCGTGGTGAATTAGGCTCTCAGATACAGCCGATCTCTTGTAGGGTTCTGAGAACTCACTCTGTATTCTTGACAGGGTTCACTGTCTACAGAAGGAGTGGACCGAGAATCCAATCAGCAGACATATAAGCTGCACATAATCTTGGCCAATGTAGAAACAGTGGTATGTCAGAGAAGACAGAGCTGGGAGTTGGAAATAGGCATCCCTCTGAGCAATATTAAAATCACATCTGCTGGAATTGGAATTGCCATCCCTAGAGGCAGTAAGATTGATGTTGGCTAGCAGAACTTATCTATTGTTGCTGGAGCTAAGGATTCCTCCTGACATAGAGGCTTGAAGGTGACTGATTGTCCAACATTGCCTGAAGTGCTTGTCCGGAGAGTCCAAGCTTCCAAGACCAAAGCTGTACCCTCCTATCAGAAGAGGAGCAATCAGGTACTTCTAAGATATGTATGATTTGCACAATCTGAAAAAGACCAGTAAGCAACCTCTCCCCCAGAAGTGGAGCTCTTTGCTGACTTCTTGGTTGAGGACTCTCTTCAATTGTTTCTGGACTCCAAGCCAGAACTGCAGGAGCAAACCCTCTGTGGAGTTAGACACTGACTCTTGAAGTGCAGTCTTCTTTCGTTCAGCAGACATTTACTCTGAGGCAGGAAGCCAGACTAAACACAGCTCTTTGCTATCAAATGAAGCTAGCCCTTGAAGGGGACAATTTAAAATCTCGCAATGCGGACAAGATTGTCCCACTTGTCAGAATTATTCTCAGCTCTTTGCTTTCAAATGAAGCTAGTCCTTGAAGGGGACAGTTTAACCACTTTACCACCGGAGGATTTTGTTGTCTTCCGTTAAGGCCACTTTTTGCGATTCGGCGCTGTGCGACTTCAACTGACAATTGCGCGGTCGTGCGACACCGTACCCAAACGAAATTTACGTCCTTTTTTTCCCACAAACAGAGCTTTCTTTTGGTGGTATTTGATCACCTGTGCAATTTTTACTTTTTGCGCTATAAACAAAAAAAGAGCGTTTATTTTGAAAAAATAACAATATTTTTAACATTTTTTTATATGAAATTCCCCCCAAAAAAGATGTAAAAACCAATTTTTTTAAAAATTTTTGGCCAATTTGTTTTCTGCTACCTATGTTTGGTAAAAAAAATCGCAATAAGCGTATTTTGATTGGTTTGCGCAAAAGTTATTGCGTTTACTAACAAAGGGAAAGATTTCTGTCATTTTTGGTGTTTTTTTTTTTTTAACGCGTAATGGCGGCGATCTGCGATTTTTTTTGCGGGACTGCGACATTGCGGCGGACAGATCGGACCCTTGACTGACATTTTTGACACTTTTGGGGGTACCAGTGACATTACTGCAGTAATCAGTGCTATATATATGCACTGTTACTGTAAAAATGACACTGGCAGGGAAGGGGTTAATTTTATTGGAGAGGGAGGGGTTAATGTATGCCTGGTGCTATGCTGAACAGTCCGATCTGTCACTCCCTGTCACTATGGAGATCCGCCCGCTTGTGTTTACACAGGCGGGCGGATCTCCACACTAGATCCCCGGCGATCGGGGCAGAGCAGCGGCGATCGCCGCTGCTCCTCCCCTGGCCCGACTCCCGCTGTGAATGAAAACAGCGGGAGCGAGCCTCCGGCGGCGCGCAAGCGCCGCCCAGAAGGGGGAGTGTCTGACGACATAGTACTACGTCGTCAGACGATAACGAGCCACTCTGCCGCAGTAATATTACTGTGGGCGGTGGTAAAGCGGTTAAACTGTCACGCATGTAACTGTTTAAACACGCATGTCAGAATTATTCTTTAGGGTAGAATTAAAGTGACTGTAAAGTCTCAAGTTTTTTTTTTAATGTTAAACTTACCAAATATATAAATAATGCAGCGCCAGAGGTAAATATATAGTGAATAAATGACAATCACAAAACCACAATAGCAAATAAATAATTATGCCCAATAAATAATTATTTCCGCACTACAAGTATGAATAAATACCAATTAAATATTAAATCACAAGATAAAATCATACATAAAAAAAAACAAATAATGAATGTGAATGATGCAACACTAAAAAAATTATTATAAAAGTGATTAATTTCCAGTTGATAAAATCAATATATGATAGTGGATCCCACTCTGTGCTCACATGCAGCTAACCTTAATGTAAGACTCATATATTCCAATGAGTCAAACACGCTTTTACACCTAAATGGTGTCAGGTGTGGTAAGGCAGCAGTATTTTCCCTCCTCCTCTTTACTTAGAGATATGAAGGCATAGATTTCAATGATATATAGGAGACAAAAAAAGAGTACCCTCTAGTACTCTCTGTAAAAATGACTTTATTAAAAAATATGCAGACAATTGAACACTCTCGGAGAAGGCGCTTGAGCAGTGCAGGCTATTTTCAGCTCCTCTATCGCTCTGTTCCTCTCTTGCGAGATCGACCCGACAGCAGCTTTCGCGATCAGGCTCCGCCCCGTATACATTACTTCAATCAAACGACTTCGTCAGCAGGGGTGGAGCCTTCACAACGTCCCATTGATTCAATTATCACTACCCCGGAAATGCCCGCCCCTCTGATTGCCGTTCACTCCCTCCATCCATCACATTCCAGCCCTCGCAAAACCGGAAGTAATGACAGCACATACAGAGGAGTCACAGCCAGGGGACCCATTGAACTATTCCGATCCCAAATAAAATATATAAAATAGCATATTATTAGTACTAAAATTGGCTAATATCCTAAAATAATCCTTTTCTGTATCATTTAAAAAATCACATATAAGAATCTGGAGCCTGCTCACATCCGACGCTTCACGGGTCAATTCGGAATTATAAAATACATATGCAACTAATTATGCACCATGCTAAATAAAAACTAACACACTCAAATAAAAACAATAATCTGGCAAAGCTAAATATTATAAATGAATCAATAAATATATTTGTTCAACATTAAATAGATTACATACCCACATTCCTAAATATAAAATCGAATTAAACAAAAGAGCCTACTTGTCACTTATAAAACAATTTAAATCAAACTTAATATTTAACCCCCTAGGCGATAAAACTTTGGCCTCTTTCTATACCCCAGAATCGGAGTGAACTGGGGTCTTTATTGGTTCAAAAAAAGTGGGTATATATGGGACTTTAAATGAGGCAATGACTGGGTAGGGTCATATGCCTCCATCCCTGATACAGATAAATGAGGAGGGAGGTTTGGGACTTTAAATTAAGCACACAGCTATAAAGTGATATAAAAAATCAATGTATAAAATGTTTATTGGTACATATACACATATTGAGTTGTTTCAAAATACAATGAATAAATAGTATTGCTTATTAATCGCACATAGTACATATATATATATATATATATATATATATATATATATATATACACTAAGACATATCGCCACACCATCGTGTTGTGGGTGTTATAAGTTGACCTAGACTTCGCTGTCAAGATGCATTGATGGGTATTGGTTGTATAAACAAGTAGTACATCAGATAGTGGTAATTGCGTAGCATCGAGAAGGGCTCTACGCGTTTTGTGGGTTCTTTCCACTCATCAGGAGCCGATGCAGGGTAAATAAACTTGTACCTGCAATAAAGTATATTTGTAGTCTAGTATTAAATACAGAGAGGGGAAGAAAACTGAAAAGGGGGATAGAAGCCTCCCCTGGTTACTCACAGGTCAGCTAAAGGTTCCAAATGAGGTGCTGGAAGCCGAAGACATGGTGGGGGACTCATCTCCGGGAGCTGTGGCAGTGGCCAGCGGCATGAAACCAACACAAACAAGGGTGGATGGACTACCATTGGAATGGGGTCCCCATTAAAAATCAAAAATGGTGCTGAATGTGTCTGAAAGGACATTCTGTGGGGAGTAATAAAATACATGTCAATGTAAATAATGCACGTCTGATGATATAATGAGGACTGAAGCCCAAAAGCAAGGTGTCAGTAGGAGTAGACCCAGGTGAGAAGTAGAAGTAGATAATGACATAAAATGAAAACATATAGCTCTCACCAAAGGAAGGAATGATATGAGAAAAACATCAAGAGATCAGTGAAAACAAAACAGCCAGAGTGAACAATGTAATCAAGTGATACCTGAATCCTGGGTGAGAGAGCATGATCCAGACAGGTGTGTAGTATAGCAGACAGCAAGAAACAAGAAGTGAGTGCCTAACCTGAAAGTGATATTTGTAGTGAGGTCATGCCACTAAACTACTCCCAAACGCCATGCTATTGGTGTGCTAGGCAAGGGGATACATTATGTGCAATTGTGCCCTTTTTAATATTCTTCACATGTTCACCTATCCTAACGCTCAAACTTCTGGATGTTCGACCTATGTACTGGAGTCCGCAACCGCACTCCAACATATAGATTACACCCGTGGTCGCACAAGTAATAAGATCATCAATTTTATATTTTCTTCCCATACTTCTAGATACAAAATCCTTCTTTTTTTTATATTTCCTACTGCGTGCCGACATGCTGAGCATTTACCACAGGCATGGAAGCCAGTAATAAAAGAAAACAGTCCATCCTTCCTATTGATCGGGGGGTCAACCACTCCAGGTGCTAACTTATCTTTGAGGGTAGGTGCTTTCTTATCAATAAATTTAGGTTTAGCAGGTAAGACTGAACTTAGCACTTTATCCCTTTTCAGGATTTCCCAATGTTTGTTAATGATTCTTTCCACTTGTTTGTGTTGAACATTGTAATCCATACTAATTTTAAATTCAAAATCACTACATCCTCTTTTAGTGTTATTTACTGCCAACAGAGATCCCCTATTTAGTGACCATACTTTTCTTTTAACCTGATCAATATTCTCTTTGGTATAACCTTTTTCCAATAATCTATTCCCAAGGATTTCAGACTGAACTAGATAGTCAGATTCTTAGGAACAGTTACTTCTTATCCTGATAAACTGACCTTCAGGGATATTGCATAGCCATGTTCTGTGGTGGCAACTATCCAATGGTAAATATGAATTTCTGTCCGTAGGTTTGAAATGTTTATGGGTATGCAGTATCCTTTATCTTTAGATATTTCTGTATCAAGGAACACTACCCGTTGGTCACTCACTGTCCATAATAATTTGATATTTCTATTATTGTTATTCATTATGTCCCTAAAATGATTAAAGGAAAAAATATCACCCTTCCGCACTATCAGAAGATCATCTATGAACCTTCTGTAGCATAGAAATTCTTTTGGTCGCCCTTTCAGAATTTCCTCCTCTTCCTAACAGGCTATAAAGAGGTTTGTTACACTTGGGGCAAACCTTGCACCCATAGTTACACCTCTCACTTGCAAGTAGTACTTGTGATCGTACCAAAAATAATTGTGCTTCAGACAAAATTCAAAACACTTCAACAAATATTTTCTATGTCGATGTGTTAGGTCTGAGTTCTGTAAGGCCCATTTCGTCTGAGTTCTGTAAGGCCCATTTCGTCGATTTTATGGCTTCAGAACGCCCAATTATCGTATATAGTGAGCCAACATCAGCCGTGGCTAATATTCAATCCTCAATACCCTCTAGTTATTCAAGACATTGTATAATATGTTTTGTGTCCCTAGTGTAAGCTTCTGCTTAAGATACTCTAGGTTGTAGAAAAAAATCAATATATTGACCAAGTCTGGCACACACTGATTCAATCCCGTTAATGATGGGCCTACCGGGAGGTTCGAATAAATCTTTGTGAATCTTCGGTAAAAAATATATAATGGGGATCCTGTATGCTGAGGGGTTCAAATATTGAGCTTCCTTTTTGTTTT
This sequence comes from Pelophylax lessonae, assembly GCF_965119305.1. Lineage (NCBI taxonomy): Eukaryota > Metazoa > Chordata > Amphibia > Anura > Ranidae > Pelophylax > Pelophylax lessonae. The sequence continues at coordinate 597,742,178 of NC_138769.1, forward strand.
ATGGTTATCACTTCTAAAACCTTTATCTAATAATTTAACTAATTTCCTTTTAAATTGAACAGTGGAATTCCTATTCAATAACTGATACGTTTTCCCATTAGACAATTGTCTTTTCATTTCTTCCCTGTAATAAGTCTTATTCATTACTACTAATCCTCCCCCCTTATCTGCCAGACATATCACCACCTCCTTCACCTTTTCTAAGTCTGCTATACCTTGTTTAATCCAATGGGGATAAGGGATCTTGCAGACTTTTAAGTTCTCTAGATCTTCCGACACCATATTTTGAAATACCTCAATAAACTTGTTATCGGCATTTTGGGGATTAAACACGGATTCATTTCTTAAGGTGGAGTGATGGTCTATTTCCACAACTGGTGGTCTATTGTCTTGTTTTGATCAAAAATACTTTTTTTGATTTAGGGTGTGGACGAATTTTTGAAGCTGTACAAAGGTGTCAAATTTATTGCGATTTTTAATAGGTGCATATTTAAGGCCCTTATCCAAAATCTCAATCTCCTGATCACTCAATCGTTTGTTACTAATATTATAACTACCTGTTCCTATTGGTATTTTCTTTTTTTGGAGTTTTCTCCCTGCTCTCCTTCCTCTTTTTCTCTTATTTTGCCTCCCGAGATGTTTCCATTTGGCCCTCGATAGGCCCATGGTCCCCCTGTTTTCCCCAAAAAATATTATACTTACCTGCCCTGTGCAGTGGTTTTGGATCCTCCTCTTCTCAGGTCCCTCTTTACTGGCCCCTCCATCCTGTCGAGTGCCCCCACAGGAAGCAGCTTGCTATGGGGGCACTAGAGCCGAGCTGCAGCTCTGTGTGTCCATTCAGACACAAAGCTGCTGTTCGGTCCCACCCCCTCTCTCCTAATTGGTTAACTGGCTTTGATTGACAGCAGCGGGAGCCAATAGCATCACAGCCAATCAGGAGGGAGAGTTCCGGATGGCCGTCATGGACATCGCTGGATAGAGAGGGGGCTCAGGTAAGTATTAGGGGGTGCTGGGGTGGCTTCTGCACACAGAAAGCTTTTTATCCTAACGCATAGAATGCATTGAGATATAAAAACCTTCTGCCATTATAACTCTGCAGCTGCAGACAGATATATCCCCTAAGGACAAGACCAGCACGGAGTCACTACCAGAAGACGCTGCAACCCCCAAGGACACACCCAGTCATCATGACTGAGTATACCTCTGAAGGACACAGCATCCTCCAATGGCAACTCCATGCATACGGCTAAGCTCATGAAGGCCATGTCGACTCAATTGGTGACTCATTATGCCCTGAAGTGTCCTGAAGTGTCATGGTTGGGGTTTGAACTGAGCAACCCAGTGCTGCAAGGTGTTGACAACTAAGACATTCTGCTGCTCTGTCCTTCTGTTCAATTTGCACCACTCTTCTAGAATGAGGTTCTAGCTTAACTCCTTGCATTGCAGGTACCTCCTTGCATTGCAGGTACCTCTGCAGGACCTTACATTTTAGGCATCCTAACAGCCTTACAAAAAGAAGGTACAAAAACCTGCCTATAGATCATCCTCATCTTCCTTTTAGGTATTGTTTAAAGAGGGATAAATTGGCCAGTTGACTGGTCCTGCAAGGAAAATCCTTGTACAGGGAGAGTTGTAACAGACTGTTTTAGAGTGGACTACCTGTGACAACCTGTTGGTCACTGTTGTCTTTCTCCCTGGATGCCTGAACAAAGCAGGAAATTCATACACACTTTTGCCTGCCAAGGCACAAGACTCAAGGGCCCAGTTTACAGTGTTCATAATACATGCAGATCTGGAGAGACTTAAAAGCAACTGTCCATTAGTTAGCTTCCCATACACCAGCTTTAAGAGGCCCACAGAAGGGCTCACAATCCAGGAAACACACTGCTCCCCTCCAGTTTAAACCTGCATAGAGCAGCCACAGCATAGAAAGATTAGACTGCCGGCTGCACAAGGACCTGTTGCAACAAGAAATAAATGCCTGCTAAACAGAGACACTGCGCACATCTAAGGGAGAACTCCACATTGTTAAGAAAATAAAAAATATAACATGTACAATTGCTACTCCAGTCATGTAGCAATTTAAAAAATTACCTTCCCAATTCAAACTGCTGAACTTTCTTAAGCTGTCAAAAAAGACAATGTAACGGTTGTTTGTTTGCTAGGTGAGAAAAACCCATAAGGCCCCTTTCACACACTCCGTCCGTCAGACTTAGTCTGTTTTTCTCAGGGGGGGATCGATCCGCCGATCCCCCGCTGAGCAGAAGGATGACAGCTGTGTCTCCGCGCTGTGTGCGGAGACACAGCTGTCAGGTCCCAATGCATCTCTATGGGGTAAATCGGATGGGAATGGACCGTCGTTCCGTTCTCATCCGATCCGATCCGTTGGACGGATGGAAAATAGGGTTTCCATCCGTCCAGATTTGACAGATCGGATGTCAGCGGACATGTCTCCGCTGACATCCGATGCCCCATAGGGATGCATGAGGGGACCGTTCAGATCCGCCAAAAAAACGGACAGGCGGATCTGAACGGTCCGCCTGTGTGAAAGAGCCCTAAGGGGTAACTACTGCTAAAGGAATACTGACACTGCAGCTTCTCACATCAGAGCAGGATTAATGAAGCAGACCCTGCCATACAAAAAGCAAACCAAGCTTAAACAAACAGTTATGTGCTCATGACAGAAAAAAAACACAAAGGTAGGGCTCTTTCACACGGTCCGCTCCGTAGGCGGATCCGTGTTGCTCAGCGGGGATCGATCCGCGATCCCCGCTAAGCCCGGCGGATGACAGCTCAGTCTCCGCTTGCAGAGCGGAGAGGGAGGTGTCTCAGCCCCCGCTGCCCTCTATGGGGGATCGGATGAGAGCGGACCGCTTGTCCGCTCTCATCAGATCCGATCCGCTCCGATTACTGAACGGATGGAAAAATAGGGTTTCCATCCGTCCAGATTTCAAGCACAGGATCGGATGCAGATGGCAGCGGGTGTCAGCGGAGGTGTCTCCGCTGACACCCGCTGCCCCATAGAGCTGCATGGAAGATCCGATCAGATCCGCCTAAAAAAACTGACAGGCGGATCTGATCGGATCGCCCGTGTGAAAGAGCCCATAGGCAACTGCACCAAACTTTGATAAAATCCTGCAATGCACATCAATCACCCAGAGCATAGTCATCTCCATATGTTTTCATTTTGTTTGTTTTTTTGTTTGTTTTTTCATACACTGAACAAAATTATAAACGCAACACTTGTTTTTGCTCCCATTTTTCATGAGCTCAAAGATCTAAGACTTTTTCTATGTGCACAAAAGGCCTATTTCTCTCAAATATTGTTCACAAATCTGTCTAAGGCTCCATGTACACGGGACACTGGAAATGGCCGTTTAGGAGCAGTTGGGCGTTTTTTTCAGAAGCCCCTGAACGCAGCTCCATGTTATCTTATCTTTCCATGTACACCTGGTCATTTACAGTCATTTGCAGGCAGTTGCGTTCAGGGACTTTTTTTAGAACGCAATTATTTGCGTTCGAACGTGTGTTTGCACAAATGCGTCTGAACGCGATGACCCGCGTTTAGCGTTCGCGTTTTTCCATTTTAAAGGGGAATAATTTTTTTGACCTCTAGGAACGGTTCTAAACGCAAACGCCTGCTAAACGCCCGCTAAACGCGGGTGCAAACGCGACAAAATGGACGTTTCAAATGTCCTAAAAATTCCAGCATTCAAAGGGACTTTTAACAACGTCCCGTGTACATGGAGCCTTAGGCCCCTTTCACACAGGCGGACCGTTCAGATCCGCCTGTCTGTTTTTTTTGGCGGATCTGAACGGTCCCCCCATGCATTCCTATGGGGCATCGGATGGCAGTGGAGACATGTCCGCTGACATCCGACCCAATCCGATCCGTCAAATCTGGACGGATGGAAACCCTATTTTCCATCCGTCCAGCGGATCGGATCTGATGGCATCGGGTGAGAACGGACTGACGGTCCGTTGACATCCGATTTCCCCCATAGAGATGCATGGGGAACTGTCAGCTGTGTCTCCGCACACAGCGCGGAGACACAGCTGTCCTCCTGCTGCTCAGCGGGGGATCGGCGGCTCGATCCCCCGCTGAGAAAACGGACTCCGTCCGACGGACGGAGTGTGTGAAAGAGCCCTTAATCTGTGTTAGTGAGCACTTCTCCTTTGCCGAGATAATCCATCCACCTCACAGGTGTGGCACATCAAGATGCTGATTAGACAGCATGATTAATGCACAGGTGTGCCTTAGGCTGGCCACAATAAAATTAGGCTGGCTACTCTAAAATGACAGTTTGATCACACAGCACAATGCCACAGATGTCGCAAGCTTTGAGGGAGCGTGCCATTGGCATGCTGACTGCAGGAATGTCTACCAGAGCTGTTGCCCGTGAATTGAATGTTAATTTCTCTACCATAAGCCGTCTCCAAGGAGGTTTCAGAGAATTTGGCAGTACATTCAACCGGCCTCACAACTGCAGACCACGTGTAACCACAGCAGCCCAGGACCTCCACATCCAGCATCTTCACCTCCAAGATCGTCTGAGACCAGCCACCCTGACAGATGCTGCAACAATCAGTTTGCATAACCAAAGAATTTCTGCACAAACTGTCAGAAACCGTCTCAGGGAAGCTCATCTGCATGCTCGTCATCCTCATCGGGGTCTCGACTTGACTGCAGTTCATCGTCGTAACCGACTTGAGTGGGCAAATGCTCACATTCAATGGCGTTTGGCACTTTGGAGAGGTGTTCTCTTCATGGATGAATCCCGGTTTTCACTGTACAGGGCAGATGGCAGACAGGATGTATGGCGTCCTGTGGGCGAGTGGTTTTCTGATGTCAACGTTGTGGATCAAGTGGCCCATGGTGGCGGTGGAGTTATGGTATGGGCAGGCATATGTTATGGACAACGAACACAGGTGCATTTTATTGATGGAAAAACTACCACAAGAGGACACAGTTTTAAATTAGAGGGGCAAAGGTTTAAAAGTAATATGAGGAAGTATTACTTTACTGAGAGAGTAGTGGATGCATGGAATAACCTTCCTGCAGAAGTGGTAGCTGCAAATACAGTGAAGGAGTTTAAGCATGCATGGGATAGGCATAAGGCTATCCTTCATACAAGATAGGGCCAGGGACTATTCATAGGATTCAGATATATTGGGCAGACTAGATGGGCCAAATGGTTCTTATCTGCCGACACATTCTATGTTTCTAATTTGAATGCACAGAGATACTGTGACGAGATTCTGAGGCCCATTGTTGTGCCATTCATCCACGACCATCACCTCATGTTGCAGCATGATAATGCACGGCCCCATGCTGCAAGGATCAGTACGCAATTCCTGAAGCTGAAAACATCCAAGTTCTGGCATGGCCAGCATAGAGATTTGCAAAGATTTGTATGATTGGGTTTTCATTAATCCCAGGTCGGCAAGTGGCATTGAGGCGCTCAATCCAGAGGGTCTCCCTCTGGAGAATGCGTCAATCCCAGTTGCCACCCCGTGATCCTGTGGGACAACCTCGAGCACAAAGAAGCGGGCCTTATTGGTATTGAATCTGTGGTACAGGTCCAAATGTCTGCTGACTGGGGTGACCATTTTACCGCTAGCTGAAAAGTATACGTGGTCGTTAATACGTTGGCGAAACTGGCGAATAGTCTTGCCAACATAAAACGTACCACAGGTACAATACATCAGATAAATTACCCCCTGGGTACCGCAGTCCGCTCTGAATTTGGGGACAAGTCTCTCACCATTGGGGAGTAAGAAACTGGCTCCCTCCTCTACCCAGGGACACAGGGCACATGCATGGCATTTGTATGTTCCCCTAGGTTTGGAGCTGACAGGTTTGACTCGTTGGTAATGGCTAGATGTAAGTTGATCTCGCAAGGAGGTCGTACGTTTGAAAACAATTTCTGGAACCTCATGGATATATTTTCTTACAACTGGGTCCTCAAGTGCCAGTGTTGTCCAAGTATATTCCTAAGTACATTCTGGTGACTAGAATATTTAGTTATGAACTTGACCGTAGGTCTCAGAGAGCTATGTCGTGTTTTGAACAACAAATTGTTTCTAGTCTGTGATAGGGCTCTATTATAGGCCTTATGAAGCATACTTTTGGTATAACCCCTACAAAGTAGGCGGGCACGAAGTAGGTTAGCTTGTATTTTGAAGTCCCCTGCTGAGGTGCAATTGCGTCGTAGTCTTATATACTTATATTGACTTGCTGGGGACCTACATTGACCGCGCTCCATCTGAGACCTACCTATCATACTACACAGGCTTTGGTTTCTCCCTATTGGGATGTATTTCTACCCTAATGACTTATTAGTTGGTTTTATATACAATTCCTTTATGTATTCTGTCTTTGCTAACATGCGCTTGACTGCCCAGGTTTTTTATTTGTAAGCTAAATAAAATGTAAATTGTTTTATATATATATTGTTTTTTGTGTGATCCTTCTCCTCCCATTGGCCCGTAAAGCCCCACTTTTTTTCTGTCCTCTAATATTGTATATCAATTAGGGGTAGGGGCCCCATTACACGGTATTTTCTTGAGTCTTATATACTGTGCGTAGGGTATGCTTTGTATCAACGCAGGGGGATGAACACTTGAGGCATGGAGGATAGTATTCCCCGCCGTCTCTTTGCGATAAAGGTTGGTGGTAAGGTGGCCAGTAACGTCTTTACTGACAGTGAGATTCAGAAAGTTAACTTTTGTTTGGTCGAGTGTACAGGTAAGTTTAAGATTTAGATTATTATTATCATCGAGTCGAGTGATGAATTCACTCAAGAGTTGCTCGGGTCCAGTCCATACCATGAATATGTCATCAATGTAGTGTAACCAAACAGCCACATGGACGTGTGGGTAAGAATAAACATAAGGAGCTCCAGCAGAAAATTATTAAAGGGCCATGTACGATGGTCTTGTTCATATAGGAAGGTGCAAATCATCCCGACGCCCTGCTCGTGAGGGATGCTCGAGTACAAGGCCTCGACATCTAGAGTCATGAGCAGGGCGTCGGGAGGAACCACCTCAATTGTCCTGAGAAAGTCAAATGTATCCTTCACATAAGAAGGGAGTCTGATAACATGAGGTAGTAAGAAAAAAATCTACAAGGCGGCTAGCGTTTTCTGTAAGATTGCCTATGCGGCATGCCCGAAACAATGGGTCTACCTGGTGGAGCCAATAGGCTCTTGTGTGTTTTGGGAAGTGTATAGAATGTTGCTTTCCTAGGGAAACGGTTGTTAAGGAAATTGTATGTATCTTGGTCAATTAGCCCCGATTGGAATGCTCTCCCAATCAGATCTTTGTATTCAGTATTGAATTTTAGTGTCCTGGAAAGAGGGATGCGCTTGTACCATGCTGAGTTGGTAAGAATATCCATGCAAATCTGTTCATATTTGGGTTTTGTCATTAAAACAATGTTCCCGCCCTTGTCGGATGGCTTTATGACCAAGTCGGGATGGTTTTTAAGGTTTTGTATAGTGCGAAGTTGTTGCGCAGATAAGTTGCAATAAAAAGCGTTTAGTTGGCAACCTTTGATTTCGCTGACACAGGTGGTCAGAAAGGCCCACACATTGGGGTTACTGGTAAGATCAGGAAATTGTGTAGATTTTAGTTTGAAGTGAGTTGCAGTTTCAGGTAGTGTCTCCAGAGGTGTAATTTGAGTCGGACGTTGCGAGTCTGTGGGATCGCCATCCTCTAGAAGGAGAATGAGATTGCGCAGAGCCTGAAATTCTTTCATGGAAAATTGTTTTATGCTCTCAGAGAGCTCTTTCTCTTTAACGAGACGTGTTCTATCTTGGTCGAATAAATATTTGTACGTCAGATTCCTGATGAACAAATAAAGATCTTTAATTGTTTCATATTTGTTAAGTGGTGTAGTAGGACAAAACGTAAGCCCTAGTCTAAGTACCTCTTGTTCCTCCAGAGTTAGATCATATGGGGTCAAGTTAACAATTGACAGCTTCAAGTCAGGAGACTGGGAGATTGGCTCATCTGAAAATTTGACACCTGCAAGTGCGAAGCGTTAAAACGAGAATCTAGTGTCGTTTGTTATTTACACTATACTGCCTTTTTTGGAGTGAATGGGTAGGGGTACAATGTACCCCATATCCATTCACATGGGGGGGCGGGATTTGGGGGGCCTCCCTTGTTACAGGGGGCATCCAGATTCTGATAAGCCCCCTGCCCGCAGATCCCCGGAACCACCGCCCAGGGTTGTCGGGAAGAGGCCCTTGTCCTCATCAACATGGGGACAAGGTGCTTTGGGGTGGGGGGGGGGGGGGTTCAGTGTCATTCAGAGCCGTTCGCTCGTCCCCTCCCCTTTCCTGACCTGCCGGGCTGCATGCTCGGATAAGGGTCTGGTATGGATTTTGCATTTTTTTGCGTGGGGTTCCCCTCAAAATCCATACCAGACCCGAAGGGCCTGGTATGGAACCTATGGGGACCCCCACGCCATTTTTTTCCCATTTTGGCATTGAGTTCCCCCTCAAGATCCTCAGAGCACAAGTCGCACCATCATCCTGATTCGACATGAATGTGACTTCTATTCAATCCAATGGGCTCCCATAGGGAACCATTGATTTTCACATAAAAAAAAAAATGTATGATGCGGACGTTTTTACAGCTGTAACGCCGGTCCTCAGAACGCGCTGGCCCTGGGGTTTTTTTGTAGCTTGAAAACGCCTATGCCACTTACAGCTTCAAAATGTGTGTGTGTGCATGAGGCCATAAAATAACATGGAGGGGCGTTTTTAACCTGCAAAAAGAAAGTCTGACGCTCCTAAAACCAGCTGCAAACCCACCCTGTGTGCATGAGGCCTAAAGCTTGAAACACCAGAGGTAGGCTCCAAGATGGAAATAGGTAGTTTTGCTTGGTGTCCTTAATTTCATTGTTGCCATTTATTTTCTGTCAAAATCAATAATGCTAAACCTTAACATTGACAAAACCCCGTTCGCTCGTCCCCCTCCCCTTTCCTGACCTGCCGGGCTGCATGCTTGGATAAGGGTCTGGTATGGATTTTGCATTTTTTTTGCGTGGGGTTCCCCTCAAAATCCATACCAGACCCGAAGGGCCTGGTATGCAACCTGGGGGGACCCCCACGCCATTTTTTTCCCATTTTGGCATGGAGTTCCCCCTCAAGATCCTCAGAGCGCAAGTCGCACCATCATCCTGATTCGACATGAATGTGACTTCTATTCAATCCAATGGGCTCCCATAGGGAACCATTGATTTTTACATTAAAAAAAAAAAAATGTATGATGCGGACGTTTTTACAGCTGTAACGCCAGTCCTCAGAACGCGCTGGCTCTGGGTTTTTTTTTTTTGTAGCTTGAAAACGCCTATGCCACTTACAGCTTCAAAACGTGTGTGTGCATTAGGCCATAAAATAACATGAAGGGGCGTTTTTAACCTACAAAAAAAAAAAAAAGTCTGACGCTCCTAAAACCAGCTGCAAAAAACAACCTTAACATTGACAAAACCCCAGAGCCTAATAGTAACTGTTCCTTGCAAAGAAGAGTGAAAGGTAAGCATCATCAATGCCGTCAGTGTCTGGGGTCACAAATGCCTGCTGGAGATCATTAAATAAATATATGCTATCGGGTCTACTGAAATTATGGCTATCTGGATGCTCAGGAAAACCATGCAGTCTATTGATTCAGGGCCAGTGACAATACCACTTCTCTTGCCTGCTGAACTACCTCAGCCATCTTGTGCTCTGCAAGGAATACCACTTCCACTGAATTGAAAAGATTTCCCATAGAATTTATTTGCTGATAAGGCTGCAACTGGTTTTGTAGATTTGTACTGTTATACTTCTGTAAATAGCTTCTTTTTTGCTTTATAAATGTAGTTGTGCAAGGTTTTTGATATTATTGTGAGTAAATGTTGCATAGTTACCTGTTGATCCTGTGAATTGCTGCTTTCTCTGAGAACTTTTTTTCATAGGAAGACAACCAGTTGCCAAACTGCACTTCCATTACCCGGAAGTCAGTGGCCTCTGCTAATGCTCTGGCCATTAAGCAGTCAAGACAGGGACTTTCTGTAAATGTAACCGCTCCCTTTGCTGGACAGCTTGGCCTGTTAAAATTAGTGGACAAATAACATATCTACTCACAGGATTAACAGGTAACACAACTGCTTCATTGTGGGGGGCAAACAATGCTGTATTAATTTTAGTGACAGTCTGCAGCGTGTACAGTGGGTATATAAAAGCATCACCCTCCTAATCACTTTTTGTTGCTTTGCAGCCTGTATTTTCTCTGTGCAACCTATAACATCAAAGTAAAAGATAGAACACCAACATGTCAGAAAAAATAAATAAAACATTTCTAAAACAGAATCACTGAGTTGGAAAAAGGTCCCCCCCCCCTCCTAAAAAAAATAACTTGTAAACTCAATCAGGTGTAGCTAATCGCCTTCTCAATGGCACACAAAGTTATTTGACTTTCAACTGTGATCAGCTATGGTCATTTTCATTAGCTCAGAATGAAAAGAGCTTTCCTGAAGCATTTCAGTCCTTGATACTGCAACTGAAGCAAGCAATCAACTATGGGTGGCAAGGAACTGTCAAAGGATTTCTGGGATAAACTTGTCAGGAGATGGATAAAAAATAAATTCAAAGGCTTTACCAATGCCTAGAAGCACAGTGAAGTCTATTATTAAGATTGGAGGGTATTTAGTGCAGCACAGACCCTCCCTGGATCAGGATATCGCTCCAAACTGGATGAAAAAGCCAGGAGGAAACTGGTTAGAGAGTCTACTAAGAAGCCTACAGAAATTCTGAAGCAGTTGCAGGAATTTATGACAAAGTGTGGTCATTGTATACTTGTGACAACAATATCACAAATTCTCCACAAATGTGGTTTGCATGGGAAGGTTGCAAGAAAAAAGCCACTCCTCAAGAAAATACCATCAGATTCTTGAGGACAATCTCCTGCTCTCTGCCAGAAAGTTATCAATGGAAAGAAGGTTTACCTTTCAGCATGACAAAGACCCATAGCACACAGCACAGTGGTTGAAGGAGAAAAGGTGAATGTCCTTGCATGGCCTAGTCAGAGCCCAGACATAAACCACATTGAAAATCTGTGGAATGACTTGAAGACTGCAGTGCACAAACGGTCACCATCTAATTTAACTGAACTTGAGCAGTTCTGTAAAGAAGAGAGGGCAAATATTGATGTGCAAAGTTAGTAGAGACACATCCCAACAGATTAAAGGCTATAATTAAAGCAAAATGTGGTTCAACAAAATACTGACATAATGGGGTGATCCTTTTTCCAACTCAGTGATTCTGTTTTTGATTTTTTTTTTTCTGACAGGTTGGTGTTATATCTTTCACTTGGATGTGTAGCAAAGCATCCCAGAGAGCTGGGAAAGACTTGTTCAGGGTTTATACATCTCCCAGGCTCCTCTCCTACACATTTAGGGATCTCTGATCCCCATTTCAGTTCGGGTCTTGGTCCTCTCCCCCAGGTCAATATAGGCTCACCTGGGACAGACAACCAGTGCTCTCAGACCTGGGAAATCAGATATCTCCTGTCTGTGAGAGCAAGAGGTTGGGGAAAACTTACAAGTTGTATATCTGGAAGCTGACAAGCTGTAGGCTTGCTCAGCCTGGTAGTTAGGGCCTGTATATTTTGTATAGTTAGTGCCGAGACACAGCTAGGTTTTTTGTTTTGCTATTTTTGTTTCTGTTTGTTTTTGGAGACACTGTACAGCACCTGTACATAGACTTATAAATATCATAAATAAACACCGCACTGTTTGTCACTACCTTTTTTGATTTGGTATCTGTGCCTGAGAGACTGCTTATCCCAGGGAGCTTTGTAGCTGATATCTGTTCCCCAGCTTACATATGGTGGAGGCCTGCGGGCAGCTGTAGTAATTTATTACTTGAAGGGCCAATACCTTGAGTAACTAAACATGGAGGAAATCCTCAAACAGTTGGTGTTATTCAATGCTCCACAGCAGCAAGCAAACACTTCACAACAGCAAGCCAACACTATCACACATGAGAAAACAAAGGCACTGTGCCAACAGATTGGTGCTGTACATGAGCAAACACAGAGGCTGTTTGAACAGCTAGCCACGGCTGCAAAAGCAGATAGAAAAACCCTGACTGAGGTTGTGGAGACGCTGGCACAGTGACCACCTGCTAAGATTGAAGGCGTTGGAGACAGGCCCTCAGCCATCCATGTGGGTTGCTTTCTCTACAAGATGACGACAGATGATGACCCAGATGGCCCTCCTGCTGACGTTTAAAGGACCACTGATAGGGAAGGTTGGCCTAAAACCCAGTGGGCTGGACTGGTCAACCCCAACACCGATCTAGAGCATCCCAAAAATGCTCAATGGGTGACATGTCCGATGAGTATGACAAGGTCAAGCAGGAAATACTGTCGTGACTTGGTATCACCTTGGCCATTCAAGCACAGCGGGTCTACAGCTGGTTCTTCCGAGATGAGAGGCCCCCAAGATCACAGATGTTTCACTTCATCCACCTGGTGGGAAAAAGTCTACAGCCGGAGTCCCGGTCACAAATAGTGGAGCGTGTGGTCATAGACCGATTCCTGAGGTCACTACCAATTCCCCTGCAGAAGTGGGACCCCAAGTCGACAGACAACCTGGTGGATCTTGTTGAAAGGTACTTTGCTGCAGAGAGCCTGGCTACCGCCCCTACAGCCGCACAGACTTTGCACCAAAAAGCCACAGTCTCCCCAGGCAACCAGTAAGACTGTTCTAGGGGAAGTGAGTGGTAAGCATTACAAGGAGACAGGGAGGAGGTTTTTTGGTGCCAGGTCTGAAGATTGGCCTCCCAAGCATGGGTAGCCAGGGCCTGGCAGCAAATGTAACTGGATACATTTTAGGTGTTTCAGTTGTCAGGAACTGGGACATGTTGCAGCAAATTATCCATTGACAGATGAACCTATGCAATGTGACTTATCTTTCAGACGGCAGTCTATGTTTGCCGCAGTTTCATGCTCTGCAGCGCCAAGTCTGGGTAAACACATATGTCAAAAAACCTGTCAATAATAAGCCTATTGTGGCCTTGCTGGACTCAGGAGTTTGATTACTTTGGTTAACGCTGATAAACTTAAGCCTGTGAATTCTCATGCTAAAAAAGTTTCTGTGATTTGTGTACATGGGAATACCCGGGAGTATCCTATAGCCAGTCAAATTTCAATCTGACATAGGTACTGTGACTCATCTGGTCGGAGTTGTACCCCACTTAGTGCATGAGGTCATATTTGGCTGGGATTTCCCCAACTTTTGGGAACTGTGGAATTATCCAGGCTCGGTCACAGTAGCTGAATCAGAGGCGGAGCAAGAATCCCTGGCCAGCACAGAAAATGTGGGTTCAGGTGACTCCTTTCAGAAATCCCCAGGTTTTCCTTTCTCTGTTATAGCAGGAGAACTGGGAGAGACTGAGGAAGTCCTCACAACCAGTGATAGTGGACAGCCTTCTGCTGACACAGAGGCTACCTTACAATTTACTGATCTTAATGTGCACCAGGAAAACTTTGGTACTGTGCAAAGAAAAGCCCCTACCCTTGCCAGGGCCTGGAAAAATGTGGTAATGGGTATTGGTGTACCTGTTGAATCAGGGGACAGCCTCTGTTTTCCCTATTTCAGTAACAATGAATATACAGTGCCTTGCGAATGTATTCAGCCCCCTTGAACTTTGCAACCTTTTGCCACATTTCAGGCTTCAAACATAAAGATATAAAACTGTATTTTTTTTTGTGAAGAATCAACAACAAGTGGGACACAATCATGAAGTGGAACAAAATTTATTGGATATTTCAAACTTTGTTAACAAATAAAAAACTGAAAAATTGGGCGTGCAAAATTATTCAGCCCCTTTACTTTCAGTGCAGCAAACTCTCTCCAGAAGTTCTCTGAATGATCTCTGAATGATCCAATGTTGACCTAAATGACTAATGATGATCCACCTGTGTGTAATCAAGTCTCCGTATAAATGCACCTGCACTGTGATAGTCTCAGAGGTCCGTTTAAAGTGCAGAGAGCATCATGTGGAGAAGTCTAAAGCTGGATTTGGATACAAAATGATTTCCCAAGCTTTAAACATCCCAAGGAGCACTGTGCAAGCGATAATATTGAAATGGAAGGAGTATCAGACCACTGCAAATCTACGAAGACCTGGCCGTCCCTCTAAACTTTCAGCTCATGCAAGGAGAAGACTGATCAGAGATGCAGCCAAGAGGCCCATGATCACTCTGGATGAACTGCAGAGATCTACAGCTGAGGTGGGAGACTCTGTCCATAGGACAACAATCAGACATATACTGCACAAATCTGGCATTTATGGAAGAGTGGCAAGAAGAAACCCATTTCTTAAAGATATCCATAAAAAGTGTTGTTTCAAGTTTGCCACAAGCCACCTGGGAGACACACCAAACATGTGGAAGAAGGTGCTCTGGGTCAGATGAAACCAAAATCGAACTTTTTGGCAACAATGCAAAACGTTATGTTTGGCGTAAAAGCAGCATAGCTCATCACCCTGAACACACCATCCCCACTGTCAAACATGGTGGTGGCAGCATCATGGTTTGGGCCTGCTTTTCTTCAGCAGGGACAGGGAAGATGGTTAAAATTGATGGGAAGATGGATGGAGCCAAATACAGGACCATTCTGGAAGAAAACCTGATGGAGTCTGCAAAAGACCAGAGACTGGGACGGAGATTTGTCTTCCAACAAGACAATGATCCAAAACATAAAGCAAAATCTACAATGGAATGGTTCACAAATAAACATATCCAGGTGTTGGAATGGGAGATAGAAGGGTAAAGCCGCTCAGGTGTATGTTTCAGACCTGGTGCAGGTCAGATCCGTCGTCCAGAAGCATAGGAAAATCCAAAATGTGAGACCGCACTCAGGATGTTGTTTTGTTGAAATCAAAAAAATTTTTTTCTTTATTCCTCAAATAAAATGGACAGACAGTGTACAGGCAGACGTGTCAGGTTGACGCGTTTCAAGACATTGCTAGTCGTTTACTCATAACCACACTGTGAGATCGCAGAGATCGGCAGGTATTTGTAGATGAACAAACCAACAATAATCAGGTGGTGTAATCACACACATCTTGAACCACTTAAATTGATGGAGAGTAAATGAAAGCCGAGCTGTTTGCGATATCACAGTGAGGACAATTAGTGACACATGAAAACCCACTAGGGGAAACCATATAAAAAATGGTGAAACAAACATATATAAAAAAAAAATCAATAAAATCACATATGCGCAATGGAATCCGAGGCAGGCTGTACGGATATAAATATAAAACCACATATATATGTGTCTAAATGCAGAAAAGTTTCTTAAATACAAAAAACGAAAAAACGCCCAAACATGTATATAAATATATATAATTAAATATAAGTGTAAAAGGACGTGGAAAACAAATGTGTTACTGAAGTAAATATCGTTTTTTGTATTTAAGAAACTTTTCTGCATTTAGAAAAAAAAAAAACCCTGAAAGCTTTCTGACCGTGGGACGCTTTTTGCCAGGCCTTTTCTGCAAGGCCAGGTCACTTTAGCCACTAATGACTAGGACTGTAGGAAGAGTGTCGGCCGCCATGACCGAGTGGGACCCCAAGGATTTCCCCCCCCCCTCTGAGAGTGGGTCCGGTGGTGGGATGTGTCTTGCAAATTATATATCCGTATGAACATATACAACAGGCTGAAAAGCACCCCACAGTACTAACATCCGTGGGACTACAAGTCCCAGCACCACTGCATGAGGAAGAGGTCGGGAGATACTGCCCAGAACTCACCACCACGTCTTAGCCAGAGAGACAAGCTGCAGTACGCCAATGCCAGGAAACGGCCATGCCGACACTAGGTCGCTGCCCCGTGCGACAAGAAAATGGTCACTGCTGCTGCCTAAGCAGCCACCTCCAACATGGCCACTAGTCTCCAGGAACATGGCGGTTGAACATGTTCCCACTGAAAAGATGGCGGAGGCGCACGGAAACCAGCCGGGCACCTCACATGCACCCGGGTGCTCACCACATTGAGCAGGCCGGATGTTGCAAGTTCCCCCACTACATCAGTCCTGCACTCACTGAGGTGATAGTGACAAAGAAAACCGCACACACCAACCACCCACCATCCTGGGGAACAAATCCCTACAGAAGGAACTGCCAAAAGGTGGGAACGGAAAGGGGGAGATGGGAGAATCCGGGAGACAAACCAACCCCAGGCAAACCCCCCAGAATCACGAGGGAGCACTACTTACCATACCTTAAGAGCCAGGCAGGGGTTCACTCCAAGCAGGTCAACTCCCCATCTCAGCACAGGGAGTGCTGCAGCCCAAGGAAGCATCCACGACCAGGTTGTGAGAGTCTTCAAGAAGGGTCCCACTTGAGGGCAAGTTCCTCCAGTGGGACCCTGTCACGGCCGACCTAGTGCGTTGCTAAGGTCTGCGTGCGCTCACTGGCCAGTAAGGATCTAGGATATCCAGTGCATCACCCAGTCTGGCAGTTTGTAGTTCTCACAGGAACTAGATTGTAGAAAGAAAAAATTCTGTTTAAAGGAAAAAAGTGCAAGGACCACAGATCCCAGTAAGGAGCTAGGTCCTTACTCCTGACTAGGCATTTAAAAAAAAAAAAAACAGATCCTAGAGCAGGAAGTGGGAGTATACCACCTGGGACTGCCCCACAGGCCTAGTTAAGTTTTGTTAACCCTTTTCTGCCTAGTGTTCTACTCCTAGGGAGCGCAGCATAACCCATCCGTCTAAGATATGAAGCTGTGTCAGCCAATGAACGAAAGAGATACTGTTTTTTGATCAAGCAGAGACCGAAATTCAAGTTTGTAGGTCCTAGATACAATGTTCTGGACTCAAACATCTGAAAATGTCCTGGGACCAGATGGCTGAGAAAAAAAAAACAAAAAAAATTGATACTACTCAAGAAAGGTTTGTCTACTCTTTAACCACCTCCCACCTGGCCACTGTACATACACGGCCGGGAGTCTCGTCATTTTGATCGGACGTTCCCGAAAGTCCTGCAGGAGAGAGAGATTGCGCCACTGCGGGCACACGCTTCGGCGCGATCTCGATGTGCCTGTGTCCCTCGGACACATAGCAACAAGTTGCGGCGGGAGGGCCCTGTGATTGGCCCTCCTGATCACATGACGGCTGTGTCCAATCACAGCCGTCATTTAATGTAAATACAGCCGTTGTAACAGCTTTGATCTCTTCTTCTCCTCACACAGATCCTGTCAGTGAGGAGAAGAGACAATCTGTGCTGCAGCCAGGGGGATCAGTGAGTTTGAAGCATTTTTTGCTAATTACACACTGATCACCCTGCTAGTGTCTCCAAAACACAGTATCCCCAAAACAGTGTCACCAACACCGATATAAATGTCTGTCCGTGATCATCAGGCGCACATCTGTCCGTGATCATCCAGCACACATCGTCACCTGTCTGTGATCTGCCACACCTGTCCCAGTGAACATCTGCCGCATCTCAGTTCAACATCTGTCCCAGAAATCATCTGTGCACATCTGTCCACATGGCTAAAAAATTATATAGCTGCGAGGAGGCTCTCCATATTCTCCAGAGTATGTTGGATGAGAGTAGTGGGGGATGAGCCAGTACAAAGCTCTTGACTCTGAAATGGAAACGGAAGATGACAGAATCCTAACAAAGAGGCTCAGGAGATTTGAGCAGGTGCAGGCTTCCACCAACAGGGCAACACATCCTGAGGCATCCACCAGCAGCGCAGCACTCCACGTCCACGATTATACGCAGGCATCCACCAGCAGTTCTGCAAGTCCTTGTGCAGTGGCAAGCGCTAGCAGGGAATCATTCCTACATGAAAGGCCCGCTGCTGGTTAACGGGATGTCCCACCCACAACGAGGCAGGGCCCATACTAGCCTTCCAGATGTTCTATTATATCCTACATGGCTGCCCGTTACTTCAGCAGAACTTGTAACCCCACTTTATTATTTTCATTTGTTTTTCACGGATGATCTGCTGAACTACATCGTGGAGCAGTGTGATCTGTACGCCAGCAATCCTGATTCATCCAATGCAGCCCTTTTGTTTGGAAACCCCTCACTGTGGAAGAATTTAAAATTTTCCTTGGACTGACCCTCAACATGGGTCTGACAAAAAAAAATGAACTCCATTCTACCCTATCTTACCATCATATGCCAGTCTACTCCTCTTTGATGCCCAGAACCCATTACGAAATGATAATGCGTTTAAATTTCAACAATCCCTCCCCCGAGATCATCCAAATTACGATAAATTATTCAAAATTCGGCCCCTAATCAATTTTTTTTGCTCCAGCTTCAAGCAAATGTTTACCCCTGATAAAAATATGTGTGTGGATGAATCCTTAGTCCACTTCACCGGAAGGCTTGGAATAAAACAATACCTCCCAAGTAAACGGGCCAAACATGGGGTAAAATTTTACAAGGTATGCGACAGGGCCACGGGCTACATCTATGATTTCCAAATTCATGAGGGAAAGGACAGTCAGCTAAACCCCCCGGGTGCCCTACCTATATGGGGACAAGTGGCAAAATCATCTGGCAGCTGATAGAACCACTGTTTGGGCAGGGTTATCACCTATATGTAGACAATTTCTACACAATTCTCCCACTTTTCCGCCATCTCTACCTGAAGGAGACCTGTGGGACAGCACGGTCCAACCGCAAGGGCTTCCCACAGAGATTAATCACCCAAAAATTAAATCGGGGGGAAAAAACCAGTATGCGTAATGAAGAGGTACTAGTTCTGAAGTGGAGAGATAAAAGGGACGTCTGCATCCTTTCCACAATACACGACACCCTGGTGGAACTTCAGACAAGACGAGGTCCCATCCAGAAGCATTCATGAATATAACCTATTCATGGGGGGGTGGATATGAGCGACCAGCTGATGCAGCCCTACTTGGCCACCAGGAGATCACTGTTCTGGTATACAAAAGTCGCCATTTATATAATTCAGCTAGCCCTGTTCAATTCTTATGTTATTTTTTTCCAAGTGTACCCAAGGATCCCTAACCTATCTAAAATTTCAAGAGGACGTTATGTCCCTTCTCTATCCCCCTGAACAAATTCGCTCTGATGCATTAGCCAGACTTCATGAAAGGCACTTCCCGGATATCCTCCCTCCTACCCACACAGGCCGTAAACCCCCAAAATTTTTTTGTGTATGTTCAAGTAGAGGAATTTACCGCAACACCCGATACTACTGTCCCCAATGTCCCTCCCAGCCAGGCCTCTGTATTGTAGGGGGCTATCGTGTTTGTCCCACTTCAGTACACTATTCGTATAGTAAAGACATTTTCCACTATCTGCTATTTCTGTGTATGACCCGGACTGTTTATCGACTATGCCTCTGCCAACAATGTTGCTGCCTAACACGTGAATTGATCTCGGCCTGTTGAATGACCATGCTTTTTGCCTGCTTCCTGGAACTGATTGTTTGCCCTGCCACTGTACTATTCAACACATGGGTCTCACACAGGTGAGGTGCTCCAGAATAGAATTTCCGAGTGGAGAAAACTTTTCTCCAGATTTTTGTTTTCTTGGATTAGGATCTGGAGACTTCAGAGATTTGGGTGGGAGAAGCCTCTACCCCTGTCCTCAGGTCTTACCTGACCAAGGCCCCCCAAGCCTTATAGTGCTGCCTGCTGCCACTTGAACTGGCTATGCCTCTGCCTTCCACCTGAACTAGTGCCAGGACCTATACTTTGGCATATCCCTGAACATCTCCATTGGTTGTCTGGACCAATGCTTTTCCTGTGCTGGGACAGCATTCGTGCCTGCTAAAACCACAGGTAATCATTTTTTTTTTTTTTACCCTTTGCTCCGCAGAATGTATTTTGGGGTGTAATTCTTAGTATGTACATGCTGTGTGTTAGAAGCCTGTAGGTGCTACTTGGATGTTGGGCCTCTGTATGTGGCCAGACTGTGGAAAGGTCTCACACATGTGGTATTGCCATACTCAGGAGTATCTGAATGTATTTTAGGGCATCTTTGGTATGTACATGCTATGCCTGCGAGAAATATTTTAGAAATTGACAACTGGTCTGGGAAGGAAGGGGGTTTAAGTGCCCAGTATTGAGGTGGTTAAAATATCCACTCATTTGGGAGATTGAATATTTAGGGTCTAAAAGCAAGCCTGGACTGATGAGCGCTGCAGATTGAAGAGACACTACACAAAGCAGCAGCAAGACAGGCTGAGAAGTTACTCATGTGTAAACTACAACTGAAACTAATACTTTATCAGTCACTAGTACCTTTTCTGCAAAGGAGTTTGAGCAGGAACACTTTATGCTGGGTACGCGTTCCTAAAATCAGCCCGTGTGCAGGTCATTGTCCAACAAAGGTTAGTCTGGCAACCAGCTTCTCCTTAACAGGCATGCTGGAAAACTAGCATCCTATCAGCACTGGCCCATCCCCCTGTCAGAACACAATAGTACCACAACCTCTCCTGCTGTACCATCACTCGTGTTTGTACAGTAATCTGTCAGTTTACCAAGATTTTTTTTTTTTTAAATATCGCCAATAATAAAACTAAAACTTTACACAGGTACTCTTGTGGAGGGACTCCCAAACCACCCTCACCCCCTGAACTTAGCAATCAAAACACCAAATTTGGCTGTTTTGAATACTATCATTTTTTTTTTAATTTGCAGAGTACCCAGAAGTGATGCGGCTTTGATCAGGTCTACTCTTCGGTGGCCGTGCAGGTAGGATGCCTGGGTCTCCCGGTCGGACAGGCGAGCTGCAGAAGGACATCCCCTCCCGCTCCTTGTAGACAGTCTATCAGCTTCTTAGCCAAATCAGTTGTCATTACCAGACAGCCGACTATGGACACGAGTACCAGGGTGATGCCTTTAGCTGCAGGCATCAATCCGGTACAGCACTTTGGGAAAAAAAAAAAGGCAATATCAGTAACCCATCCATCAGGGAAAATGCAGATCAGCCTTCGATATATTGACTTTGCCAATAATCGGTCAAACCCCAATTTGGACATCTAAGTGTTAAAGTCTAAACAGTTGGCATGTTTTGTGAGGAACCCGAAGTGCTGGCTAATCTTTTACTTTATATAAAACCTTAGCACTGATGGCTGTGCATGCTGCAATAGCAGGTTGCAGGGCAAGACCCAAGTGGGAGAATAAAGATTTATAAATGGTCTTTCCACAAGGTCTGTAGGCATTAAATGGTTAGCTACACAAATGGGACAAGGAATTTAAAAACCCTCCCATAGGGTATGAGCAGCAAAAGAAATGTCCAGGTTGGCCAATCACTATACAGGAATTAATGACTACAGAACCCAGGCTAGTCATCTAGGGCAGGGCTTCCCAAACTTTTTTGGGCCGAGACCCACTTCTGAATAGTTATTTTCAGGACTCACTTGACTAATTGAATATTGTAAAGCGCTACAGAATTTGTTGGCACTAGAAGGCCTGCGCTCTGTCCATGTCTTCAACCCGCACTCAGTAGGCCAGCGGTGGAGACATTTTACTTCTCTTCACCAGGAAATCTTTAGGCATGTCTAGCAGAAGCGGTGTAGCCTTTTTTTTACAGGGCATCAGTTCCCCCCCAAGCACACCTCACCCACAGTCCCCATGACAAGGAGCTCTAGGCTGGTCTTGGCATCTGTGACCCCAGAAGAGGATCTGAAGGAGAAGAGCCAGGACACCCATGAACTCCTGACACCGCCGAGCCACCTGGTCCTCCTATGACATCCAAGCGGTCGTCTCTGCCCGCTTTAACTGAGAATCCCACTGCCAGTCTTAGCCACCACCGCTGCCACCAGCAGGACCGAGGAGCTGGCTCTGCACCCCATCAACATATCCTACATACGTACTCACTGATCAAGTATCCTCCTCACGGGAAATTTAGACCAACCTCCATAAACTGCATGGGCGGGGTACAGAATCCATCGCGATTTGACTGCTCTAGCTCTTTAATTTGCCCAGGCTCGCACAGTACAATTTAAGTGGGCCCACCCGGATTTGCGGCTCAGCGCGACCCACAGTTTGGGAACTCCTGATCTAGGGTGTAGCAGACACCAGCAGCTTCAAGTCTAGACATGAGTGGACTATGTTAGAAGGACTGAGATGTCTCAATGTTAGACTTGAGGTTTCAGTTTGCAGACAACTTTACAAAAGTGCTGAGAGCTGGCTCACTGCATTAAATTGCATTTCTGGTAAAGCAGTAGTATTTTCTGTAGTTGTAGGGTTTCAGAAGATTAAATGTGCACATATTGCATGGTTTTAAGTCTTTTTTGCCCCAATGATGTGCCTTTGGCATCACTAAATTAACTGGATTTAAGGCCCGATTAGAACCTTTGGATGTACTTCTAAGCGAGATATTAAATACATTTTAGAGGCTTCGGTTTGCATTTGTGTTCCACTAGTTCTCTCTTGTCCTGTTTGAAGGAAAGGCTATGAACAGAAAATCTGAACATGCATGTCTAAAAGAAAACTCCACTCCAAGTTATGACAAAAGTAAAAGTTTATTAAAATATGTTCAAAATACTGCACAGCAGCAATCATACATTTCTGAAACAGAAACATAACATTCACATCTGGGGGTCCACCCATGCTGACAGATATTGCAAGCACCTCTTGATTGTTGATCCCATTACTCCCAGGTAACCTGCAAAAAAGTGAAATAAAATCTTACACATGTTCCACATACACTAGAACACAAAAGCAAGCCGTTAAAAGTGACCACCTGGGACTCCAATAAATCTATATTACAGCTTTTGGAAACCATACACTAACAGCGATTCTCATCAGTTAAAAAAATCGATCTGCCCAATTTTTCATGTGCTCTAAATTTAATGACACCAGAAGATTGTGATCAAAAAATAAGGTCTGAATCAGATACAGCCCAACTAGGTTTTGGCAGCTGCTGGGAAGTTTTACTACTGCCAGAACACGTTGACATGACTGCAAACATGCACTGCTTAATTCCAAATGTGAGAGAATGGGTTCAGCAGCTCAGGAGAAATTTTACAAAAAAAACAGTAAATCAAACTTCATTACTGGGCCATGATAGCCATGTGTAGATTTTTGGAGAATTATATATTGTGTCTCTTTAACCTACAATCGCCAAAGTAGCTATACCCAGAGCCAGGCACCCACACTGGTATAAAACTTACACAAATGCAACATTCTTCCAATTTTGCACAGGTGCCTTGCAGGCCCATTAAATTACAACTTATTGTGTCTCCATGCAAATGCAAGTGGAGAGATTGAAAACAGTTTTAGCCTACAGTGTTCCACTATAGGTGTCAAATAAAGACACCAGCTGTGTTCTTTGAAGTGTATTGTACAGGATTTTATATTGTACCATTAGTTTGCACACCGCTTTACAGTATAAATCGCAAACAATAAAATGAGGGTTCTGAGGGCCCTGTTCATAAGAGGTTACAATCTAAGGGTGGGGCAAGTGGTGCAAAGTAATAACTGAACATTTAACTATGCTAACGGCTGAGGTGAAGAGAAGTTTTCAGGGGTCAAACTGTGGCCAGAGTAGTAGCCTAATAGATAGAGGTAGAGTTTTGAGGATGGGAGGAGACAGGAGAGCCAGAGGTCTTGAGGAGCAGAGGAGTTTGAGTGATAATTGGAGACATGTTTGTTAAAAGTAGCTCAGGGCAGCATTGTGAATGCATTTGATACAAATTTTTGAATTTGCTGGGCAGTTGGAAGCCAATGGAGGGATTAGTAGAGAAGGGTGGCAGATACTAAGCGATTAGAAAGTTAGACAAGTCTGACAGCAGCATTGATAAGATTGAAGATGGGCTAGCCTAGAGAGGCTATGGGAAGGGAGCTTCAATAGCCAAGGCAAGCGATGATAAAGTGAATGAGTAGTTTGCAAACATTTGTCCCCTTTTTAAGGAATCAAAACCAAAGGTGCAGTCACAAGCATTAACAGCAATTGGATTTGGGGCTGAAACAGATCTGAGCCTAGTACCCTGGTGTGCGACGAGGGACTGGTAGTTTTATTGATCTTTATGGAAAAGTCAGGGAGGAGACAAACAGGTAGATTACAAGCTCAGTTGTAGAGATCTAGGTTGAGGAAGTGCTGCAATAGCCATGCTGATAGTTTGAAATGCGATAGGAGACTGAAGTGGAAAGATTTGAGTTTTATCAGAGATATTGGAAGCTGTGGGAGGTTGAGATGTTAGTCCAATTTTCTTACCTTGTGCATCAGGATGTGATGAACTTCCCAGCCTCACGACAAGCCAGGCAGTTAAGGTAATACAGAATAGCCACCTGTAAAAGTATGACAAGTTGATACAAGTTTTGATCTTTTTTCCCCATGTAAAGCTAAAATGAACTAAGCTTGACTGTAGTGAAAGTGCAACTGTCTACCTGCAGAAAAAAAAAAAATACTACAATGTAGTTTTGGGGGAACCTACCAATTTCTGCAGAGACACAGAACTGAAGAACCCCCATCTACAACTACAAGTTGTACTACAGACTGCATCAGTGATTGTGTGTTGGGTGATTAAAGATAGCCATAGCCAATGAGCACAAGTTTTATCACAATACAATGAACAATTACTAGAAGAATGGGAACTGCAGTTTTGAAAAAAAAAAAAAAAAAAAAAGAAGTGTATTATACTGATGGGGCAACAAGTCACTTTCAAAAGAAACTGACAGTTAAGCGCAAATAGGAGCCTATTGGAAGCAAGCTGATGTTGAAAGATGTGCATGCTAGCTGTAGTCAGTATGTACTGCTATCCTCTTCATAAAATCCCTTGGAGCATTGCAAGCTGATCAAATCTAGCCACTAAAGCCAGTTAGCATTAATGTGTACATATAGGCAAGTTTTTTTTTTATTTTAGAAGGGTTAAAGTTTGGGGTTCATGCCCTGTCTGGGAAGGTTTACCTCGTCCTGACCACTGCCCAGACAAAAGTGATGCTAAATTCAAAATTTGAGTTGGGTAAATTTTTTGTACACTTATTCCAGTGACCCATGCCTAAGTAAGGGGACCTCCGTTCACCAAAAGATGAAAACCCAGTAAGCTTACAGGGGATTAAAGAAAAAAACTGACTTGGGAGGGATTAACCCTTTCCCTATTCCATTCAAATCATATTTTGACTATACATACACATTAAAAACTTTTAAAGATATCAAAAATCACAAACAAGTCATGACAAAGGAAAGTCTGTTCTTACCTACAAGCACATAACTGCCCCTTCTGGCTCGCACTGCCTGCTAGGCTTAACATGAAGGTTCTGTATTCTGGTCTGACTCCTTCCGATGAGCTGATGAATCCCTTTATCTTGCTAGTTGCTTAAATGTCAGCTTATCTTAATTAAATGGATGATCTGCTAATCTGTTGTAGCAAGACTGGTCTGAGCTGCTGAATAATCTCTTCCTTGCTAGCAGTCACTGGAGATTTTCCCCTCTATAAAGGACTCAGTTCCTGACTGTCTTCATCCTCAGAGGACCATGCTAGCTGATTTTTTTTTTTTTTTATAACCAGGTATGTGTTGAGTCAAAGCCTTTCATCAAAAGAATCCACCAAGACATTTTATTTGAAGGACACTAAAGATACACTTTTTTTACTGTCATACTAGGCAGTTAAGCATCATGTCAGCTGACAACCAATATGGCAGCACAGTTAAATAGTATTTGATAATTGTCAAGCAGATTTTCCCCAAGTTTATATGGTTAGATACTTAATCTTTTACATCCCCCCCACCATAAAGTAGCATCATACTCTTCCCCAGCCACCCCTTGCCCAACAAATTCCAAGCAGGCAGAAATGCAAATTTTGACCTGCCAATGTCAAAAAACACCAGCTGCCTCTGAGATGTGCATACTGCCCCACAGACAGTATAAGGCAGTCACATGCCATGCTTTGTGTGGGAGGTTACTGCACAGTCTGGTGTTATACTCAACAGGGCACAGCATAAAGATAACTGAGTCTCATGAAAGATGTTAACCAATTTGCACTAAAAGTAATTCAGAAGCTTCAGTACATTTGGCACCAGCTTCTCTGAATATCTGCAAACAACCTAAGCTTCATGAAATTTACCCCTTTTGCGAAACACCAACTTTCAAGTAATAAACCTTTAGTTTAGTTACCCAGATCAAGCGCACCCCAATACTTGGATTGGGGTAACAAGCAAATCTGACCCAACTTCACTATGACAGTTGCCCATATTGACAGTAGCATGGGGAGGATCTAGATGTAGCAGGACCACCCCAGCAAAGCACTGAATTTCAATCAGTGGATTGCTTGGTGCACTGCCAGGCTCCTGCAGCCTCTTCCAGCTTCCTGTCCCAAAGTGAGATGCAGGCTCTCAGCTGTGACAGCTGGAGGGTTAATGGACTGTGTTAAGCAGATGCCTCTAGTTCATTCATAGCTATCTGAATAGACCCAGTCGTGCGAGTGGAGCACCAAGAGCTCAGCACATTTTAAAAGGGACAGCAACTGCCGGGGAAAAGAAACCACCCACACATTGTCACAGGGGGTTGTTGTGGGGTGGGTCTGCTTGGAATCAAGCTTCATCCGAAATATGATAAGAATCGAGTTAGCCTTTAAAATGGTATGTCAGTTACAGTAGCCCTGGAACTCAATTGTATACATTTTCCTCCAGCCCATGTGCAGAGACATCATTTTATAGCCATAAAGCTCAACTTGGGTCTTGTGGTCTCCTGTACTGATGTTGCTTACTCTAATTTCATTGCACACCAAGCTATCACAATGTAGATTAGAAGCTGTAGCAAACCCGAGAGCCTGCTAACTTGCTGGAGGTCATCCAGCATCATATATAATATTTTCACACCCTAACTGCCCCAACCATGTTTCATTCATGGATGCCCACTCATGCTACCTATGGTGGTCTGCATGCACCCTTGCTCTCCAGACAGCTCTACCCATTGCACACCCCCTTCCTGGAGCCAGCCTACTGCTTGCATGAATGCGCTGTGATGTTTTTGGAAAGCAAAATATAGCATCTTGTTGATAACCCCATTAACATGGTAATGGGAGGGGGGAAGCTCTGCAATATTAGGGTACAGAGAAGTTGAGAAAAAGTTTGTACTGTATGTCTTTAAAGGCAAGTCAGCACAAGCATTAACTAGCAAATCTGACTTCCTCTATCAATTTGTGAAGTCACCCTCATCCACAAGGTTACAAAGACTGGCTTCCTTTAAATAAAAAAAAAATACCCCCCCCCCAGTTTTATGGGACACCATTTTCTTTTATGGATATCAAACCAACCTTCCTAAAAGCCTTACACCTAGTTACCATATGAATTAGTGTACTCTGCAGGATAAGTACTATTTGGAATAAAAATCCCGCTAGACTTCTTAAAACATATGGACACTACTACTGACAGAAGGCCAAATTACAAAGCCCACTACTGACAGAAGGCCAAATTACAAAGCCCACTAAAGTCTGGAACCACCAATCTAGGCTTATTTATGCAGCCTTCAGGACACCAACCACAAGAAAGTATGTAACAGGTTAAAAAAAAAGGGACACATTTATTCAAGAGTCATGATGTCTTTACAATTAAAAAATAAAATAAGCTAAAAAAAAAAACAAAAATAAGTCCTATACAGTAAAACCCAGTCCTAGGAATGCGTGAACACTTCCAACAATACATTAATATAAGTCTTCATATTTCTTCCTGTGTTTTTCCTCACACAAAGATTTGCTAACATTTCTTCATGTAGCAGCTATGCCCTGCCACAACTGTGCTTGGCTGAATTCAACTTGTGTAGTAACCTGTCGCTTGCCTGGCTGTCCTCTCCTGCTAAGCATTTCCTGTTGAATAATATGGAATAAGTGTGTTAATCTACACATGTCAAAGGCCAAAGTGTAATGGCAGTTACCTGTTCTGCATGATGGTTCCATTAGAAAGACTGGCATTGTATAACAACTTACCTAAAGCCGTTTAAAATCGTCTTCCCCCGCCATATCCACTGCCACCGCTGGAACCACCTCCATAGCCACCTGAGGGGAAAGAAAAAATATAAAGTCTTAGAATTTTCCAATTACCTTATCGTCAGCCCACATATTAAAGGCAATTACTGATCATTCACCTACAGAATCTACCAGTTATCTAGGTAAGCCTAGTTATCTGGGAACTACAGATGCCTGTGGACCTAGGTTATGGAGGATGTCTAGTTCTGCCTATACGGTGTTAAAACTGTGGCTCCCTCCATAGAGATAAAAACAAGGTCACCCTAGGACACAAGTGTTACTGGCAGAAAAACCAAGTAATAAAAGGATCAAAATAGCAAAGTAATGAAGCTACTGCATTTAGTGCCTGTTAAGCTATAGTTTTTGATCAACATTCTTTTAAATTTAGTTGATGCTTTAGGAGACTCTTTCAAAGTCAAAAGTATAGGAATCATACAAAGCCTGCATTCAAAATAAAGCAAAAGATTAGGTTCCATTTATCTTTACAAGAGACAGGACAGAATGCTTCCTTCGAAGCAGAAAATAATGCTCAAGACAGTCTACAGACATTTACCATTTTTTTTGATGTTGTCTAAAAATGTGACCACAGGGACTGGCTTATCTTGATGGGAAAGCTCCTGATGGCAAGCAGCGATCAGGAGATTTGCGTCAGCTGCTGACAACTGTACCAGGAGCATGCAGTATTGCCACAGCTGGTTTTGCCATGTTTAATGCAAACATGCAGCCACTTGGCTCCAAGACCTGCATACAGTATTTACTTGCTGTTAGCATCAACAGGTTTACGGGTTTAAAGATATTTCCATCACTAAAGCACATGAGCGGGCCTTGACAGAAACCATAGGAATGAGCCAAAAATTTCAGACTTCACAGACAGGACCAGCAAGCCAATAACCCATGGTAATACTCTTCAGCATCCCAGGTGTTTAACACTAATGCAAGCCATAGTTTATGGGAGGGAGGAAAAAAAAAAAAAACTTTGAACTCCCATCACATTCAATGGTTATGGAGGAAAAAAACTTCTAATCGACAGGCTGGCTGTACTGAAGTTTAACTCCAGTAGAACCAGCTTGCCCATAGAAAGACTCCTGCTGAACTGGCCAATATTCAAGTGCCTGCTATGCGCTGATCGCACCAGGAATGAGACTAAAGAAAACTAGGATAGCCTGAACTTCTAATATCGACACAAAAGTAAAAATGTTTCTCACCACTAAAGGGTTTCTCACCACCAAAAGGTTTCTCACCACCAGTATAAGGTCCAGAATTCCTTCCACTGTAATTTCCACCTTTCATAGGTCCAAAGTTTGATGATGACTGGTTAGTGTAGTTGCCGAAGTCATTGTAGTTGCCGCTACCGCCACCACCGCTGCCACCAAAGTTTCCTTAAAATGAATTCGACAAAGATTTAGAAGAAAATTTAAGACAAAAAGGGTCAGAAACTATGCAATATAATCTTGGCAATTACCATTTCCACCACCAAATCCACTGCCCCCTCCACTATAGCCATCGTATCCTGCACCACTTCCACCGCCATAACCACCTTGGCCTCCTCCATATCCTTGTCCACCTCCATATCCACGGTTGCCACCAGAGTATGGTGGGTTGCTTCCATAACCATCATTTCCAAACCCGTTGTAGCCACCATCACTGCCACCTCCATATCCACCACGTCCACTAAAACCACCTAGGAGGCAAACAGACCAATGAATACTATACGGAAAAAAAAAAAAAAAAAAAAAAAACACACCACTAAACCAAACTTGTTGTTGCCACTTAGAGTTACAAGTCACAACTTACCACCCCTGCTTCCACCAAAGTTTCCTCCACGGCCACCACCATAGCTGTCGCTGCCACCGAAACCACCACCACCTCCACGTCCAAAGTTTCCTCCACCACCACGTCCTAAAGAAAAAGAATAACTTTATAAAGTACACAGAATCGATGTGGAAAACCACCATCTGAAGACAACCAAACACTATTAGTTTCAGTTCACACTGTTGCGTTTACAGACATTGCATATGATTTGGAGCGCAGTGCTCCTAAAAACACATGCAATGTCTGCGCAGTGCGAGTTCAGCCACAGTTTGTATGGCTGAATTCGCATTGCAATTGCAGTGAACATGCGCAGGACCCTTTAATGCACAGGAACCAATAATGTCCTCCCCCGTGGCAGTCAATCCTGAACTAAAAATTACTGAAGTAATGTGCTCAACAAAAAGGGCCAGAAGTCAGAATTTAAGTTTACACACTTTGAGGCTCACCTCTTTGGCTGGAAGATGCTGTGGACATCTCTTGCCTGGACAATGCTTTTCTTACTTCACAATTGTGGTCATTGATGGTATGATATTTCTGAACTGAAAAAAAAAAAAAAGTTATTTGATGCAAACATTCCACATTATAGTGAGTTTTGGAGGACCACATGATAGCATTTACTTACTGACAATTTTGTCGACTGAATCATGGTCTTCAAATGTAACAAAAGCAAACCCCCTTTTCTTGCCATTAGCACGGTCCGTCATTATCTCAATAGCTTCTATCTTTCCATACTGTTCAAAATAGTCTCTTAAGTGATGTTCTTCTGTATCCTCTTTTATCCCCCCAACAAAGATTTTCTTGACCGTTAGATGTGCTCCTGGTCTTGTTGAGTCCTGAAATTACACAAGATTGTAGCACTACAATATGCGCTAAAACAATGAGCACAATCAAGACTTAGCTTGTAGACATACCTCTCTGGAAACTGCTCGTTTAGGCTCCACCATGCGACCATCCACCCTATGAGGTCTTGCATTCATACAAGCATCAACTTCCTCAGCAGAAGAATAAGTAACAAAGCCAAAGCCACGGGAGCGTTTTGAGCCTGGATCCCTCATGACCTATAAAACAAGACCAAACCATTGTCACTACCACATCTCGGTACATTTACCAAGTACCCCAGCAGTGTCCCCGAATATTTCTGAAATGTAAAATCTTGGTGCACTTTTCCACGTGGTAAAGGTTTTTCATTTTTAAAGTGGATGAAAACAGTAACCTGCAAGATCGTAACACTTATTTCTTCCCACAACTGAAGTGGGAATAAAGGAGGGACAGCCCAAATATAATTTGTGACTTATGGGTGAAGAAACTGAAAGACCAATCAATTTCTCTTTTGAAAATTGGTCACTACCTTATGGCAGTATTGCAAGCACTAGAATTCTTGGTTTTGCGAAAATTTTATTTAATCTTACCACGCAGTCGGTTAGAGCGCCCCATTGTTCAAAATGGTTCCGAAGGCTTTCGTCTGTAGTCTCAAAGCTCAAGCCTCCAATAAAAAGCTTGCGGAGTTGTTCGGGTTCCTTGGGTGCCTAGGAGAGAATACAGCATCACTATATAAAATTACAATGCCCCCCCCCCCCCAAACTTAGCGGTTGTAAACCGAGAAAAAAATGTTTTTTTTTTCTTTACACCCTGAAAGAGAAAGACATAATGAGCTAGTATGCATCGACTACTAGCTCATTATGAAATACTTACCTCAGAACGAGCCCACGCCGCTCACCTCCATGATGGGCGACATATCCAGTCGCCCGTCTTCCGGGATCACGGCATCCGGCCATCTGATTGGCCGGAGCCGCGGTGACATCACTCCCGCGCAGGAGCCGGCGGTCACGGCGCGGGGATCTGAAGGAACGACGCGATCAGCCGTTCCTTCAGAGCGCATGCGCCAGTGACATCACTGGCTGCATGTAAGGTAAATATCTCCTAAACGGTACATGTTTAGGAGATATTTACAGTACCTATAGGTAAGCCTTATCATAGGCTTACCTATAGGTGGAAGTGTCAGAGGAGGGTTTACTTCCTCTTTAAGGCTGTCAATATCCTTACCAGTCACAAAAGAGGTACAATTAAAGCAGCAAAAGAAATAATGAGCAAATAAAAAAAATTGTAAGCCCGTTAAATCTAGCAGATGCTCATTATGCACAGTACGCTTCACTGGTGTGCAATATGAATTGATGTGTGCTGTCCAAAACATCACACCATGTACATCTAAAACCAAAAATCTTTAGCTGTATGCACCACTACGAAGCTGAGCATTGTAACGTACAGGAAATAGGCCCATCCCCCCAAACAGGTAAGTCAGCATAGGTGTTAGGAGGGGAGGGAACATTTTTAAGGCCAGATCGGCTTCAGCTGGAATTCGTCTAAGCTCAACATACACAGCTTTTCTGTGACTGGGGAGGAAACAATAAGGCTAGTTAAGCTGGGATTCCATTTTAAGAGAAGCTTCACATCATTACAGTGCATTTTTAAAAAATAGTTTTTGATCTATTGAAGGCTAAGGAACCGAAAAACATGCATGATGGGGATGTCCCCGGCCCTTTACATAAATGGACAGATATGATCGAACCATGTTAAAGTAGTGCATAGGTGTGAACCTCCTCTCCCTACTCAAGAATAGAGGAAACCCAGACTAAAGCCACGCCAGTTCCTATAATCAGATGTGTTTTAACATCTCACATTAACTGGATAAAGACACCCGTAACCCATTTACTAATAAGCAGGGATCATCAGTATCACATGATACCAACAGAACAAAGAAAAGTATTCAAGGCTTTCATTTTTTAAACAACCGAAGGCAAACTCTTTCCTTTATGAAAAAAGTAAGGAAGGCCTATAAAATACTGGCTTTGCCGCCATCTTTATCCTATCTCTTCCTGACCCATATTCAAACAGGAAGAGAAAATATGTGTCCCCACTGAAAGACTACCCAGCGATTCCTGTTATGGTGACCACCTAAAATGTGTGAATCTCTTCCACATTCGACAATATCTGATGGCTAGCAGACAGCAATAAAATGTACAAAGGTTCGAATCCCTCTCCACGATAAATAAATAAAAAAAAAAACCGAAGTTATGCTGCTTTAAGTGAAGCTAAAAATCGTAGAATCCGAATAACGTTCCCGGACACGGTGCCATGGAGCGAATATGGATCGCCAGTATAAAGAAAACATCCGAGCCAGAATAAGTGATCGCATGTAAGAGGAGCCCATGGGTATGTAAAATACAATAAGAATCAATAAATGAGCGCCTTCCATGGTATGAAGGGCCGAGTGAAGCGCCATCTATAGAAGATGGACGCGGCCGGCAGACAATGGCGCAGCGCACGTGGAGTAGGCCGCAGCCTGCCAAAATGGCGGCTGACAAAGCGCTCCCCCGCCCTTCCTCACCGGGTCTGCGGATACACGCAGAGGCCGCTTGGCTTGGTCTTTTAAAGGCGGAAAACGGATA
This sequence comes from Pelophylax lessonae, assembly GCF_965119305.1. NCBI lineage: Eukaryota > Metazoa > Chordata > Amphibia > Anura > Ranidae > Pelophylax > Pelophylax lessonae. The sequence goes on from NC_138769.1 coordinate 597,775,406, forward strand.
AAACATAAAGCAGAGACACCCCAACAACACAGGCCGATAATTTAAAGTTAGATATGCGCCATAAAGGAAACATTATTATTATTCCCTTAAAAGACCCCATTGCGTACCGAAGGCGCGCCCAACCGTATTCCCCACACCTGCCCAAAGCCCCCCGACTCACCTCAGACTTATGCATGATGAGAATTTACAGCTGTTCTTCCGCTCTACAGACAACCACACCAGGCTCTCACCACCGTGCTGAAGGGCGTTGACTTGCGTACAGCACCTATTTAGCCCAGCAAAGCCCGCCCAACAAATTCCTCATTCGTCCGCATCGACTTCCGGTCTCCCTGATTGGACGGACCGTCGGCTTTGTGCTTCTTTTCATTGGCAGCCGGTTGTGCACGCCCCCCAGCCTCAGGCTCCTTAGAGCCTTTCCGCCCCGCCCTTCCTGTGATTGGTGGAAAAAGCTGCCAATCTACGTTTCCCATAGAAAGCCTGCGTACTGTATAGGGAAAGGGAGCGGGCTTTGTGGTTTGTATTGTTTGGTGAATTTAATGTACTACGGCCTGTTTCTGTGCGGACCACAGCGGCGGGCATTACAGGAAATGTGCAGTCCTCGTACTACTAGTAGTAGTAGAAGGAGGGGGAGAGGTTAGAGTGAGCGGTAAAGGGCGGAGCCGCGCAGGCGCGCTGGTCCTTGTTTTTGGCGGGGTTTGGTGTACGCGCACCGTGCTCCCCGGTAGTGGTGCTCAGCTGTGTCTAGTCGGCGGTGTAGCCTGTCTCCGCACGAGAAGGTGAGTTTGCTCACACGGGGCTCCTCCGCCTGCACCCGACGCACACAGTACAGCTGGGGACGGTGTCCGCTCCCAGGGCTCATTGTAAGGAGAGAAGACCGGGCATCAGCGAGGAGGGCAGACTGAAAGCCGGCCAATGGTTGCACTAGAACCACCGGAGCGACCAATGGCCGGGCAGGTGGGGGCGGGCCATAGGAGGACCGCGGATGGTAGCATGCATGCGTGTACCGGGGCCTTACCGGGAGGACAGAGGGGGTGATGTACCGTACTGCTGGACGTTAGCTTCCCACACACATGTCCTGAATCCGGCTTCACCACCTAGCACCCGCCTCCGGGGGATTACACTCCAATGTCTGCACCTGTACCGGGGATCTATACATATCCTTATAATACAATGTCTGCACCCGTACCGGGGATCTTTACATATCCTTGTAGTACAATGTCTCCTCCCGTACCGGGGATCTATACATATCCTCAGTACAATGTTTACACCCGTACCGGGGATCTATACATATCCGTATAGTACAAAGTCTGCACCAGTATAAAGATCCCCACAGTACAATGTCTGCACCCATTCCATGGATCTATACAGATCCTCCATAGTACAATATCTGCACCCGTATACAGATCCTCCATAGTACAATGTATGCACCCCTATACAGATCCTCCATAGTACAATATCTGCACCCCTATACAGATCCTCCATAGTACAATGTATGCACCCCTATACAGATCCTCCATAGTACAATATCTGCACCCCTATACAGATCCTCCATAGTACAATGTATGCACCCCTATACAGATCCTCATAGTACAATATCTGCACCTGTATACAGATCCTCATAGTACAATATCTGCACCCGTATACAGATCCTCCATAGTACAATGTCTGTACCCCTATACAGATCCTCCATAGTACAATGTCTGCACCCGTATACAGATCCTCCATAGTACAATGTCTGCACCCGTATACAGATCCTCCATAGTACAATGTCTGCACCCGTATACAGATCCTCCATAGTACAATGTCTGCACCCGTATACAGATCCTCCATAGTACAATGTCTGCACCCCTATACAGATCCTCCATAGTACAATATCTGCACCAGTATACAGATCCTCCATAGTACAATGTCTGCACCCCTATACAGATCCTCCATAGTACAATGTCTGCACCCCTATACAGATCCTCCATAGTACAATGTCTGCACCCCTATACAGATCCTCCATAGTACAATATCTGCACCCGTATACAGATCCTCCATAGTACAATGTCTGCACCCGTATACAGATCCTCCATAGTACAATGTCTGCACCCCTATACAGATCCTCCATAGTACAATGTCTGTACCCCTATACAGATCCTCCATAGTACAATGTCTGCACCCGTATACAGATCCTCCATAGTACAATGTCTGCACCCGTATACAGATCCTCCATAGTACAATGTCTGCACCCGCATACAGATCCTCATAGTACAATATCTGCACCCCTATACAGATCCTCCATAGTACAATGTCTGCACCACTATACAAATCCTCCATAGTACAATGTCTGCACCACTATACAAATCCTCCATAGTACAATGTCTGCACCCGTATACAGATCCTCCATAGTACAATGTCTGCACCCGTATACAGATCCTCCATAGTACAATGTCTGCACCCGTATACAGATCCTCCATAGTACAATATCTGCACCCGTATACAGATCCTCCATAGTACAATGTCTGTACCCCTATACAGATCCTCATAGTACAATATCTGCACCCCTATACAGATCCTCCATAGTACAATGTCTGCACCCCTATACAGATCCTCCATAGTACAATGTCTGCACCCGTATACAGATCCTCCATAGTACAATGTCTGCACCCGTATACAGATCCTCCATAGTACAATGTCTGCACCCGTATACAGATCCTCCATAGTACAATGTCTGCACCCCTATACAGATCCTCCATAGTACAATATCTGCACCAGTATACAGATCCTCCATAGTACAATGTCTGCACCCCTATACAGATCCTCCATAGTACAATGTCTGCACCCCTATACAGATCCTCCATAGTACAATGTCTGCACCCCTATACAGATCCTCCATAGTACAATATCTGCACCCGTATACAGATCCTCCATAGTACAATGTCTGCACCCGTATACAGATCCTCCATAGTACAATGTCTGCACCCCTATACAGATCCTCCATAGTACAATGTCTGTACCCCTATACAGATCCTCCATAGTACAATATCTGCACCCCTATACAGATCCTCCATAGTACAATGTCTGCACCACTATACAAGTCCTCCATAGTACAATGTCTGCACCCGTATACAGATCCTCCATAGTACAATGTCTGCACCCGTATACAGATCCTCCATAGTACAATGTCTGCACCCGTATACAGATCCTCCATAGTACAATATCTGCACCCGTATACAGATCCTCCATAGTACAATGTCTGTACCCCTATACAGATCCTCATAGTACAATATCTGCACCCCTATACAGATCCTCCATAGTACAATGTCTGTACCCCTATACAGATCCTCCATAGTACAATGTCTGCACCCGTATACAGATCCTCCATAGTACAATGTCTGCACCCGCATACAGATCCTCATAGTACAATATCTGCACCCCTATACAGATCCTCCATAGTACAATGTCTGCACCACTATACAAATCCTCCATAGTACAATGTCTGCACCCGTATACAGATCCTCCATAGTACAATGTCTGCACCCGTATACAGATCCTCCATAGTACAATATCTGCACCCGTATACAGATCCTCCATAGTACAATGTCTGCACCCGTATACAGATCCTCCATAGTACAATGTCTGTACCCCTATACAGATCCTCCATAGTACAATATCTGCACCCGTATACAGATCCTCCATAGTACAATGTCTGCACCCGTATACAGATCCTCCATAGTACAATGTCTGCACCCGTATACAGATCCTCCATAGTACAATGTCTGCACCCGTATACAGATCCTCCATAGTACAATGTCTGCACCCGTATACAGATCCTCCATAGTACAATGTCTGCACCCGTATACAGATCCTCCATAGTACAATGTCTGCACCCGTATACAGATCCTCCATAGTACAATGTCTGCACCCGTATACAGATCCTCATAGTACAATGTCTGCACCCCTATACAGATCCTCCATAGTACAATGTCTGCACCCGTATACAGATCCTCCATAGTACAATGTCTGTACCCCTATACAGATCCTCCATAGTACAATGTCTGCACCCCTATACAGATCCTCCATAGTACAATGTCTGCACCCGTATACAGATCCTCCATAGTACAATATCTGCACCCGTATACAGATCCTCCATAGTACAATGTCTGCACCCGTATACAGATCCTCCATAGTACAATGTCTGCACCCGTATACAGATCCTCATAGTACAATGTCTGCACCCGTATACAGATCCTCCATAGTACAATGTCTGCACCCGTATACAGATCCTCCATAGTACAATGTCTGCACCCCTATACAGATCCTCCATAGTACAATGTCTGCACCCGTATACAGATCCTCCATAGTACAATGTCTGCACCCGTATACAAATCCTCCATAGTACAATGTCTGCACCCGTATACAGATCCTCCATAGTACAATATCTGCACCCGCATACAGATCCTCATAGTACAATGTCTGTACCCGTATACAGATCCTCATAGTACAATGTCTGTACCCGTATACAGATCCTCATAGTACAATGTCTGCACCCGTATATGGATAGAATATAAATAATCTCAAAATGGGGAGAGAAAAGAAAGAAGGGGAACAACAAAAAAAAAAAGGGAGAGGGGGGCGGAAGGGATATTGGGCTATGGGTGGTGCATGCATCGGCTTACAGGGACGGGATGTCATGGTCTCAATCTCCAGAATGATCTCCCGGCAGGACTGATCAAAAGTGCTTCAAGGGAGGACAACTGGTGACAGGAAGATGGCTGGCCAAGGTTAATTGATTTATATGAGGAGTAAAGGCTGGCTTGTGTAGTCCTTCAATAGAAGAGCTAACATAGCTCCAATTGCTGAAAAAGTTAACGGGGATTCTGATAGGTTTCAGAACACACAGTGCACTGCAGTTTGTTGCGTATGAGGCTGTGTGCCTCAGACTGGTCGAGATGCCCATGCTGACCCATGTCCACAGCCAAAAGTGCCAACATTGGACACTTGGCCGCAGAACTGGGTCACAGTGTAATGGAAGTAGATGGCCTGGTCTGCTGAATTCAAGATTGGCTTTAATGAAGAAGTTTGAGGTGTTGACTTGGCTCCCAAATTCTCCAGATCTCAGTCCAATAATGCATCTGTGGGATGTACTGGAAAAACAGGTCCACTCAATGGAGGCCCCACCATGCAACTTACAGGACATAAGGTATCTGCTGCAGATGGCTTGGTACCAGATACCACAGCATATCTTTTTTACAGGGATAGTGGAGAATGCTTTAATGTGGGTTGTATAATGTTATGTTTGATCAGTATATAGCCTGATAGTCCATTGCCTGTAGCAAGGATCTATGTATCCTCATAGTACAATGTCTGACCCCCCCCCCCCCCCCCACAACAGGATCCATATATCCTTATAGTGCAATGTCGGCATCTAAACTGGGGATCTATGTATCTTCATAGTACATTATCTGCTCCCATATCAGGATCCACGTATCCTCACAGTACAACGTCTGCACACATACCAGGATCCACATATCCTCACAGTACAAGATCTGCACCCATACCAGCATCTACATATCCTCACAGTAAAATTATTACACCCATACCAGGATCCACATATCCTCACAGTACAATGTCTGCTCCCATATAAGGTTCCACATATCCTCACAGTACAATGTCTGCACCTATACCAGAATCCAGATATCCTCGCAGTACAATGTCTGCTCCCATACCAGGAACCACATATCCTCACTGTACAATGTCTGCACCTATAGCAGGATTCACATATCCTCACAGTACAAGGTCTGCACCAATGCCAGGATCCACAAATCCTCACCGTATATTATCTGCACCCATGCCGGGATCCACATATCCTCACAGTACAATCCTCACCTATACCAGGATCCACATATCCTCACAGTACAACGTCTGCACCAATGCCAGGATCCACAAATCCTCACCGTATATTATCTGCACCCATGCCGGGATCCACATATCCTCACAGTACAACGTCTGCACCAATGCCAGGATCCACAAATCCTCACCGTATATTTGCACCCATGCCGGGATCCACATATCCTCACAGTACAACGTCTGCACCAATATCAGGATCCACATATCCTCACAGTACAATATCTGCACCCATATCAGGATCCACATATCCTCACAGTACAACGTCTGCACCAATATCAGGATCCACATATCCTCACAGTACAATATCTGGTCCCATTGAAGATTCCACATATCCTCACAGTACAATATCTGCACCCATAGCAGGATCCACATATCCTCACAGTACAACGTCTGCACCAATATCAGGATCCACATATCCTCACAGTACAATATCTGGTCCCATTGAAGATTCCACATATCCTCACAGTATAATGTCTGCACCCATACCAGGATCCACATATCCTCACAGTACAATGTCTGCTCACATATCAGGATCCACATATCCTCACAGTACAATGTCTGCACCCATACCAGGATCCACATATCCTTGCAGTACAATGTCTGCTCCCATATCAGGATCCACATATCCTCACAGTACATGATCTGCACCCACACCAGCATCCACATATCCTCACAGTACAATGTCTGCATCCATACCAGGATCCAGATATCCTCACAGTACTATTATTACACCCATACCAGGATCCACATATCCTTACAGTACTATTATTACACCCATACCAGGATCCACGTATCCTCACAGTACAATGTCTGCACACATATCTGGGATCTTTGTATCCTCACTGTACAATGTCTGCTCCCATACCAGGTTCCACATATCCTCACAGTACAATGTCTGCATCCACATCTGGGATCTATGTATCCTCACAGTATGTCTTCACACATACAAGAACCCACATATCCTCACAGTTTAATGCCTGCACCCATACCAGGATGCACATATCCTTATAATACAATATCTGCACCCATAGCAGAATCCACATATCCTCGCAGTACAATGTCTGCACCCATACAAGGATCCACATATTCTCACAGTACAATGTCTGCACCCATACAAGGATCCACATATTCTCACAGTACAATGTCTGCTCCAATAGCAGAATCCACATATCCTCGCAGTACAATGTCTGCACACATGCCAGGATCCAGATATCCTCACAGTATAATGTTTGCAGCCATACCAGGATCCACATATCCTCGCAGTACAATGTCTGCACACATGCCAGGATCCAGATATCCTCACACTACAATGTCTGCAGCCATACCAGGATCCCCACTGTAAAGTGTCTGCTCCCATATAAGGATCCTCCTATCCTCACAGTACAATGTCTGCACCCATATCTGGGATCCTTGTATCCTTGCAGTACAATGTCTGCAACCATACCTGGGATCTTTGTATGCTCACTGTACAATGTCTGCACCCATACCAGGATCCACATATCCTCAAAGTACAATGTCTTCTCCCATACCAGGATTCACATATCCTCACAGTACAATGTCTGCACCCATATCTGGGATCCTTGTATCCTTGCAGTACAATGTCTGCACCCATACCTGGGATCTTTGTATGCTCACTGTACAATGTCTGCACCCATACCAGGATCCACATATCCTCAATGTACAAGGTCTTCTCCCATACCAGGATTCACATATCCTCACAGTACAATGTCTGCACCCATATTTGGGATCTTTGTATCCTCACAGTACAATGTCTGCACCCATACCAGGATCCACATATCCTCACAGTACAATGTCTGCTCCCATACCAGCTTTCATATATCCTCACAGTACAATATCTGCACCCATACCAGCTTTCACATACAGTGCCTTGCAAAAGTATTTCCCCCCCCCCTTTGACTTTTTACCTACCGTATTTTGTTACATTACAGCCTTAAGTTCAATGTTTTGTTCATCTGAATTTTATGTGATGGATCAGAACACAATAGTCTAAGTTGGTGAAGTGAAATGAGAAAAATATATACATAAAACATTTTTTTAGAAATGGAAAACAGAAAATTGGCATGTGCGTATGTATTCACCCCTTTGTTACAAAGCCCATAAAAAGCGCTTGTGCAACCAATTACCTTTGTTAGTGAAATGATGTGCACCTGTGCAATCTAAGTGTCACATGATCTGTCATTACATAATACACCTTTTTTGGAAGGCCCCAGAGGCTGCAACACCTAAGCAAGAGGCACCACTAACCAAACACTTCCATGAAGACCAAGGAAGTCTCCAAACAAGTAAGGGACAATGTTGTTGAGAAGTACAAGTCAGGGTTAGGTTATAAAATCATATCCAAATCTTTGATGATCCCCAGGAGTATCATCAAATCTATCATAACCAAATGGAAAGAACATGGCACAACAGTAAACCTGCCAAGAGATGGCTGCCCACCAAAACTCATGGACCGGGCAAGGGGGGCATTAATCAGAGAGGCAGCACAGAGACCTAAGGTAACCCTGGAGGAGCTGCAGAGTTCCACAGCAGAGACTGGAGTATCTGTACATAGGATGACAATAAGCCATATGCTCCATAGAGTTGAGCTTTATGGCAGAGTGGCCAGAAGAAAGCCATTACTTTCAGCAAAAAACAAAATTGCACGTTTTGGGTTTGCGAAAAGGCATGTGGGAGACTCCCAAAATGTATGGAGGAAGGTGCTCTGGTCTGATGAGACTAAAATTTAACTTTTCGGCCATTAAAGAAAGCGCTATGTCTGGTGCAAACTGAACACATCACATCACCCAAAGAACACCATCCCCACAGTGAAACATAGTGGTGGCAGCATCATGCTGTCAAGCTGTGTGGATGTTTTTCAGTAGCCGGGACTGGGAAACTGGTTAGAGTTGAGGGAAAGATGGATGGTGCTAAATACAGATTATATTATATACGGATAGTCTTGAGCAAAACCTGTAGCACTCTGTGCGTGATTTGAGGCTAGGACGGAGGTTCACCTTCCAGCAGGACAATTACCCCAAACACACTGCTAAAGCAACACTTGAGTGGTTTAAGGGGAAACATGTAAATGTTTTGGAATGGCCTAGTCAAAGTCCAGACCTCAATCCAATAGAAAATCTGTGGTCAGACTTAGATTGCTGTTCACAAGCGCAAACCATCCAACTTGAATGAGCTGGAGCAGTTTTGCAAGAAGGAATGGGCAAAACTCCCAGTGGTAAGATGTGGCATGCTCATGGAGACTTATCCAAAGCGACAAGGAACTGTGATTGACGCGAAAGTTGGCTCTACAAAGTATTGACTTTAGGGGGGTGGGTTGTTATGCACATTGAGTTTTTCTGTTATTTTTCCTATTTGTTGTTTGCTTCACAATAATAATAATTAAAAAAAAACATCTTCAAAGTTGTGGGCATGTTCTGTTAAATTAAATGATGCAAATCCTCAAACAATCCATGTTAATTCCAGGTTTTGAGGCAAAAAAACACAAACTGCCAAGGGGGTGAATACTTTTGCAAGGCACTGTATCCTCACAATACAATGTCTGCACCCATACCAGCTTTCTCATATCCTCACAGTACGTCTACCCCATACCAGCTTTCCCATATCCTCACAGTACAATGTCTGCACCCATACCAGCTTTCCCATATCCTCACAGTACAATGTCTGCCCATACCAGCTTTCACATATCCTCAAAGTACAATGTCTGTACCCATACCAGGATCCACATATCCTCACCGTATATTAGCTGCACCTATACCAGATTCCACATATTTTCACAGTACATTATATGCACCTATACCAGGATTCACATATTTTCACAGTACATTATATGCACCTATACCAGGATTCACATATCCTCACAGTACAATGTCTGCTCCCATACCAGGATCCACATATCGTCACAGTACAATGTCTGCTCCCATACCAGGATCCACATATCGTCACAGTACAATGTCTGCACCCATATCTGGGATCTGTGTATCCTCACAGAACAATGTTGTCTGCACCCATACCAGGATCCACATATCCTCACAGTACAATGTCTGCACACATATCTGGGATCTTTGTATTCTCACAGTACAATGTCTGCACCCATACCAGGATCCACATATCGTCACAGTACAATGTCTGCTCCCATACCAGGATCCACATATCCTCACAGTACAATGTCTGCACCCATATCTGGGATCTGTGTATCCTCACAGAACAATGTCTGCACCCATAGCAGGATCCACATATCCTCACAGAACAATGTCTGCACCCATAGCAGGATCCACATATCTTCACAGTACAGTGTCTGCACCCATATCAGGATCCACATATCCTCACAGTATGTCTGCACCCATATCAGGATCCACATATCCTCACAGTACAATGTCTGCACCCATATCAGGATCCACATATCCTCACAGTACATGTTCTGCGCCCATATCGGGATCCACATATCCTCACAGTACATGTTCTGCGCCCATATCGGGATCCACATATCCTCACAGTACATGTTCTGCACCCATATCAGGATCCACATATCCTCACAGTACATGTTCTGCACCTATACCAGGATGGACATAGCCTCAGTACAGGGATTGCACACATACCAGAGATCCACATATCCTCACAGAATAGTGTCTGCACCCATACCGGAATCCACATTGCCTCACAATATGTCTGTACCCATATCTGGAATCTTTGTATCCTCACTGTAGTGTCTGCACTCAAATCTGGGATCTATGTATCCTCACAGTACAATGTCTTCACCCATACCAGGATCCACATATTCTCATAGTACAATGTCTGTACAATACCCCATAATGGCAGCGTGAAAGAAGTTTGTTTGAAATCTTTGCAAATTTATTAAAAATAATAAATGAAAAAAAATCACATTTGGATAAGTATTCACAGCCTTTGCCAGGCCTCTAAGGTCCCACAGTTAACAGTGCATGTCAGAGCACAAACCAGGCCATGAAGTCCAAAGAAATGTCTGTAGACCTCTGGGACAGGAATGTATCGAGGCACAGATCTGGGGAAGGGTAGAGAAAAATTCTGCAGCATTGCAGATCCCAATGAGCATAGTAACCTCCATCATCCATAAATTAAGGAAGTGTGGAACCCCTAGAGTGTGCTGCCTGGCCACATTGAGTGATCGGGGGGAGAAGGGCCTTAGGTAAGTGACCAAGAACATGATGGTCACTCTGACCGAGCTCCAGCGTTTACCTATGGAGAGAAGAGAACCTTCGAGAAGAACCATCTCTGCAGCACTCCACCAATCAGGCCTGTATGGTAGAGTGGCTAGACAGAAGCCACTTCTCAGTAAAAGGCACATGACGGCCCACCTGGAGTTTTCCAAATGGCACCTGACCATGAGAAACAAAATTCTCTGGTCTGATGAAACAAAGATTGAACTCTTTGGCCTGTATGGCAAGCGTCATGTCTGGTGAAAAATGGGCACCGCTCATCTTATTGCCAATACCATCCCTACAGTGAAGCATGGTAGTGGAAGCATCATGGTGTGGGGATGTTTTTCAGCAGCAGGAACTGGGAGACTAGTTAGGATCGAGGAAAAGATGAATGGAGCAATGTACAGAGTGATACTTGATGAAAACCTGCTCTAGAGTGCTCTGGAACTCAGACTGGGCAAAGGTTCATCTTCCAACAGGAGACAGCAAAGGAGTGGCTACGGGACAACTCTGTGAATGTCCTTGAGTGGCCCAGACTTTAACCCGATTGAACATCTCTGGAGAGATTTGAAAATACACCGACGCTCCCCATCCAACCTGATGGCACTTGATAGGTCCTGCAAAGGAGAGTGGGAAAAACTGCTCAAAAATAGGTATGCCATCTTGTAGCATCATACTCAAAAATAATTGAGGCTGTAATTGGTTTCAAAGGTGCTTCAACAAAGTATTGAGCAAAGGCTGTGAATACTTATGTACTTGTGATTTTTGTTTTGTTTTGTTTTTTATTTTTAATAAATTTGCTAAAATTTCAAACAAACTTCTTTCACATTGCCATTCTGGGGTATTGTTTGTAGAATTTTAGGAAGATAATGAATTTAATCCATTTTGGAATAAGGGTGTAACCTAACAAAATGAAAAAAGTTAGGCGCTGTGAATACTTTCCGGATGCACTGTAAATGCTTAAGCAAACCAGAGTACCCAAGAAAATCTATGCAAGCATAGGAAAAACATGCCGTCTCCTTACAGCGTCCTGCCTGGGATTTGAAAAGGGACCCCAGTGCTTCAAGACCTAGTGCTAACTACAAAGGAGCTGGCATAGTCAACTAAAGGCAAAGTTTTTTTGACACTGGTTCTTGTGACCCTGGTAACAATCAAGGTCAAGGGATTTCCTTTCCCTATCAAAAAGGTATCTCTCTAATGGGACACAGATGAGCAGGGGTTTTAACCCTCCCTTACTCTATCCAAAAAAAAAAAGTTTTGCCATTAGTTCTACTTAGTTAATTTAAATTGATTGTAAAGGTTTGATTTCTATTTTTCAAAATAATACAATTATTATACTTTCCTGGTATGTGTAATAGTTTTGTACAGAGCTGCCCCCCATCCTTCTCTTCTGGGGTTCCCTACCAGTTCTCCGGGCTCCTCCCCTCTCCTAAGTAGGGGCACTAGTGTCACGCAGCCTCGCTCAGACCCCCCAAGCCAAGCCTCTGAGAGCAGGGACCGGGGAGATGAGCTGCTGCAGATGTGCACTGCGCTGGATCCAGGTCGGGTTCAGGTGAGTGTTTAGGGGGGCTGTGTTGCCTTTAAAATGTTTTTTACCTTAATGCTCAGAATGTATTAGGGTAAAATCCTTTTACTTTTACAACCACTTTAAATCTGCTAAATAACTTTCAGGTGCATCAAAACAAAAGGTGTTTAAAGTCTTTTTCTTTGAAAAGTAGTGACAGTCTAAGCTGTGGAGGTCTGACATATACCCCCTTACTCAGGAAGACCTATGGTTCTGCAATTACCATAGCTCATGCTCCCTGCATATTGAAGAGCTCTATGTTTGACTCCAGTAAGGGGCCTTTGTGTCCTTTGCAGAGGGACCACTGCTTTCACACAAAGGATGCTTCTGGAATATATTTAGCTAAAGTCAATGCCTGCCCCCATTTCTTAGGTTAGCACTGAATTGACGTTGGAAAAAAAAAAAAATAGAGCGATATTTTCTGACCCCCTCATGCATATTCACTGTACTAGTCAATGCATGTCATATGAGCAAGACATAGATTATATTTCGGGTTGGTTTATAACTGCGCACTGTACACAATTGCCAACCTGTTTGGTCTGATATTAATTAGTAACTGGTCCTGTTGGTAATTTCTAAACTAAAATAATTGTTATTTAGTAGGTTTCATTTTTGTATGTTTTGTTTAGTACTCACAACAATAACTTTGTGTACTACATATCCAATACCAGTAATTTATTGGCAAGAAAAATGCCAGTGTCATCTTCTGTTGTTTCAGGTGGTCAGTTTCCATCTGATTTCCCCATAGAGGAGAGCTGGACTGTGTCCGTGTCCACTCTGCACAGCAGAGTGGACACAGATCTGTCATCCGCCTGCTCAGCCTTTTCATATTTGCTAGTGTTTCTGATTACTTCAGCAATGGCGTTTCACCATATTTTTGTCAGGTTATTTTGAAGGGTAACCTTTCAGCATTGGCCTAGTATGTCATTACACAAACACTGCGCACATACTGATTTCTAAATTAACCACTTGCCGACCGCCGCACGACTATCTACGGCGGCGGTCAGCCCCTCACAGGCAAAGTGACGTAGGTCTACGTCGCTCGCCTGTGAGGGTTTAGGGAGCGAGCGCGCGCCGCCGGAGGCCCCCCCCCCCCCCCGCGCGTGTGACCGGCGGACCCGATCGCCGCCGGCCACTCTGCGATCGGCGGGGGAGAGGGAGAAAGTCAGGCAGCTTGTGTAAACAAGCTGCCTGTCATTCTCCTCTCTGTATGAGAGATGATCACATGGATCTACTATGTAGATCCATTGATCACTCTGTATACAGTTGAAGCCACAGCCAATCACAGTTAGAATCACGCCCCTAGGGACACACACAGCCCCTCCCTCTCAAATAAAGTTAACCCCTTCACTACCAGTGTATTTTTACAGTAACAGTGCATATATATATAGCACTGATTACTGTAGAAATGTCACTGGTAACCCCAAAAGTGTCAAAAATGTCAGTCAAGGGTCCGATCTGTCCGCCGCAATGTCGCAGTACCGCAAAAAAAATCGCAGATCGCCGCCATTACGCGTTAAAAAAAAAAACAACAAAAATGACAAAAATCTTTCCCTTTGTTAGTAAACGCAATAACTTTTGCGCAAACCAATCAAAATACGCTTTTTGCGATTTTTTTTACCAAACATAGGTAGCATAAAACAAATTGGCCGAAAATATTAAATTTTGATTTTTACATTTTTTTTTGGGGGAATTTCATATAAAAAAAAGGGAAAAATATTGCTATTTTTGCAAAATTGTCGCTCTTTTTTTGTTTATAGCGCGTGATCAAAAAATCGCACAGGTGATCAAATACCGCCAAAAGAAAGCTCTGTTTGTGGGAAAAAAAGGACGCCAAATTCGTTTAGGTACAGCGTCGCACGACCGCGCAATTGTCCGTTAAAGTCACGCAGTGCCGAATCGCAAAATACCCTCTGGTCGTTTAGCAGCTAAATCCTCCGGGGCTTAAGTGGTTAAGAGGGCTTTCTGAAGTTTATCGGTTTTGTATGTTCTAGCAATTACAATTTTTACAATTAGCATTACAATTTTTTTTCGGATATGTAGCCAAACAAGCTTAAAGAATATGTATAGCAACTACTTTTTTTTATTTTTGGATAGAGTATGGAAGGTTTTAAACTCCTGCCATTTTGTTTGTTGTTCTCGGTGTACTGTTGGAGACATTTCCCTCCACTTCCTGTCTCAGAGATTTAATAGGAAGCTAGAAGAATCCTCCTACAGTGAGAGAAGTTCCTCTATTAAAAAGTTGCCCCTGGAACATACTGTGTGCCCCCATTGGAAATTTTTTCCTTACCACTTGTTCTGGAGACAGCTCTAAAATCTTGGATATTCCTCTGTTCTCCATCGATATCAGTGGGCATCAATACAACGGATAGGTTGACTGATTATGTCAAAACATTGTTAAGGCTGCTAGATAACAATAAGCACTGTTTTACAATGTATAATTCCATTCTTTTAAATCAAAGGAATGAACTTGTTGCTTACAAGTTAAAATCAGTGTTTCTCTTTCGTTCATTGACGGACACAGCTCCTGATTCTTCTTAATCATTGGGTTATACTGCTTCCTACAGGAGTAGGACACTAGGTAGGAAAAAGCTTGACTACGCCTATTGGCAGTCCCAGGGGGTATACACCTACTCTCAGGTATAGGCACTCATTTTATTTCTGCCTAGTCAGGAGTAAGGACCTAGTTCCTTGCTGGGATTTCTGGTCCTGGCAATTTTTTTTTTTTCTTTTTAAATTGAATTTTTTCCTATCTTTGTTGTTTTGTTCCGGTGAGAGTCTACAATACATTGCCAGACTGGTAGAGGGATTGGATAATCTAGATCCAGAGGGTCCCCCCCAGTCTGGCCAATGAGCGCGTGAAGACCGCAGCTCTGCGCTAGGTAGGCCGCGGCATAGCCCCACTGGAAGGGGGCTGGCCTGCTAGTTAAACGCCCTTGCGAGGACGCATACAACCTGGCCTCAGCCAGAGTCCCAGCGTTTCTCCTGGCTGACAGCATCCACATTATGATGGAGCGGTGGTCACCCTGTTCCTGGTATGGTAATTAACTGTCCTCCCCTCTACTCCTGGAGGGTTTTTTGGGGGGGGGAGTGGACCCCTCCCTGGGACAGCGGGACCCCTGGGTTCCCCTCCTTCCTCTTTAAAATAGTTAAGCATCTGCGGGTATGCGCCTCACGCAGCTGAATCCGGCCAAAAATGTAGGCCCCGACATTGCGGCCTACTAGTCGGAAGCTACGTGAGGCGGCCCCTGTGAGGGTGGCTGAAGTCCTCCCCTCTGCTGCCCATGGGTGGTCGGCTCTGATGAGGCTCGCGTCCAAGCGGTTGGGGGCCCACGAAAATTTAGGCTGCGGCCTACTAGGCCATGTGGCCGAGTCGGGCGCCTGTGTTGAGGGGTGGCCCCAGTGCGTTTTAGCTGAAGCCCCCACTCTTCCTTTGGGCATCTGCCGGGCTGGGATCCATGCACTTGTGGCTGGGTCTTCACAAAAATTTAGGCCGCGGCCTGCTAGGCCATGTGGTCAGCTTGGCGCCTCCCTTGGAAGGGGTGGCGCTGTGGGGACACTTCATTTTTTTAAAGACAGCCTTGCCATCATTATTGTGTGGGGCACCTAGCCCTTTTAGTGCTGCGGGACCATCAGGGTACCCACATCACGGCGGGCGGCCCCCTTTTTAAGGGGGCTATTTCCTATAAGGCCCTATGGAGGGCTCGGAGGGTGACCTTCTTGTTTTTTTGCGGGATCACAGTTGGCCTCCCCTGATTGTTTTCCAGGTGAGCTTAGTATATAGCGACCCTACTGGGTCTGCGTCCACGCACCCCAAGTGCTCAGATAGTGAGGATGATCCCTCTGCTCTGTCTGGGCATGAAAAGTTGCTGGTGAATGCACCATTTGTGTCAGCGTGTGACACTTTAAAAATGGAGGTTGCTGCTGATGCTGCATCAGAGACGCTTGTCCTTTTTGGCACCAACGGGCCCTACAAAGCGGCAAGGGTGTTCCTTTTTCCGCTTACTTTGACAACATTCTCACAGTGGTTCCTAAGCTCTTTTTGCTTGAGGATTAACTGCGTTAAAGGTGGACGGTCCTACCTGTAGTGAACTCATCCCTTTCCAAGCTAAATAAAGCTACCTTCATTCCGGTTGAGGAGTCCCTGGCCTTTAAATATCCAGCTCATAGGAGGCCGGAGGCTCTGACCCGCCATATGTTTGCTGTGCCTGGTTTGGCACTTAGGCCGGTATTTACTATTGTCCTGGTGTCGCAAGCCCTGACGATTGGGCTAAACCTTTATGCCGGGGCCTGGAGGGGTAACCACTTCCCCCTGTCTTGTGGAGCTGGTGGATCAGTTGGTCCAGGGGCTACAGTTTTTCTGTGATTCCTCTTTGGATGCGGCTCCTTTAATTTCTAGGCTGTCTGTATCAGCAGTGGTCCTTTGGCGTATTATCTGGCCGAACCAGACTTCTAAGAAGGCCTTATCTGATCTCCCCCTTGTAGGGGATTGCCTGTTTGGAGCTTCCTTGAATGACATTGTTTAGGGTCTCACAGTGGGGAAGAGTACTCTTCTTCTGCAGGCTACCAAGGGCAAGGAGTCCCGTTGTAGATGTTGGCCATTCTCCTTTGCTCATGAAGGTTTTTTCACCCCTCAGGGTCTCAAGACAAGGGATCAAAAGTCAGGGCCTCCACCAGAGGTTCCAAGAGGGCCTGGTCTGGCAAGCCACGAGCGGGCTCTTCCAGACCTGCGGACAAAGCTGCCTCTGCATGAAGGGGCACCCTCACCCGTATCTGGGGTGAAGAGATGTCTTCGCTGGTTTCCGGATCCATGGACATCCCTGGTATAGGACACGTGGGTCCACAAAGTTATTTAGTCAGGCTACAAGATTGAGTTTGGTCTTGGGGAAAAGGTTTTTCCCTTCCAACCTGCACTTGTCCTCAGATCACTTAGGGGTCTCTTTGGGGTAGTGCAAGACTTGTTCCGATTCCGATTTCGGAACGTTTTCAGGGTTTTTACTGAAACCTCTCTCCAGTTCCCAGAAAGGAAGGCAGTTAAGGTACCTCCTATTCTGGACCTCAAGGCGCTAAACTGCTTGTGCGAGTACAGAATTTCCACGTGGAGTCCATTCACATGGTAGTGGCATCCCTATGTCAGGGGGATTTCTTCTCACTTCTATCGACATCAAGGACGTCAACCTTCATATTCTAATATGTGCAGGTCACCAACGCTTCCTCCATTTTGCCGTGGGCAAGGAGCATTATCAGTTTGTGGCATGGACCATTGGTCTCGCCTCCGCTCCTTGGGTCTTCACAAAAGTGTTGGCCCCTGTGGTGACATTGTTTGATTCAGCAAGGAATCGCAGTACTGGGGTATCTGGGCGATCTTCTGTGAACGGTGTTTCCGACTGCTCTGATGGACAACTGGAGATTGCTCTGCGAACTCTGAGGGAGTTCAGTTGAATTCTGAAAGGATTCTGCTTTGGTTCTGTCCAACAAAACTGGACTATCTGGGTCTGACTCTGGACTTTGCCTCAGCCAGCATGTTTCTTCCTCTGGAAAAACTCCAGACATTGCTGGAGGCAATTCAACTTCTGTTTTTCAGCAGGCGGTTATGCCTCCTAGCATGTGGGTACTGGGCCTCATGGTGCCCACCCTGGAGGCGGTCTGTTTGCACAGTTCACGTAAGATCTCTGCTAAAGAGATTCTGGTGAAAGGGGATAAGGATCCACGTTCTCTAGTGATGGCTTCATTCTCTGGCAGTTTGACAGGGAAAATCCTTTCTCCCCCAGTACTGGACAGTTGTCACCATGGATGGCAGCCTGTCTGGGTGGGGAGGCGTCCTCAGCACAGATGTGCTCAGGGAGTCTGAACTCTGGCAGAGTCCAGACTGATGATTAATGTTCTGGAAAACCGAGCAATCAGCCTTCGTCTGGCTCTTTGGACAATTCGTCTTCAGGGGTGTCTGGTACAAATTCATTTAGACAATACCACGGTCGTGGTCTATGTCAATCACCAAGGGGACACAAGTAGTGTCCTGACGACTAGGTAAGTAGCCGGCATTCTAAGGTGGGCTGACTGATTTGTTCCAGCCCTCTGAAATTTCTGCCACGACTCCTATGTAGGATCAAAGCTGAAGGGATTCGGTCCAGACTGACCTCGCCGGTCTTGGTACGCTGATTGGGTACGGCTGGTCACCGATGCTCCTTGGGGACTTCCTTTCAAGGTGGATCTGCTCTCCGAAGGACCAATCTTCAATCCTACTTTACAATCGCTGGCTTTGACGGCTTGGCTGTTGAACGCCAGGTGCTGAAGGATAGAGGTTTGTCTGGGTCGGGGATTCCTACGCTGTTGAAAGCTAGGAAATCTACTAGGAAGATCTACCATCGTACGTGGAAGACATACGTTGCCTGGTGTGAGTCTCTTGGGGTTCATCCTCAATCCTTCTCCGTGGATCGGATCTTAACCTTCCTTCCACAAGGGTTGCACAGAAATGTGCCTTGAGTCCTATCAAGGGACCGGTATCGGCTTTGGCCGTCTCTTTCAAACGACCTTTGGCCTCACACTCCCAGGTGCGCGTACCTTTCTTTAGGGTGTCGAACATTTGGTTCCTTCAGTGCAGGCTCCGTTGCCATCCTGGGATCTTAATGTGGTGCTTTCAACTCTACAGAAGCCTCCCTTTGAAAATATTTGGGTGGTTTCCCTGCTTGCGCTGTCCCAAAAGGTGGCCTTTTTTGGTGGCTTTCGCCTCTGCGCGCAGGGTTTGGGAACTGGCGACGTTATCCTGTCGTTCACCTTATTGGTGATTCACAAGGATAAGGTGGGCTCAGGCGTGTTTGGGACGTACCCACCAGGAAGTAGTCTACACAACGCCAATCGTAGAATCATAGGCAGTTAGGCATCTCCTGGCCCGCAGCTGCACATACACGCTGCCTGATCGACTGTTTGCAGTGATGGCTTCCTGGCGGGTATGATCCGAACACGCCTGGGCCCATCATTACTGAAAAGTTAGTTGTCGTCTTCCATCAATCACAGAATGAACGATAGTTTTGGCTGTTATCCGTGCGGTGCATGCACATCTCACTAAATATCAAGGAGCCGCCTGCAGCCCCTCTACACTGTTCAGTCTAGGCTCTTGGTGGAACAAAATGCTATTTTGCCCTCATGGGGAGCATCAGGAATGGTGCGAGTCTTTCTGAAAGATTGTTCTTCGTGTGATTCCCACTAAGCTGAGGTTAGGAAGTCTGCTTTTCACAAGGTCTGTCACCATACGTGGAAGGCATAGTTCTTAATGCAACTTAGGAGGCTTTCATCCCAGGAAGTTTTCTACGGGATGAATGCTCTCCTTTTATGGATGGGTCTGGAGCAGCATTTTGTCCGTAGCTTCATTGACAGCGATCAATGCTTGTGGTCTTGTTTCAGAGACTGCTGGTTTCCCATTCTTTGATCAAAACCTTGGTCAAGGATCTTTGGCTGAATCTGGGTCGCAGGAGTGCAGAACTAATTGCACTCCTGTGACCCACAGAAGATATATGATCAAAAGAACTTTGGCGATGCTTCTCCTTTCCTTTCTCCTTGCTTCTCTACAGCTCCAGTTCTCCAGAGGATCTCCCTTTATTGCCTGGACATAGTTCATGCTATCAGAGTTTACCTCCTAGCTATTGCTTCTTTCAGAAAGACTCACACTCTGATGTTCTCAGTGGCCCAGACAGACTATCGTTCAGGCTTATTTTAAAGATTGGGTACTTTTTCTTGTTATTGCACATACAACTAGATCTGTAAGTGCCTCTTGGGCCTATTGGTATCAGGCTATTATTTCTCAGATTTGCAAGGCTGCCACCTGGTCTTCTGTTATCATGTTTGCCAAGTTTTAGCAGGTGTGTTTTGAGGCCTCATCTGATAACTTTGGGCATAAAGTCTTTCAGGTGGTGCAGGCACTCCCTAGTTCTGTTGTGGGGCTTATTAGCATTTTGCTTGCAGTTGCTCACCTCTTAAGTTGAACTTCTTTTGAGTATTTTGACAATTCAAAACTTCTGTGTCACTCAGTGGATAGGAAAGAAAATAGGGGGACTAAATTGGTGTTGATTTTTTTTTTCCCCAGTGCCAACACAGATAAGCCATTTAGCAGATATTATTTGCAAATGTAGATTTTTTTTCCCCCAGTGCCAACACAGATAAGCCATTTAGCAGATATTATTTGCAAATGTAAATATAATAGCGTGAATGTTTAAAAGGAAACTATAATGGTTTTGGTCAGTTTTAAGGTGTGAATATTTCCTATTGTGTAAGTTTTAATTAGTTCTCGAATGTGTGTGAGTGATAGGTGGTATTTGTTATTTGTATTTGTATTTGTTATTTCTTTCATACATACAACAAATGGTGCTTGGAAAAGGTTTGACTACAGTATGGGTTTTCCAGCATATAGGACCTGTGGGGTCCATTGAGGTATACCATGCTGTGCATATATGTATGTTTGCTAAATGATCACGTGGTATCTCTGAGATCCCAACCCTGTTGTAAAAAAAAAAAACGGAGCATTAGAGGTTTTTGGTCAGTTTTGTTGTACGTCTATTTAGGCCCCGTTCACATAGGGGCGACGCTACTTCGCACCGCGACCTCGGAGGTCGCGGTGCGAGCAGCGCGCCGCGACCTCGGAGCGGCCGCCACGGACTTCATAACATTGAAGTCTATGGCGGTCGCCTCCTGGTCGCCCCAAAGAAGCTCCGGACCCTTTTTCTAAGTCGGAGCGACTTGTGTCGCTCCCATTAGAACGGGTCCGCAGCTTCCCTATGGGAGGCGACCTACGGCGGTCGCCTCACAGGTCACCTTAGTGTGAACAGGGGCTTAATGTTTTTCTTTTGAAGGAAAAAAAAACAAAAAAAAAAAAACATTGTAGTGAGAAAAATATAAATGTCATTGCTTTACCTATGCTATTTCCAGTTTAGTAAGGCCACTTTCACACACTCCGTCCATCGGACGGAGTCCGTTTTTCTCAGCTGGGGATCGATCCACCGATCCCCTACTGAGCAGGAGAATGACAGCTCTGTCTCCGCGCGGAGACACAGCTATCAGTTCCCCATGCATCTCTATGGGGGAAATCAGATTGGGAACGGACCGTCGGTCCGTTCTCATCCGATCCTCTGGACGGATGGAAAATAGGGTTTCCATCCGTCTAGATTTGACGGATTGGATGTCAGTGGACATGTCTCCGCTGACATCCGATGCCCCATAGGGATGCATGGGGGAACCGTTCAGATCCACCCAAAAAAACTGACAGGCGGATCTGAACGGTCCGCCTGTGTGAAAGGGGCCTAAGGGTTAACCCATCCTTACAGGCTACTGTGTAATTTTCAAAGCGTTGAAAAAAGAGTTTCTAATTCTGCTATGTGAAGCAGACGTTGCAAAATGTATAACAGTATTTTGGGTATTACTAGACAAGGTTTAGATTGTCAAAACTCATGTACATGAGGCCAATGAACCTGGTCGTGCTGTACTCTCTGAATTTAATTTTATTTGGTTTATGGCTTTGTGGGATGGGAATTGTGACTGGTCTTGTTCTGTAATCTGTTGGTGAACTGTCTCTCGTTAAGCCCTGTTTGTGAATTGCATATCAAAAGCTTTCATGTCTGAAGTTGTCTGCTGTAGAACTACGTTCTGCAGTTTGTTGTTAGCTATGTTGATGGATAAAATTTTTTTCATATATCTCCATTATCTATCTTATCAAATTATTGTTCTGGTGTAACCTACATGTGTATCAGTCAAAACTCTCTCTCTTTTTCTTACAAAACGTTTTCCGGCTCCACCCAATTCAGACGTAGATAATGGACAACACTGAGGCACCTACAGGTACAAGAAACTGCATAATGTGTGATTGTTTTGTGACCTAATGTTCTTTTTTCAGATATCCACAGGGTGTATTTTGTCTTAATTTTTTTACACCTTTCACACCGTACTGAAGCTAGCAACAAAATGGTAGGGTGATTCAGTAGGAAATAAAACATGCTGAAATTCGGTATTTGGTAAAAACCTTGGTTAACTGCTTATCCTGTCACCATGAAAGACTTCATTCTGTGGACACCTTTTGCGATGTTTTTGGGCAACATTAAGGCTGGCCATACACTATACAATTTTCTTATTCAATTTCCTTTAGATTTACCTTAAACTATGTAGTGCAAGGGCCTGCCTGACTGCATACAAATTAAAAGTGTTTAGGTTTGACCCTATATTACATGGTTTTGGTAAATCTAAAGGAAAGTTGAACAAGAAAATTTGCATAGTGTATGGCCAGCCTTAAACTAGTATAATTTGATGGAATATGTTGGTGTGATTGTGTGTTACTTCAGGGGTGGGCAAATTAATGAAAGTATCTAAACCCAAAAGCAAAAAATGGAACATTATGCAGCTCACCAGTCCTTGGCAAGGTCAGCAGCTATTTCTCTTTCATTCATTGACGGACACAGCTCCTGATCTTCTTAACCATTGGGTTATATTTCCCCCTACAGGAGTAGGACATTAGACAGAAAATAAATCTGGCTACGCCTATGAGCAGGCCCGGGGGGGGGGGGGGGGGGGGGGATATGCGCTCTCTCTCTGCTATAGGTACTTTTTTCTGCCTAGTCAAGTAAAGGACCTAGTTTTTGCTGGGATCTCTGGTGATGGCAATTTTTTATTTTCTTTTGAGATTTGAGTTTTTTTTTTTTTCCTGTGAGATCTACAATTAACTGCTGGACTGGGCGACGAGCTGCATAATCTAGATGCAGTGGTCACTCCAGTCTGGCCATCCAGCGAGCGTGCGCAGACCTCCGCTCCGCACTAGGTCGCCGCAACATAGCCCCACCGGACGGGAGCTGGCCTACAAGTAAACGCCTCGCAAGGTCAAATGGGACCGGGTTTCGGCCCGAGTCGTAGCGTTACTCCTGGCCGACAGCCCCTCATTTAGATGGCGAGAGGTTCTGTCTGGAGCAATACCCCCCTAGTATGGTGAGGTAGATTAACCCCCCTCCCCCTTGAGGGTTTTGGGGTGGACATGGGCCTAGGATGGTCTGGGTTCCCCTCCCTTCGGTCAGGCACCCCCTTCATCTGTCTCCCATCCTAACAACCCCTCCACTTATGCTGGGACTGTGTGGGTGTTCTGGTCCACCTCCTGGGGTGGGGGCAGGGCACTGTGCTGGCAATGGGGTCAGGGAGGGGGTGCGCCGCCAGAGACCGGATGATCGACTGTGCGGTGGGGGCTCCTGCCAAGGCCCCCCGTTCTGCCTGGGCCTGTCCTTGAGGCCTAGGGATCCCTCCTCGATCCCTGGGAACCTTGTGGTGCTGAGCGTGCCACCATTATGTTGTAGCCTTGTGCTACAATGTACAGTAGCCATGTTTGTGTAGTCCGGCAGCTATTTTGCGGTGGTCTGCCATTTGAATGAAGACATTGTGTTGCCTTCCCTGTGTCCCAGGCTAAAACACATGCAAAGGAAATTGTTTTGCTTGCCTTGGATATGGTCCAGGCGATTAGGGTGTACCTTGCAGGTAAGAAGTCTTTTAGGAAATAATACTCACTATTTGTGCCACGGATGGGCCTCAGAAAGGGCTATTTGCTTCCCCTGCGACCATTTCCAGATGGATCAGACAGATCTTGGTTCAGGTCTATTCCATTAAGGGTCAGATTCCTCCCTTCCCTGGCAAGGCGTACTCTACTCGGGCGCTCAGTGCCTCCTGGGCCTTCTGTCATCAGGCGTCAGTGACGCAGGTTTGCAAGGCGTCCACCTGGTCATTGGTGCACACTTTCACAAAGTTCTATAAAGTGGAGGTGTTTGCATGTGCGGATGCTTCCTTTGACCACAAGGTTTTGCTGGCTGCTATTTGGAGTACCTGGTCCTCTTTGAGAGTGTAATGTTTTTTCAGGTGAGCTCCAGTTTTTGTTGAGCTCCGGTTTACCTGGTTAGCTATAGTGCTAGCCTTGGGAATTTTTTTCGCTGTTCCACCTCTCATGTTTAATACTGCTTTTGGGACTTCCCAATGGTTAAGAAGATCAGGAGCTTTGTCCCTTTATTGAACAAAAGAAAGAAAATGGGACTTTTGATTTACCATAAAATCAATTTCTCTGATGTTCATTGACGAACACAGCACCCATCCCTCTGGAGTTGTAATTCTTCTGACACTGCTTGTAACAAAAAGAGTACCTATAGCAGAGAGAGGAAGTATACCCCCTGGGACTGCCACTGCCCATAGGCGTAGCCAGACTTTTTTTCTGCCTAGTATCCTACTCCTGTAGGGGGTAGTACTATCCAATGGTTAAGAAGATCAGGAGCTGTGTCTGTCAATGAACATCAGAGAAATGTATTTTACGGTAAGTCAAAAATCCAATTTTTCTGTATTTGCTAAAAAAAAAAAGTTTGTAGACTGAAAAGAAAACTAATCTAGCCACCACAAATATGGACTGTTAAGATATGACGTGTTACATTTTCGTGTCTGGGTTGTGTGTTCGAAGAAAGGAACCAGGTACTGTAGAAGCCTAATATTTACTTTTCAGGAGCAAACGGCGTGTGTTTCCATTCACAGTGCTGTTAAAGTAATTGTAAACTATCACCTTGTAAAACATTCCAGTTTAAAAAGGAAATGTAAGGCAAAACATTTGTGTATAGATATAAAAAACATTGTAAATACCTTTTTTTTTTTTTTTTTTTTTTTTTTTTTTTATAAGGGATCATTTCAGTTCTCAGCTGCAAGGGAGCTAGGGGGAGGAGAAACAGCTGCACACTGATCTTCCCAGTGAATGGCTATGGGGGGGGGGCTTTTTAGGACAAGTCTGATCATTGGAGGAGAGCAGGCACAGCTAGAGAACTGACCACAGTGTGCTCTCCTGCTTAGTGTGGTCTGTTTTAATAGGAAAGCAGAGGGAATGGCAGGAACATCAGGGATTTCAAACAAAGGAAGCAATACAAAGAGAGACTTTCTTATACAAGTACATGGAACAGCAGCCACGTATCAGCAATAGGAAGTGTTGGGATAATAAACACTTTACTGTTTTTTTTTTTTTTTTACTTTTGACAGTCCAGAGGTATTAGAATCCCTGTCATGTTTAATTGCTGTTATTGCCTGAATTGAGGAGATTCCCCCTCTTATTTGTCCAGTTTACAGTTCTAAGTGAATCCCACATTTTGGGTTGTCTCCATAACACTTCTAGACAGGCGTCTTCAATTGAGAACCCTAATGACATACAGGGTTCCCTCAATTCAGAGGCATTTTCTCTAACTTCCTGTTTTGACTATGGTACAGGAAGTGAAGGGAAATCTCCCCCAATAGGATACAGATGGCTTAAAAAGCCTTTGAAAGGGGTTATAACCATTCCTTAAGCCCCGTACACACAGGCCAAATGCTGGCCAACATTTGACCCGTGTGTATGCCAGCCGGTCCGACAGAAGCCAATGGCTGTTTGGAGTGTTCTGGAGTCAGAACACAACCGCTCAGCGGGGGAGATCGCTATACTAACGTCAGATCGTTAGTACAGTGGCTCTGACCAGAGCTAACTGGATTTTTTTTTTTTTTTTTTTCCAACCCAGGAAAACTAATAGTGTGTACCAGGCTTTATACTAGCCAAAATGAAAAAAAAAATGCCTTTTAGTTCTACTTTAAATACCAGGGTTGGACAAGCTCTTGAGTGGTTGGAGTGTTTTCTGTGGGAAGTTACTAGAAGTGTGGCAGCCGAAGATTGGTCAAGAATGGGCACATTTCTCTGGGGAATTAGAGAAATGTTCATTGGCACTGGGATAGGTGGACCTTTGTGGATCAGTGGAGCACTTCTACATTTTAAAGTGACCCTGTTAAGAGCTGGAGAAAATAGATAACCCATACATAAAACTGCGTTATACATGGTGGCGCATTTGTTAAAGCTTTCATTAATGATGAAAGGGGAACCTTGTTGGGGGGTTTATTGGATCAGTGTTTAGGAGCACTGCTACAGCATAAAGCCGTAAACTTTTCGGAAATGGACTGAAAGGCTCAGTGCCTTGAAAAAGTATTCGTACCTCTTGAAATTTTTCCACATTTTTTCATGTTAGAACCTAAAACGTAAATATTTGATTGGGATTTTATGTGATAGACCAACACAAGGTGGCATATATTTGTGGAAGGAAAATGATAAATGGTTTTAATTTTTTTTTACAAATATTTAAAAGTGTGGCATGCATTTATATTCAGCCCCTTTACTCTGATACCCCTAACTAAAATACAGTGGAACCAGTTGCCTTCAGAAGTCACCTAAATAGTAAATAGAGTCCACCTGTGTGTGGTTTAATCTCAGTATAAATACAGCTGTTCTGTGAAGCCCTCAGAGGTTTGAGAACCGTAGGGCTCTTTCACACACTGAGTCCGTTGGACGGACTCCGTTTTTCTCAGCGGGGATCGATCCGCCGATCCCCGATCCCCCGCTGAGCAGGAGGATGACAACTGTGTGCGGAGACACAGCTGTCAGTTCCCCATGCATCTCTATGGGGGAAATCGGATGGGAACGGACCGTCAGTCCGTTCTCATCCGATCCGCTGGACGGATGGAAAATAGGGTTTCCATCCGTCCAGATTTGACGGATCGGATGTCAGCGGACATGTCTCCACTGACATCCGATGCCCCATAGGGATGCATGGGGGGACCGTTCAGATCCGCCAAAAAAACGGACAGGCGGATCTGAACGGTCCGCCTGTGTGAAAGGGGCCTTGGTGAACAAACCGCATCATGAAGGCCAAGGAACACACCAGACAGGTCAGGGATAAAGTTGAGGAGACGTTAAAGCAATGTTGGGTTTTGAAAAAAAAAATATTGCACATTTCATGGAGCACTGTTCAATAATCCATCATCCGAAAATGGAACGAATGGCACAACTGCAAACCCACCAAGAGATGGCTATCTACCTAAACTGACAGGCCAGGCAAGGAGAGCATTAATCAAAGAAGCAACCAAGAGGCCCATGGTAACCCTGGAAGAGCTGCAGAGATCCACAAGACAACTATTAGTTGTGCACTCCACAAATCTGGCCTTGATGGAAGAGTGGCAGGAAGAAAGCCATAAGAAGTCCCATTTTGCAGTTTGCAAGAAGCCATGTGGTGGGGACACAGCAAACACGAAAGAAGGTGTCAGATGAGACCAAAACTGAACTATTTGGCCTAAAAGCAAAACACTGTGTGGTGGAAAACGAACACTGCACATCACCCTGAACACACCATCGCCACCGTGAAACGTGGTAGAAGCATTATGTTGGGATGCTTTTCTTTAGCAGGGACAGAGAAGCTGGCCAGAGTTGATAGGAAGATGGATGGAGGCAAATACAGGGTAATCTTAGCAAAAAACCTGTTAGTCTGCGAAAGACTTGGGCAGAGCCTGTCAGCAGGACAACGACTCTAATCATACAGCCAGAGCTGCAATGAAATCGTTTAGATCAAAGCATATTCATGTGTTAGAATGGCCCAGTCAAAGTCCAGATCTAAAGCCAATTGAGAATCTGTAGCAAGACTTGAAAATGCTGTTCACAGACGCTCTACTTCCAATCTGACAGAGCTTGAGCTATTTTGCAAAGAATGGGCAAAAATGTCACTCTAGGTGTCCAAATCTGGTAGAGACATCCCCAAAAAGACTTGCAGCTGTAATTACAGCGAAAGGTAGTTCTACAAAGTATTGACTTGGGGGCTGAATACAAATGCACGCCACACTTTTCAGATATATATTTGTAAAAAAGAAATTGAAAACCATTTATCATTTTCCTTCCACTTCACAGTTATGTGCCACTTTGTGTTGGTCTCTTACATAAAATCCTAATAAAATACATTTACCTTTTTGGTTGTAACGTGACAAAATGTTGAAAATTTCAAGGGTTATAAATACTTTTTCAAGGCACTGTATGTATGAAGTGGTTAGACACGGGTTCAAACCCCACTGACACGGGCCCTAAGGGCAATCATACTGATGGGTTTTGGAAAACATTTTAAAAGCATTTAATCATTTCCTATTTCCCCGTGCATTAGCAAAATAGCATTCTGTAGGCTTTTATTAACATGACATTTGAAAACCTACTTTTTCTGTAATTAAGTTTATTTTTTATTTTTTGTGCGTTTTTGAGATACACACAAACATATATGTGCAGTTTAAATTGTTTGCATAGTTCTAATATATTTGATAGTATATTTTACCTGTTTATATTTTTAAACTAGTATTATAGTTTCTATTTTTCACTGAAAAGTTAAAAAATATCTTGCTATCAAGTATGGTAGGCACATGCAAAAATCCAGAGTGGCCCCTCAATCTGTGATGGCTTATAATGGCCTCACGATGTGCATGAGATCTTGTAGATCATTGGACCTCCTAAATGACTGGTAATGCACATAGGTAAAAAAAAAATGAAACGCAAAATCAGTGGCGTATATGCAACCTAAGTAAAAAAAAAAAAAATGTCTTTTAAGAACAAAGTTGTACAACTGGTTACAACTTTGTGGATTGCCTTTAATCGGAAAAGGGTGTTGGACGAAAGTAACATTTGTCGCATTGTTTTGTGTTTTTGAATATACAGGGGTAGTGAATACAGCTCAGAGTCTTTTTCTAGTTTGGAAATGTGTTAGCATTGTGCCTTTATTTACAAATTGTGGCCACACCTTTTGCTGTGCAAATGTAGGAACCTCCCGTCTGTTGAAATACAGTGGTAGGCAGACCAGAATTTGCCACTAAAGCTAGCTATACAGTAATCATTTGTAAACAATGACCCAATTCCTCCATCCACACATTCAAAGTGGATGGGCGGAAATCACTCCCACTTTGATATTTTGTTCTGATGGCGGGGAGCACTGATCGTTACAACCCGGCAGGCTGGTTGTACAGATGGCATTCTGTAAATCTTTTTCTGTACAACCAGTCTGCCCATACACCAATCAAAAGTCGGCTGGTTTTGACCTATGTATGGCTGCCCTAAAGCTATATATGGCTCAGTTTTTTTTTTTTTATTCAGTCAGAGAGCTGAACGAAAGAAATTAAACCAATTCCCCCGACCACATTTTCGAGGTGGATACGAGAATCCTCCCTGCTGTGCCATCGTATTGAAATTCCCTGCTAAACCGGCCAAATTTCGATCCACAGATGGCAAGCTTTGAAAGATAAGTACACCTTTAGTAACATGTTCCATATTACATTCCTATTCATCCCAACGTGATTTCCCATTGTAACAGGAGGATCCTTTCCCCACATTCATTGTCACAATTCAAAAACCGCTTGCCTGTGTGGGGCCCTACCAACACAACTAAACCATTCATTTGCAGAGATTTGTGAATAATCTACAAGTACCGTCTTCTCCTGTGGTAGACGGCTTGTTATTGTAATTTCAATGAACTGCAAGGGTGCAGGTGAGAGCTCTTGCAGTTCATTGATCTTCCTGGATTTCAGTTACTGTTTGCCCATATGGGAGGTACAGGCAGAAAGCTGTACTGACAGTGTGCAGTAGTGATCGACCGATATAGTTTTTTCATCTCCGATACCGATATTTTGGTTACATAGTGAGGTCGAAAAAAGACATCCGTCCATCCAGTTCAACCCGGTATCGGTCGATATTTTCGTACATTTATTTATTATTTTTTTTTGCTTTACAGGTACTCTTGTGGAGGGATCTGGGAGTCTAAAAGACCCCAAACCGCTCCTGCTCTTAAAAGAATTCAAAACACCAAGTTTGGCTGTTTTGAATGCTGTAATTTTTTTAAATCTGGCGCCAGTACCCGGAACTTCCGGAAGTGATGTCATGACATAACTTACGGGTTTTTACATGGAGACCTGATCAGAGCCGAATGCGGCTTTGATCGGGTTTGGCGGCCATGCAGGCTGGTTGCCCGGGTCTCCCGGTGGGACAGGAGACCCGTGCGAGCTGCGGGAGGGGGGAAACGTCCCCTCTCGCTCCTTGTAAAGACAGCCAACCGTCGGCTATGGACGCCAGTACCGGGGTGATGCCTCTAGCTGCAGGCATCACTCCAGTACAAGCTCTTTCCGAAATATCAGTAACCTCCGGGGCCGATTCCGATATTTTGGGGAAAGTGCATATTGGCCCTTGATATATTGGCCGGAGCCTAAACAAATCTCTGCAGGGTCCTAAGAGAATAAAAAAAATGCACTTTTTTTTTTTTCTACCTGCAAAAAAAGTGCATTTATTAATTAAAATATTTTTTTTTGTAAACTTTTTTCCTTTAATGTAGATTTAAACCCATTAATTATAAAATCTCCCATAAAGTTTAACATGTTACATAGTTACATAGTAGGTGAGGTTGAATAAAGGCAATAGTCCATCCAGTTCAACCTGTGTAGATGTGTGTGGCCGTAATCATCTCTCACACCCCTGAATGTTCTGATCCTTGAGATGTACGTCTTGAGTCTTTTGAAAGCCACCATACTTCCTGCAGAAACCACCTCTTGTGGTAGAGAATTCCACAATCTTGTAACCCTAACAGTAAAGAACCCCCCACATTGCCTGAGGTTAAAACGTTTCTCCTCTAATCGCATTGTATGCCCTAGAGTCCTCATGCAATCCTTTCGACTGAATAGCTTTTTTTCTATGCTGAGAACACCATTGAGATATTTATAAATTGCTATCATGTCCCCTCTCAGGAGTCTCTTCTCCAGGGAGAATAAATCAAGCGATTGCAGACACTCTAATTAAGGTCCTCCAATCCCCTAATTAATTTAGTTGCCCTTCTCTGGACTCTCTCCAGCTCCAACACATCCCTTCTAAGGAATGGCGACCAGAACTGTACAGAATACTCCAGATGTGCTCGGACCAGATTTTTATAAAGTGGAAGGATTATAGTTTTATCTCTGGAATCCATCCCTTTCTTTATGCATGCTAATATTCTGCTGGCTTTGGCAGCTGTCGCTTGACACTGCATGCTATTGCTTGCTCTACCAACACTCCCAGATCTTTCTCCACTTTTGATTGCCCCAAAGGTTCCCATCCCCCCCCCCCTAAAGTGTATTGTGCTTTAATGTTTTTGGTCCCCGAGTGCAAAACTTTACACTTCTCCACATTAAACCTCATTTGCCATGTCATTGCCCACTCTGTTATTTTGTCCAGGTCATTCTGTAGGATATCTGCTTCATGCCGTGCAGTTATTGCCCTGCCCAATTTTGTGTCATCTGCAAAAACTGATATAGAACTACTGATCCCGTCCTCAATGCTGTTTATGAATAAATTGAACAGGGTTGGTCCCAGGACTGAGCCTTGGGGGACCCCGCTTACCACCTCAGACCAGTCTGAGTATGCGCTATTTATTACCACCCTTTTGGACACGCCCTTTTAGCCAGTTCCATATCCAAGAGCAAACCTTGCGGTTGATGCCTGCAGACCTTATTTTATAAATTAAGCGCTTGTGGGTAACTGTATCTAGCGCCTTAGCGAAATCCAGGTACACCAAATCAACTGGTCTCCCCCTATATAGCTCACAGCTCACCTCCTCGTAGAATGTTAAGAGATTGGTTTGACAAGAACGCCCATTTGTAAACCCGTGCTGATTACTGCTGATGATGTTGTTGTCTTTAGCAAACTCTACGATATAGTCCCTTATCATCACCTCCAGAAGTTTGCATACTATCGATGTCAGACTGACAGGCCTATAATTTCCCAGGATATGCCTCTGCCCTTTTTTGAATATCGGTATCACGTTAGCTTTCCTCCATTCCCCTGGTACATTTCCTGTCATAATACTGTCAGCAAAGATCAGGAACAGTGGTCTAGATATAGTCTTACTAAGTTCTTTGAGTACTCTCGGATGTACGCCATCCGGGTCTGGTGATTTATTTGTGTTAATTTTATCCAGCCTTTCCCTGATTTCACCCTCTGTTAGCCATAGCGGCAAGTCCTGTGTATTACTACTAACCATACAGTCATGGTCAGTGTACCCCTCCTTTTCCTGTGTAAAGACTGACGAGAAAAAAGCGTTCATCACGGTTGCTTTTTTAGTGTCCTCTGTAACCATCCTCCCCTCATTGTTAATTATGTGTGCAATATGCTCTGCTCTAGTTTTTTTGCTGTTGATATATTTGAAGAATTTCTTTGGGTTCTTTTTTTTATCCTCCGCTATTTGTCTCTCAAATTTGATTTTAGCCATTTTGATTTTGTATTTACTTTTCTTATTTGCCTCCTTGTATTGCTCGAAAGCCGATACTGTGCCCTCTGATTTATATTTCTTGAAGGCCATTTTTTTACCCCTAATAAGTTTTTTTAACATTACGGTTTAGCCAGCCAGGTTTGGCTTTGTCTTTTCTAAATTTATTTCCCATAGGAATGCACTGCGAGATGCATTTGTTTAATATGTTCCTAAAGCATTCCCATTTTTCCTCTGTGGTCAGTGATCCCAGGGTTTGGTCCCAGTTTACCCTTTCCATCATTGAGCACAATTTGGGAAAGTTTGCCCTTCTGAAGTTTAGGGTCCTTATGTTCCCCACTTGCCTTGTTATATTGTTATTTATGCTAAATGTGATCATCCTGTGATCGCTAGAGCCCAGGTTTTCCTGGACTCCTACCTCCGAGATTAGGTCTGGGTCATTGGTGATCAATAGATCCAGCACTGCATTTTCTCTAGTAGGAGAATCCACCAACTGTGACATGTAGTTGTCCTGTAAGGTTTCCATGAATAGACGGGCCTTCTGTGAGTGTCTAGTCCCCTCTTCCCAGTCAATGTTGGGATAATTGAAGTCCCCCAACATGATGACTGATCCCAGTTTTGCCACTTTACCCAACAGTGATAAAAAATCCAGCTCTACCTCCTCCCTTTGGTTTGGTGGCCTATAGCAAACCCCCACTATTACTTTTCCCTTTACTTCTTCCCTATGTTAATGTAATTTTAAAAGTTGCTTTCCATCTTTTTAAATCTACAGTACTCTTCTAATTATTAATACCTGGCAATTCTGCAGTCAAAGTCCTAATTCAGGCACTTTATTTAAATAGGTTGTAAACTCAAAAAAAAAAAAAAACCCTGTAAGGCAAAGGCATGCTTTGCATACTATCTCATTATAAAATACTTACCTTCGAATGAAGCCCCCGCAGTGTCGCCCGCTCAGCAGTGACACGGCCGACATTTTCAGCCGTCCTGCTTCCTGGTTTGCATCCTCCAGCCATCTGACTGGTCGGAGGTGCGATGACATCACTCCTGCACTGGCGCGCGTTAGCCGGTGTTCACGGCACCGAAGGAACGGCGCGGGTGGCCGTTCCTTCAGAGCACATGCGCTGATGACGATATCGGCTGCATGAAAAGTAAATCTCTCCTAAACGGTGCAAGTTTAGGAGATATTTACAGTACCTATAGGTAGACCTTATTTATAGGCTTACTTATAGGTACAACTTACAGAGGGGAGTTAACAACCTCTTTAATGAGGGGTAGCAATCTCCTAGTTCTCTGTGCTATCACCATGTCATATACATTTCAGGTGGAAGCTATAAGTGACAGTGGCAATGTCCACACACATTGCGCAGGCATAGTTGGCTAATGTCACCAACAGGAAGCTGGTATGACACGTAGACTCCCTCTGCAGTGAGTGCATGTAGATAAGTGGCTGAAAGGCTTAAGGATTTTAGCACCACTGAGAGACTAAAAGGATGATAATTGATGAAATCAGTATTCTTTAAATAAAAGATCATTTGATAAACTTTGAAAACTATAAGTCACCACTTGGGGCTTGTTCACACCAAGTTCGGTGTGATAGCACTGGGGAACCCTGTGCAGTGCAGTCCCAATGCAGGACAATTAAGTCCCTATCAGGCAAGTTTACACCTCAAAGTTCCAGTCACAATGCACTCTGGTACCTATGGTCTGGGATTATGTGTTGGAACTTTTAGTTTAATAACCTCTAGGGTCTCCTCAGTTGTGGACAGTCCAACTGCATCTATAAAATCTAGAACTTCTGTGGACATTAGTTCTAATGTGGCAGAGTTTTTTTGTAGAGGTGCTAGTGTTCCTTTCTTCTCAAAGTCTGTTGTACAGACTATTTAAAGTCCTGCCCTGTTCAGAGGTAAAGGCAAAGTTCACCTTTAAAAAAATTACCGTGCAGTCAAAAGACCCCAGTAGTGTAATATACATTGTCCAACTTGACCTACCTGTAGGCTGATTTCTGCTAAGCCTATTTATAAAACTACCATACTGGAAAATCCACCCTGGCCTAGGCCAGGACAGGGTGGATCTGCCTTGCCAGTTGAGTGCTTCCCAAACATAACATGACAATTCTCACCCTTGTTCAGACACATGCACAATGCGCTCTCCCTCTAATTCTAGGTGCATCCGATTTCAGAATTCATTTACATTTAGAAATAGGATTTTTTTATGCTGTGCCAAAAAAGAACATATTTTTATGTTTAAAGGATATGTGTGTGACTATAAATCTCTAACTACTTCTTAGGGCCACTTCTGTGAAAGGGGCTTATCAGGTCCACCTGTCAGTTTTATATTTTGAGCTGATCAGAAGCTTCATGTTAGTCTGTGGGTGTCCAGATGTACAGTATCTCACAAAAGTGAGTACACCCCTCACATTTTTGTAAGTATTTTATTATATCTTTTCATGTGACAACACTGAAGAAATGACACTTTGCTACAATGTAAAGTAGTGAGTGTACAGCTTGTAGAACAGTGTAAATTTGCTGTCCCCTCAAAATAACTCAACACACAGCCATTAATGTCTAAACCGCTGACAACAAAAGTGAGTACACCCCTAAGTGGAAATGTCCTAATTGGGCCCCAAGTGTCAATATTTTGTGTGGCCACCATTATTTTCCAGCACTCTTGGGCACGGAGTTCACCAAAGCTTCAGAGGTTGCCACTGGGGAGTCCTCTTCCACTCCTCCATGATGAAATCACAGAGCTGGTGAATGTTAGAGACCTTGCGCTCCTCCACCTTTCTATTTGAAGATGCTCAATAGGGTTTAGGTCGGGAGACATGCTTGGCCAGTCCATCACCTTTACCCTCAGATTCCTTAACAAGGCAGTGGTCGTCTTGGAGGTGTGTTTGGGGTCGTTATCATGTTGGAATACTGCCCTGCGGCCCAGTCTCCAAAGGGAGGGGATCATGCTCTGCTTTAGTATGTCACAGTACATGTTGCCATTCATGGTTCCCTCAATGAACTGTAGCTCCCCAGTACCGGCAGCACTCATGCAGCCCCAGACCTTGACACTCCCACCACCATGCTTGACTGTAGGCAAGACACACTTGGCTTTGTACTTCTTTACCTGGTTGCCGCCACATACGATTGACACCATCTGAACCATATAGGTTTATCTTGGTCCCATCAGACCCCAGGACATGGTTCCAGTAATCCATGTCCTTAGTCTGCTTGTGTTCAGCAAACCGTTGGCAGGCTTTCCTGTGCATCATCTTTAAAAGAGGCTTCCTTTTGGGACAACAGCCATGCAGACCAATTTGATGCAGTGTGCGGCATATGGTCTGAGCACTGACAGGCTGACCCCCCACCTCTTTAACCTCTGCAGCAGTGCTGGCAGAACTCGTACATCTATTTCCCAAAGACAATCTCTGGATATGACACTGAACACTTGCACACAACATCTTTGGTCGAACCATGGCGAGGCCTGCTCCGAGTTGAACCTGTCCTGTTAAACCGCTGTATGCTCTTGGCCACCGTGCTGCAGCTCAGTTTCAGGGTCTTGGCAATCTTCTTATAGCCTAGGCCATCTTTATATAGAGCATCAATTCTTTTCTTTTTTCAGATCCTCAGAGAGTTCTTAGCCATGAGGTGCTATTTTGATTTTCCAGTGACCAGTATGAGAGAGCGAGAGCGATGACCTCAGATTTAACACACCTGTTCCCGATTCACACCTGAGACCTTGTAACACTGAGTCGCATGACACCGGGGAAGGAAAATGGCTAATTGGGCCCAATTTGGACATTTTAACTTGGAGGTATGCTCACTTTTGTTGCCAGCGGTTTAGACATTAATGGCTGTGTGTTGAGTTATTTTGAGGGGACAGCAAATTTACACTGTTATACAAGCTGTACACTCACTAGTTTACATTGTAGCAAAGTGTCATTTCTTTAGTGTTGTCACATGAAAAGGTATAATAAAATATTTACAAAAATGTGAGCGGTGTACTTACACATTTGTGAGATACTGTAAGTGGACTTTCATCCCTTTACACCCAATTACCTCAGAGACTGGTAAGGTAAAAAGAAAAATGGGAACGGTTTGTCCTTTCCCGTAAATCTAATATAGGACTAGAAATCACTGGTATTTTACATGCAGCAAAAAAAAAAAAAAAAAAGGCACATGGATGTCACAAAAATGAAATCCGTTTGTTCAGCTCTGATTCAGTATGGGATCTCTTCATGAATCTCCTTATTTAACTGGACACAGCCCACCTAAACGGGGCCTTCAATTGTTCCATTTTCATTGCATTATGCAGAGATGTTTGCTCCTCTTGCATGTAGCCTGGCAGTGGGGCTCGGGGCCATGTCACAGACTGGAAGCGGCTTTAAAGATTACATCCAGCCTGTGGCCATTCCAGCTTGTACCTCCAATGCAGGCACAATTACACCAACATATTTGGTGAACAAAGTCCATCATTCATAGCAATCAATGAAGATCAGTATATTTTCACATTTTCATATTTAAACTTACTATTTACCTAGTGCTATTAAATCAATCCCAATTGGTTTTGCTGGCTATTTATTTTCTCAATTTTCAAAATTCACAGAATGCTAGCTTCATAAATGTCTCCAATTTTTTTTTTTGGCTCATTTACCAAAAATTTAGCAAGATAATAACCTGTATTCTGCATGTACCACGTTGCAATAAGTAAATAGACTGTAGCACGATGATGGCAATGGAAATTAGCATCTTTTTTTTTTTTTTTTGTTTTGTATCCATCATGCTTGTTGCAACATCTATATGCACTCTGAGATTTAAAAGACACAACAGAACCGCAGCAACCAAAACGCCAACTTTCATGTACACATGTGAACCTAGAACCAGACTACTACAGATCTATCTGTAGCTCTTCTGTGCTCAACAGAGGCTGTATCTGATTTCCTCTCCCTCCCCTCCCCCCGCAGTCTGTGGGGGAGGGGACGCCAGCCTCCCTTTCTCCTATCCATTTTCTAGGCTCCTTTCTAGCCAGATGGAGGTAAAACAGATTTAACCCTTTTGCGGAGAAATGTGCAGTTAAATAGCGAACAATGGGAAATGAGTCTTAACTTTAAGGTAAAAATACTTTTAGAAACAAAAGCTTGCAGCTGTGGTTTAACTTTGAAGATGTGCTGGGTTATAGGAGGGTTATTAAAATAATAAAGTTCAGTATTTCAAGAGGTCATTTAGATCTATTTCTCGTTTCTTATATATTTTATACCAACATCGGTTCTTTCACTTATAAAATATAATCTATAAAGCACAAAATTATGTAGATGTTTTCTTTTGTGTATACATGTGTATTGCTAAACCTCAGAATTTTTCGTACAATATATCAGGTTATAGTCTAAGAAATAAAACCTAGGGCAGGTTACTGATACAAATCTTTGTTGATGACTACACATGGATAAAGGAACTGCATTATTACTTTTGCCTGCATCATTTCAGCACCAGACAGCTGTCTACATAATGCGGCACAGAGGAGCTCAGAACAGCAGGAGGATTGTTAGTGATGGCATCATATGTGCATGTATGATTGTGTGTGGTCCGCTAAAGGAGAACTCCATTTAGGATAAAACCCACTAATAGGAAAAGTAGGTAGAAGATTTCCTACTGCCATGGAAGGACACTTTACATTCAGAATAGTTATTTCATAAAATCGGGAAAACAAAAAGAAAATGATTAACATTTAAAGCCCACTTCCAGAACGAGACAGCCATACATGGATCAAAACGGTCCCTTCTGAACCAGCTGAATTTAAATCCATGTATGGGCAGGCTGGTTGCACACAAGTCAGTCTGTTGATCGACTTGTGTACAACCAGCCATTCAGGTTTTTTCTGAACGATCATTGCTTTCCCACTGTCAGAATACAATAGCACAGCGGGAATGATTCCCTCTTCTGCATCGTATGTGTGGATTGGGGAATCCGATCCTTTATTTAAAAAAAAAAAAAAAAAAAGTATTATCAGCAGCTCGGGTAGGAAAAAAAAAAAAAAGTATTCTCAGCAGCCCGGGTAGAAAAGTGTCATGAGAGCTGCATTTTTTTTAAAAAAAATTCTTAATTTAACAAAAAATTGCATTTAAGAGAGCTGCATTTTTAATGTGTACTGAAGAAGACATTTTTAAGCTTTAGTTGGTTTTTGAAAATTAAGGAAGACTCGTGAAATTTTCTCTTGCATAAACATTGGCACTGATGGACATTTTATATATTCATTTTATGTAGGCATTTGCAATTGACTTCTATTCACCAAAACAAATTTAGTTTTTTAAAGTTGGTTTCAACTTGCGTTTTTTTTTTTGTACAACAATGCAGTAATCTGACTAGAAAATCAACAAAAAATTGGCTATGCAGAGCCAACAATTAAATCCTAAAGCGGAGTTCCACCCTATTTTACAACTTTGCAGTTTCCGTTCGCTTAAAACAACCTGAAAAAGAATTGGGATAGATTTTTTTTTTATTTTTTGTTTCACTTGCCTTATTTTTTCTGAAGTTTAACTTGCCTTCCTTTCACTTCCTCCCTCTGCGGCCACGGCCCCAACGTCACTTCCTCCTTTGCATTGACTCCTGGGAGATGAGCGTCATCAATCCCAGGAGTCAATGCGCCTGCATCGGTGTCACTCGTCCCTTCTGGTGCAGGCGCATCATTCTCTGCACAAACAATTAGAACAGCTTCTGTTAGAACAGCTTCTGTCCCGCAGAACCAGCTGCGGGATGACACACTTGCCCCGGAAGTGAGGAGCAGGGCATTCTGGGACTCCGACATCACGGAAGAGGACATGAAGAGGGACGCTATGGCTTCAGCTGCCCACAATGCAGATGGCAGCGCTGGAGAAGAAAGTGTCAAGGTAAGTTTTTCTTACAGGTAAGCTAAACAGGGGACAGTTCAGAGGCTATGGTTGCTTAAATGCACTAGCCCTGACTGTCCTAGTGGTATTTCTAGTTGAGAAATGTATTTTAGGGTGGAACTTCGCTTTAATAACAGGTGACACACAAACCTGCACCATGCATACACTCTTGGTTGGCCCCCCTGGGTGTGACCCAACCTGTAGCCTTGCAATTAGTATACAGACCCTAATATACATGTATTGATGGTAGCAGAATATTAGGGTATATCAGAAGATCGCAAAACAATCCAACCTTGGTTGCCAGACCTTTAAGGCCCCGTTCACACTGGGGCGACGCTACTTTGCCGGGCGACCTCATAGGTCGCGGCGCGCTGCTCGCACCGCGACCTCGGAGCGGCCGGCACGGACTTCATAACATTGAAGTCTATGCAGGTCGCTCCAAAAGAAGCTCCGGACCCTTTTTCTAAGTCGGAGCGACTTGTGTCGCTCCTATTAGAACGGGTC
Organism: Pelophylax lessonae; assembly: GCF_965119305.1. NCBI lineage: Eukaryota > Metazoa > Chordata > Amphibia > Anura > Ranidae > Pelophylax > Pelophylax lessonae. The sequence continues at coordinate 597,815,510 of NC_138769.1, forward strand.
CGCAGCTTCTCTATGGAAGGCGACCAGGTCGCCTGACAGGTCGCCCCAGTGTGAATGGGGGCTTAAACTTCCCAACCTTTGTATATTATCAAATATTTAGGCAGTTCTTTGTTCATGTGGCAAAATACTTGTTGAAGAGTAGAGGGGTTAACATATCTTCCAGATAAGACCTCTTTGTAGCTAATTAACAGCTCTTAGTTTAGGTAACAGTCTATTAAAGCTTTTATTCTTTAGTTTTGTAAAAGGGTTTCCTTTGATGGTTTTCTTCCTGCAACTGATAAGTGTAACCGTAATATACCATTTGATACCTTTCCATGTAAAAAGTCAGTCCTTTTTCATTGATGTGATTTATTTTTTGCAGGGGTGAGGCCGAATAGAGGCAGTGCGATGGGCAAAAAGACCAAGAAGGCATCTGATGAATCCTCTTCCTCAGAGGAAGAAGAATATGTGGTAGAGAAGGTCCTTGATCGCAGAGTGGTGAAAGGGCAAGTGGAATACCTACTTAAATGGAAAGGCTTTTCTGAGTAAGTAAGCTTTATCAGTTCAGTGTTATTTAGTATCTGCAGTAGTCCTTTTTAATGTAATTTTAAATACAAGATTTGTAATACTGACCTTTTCTACCTACCTCGTGTTTTCAAATGTAATAGTATGATATATGAAATTTAATTGAAATGCATTTTTATGCTATTGGCCTGTAAACTATAGTTCTTGTAGATTTAACCAGTCCTGTCACTAGATTTGGATATTTTGGAATGATGGTCAAAACTGAAAACGTGACAAAGCAGTTGATCCTATACAAACTCCTAAGCTGTGTTGTGTAAATCAGTGTTTTCAACCTTTTTTTTTCAGTCAAGGCACCCTTTGTGCAGAATTTTAATCTCAAGGCACCCCATTCTAAAATGTAGAAAACAAAACTAATTGTTTTACATAATGCAGCAACATCCACACATGTAAGACGCCCAACGTTGGAGATGATTTATTCTTCCAAAGCAAATACACCTTTGCACACTGGTATTACAATGTTATTCTTCCTCAATTTCTCTCACTCAGCCAATGTGAATCCAGTGCTGAGGGGCAGAGGTGAGGAAAACAAGGATGCTGCGTAGCCAACCAATGTTGTCCTTCTCAACATATGATGTCATTGGTGGTTAGGACACTGGTGGCTAGAAGGTTGTGATGATGAGCAATGAAAACCTGATTTTGTGTAAATCAAAGGCAGACTTAATCCACCTGCTGACTTGTATATTATTTTTGGGCATTTTTCCCAGGCACCCCTAAAGAAACCTGAAGACGCCCTGGTTGATAAAGGCTGGTGTAAATAATAGAACAATAGTAACCCATAACCAGTTATTTATAAAGAAATGAAATTCCCAGGTTAATGGGCCAATTAACTAAACATACAGGTTGTTTACTTTAAATTAGAGTGAACACATTGCGATAAAATAAAATTTCCATATTAAGGGCTCAGTCACAGAGGTGCATAGGGCTGTACACTTTTCACAATTCAGCATATTTCTGCACCAACTGTTTGCACACAGCCTTGGCCAGCAGCCTGTACAGAACAATCTCAGGCTGAGAGATGCTGCAGCTGTACGTACATCAGAGCGGTTACATGCCTACAGGGACAGATAAGCAGCTATGGGACCAGACAGTTTGCAGTTTTACACAAACACCAGGAGCAGAAATACCCTGAATTCTGTTAGTGTACAAACATCAGGGCCTGCATGAATGAGCCCTAAAGATAACCTAGTATAAGGCCTCATGCACACTGGATTTGCCCAGCTCTCCTGAGCGCCTTAATCCTGGCAGGAGGAAAGCAGCGTCAAAAATGTTTAGACCCGTCAAGTGCTTGATCGCTAAGCATGTTGCTTCCCTGGAAGCTCAGGTCCTGAATCTAGGAAAGCAACTGGCAACACTGAGAAGAATCTCCATACTGAAGGAGAGCTGGGAATGTACCCAGTAGGTGCCGGCATGGGCCAGCTCAGAGGGAGGTGGAGAGACAAGGGTGCAGGCACCAGAGTAGTTGAGTGACAGCAAGGGTAGAGGGGAAAGAGTCAAGGAGGCTAGTCCCGGGCTTGAACATCCCAATAATTGTGCCCTATTGCATGATGTTGGGGAAATGAGTCAGGGACCAGCATTGCTGGAGAAGAACGACACCCCTAGCTGCCAGGGAAGAGCTTCTCCAATAAGGGCAGGAGCGTGGGAAAGGAAAGACAGGTTCTGGTGGTAGGGGACTCAATTATTGGACGGGCAGAAAGGGCAATCTGATAAAAAGACCGTGAGCGCCTGTTTGTTGTTTACTGGGCTCTCGGATTCGGCACATCACAGATCTGGTGGACAGATTATTGGGTGGGGCTGGGGAGGACCCGGCTGTCATGGTGCACGTTAAAATTAAAATTGCACAGGTGATCAAATACCACCTAAAGAAAGCTCTATTTGTGGGGGAAAAAATGGCATCAATTTTATTTGGGTACAGCGTCACACGACCGCGCAATTGTCCGTTAAAATAACGCAGTGCAGAATCGCAAAATATGGCCTGGTCATTAAGGGGGAAAATCTTCCTGTCCAGAAGTGATTAAGGAACTCAGCCAGGTGATACCCAGACCATTGTTCCTGATTTTTATGGATAGTCTACTGCCGGAGTGGTACCAGCTGATTGGAAAAAAGCCAGTGTGGTACCAATATTTAAAAAAGGGCCGAGATATATCCCGGGGAGCTACAGGAAGCTTAGCCTAACATCAATAGTCTGTAAAATTTTGTAGAGGATGATAAGGGACTATATACTAGGGATGCACCGATCCGACTTTTTTGGACCCGATACCGATATCTGGCGTTGTGAAATCGCAGATACCGGAACCGATCCAGAGCTACACACAAAGCAAGCACCTGCAGTACAGAGCAAAGCCGCTGCTTCATGTGTACGGCTCCTCCATTCACAGGCGGAGTGCATCTGATATCACTCCGCCTGTGAGCCGGACCTATACAGGAAGTAGCGGCTCCCATCCCATACTACTACTGCACCAAGTAAGGGATGGCTGAGCCGTTACTAAGCAAAAACCGGATCGGCCAGTGGATCGGTCATTGTTACCGATCCCCCGAGCCAGCTATAATTGCCATATCGCGCCGATATCCGATCCGAATATCGGATCGGTGCATCCCTACTATATACGAGACTTTAGTAATGAAAATTTTATCATTAGTAGAAATCAGCATGGATTCATGAAAAATTGCTCTTGCCAGACCAATCTATTAACCTTCTATGAAAAAGTGAGCTGCCATTTAGATAAAGGAAAGCCTGTGGATGTGGTGTATCTGGATTTTGCAAAAATACAGTTCCCCACAAACGTTTACTGTACAAATTAAGCTAGGTAGGTATGGACTAGAGGGGGCTGTATTGGGTTTGGGCTCCCGCAGGACCCAACGCAAATCTCACAGGAGCGGGCGGTTTTACCTCAGCTGGGGGCGGGAGTGGGCGGTCACAGAATTTTGCGGGAGACCCGCGGGGAATGGTGCGATTTGGTGTACTGTATTTTCCGGCGTATAAGATGATTTTTTATAATAAAAAAGATACCCTTGGCATCTTATTCGCCAGGTACTGTAGCTTCAGCTACTTACAGAACATCCTTATTAAATATTTTAGCCCACTGGATGTGTATACAGTACCTTCGGCAACTTACAGAACATCCCTGTGCTGTAATACTCTATGTACCGTGCTGAGCCAATTAAGGCAAGCGGTGTATTCTATTAATGCATACAAAGCCTGCTCGGATTGGCTGAGGCGGGCTTATACAACCTTTGTCAATCCGAGCAGGCTTTGTATGCATTAATAGAATATACCACTTGCCATGATTGGCTCAGCGCGGTACATAGAGTATTACAGCATAGGACGTTCTGTAAGTAGCTGAAGCTTACTGTATACACATCCAGCGGGCTAAAATATTAATAATACAGAAGTTCTGTATGTAGCAGAAGCTACAGTACATATTAGGGCACATCCAGCGGGCTAAAATATTTAATAGGGACGTGATGGAGTTGCGATAAATGTACAAAAGTGTACAAACATTGCGAGCGAGAGTGGACACAAACATTGCGGGTGCGGGCGGGAGTGGACACAAACCTTGCGGGTGCGGGCGGGAGTGGACACAAACATTGCGGGTGCGGGCGGTCCTGGTCATACATTTAGCGGGTGCGGGTTTAATAAAACAGTCCCGCGCAGGGCTCTAGTATGGACCATAAAGTGAGTACCTGGATTAAAAGCTGGCTTCAGGGACGAGTCTAGATGGTGGTTATAAATGGGGAGTACTCGGAATGGTCTGGTGTGGAAAGTGGGGTCCTATAAAGGATCTGTCCTGGGACCAAACCTATTTAATTTATTCATAAACGACCTAGAGGATGGGATAAACATCTCAATATCTCAATCTCCGTATTTGCGGACGATACTAAATTAAGCAGGTCAATAACTTATACGCAGAATGTGGTAATCTTACTGGATGACCTGAACAGAATAATGAGATGGGCATCTACATGGCAAATGAGGTTTAATGTTGAAAATGTAAGGTAATGCATTTGGGTGCCAGAAATATGAACGCAAGTTACTCGCTATGGGGAGAGCCTTTGGGGAAATCAAAGATGGAAAAGAACCTGGGGGTCCTAGTAGACCACAAGCTCAGCAATGGCATACCAGTGCCAAGCTGCTGCAAGCAAAGTCAACAGAATATTGGCATGTATTAAAAAGGAGATTCATTCCAGAGATAAAATAATAATTCTCCCACTCTACAAGACTCTGGTCTAGCCGAATCTGGAGTATGCCATCCAGTTCTGGGTACCGGTTCTTAGGAGGGATGTGCTGGAACCTGGAGAGAGTCCAAAGAAGGGCAACAAAGCTAATAAAGGGACAGGAGGATCTCCGCTATGAGGAAAGACTACAAGCATTAAACTTATTCTCTCTGGAGAAGAGACTCTTGAGAGGGGATATGATATCAATGTACAAATACCATACTGGTGACCCTAGCATAGGGAACAAACTATTCAGTGAAAGGGAATACAAAAGGACTCGCAGACATTCAATAAAATTAGAAGAGAAGCGGTTTAACCTTAACCACTTGCTGACTGCCCACAGTAATATTACTGTAGCAGTGCGGCTCCCCTGGGTCCAGCCATGTAGATCTACGTCACTGGAGGGAAAACGGTTTCGGCGGCGCGCTCTCACTGTGTTTAGACACAGCGGGAGTCGCGATTGCCGCCTGCCTCCCCCGATCGTCAGGGAAACTGTGAGAAGACCCGCCTGCTTATGTAAACCAAGCAGGCGGATTTTCTCGGTGACAGGCAGGAAGAGATCAGCAGATGAAACTGCGATCTCTCTGCCTGTCACAGAACCCCCCCCCCCCCCCCCCACACACACACACACGCACGCACGCACGCACGCACGCATGTGTCAGTAAGCATTAGGCATACATTTAACCCCTTCATCACCCACAATGTTAACCCCTTCCCTGCCAGTGTCATTTAAGTAACCGTGCATATTTTTTGTACTGATTACTGTAGTAATGTCACTGGTCCTCACAAAAGTGTCAAAAATGTCACTTAGGGGTCCGATCTGTCCGCCGCAATGTCCCAGTCCCGCAGATCGCCGCCATTACTAGTGAAAAAATAAAAATGACATAAATCTTTCCCGTAGTTAGTAAACGCGATAACTTTTGCACAAACCAATCAAAATACGATTATTTCTATTTTTTTTTTTTTACCACAAATATGTAGCAGAAAACAAATTGGCCTAAAGTGTGAAAAAAATTAGATTTTTTAATTTTTTTTTTGAGAATGTCATATAGCAGAATGTGAAATATATATATATATTTTTTTTAAATTGTCGCCATTTTTTGTTTATAGCGAAAAATATTAAAATCGCACAGGTGAGCAAATGCCACCAAAAGAAAACTCTATTTGTGGGGAAAAAAGGACGTAAATTTTGTTTTGGTACAGCTTCGCACAACCGCGCAATCGTCTACTAAATTACCGCAGTGCCGAATCGCAAAATAGGGCCTGGTCAGAAAGGGGGCAAATTCTTCCGGGGCTAAAGTGGTTAAACTGCGTGAAGGGTTCTATACCGCCAGAGTAGTAAGGATGTGGAACTCTCTTCCACAAGCAGTGGTATCGGCGAGGAGCATCGATAGTTTAAAATAACTGTTAGATGGGCACCCTAACAACCACAACATACAGGGGTATTCCAGGTACTATTGACATAAACACTTATCACACACACTCATCATAGGATGAACTAGATGGACTGGTGTCTTTTTTTTTTTTTTCAGCCTCACTAACTATGTAACTATTTTATTGGAGATAATAATATTTTTACTCTGGTCATTGAAACACATTAACACGCAAACGATAAGGCTGGGTTCACACTTGCGCTATGCGGGAACCACAGTAATTCCTGTGTGGTTTCCTGCATTGCATCGGACTGGCAAGCAGTTCACACTGCTCTCTGCAAACCGCTGCGGGTGTCAATATGAAGTTAATCCCCCCCAACCCCCCCCAAATCGGTTCGCAGAACGCAGTGCAAACTGTGGAATTGGATAGCATGAGTCTGGAAACCCATACGATCCGATTCCAGTGCAGACCAGTAAAATAAAAAGGTCCTTGACCATTTTGTAGTGAATGCGATTTCAGCCATGCAAACTGTATGGCTAAATTTGTATCCCACAGACATTGCATGTGAAGTGCACAGCAGTGCAATGCGAATCACATGCAATGTCCTTCATCGCAACATTGTAAACCCAGCCTAAATGTACCTAGTGTTAACGCATGTTTAGACATGCTTACGCGCATCTAGGTGTGTCAAGCGTTTTTTTTTTTTCCTGCCAAAACGCTGCTGCTCCTGAACGTGCTAGCTGTGGGTTTTTTTTTTTTTTTTTTGCCTGTAAACACCTATATGTGAATGGACACATATGCTAACATTGAGGAGCATTTAAAGCCAGGAAAATAAATTGGTCTTAAAGTGCCCAGTGGGCATGAGGTCTAGAAAAATGAGTATTTGTTTCTATGGGTAACATTTACTTCCATGTCCTTTTCTAAATGGAACTAGTCACCAGGGCGGTGGAAGTGATAGCCGTAAATACTGCCAGTGAATCCAAACCCCTACAACATTATGGCTACATTCTTACACAATTAAAGTGTATGTGAAGGCCTAAAAACAAAACATGCAGAAAATCTCTGCAATAAATGCAATTTTCCCATGTTTTATCCCTTTAACCGTTTCGTTGCCAGATCTGTTTGAGCTCAGAATAAAAATATTTTTTCAAGCATGTATGCAAAAAAAAAAGCAGACACCCTATAGAATAAAATAATGGTATTTCCAATTTTTTATGTCACACGATATTCCTGCAAAGATCTAGGAAATGCAAAATTTCATTAAAAAAATATACTCAAGGTAATTTTAGGGCACACAAATTTAATAAATTGCTTAAAGCGGAGTTCCGGGCACAAAAACTATTTTTTTTTTGTGCCCGTCCGCTAGTTCAGCCTAACCTGAAAAGGAATTGGATAGTTCGATTTTTTATTTTTTTTTTCAAAACTCACCTTGTAATTGACGATCGTAAATACTCACCTCAGGGTACTTCCTCCCTCTGAGCCGCGGCTCACCCCGTCACTTCCTGCGCTGCGATGATTCCTGGGAGCTAAACGTCATCGCTCCCAGGAATCAATGCGCCAGCACCGGCCCCGCTCGTCACTTCCGGGCGACGCCACATTCCCTGCTAAACAGCTTCTGGGCATGCCCAGAAGCTGTTTAGGAATGCAGCGCCGGGCCGGAAGTGACGAGAGGGGCCGGTGCGGCGCATTCTGGGAGAAGAAGACGCAGAAGAGGACCGCGCCGGCTTCAGCTGCCCACAAGAGAGATGGAAACGCTGTGGAAGAAATTTTATAAGTAAGTATTTCTTCTAAAAGGTAAGTGCGAACCGGGACAGATCAGAGGCTAGCCATTGTGGAATGTGCTAGCCCTGACTGTCCCGGGGGTATGTTCATTAAAAAATGACATCTGTGCCCGGAACTCTGCTTTAATATTTTGGTAAAATATAAAAGATGAGGTTTCCCTCAATAAATAGATACCCGACATGTCAAACCTTAAATTTTTGTGCACCTGTGAAATGGCGAAAAGCTTCAGTACCCTATATTTTCCATAGGTGACACTTTTAAAGCTCCCTATCAGTTTAGTGTTACAGAGAAAAATTGCTCTCCGGTGTGCGTGGCAATATGTAACGTGTATCCCAGTCAATGTTTTCGTTCGTATGTGCGTATAGGTGGGGGGATCTCAAACATTTGGGGGTGGGGGGGTGGTATTTTATGTGATTTGGTGTAACCTTAACTTTTTACGATTAAAAACAAAGTGTTTTCTTTAGGGATGCACCGAAATGAAATTCTTGGCCGAAGCCGAATAATAATGAAATGCTTGGCCGAATACCGAACGCGGTGTTTCGCATTTTTTCCATTTATTTTGCCAATTTTTAGGGGGCACGCTGATGGGCACATTTTATGTTTGGGGGCACGCTGATGGGCACATTTTATGTTAGGGGGCACTCTGATGGGCAAAACAAAACATTTAAATCAGCGTTGCTCTTAACATAAAATATGCCCATTAGCGTGCCCCTTAACATAAAATATGCCCATCAGAGTGCCCCTTAACATAAAATATGCTCATCAGCATGTCCCTTAGCATAAAATAAGGGGCACGCTGATGGCCACATTTTATGTCAAGGGAGCACTCTGTTGGGCACATTTTTTTTCTTTTCTTTTTTTAAGGGGGACTTTATAGGGCACTCTAATGTAATGAGCATGGCAAGTGGCAACAACATATGGCAGTCTGCACACTAATGCTTGTGCAGCTACCGTATTCTCCCCCAAATGTGCTCCACATACCTGAACTGCAGCCAGGTCGGAGCCAAAAGCCGCGAACAGGGGGGCGGGGCGTGCACATAGTGTCACGCTCGCTGGACCTAGTGTGAAGGAGCCGCAGTCAGGAGCAGGGGGCGGGACGCGCGTGTGACGTCACACCCCCTACTCGCGGCCGGACAGGACACCAGCGGCGTGTGAGCAGGGAGCCGGGAGCCGCAATGTGGAAGGGGAGCGGTCCGGGCGGAAGCATCGCGCGGGCCGCCATTTGTTCGGCACAAAATTATTCGGCCTTTTGACTTATTCGGCCGAACACTGAAAGTGCTATTTTTTCTATTTTCGGCCGAATAATGTTCGGCCGCCGAACATTCGGTGCATCCCTAGTTTTCTTTACTCTTCTTTTTTTTTTTCCATCACAAAGGAGTCAAAAAGTCCCCTATGTGATGATTTTTTGGTGACCGGCTCTCTTCAATTAGACATCCATGGTCTAAAAGACCCTGGATTTCTCCCCTGTGCTTCACTAAATGTAATGCAATGCAGATCGCTTTGTAGTACATTATTTTCCTGGCCAAGCCAGCCAGGGACACAGAGAGGCTGACCCAGAAGTGATGTCAAACATGTCGCTTTCCAGGTCAGCAACAAGGTCCGCTCATCTTTTTCCCCTCTACCCGGCGGCACCCACTATACTGCTCCTGGTCCTAATGGGCAAGTAGAGCCCGGGCTACATGGGAGGATTGCGGTGGCGCCATTAGGGGGGGTGTGGAAGCAATTGGCAGTAGGGCAGCCGTCCGAATTCTTCCATCTGACTACAAGGTATCTGCTTAATTTACACACAATCCCAGTGGCGGAACAAGGTACAGACCTGGCAGTAAAAGGGTTAAAGGCCCTGCAAGTATAGAAAAAATACCTATTGCTCTGCCAGAAATGCACTCTGCTCTCAGGTTCTGTTATGGCTTTATAACCCCAAAGTCCATAAAAATGCTGTATGTTGTCAGCCCTGCCCAGTGCCATTTGCTACACTGCTCAAACATTCATACTCTCTGATTTCCACAACATAGAGGCTAATAATTCTGTAGTCCAAGATCAGAACTAGGAGGGCTCTTCGAGATAACACAGGTAATGTGGACAGAGGAATTTCTGACTAGGTAACCTTTTTTTATTTTTTCCGCATGTATACAACTGGAAGCATTTTCCTATACTTGGGCATTAAACAGGCTTTAAATTAAACAACATTTCACGGCTCATAGGCGTTTTTTTTTTTCATGCCTTGGGCACAAGAAAAAGGTAAACCGTTCAGAGCTTCTGGAGGGAACAAGTAGGCTTGGGCGAGTAAGCTCAAAACTAGCCAGTCCGGTTCAGCAGACAAATCCTCGTCGGCATAAAGGAGCGCCCTCACCCGATTCGGAGGTGGGGGGACGTCTGCGTTACTTTCAGGAACCCTGGACATCGCTGATTCAGTACAAATGGGTTCACAAACTGATTAGTTCAGGGTACAAGATCGAATTTCGGTCTTGCCCAGCAGACAGATTTTTTCCCTCAAATCTTCGTCTGTCTCCGGATCGCTTGAAGGATCTCAGGGAGACAATGCAGGATCTCCTTGCACAAGGAGTGATTGTGCCAGTTCCTTAGGGGGAACGGTTTTGAGGTTTTTATTCAAACCTGTTCACGGTGCCTAGGAAGGAGGGCAAGGTGCGTCCAATTTTGGACCTCAAGTCACTGAACCGCTTTGTGCGGGTGCAGAAGTTTCGGATTGAATCAATTCGGTTGATGATAGCATCTTTAAATCAAGGGGATTTTCTAGCCTCCATCATTATCAAAGATGCGTATCTGCACATCCCTATATACGCAGGACATCAGAGGTATCTCCTTTTTGCAATGGCGGAGGAGCACTTTCAATTTGTGGCATTACCCTTTGGTCTAGCCTCTGCTTCCAGAGTCTTTACCAAGGTTTTGGCTCCGGTATTGGCTTTGCTCTTCAAAAGGGGGATTGCGATCCTTTGGATATCTGGATGATCTCCTGTTGAGCAAACTCTCACCCAACCTTGTTGGGCGACCTGTCAATCATGGTCCAGACCCTTCAGGAGTTCGGCTGGACCATCCACTTAAAAAAATCTGCGCTGACCCTGTCAGTGCGACTGAATTACCTGGGTCTGACTTTAGACTCTCCTCTGGCGAGGGTCTTTCTTCCTGGGGACAAACTTCAGACGTTGCAGGGAGAGATCAGGTTGCAGATGGAGACCGGTTTCTCGTCTCTGCAGACCCGCATGAGAGCCTTGGGGCTGATGGTGTTGACCTTCGAGGTGGTCCCATTTGCATTCCAGGCTTCTGCAAAAGGAGATTCTTGTCAAGTGGAACAAGGATCCGCTGTCCTTGGACGGAATATGTTTGAGCCTACTCACAGGGTCAGTGCTCTTGTGGTGGCTTCTGTCGCCCGCCCTGAGGCAGGGTATGTCCTTTCTGCCGCTGTTGTGCACGGAGGTCACCACGGATGCCAGCCTGTCGGGCTGTGGTGGAGTGCTGGACAATCTCTGTGCCTAGGCAGTCTGGTCGACAGAGGAGTCCTCTTTACCGATGACCTGGGACTCAGAGCAATCTAGCTTTGCCTGCTTCACTGGACGAATTGGCTACAAGGTTCCCCGGTTTGGATTCAATCCGACAATGCCACGGCCTTCATCAATCACCAAGGGGCACAAGGAGTTTCCAGGCGGCCCAGCAGGTGGCCGAGATTCTGACTTGGGACGAGGAACATGTTCCGGCTCTTTCAGCAGTTCACATTCCAGGAGTGGAGAACTAGCAGGTGGATTACCAGAGTCCAAGTTCTGGACCAAGGGGAAATGGTCCCTGCATCCAGAGATATTTCATCTCCTGTGTGTCTGGTGGGACCTGTTTGCGTCTCATCTGAACAAGAAGGTACGAAGGTTCGTGGCCAGGACTCGAGGCCCACTGGCCGACGCCACAGACGCATTGGTGGCTCCTATGAGCCAGTGTCGGCTGCTTTATACCTTTCCTCCGATACAGCTTTTGTCGCGGTTCCACGGCATATTGGGGGTGGAAAAGGTGCCAGTAATTCTGGTGGCATCAGACTGGCCTCACCGGTCCTGGTACGCAGACCTGTTAAAGATGGTTGTCCAGTCTCTGCCTCTGAGGGAGGACCTGCTGTCTCAGGGGCCAATCTTCCATTCTGCTTTACGGTCACTGGCTTTACCGCCATGGCTGTTGAAGGCCAGGTGCTGAGAGACAGGGTCGCTCTGAGTCTGTGATCCCTACCCTAAGGGCTAGGAAAGCGACTTCCAGAAAAATGTATCATCATACTTTGAAGATGTATACGGTGTGAATCGCAAAACTTGCACCCTTACTTGTTTTCGGTTGTGAGGGTTTTGGCTTTCTTGCAGAAAGGCTATTTGCCTTGGCTATTTACATCCAACGCCCGTTGGCAACAAATTCATTGATCCGCACCTTTATTCAAGGGGTGTGTCATCTGGCTCCTCTGAGAAGATCCCCTTTGCCTCCGTGGGATCTGAATGTGGTTTTGTCTGTTCTTCAGAAGCCTCCTTTTGAGAATATTAGGGACGTATCTCTGCCTTTATCTCAGAAGGTTGCCTTTCTGGTGGCAATTACTTCTGCCCACAGAGTGTCTGAATTGGCGGCACTTTCCTGTCCGCCTTACTTGGTCGTTCATAGAGATAAAGTGGTTCTCCGACCTAATCAGTCCTTTCTTCCTAAGGTGGTGTCTGATTTCCATTTAAATGAAGACATTGTTTTGACTTCACTCTGTCCTTAGCCTAAGCATCCCAAGCAAATTGCCTTGCATTCTCTGGATGTGGTTCAGGCGATCAGGGTTTACCTGTCGGCCACGGAGCCTTAGGACATCAGATTCTCTTTTTATCCTTACTGAGGGATCTCGTAAGGGTTTGGCTGCGTCTGCTGCGATTTTATTAAGATGGATTAGGCAGACAGTTGTTCAGGCTTATTCATTGAAGGGTCAAGTTTCTCCTTTCCCTGTGAGAGCGCATTCTACTAGAGAGCTGAGTGCCTCTTGGGCTTTTCGTCATCAGGCATCTGTTGCTCAAGTGTGTAAGGCCACGACTTGGTCATCCGTGCATACGTTTACAAAATTCTACAAGATTTTTTGGCATCTTCGGATGCCTCTTTTGGCCACAAGGTTTTGCAGGCTGCTGTGTAAAGAGACTTGTCTTTTTCTCTTTAAGGGGTCAAACTTTGTTCCTGAGTAAGCTCATGTTGGGCTTTTTTCTTACCCAGTTGCCTACGTTTCTAGCCTTGGAAATACGTTAACTGTTTTTTGGTTGCGTTCTTTCCACCCCTCATGCCTATATTGCTTTGGGACGTCGCAAGGGTAAAGGATTGCTGCAGCGTCTGTCAATGGACGATAGAGAAAACTGGATTTTTGTAAGAACTTACCGTAAAATCCTTTTCTATGAAGTCCATTGACAGACGCAGCACCCGCTTCTCTATTATGGGGATGGTTTATGTCTTCTTTTCACTGATTGCTACGAAACTGATTTGAGAGCACAGTGTGTGGGGGGTTATGCCGAGAAGGACATCCCCCTATAGGCGTGTAAGTGAATTTTTTTTTTTTTTTTTTTCACTGACTATTCTACTCCTGTAGATGGCGCATAACCAAGGGTAAAGAAGCATTGCTGCTGTGTCTGTCAAAGGACTTCAGAGAAAAGGATTTTACGGTAAGTTCTTAGAAAAATCAATTTTTTTTTTTTTAATTTTCTGTGTAGGATGCTGTTTCCACTTCGATACTTCCTGATGCTTTCAAAGTAAAATTGACAGTTGAAGGTAGAAGTTTTGAGCATTTTGTTTTATTCCTGTAGGTTTTTTTTCCAAGTGGGGGTTATTAGGCAGAGAGGATTGTCAGCCAGTGTCGATACATTTCTAATCTGAGACTGGTGTACAAAGCAAAAAATTTCTTAGCCCACAACTCATCTTTTATTTATATTACCTTATAGAAATGTAGTTACTATAAAGATATTGAACATTTTTGTACTCTGTTTAAGAGAACACAATACATGGGAGCCAGAGGGAAATCTGGATTGTCCGGAGCTGATTTCTGAGTTCATGAAAAAATACAAGAAACCCAAAGAGGGAGAGCCCAAACCCAAGACCGAAGCCACTAAAAGAAAAGCTGGGAACGAGGACATTAAGGCCAAAAAGAGGAGAGAGGTAAGGCTAGCAGCATTCAGTACCTGCAGATTTTATTCATATGCCAAAGGATGCTTCCCCATGTATTTGTCCAATGCCTGCACCCTTTGTCATTCTTGATAGCAATATCAGTACTGGTTCACTGTTACCATTGTCACTTGTTCTAGAAAATATTTGTACTGCTCTTAAGCCTCAGCCGGCACACTCTGAGCCCTGGATTGCAAGGTTTGCTAAGGACTATCCACAAACTTCATACATAAAAAGAAAAAACTGTAGCCACACTTTTTTGCATTTTAGTAATCTATATTGATCCAAACAAAGAAATCTTACCTGAATCCTCCCTCTCAGCTCATTTCTGCAATTTCCAGGCGCATTGCTGATTGGTACATTAAAGCGATGTTGCTCCAGTTGTTTGCGTTCCACCAGGGTGCCACGAGCACATGACCTAGTTTACCCTGGATCAGTGTCATGACGTGTGAGTGGGCTCAATCACCATAACAACTAGTGACACTCTAGGGCCAGGACGCATGATGTCACTTATTGCTATGGTGTTGGCGACCAGCCGGTCTGCACCATGGCATCACATTGCGCTTATCCAGGACAGGGGGCATGCAGGGTCACCCTTAGCATTTTCAGGAGAGGACGGAAGTCGTTGTCCTCCAAACCTGTTCCGACTTCTGCCACTTGTCGCGGAAGTGCTGGAGTCAGACAATAGGGCTCTGATGTGAAGAGGGGACTTTGTTATTTGGGAGGCAGACTGTGTGATTGGGGGGCTCACTGATGGGGGGCTTTTAGGTTTAGAAGGGTCTCTAACATGGATGGCTTCTGAGATGACGTTTTTTAAGGTGGTTGTATGCATGGTCCCATGCTCGTAAGAAGCATTTTCTTTGCATGCCTTTTGATGGTGAAAACCAATCTGGGGCATTCCTTTCATTAATCAAGGAAGTCACTGTGGGGAAAGGTGCTGCTACCCTACAGGAAATAGCCAAAATCTCCTATTTCTACTGCTACTACTTCTGCTCAGCAAAAGGGGTCTGTTTTGCTTTTCCCCAGGCACCCACCTCCAGACAAAGGCTTGTCACTTCCTTTTGTCGTCAGCACTGGATTTCTAAGTACACTTAACTTGCTCAAAGGTGTACAAAATAAAATTTCTATCTCTTCCCATCCTTGCTTTTTACCTTCCAGCTGCTTGCTTCAAACTTAATGAGAGCAGATTTAATAACCGCCTTGCACCTTCAGGCACAAAGAATGGCTTTACCAGTGCCTTAAGGTTCAATAGAAATCGGCCGACATTCAACCCGTGTGTACTGCAGTGATTCGGCTGGCTTCTGTCTAAGGGGCATGACTGAAAAAGGTCTGCCGATCAGCTCTTGAGCTCTGACCGCAGTGTTCTGGCCGGGGGCAGCCCCCCCTGTCAAAACACAACGGATAGTTAGTACAATGGCTCCTCCTGAGCTGTCAGGTTTTTTTCATTCAGCCCAAAACTAGTAGTATGTACTAGGCTTTAAGAAGATGAGTTTCAAGGTTTCTATTCAAACCTATTCACAGTCCTTAAACCAAACAGGGGTGTCTGGCCAATACTGGACCTAAAATCTCTGAACAGATTTCTTCATGCACCTAAAATCCAGATTAAATCAACAAGAACCTTCATTGCAACTCTCAGATAAAGGGAATTTCTGGCATAAGAAAGTATAAGATTACAATCTACAAATTCCACCTTCCCCTCGCATCAGAACTTTTTGGGTTTTGCTGTATAAGACCAATACTTCTAATTTGTAGCACTTCCATTTTGGCTTTCCTCTGCAAATGTTCACAGAAGTGGTTGCCTCGCTGTTCTGTGGATCCTAGGAGCTTTAGATTTTTCTCATTTGACAGCTTAGCTCTTTAGGGGATCATCTTAAGTGCCAGAGAGGGTGATTCGTCCCAAATTCTGCCCGGGCCTTTCCTTGAGGCCTAGGGATCCCTCCTGGGTCTCTGGAAGCCTCGTGGGGCCGCCATTTTGTTGTAGCCTTCTGCTGCAATACACAGCGGCCATGTTTGTGTAGTCCAGCTGCCATTTTGCGGTGGTCTGCCATAGAAAACAGCAGCTGCTTTTTCGGCAGTGTAGCCCCTTATCCCCTGGTGCTGACTCCTGGACCCTTTTGTTTCCTGATCGCCGCTGTTCCTGGTGCCTGGTTTCTGCGGGTTGGTGAGTCTGGTGGTGTCCTCTCCCTCTCTGCTGAGGATTGATTGCTGCTCTGTGACTGGCAACCAGTTGGTGCTGCCAGAGCGGTGGGGGTTGTCCCTTAGTGTTTTACACTTTTTTGTGGGGTCCCCTTGGTGACTCATGGAGTCTTTGGAGCACATCTCCCCCACCTAATCCACTCTCTGGGGCTGCGGGGCCCTCGGGGTCCCATCCATCCATCCATCGATGCCCTGACAGCGGTCCTGGAGTCCTTTGTGTCCCGGGTGGAGGTGGCTTTTGGGGGTTGGGCTGGCATAAAGCTCCCCCCTGCCTCATCTGTCTCCTCAGATTCTGATTCGGCTGCCGCAGATGTGGGTCACCCTGCTGGGTCTGCGACCACGCGCCCTGAATCCTTAGATAGTGAGGAGGATTCCTCCACTTCTGCAACCACGCACGAAAAGGCGCTGGTGGACGCACTGATTGTATCTGGGCTTGAGACTTAAAGTTGAAGGGCTCGGCTGCAATTGAGGTGCAGGTTCCCATTGGCACTCGCAAGCCATCCAGAATGGCAAAGGTTTTCCGTTTCCCCTCCTATTTTGACAGAATTGTCACTAAAGAGTGGGGACAACCAAAGCGTCCCCTTGGGGGTCCCTAAGCGAGTTGGTAGGCGATACCCCTATGAGGAGTCCTTTCTTAAGAAGTGGACTCTTCCACCGGTGGTGGACCCTCCGGTTTCCAGATTAAACAAGGCAACCATGATTCTGATTGAAGAGTCCCCAGGCCTTTAAGGACCTGGCTGACAGGAAGGCAGAGGCTATGGCCCGCAATATGCACACCCTAACTGGTTCGTTACTGAGGCCGATATTCACCATTGCCCTTGAGTCGCAGACTCTGACCAAATGGGCTAAGCTTTTGCGCTGTGACCTGCAGGGGGAGTAGCTCCCCCTGCCTTTTGCTAAGCTGGCGGACCAGCTGGTCCAGGGGCTGCAGTTTTACCTGTGATGCCTCCTTGGATGTGGCTCCCCTAGTGGCTTGGCTCTCTGTTTTGGCAGCGGTCCTTTGGCGTGTCTTTTGGCTCAAATGCTGGTCAGCCTATCAGACTTCTTAAAAGGCCTGACTGATCTTCCCTTTCAAGGAGATTGCCTGTTTGGTGCTACCCTGGATGACATCATTAAAGGTCCCACGGGAGGGAAGAGTACCTTTTTTCCACAGGCTGCTAATGGCAAGGACCATCGTCATAGATGTGGGACCTCCTCCTCGGCTCATAAGAATTTTTTTTCGTCCCTCAGGGTCGACTGACAAGGGGTCGAAGCCCTTCAGGGCCTCCTCTGGAGGATCCAAGCGAACTTGGACTGGCAAGTCAAGAGCTGGCTTCTACAGACCCATGGACAAGGTTTCTTCAGCAGGAATGTATGCCCTCACCCGCATATGGGTTGGGGGGACATCTTCTCTGGTTCCTGGACCTGTGGACTTCTCTGGTACAAGACAAGTGGGTCAACAAGGTCATATGGTCCAGCTACAAGATTAAGTTTAGTTCTTACCCTCCGGTAAGGTTCTTCCTTCCAACCTGCGACTGTCCCCGGTCCGCTTACAGGCTCTTTTTGGAGCGGTGCAAAACCTTTTACTTCAAAGAGTGGTTGTCCTGGTTCAGATTTCAGAAAGTTTTTAGGGGTTTTTGCTTCAACCGGTTCCCCAATTCTGGACCTCAAGGTGCTGAACTTCTTTGTGCGGGTGTAGAAGTTCAGAATGGAGTCCATTAGCACGGTGGTAGCTTCCCTGCATCAGGGATTTTCTTTCCTCCATCTACATCAAGGACGCTTGCCTACACATTTTAATTTGTGTCGGTCACCAGCGCTTCCTCCTCTTTGCCGTGGGAGAGGAGCATGATCATTTTGAGGCGTTA
The DNA here is from genome assembly GCF_965119305.1 of Pelophylax lessonae. Lineage (NCBI taxonomy): Eukaryota > Metazoa > Chordata > Amphibia > Anura > Ranidae > Pelophylax > Pelophylax lessonae. The sequence continues at coordinate 597,833,632 of NC_138769.1, forward strand.
CCCTTTGGTCTCACCTCCGCTCCTCGGGTCTTCACAAAAGTGTTGGTCCTGGTGCTAGAATTGTTGCGCCAATGGGGGATCGTGGTACAGGGCTACTTGGATGACCTCTTCTGCGAGCAGAGTCTCCTACTGCTCTGGTGGAAAGCCTGGAAATCACCATACGAAATCTGAGGGAGTGTGGCTGGATTCTGAATTTCAGAAGTCTGCTCTGGTTACATAGTTACATAGTTAGTGAGGTTGAAAAAAGACATCAGTCCATCCAGTTCAACCTATGATGCGTGTGTGTGTTTGCTTTTAACCGTACATTGTATACCCCTGTATGTTGTGGTCTTTAAGGTGTCCATCTAATAGTTTTTTGAAACTATCAATGCTCCCTGCTGATACGACTGCTTGTGGAAGAGAATTCCACATCCTTACCGTTCTTACAGTGAAGAACCCCTTACGCACTTTAAGGTTAAACCGCCTTTCCTCTAGTTTTAGTGAGTGGCCACGTGTCTTATTGTATCTCCTTTCTCTGAATAGTTTGTTCCTTATGCTCGGGTCACCAGTACAGTATTTGTACATTGATATCATATCCCCCCTCAATCGTCTTTTCTCCAGAGAGAAAAGGTTCAGGGCTTGTAGTCTTTCCTCATAGCTGATGTCCTCCATTCCCCTAATTATTTTTGTTGCCCTTCTCTGGACTTTCTCCAGTTCCAGCACATCCTTCCTGAGGACCGGTGCCCAGAACTGGACAGCATACTCCAGATGTGGCCGGACCAGAGTCTTGTAGAGTGGGAGAATAATCTCTTTATTTCTGGAGTGAATCCCCTTTTTTATACATCCCAGTATTCTGTTGGCTTTGCTTGCGGCGGCTTGGCATTGCATGCCACTGCCAAGCTTGTTGTCTACCAGTACCACCAAGTCCTTTTCCATCCTAGACTCACCCAGAGGTTCCCCCCCTAGTGAGTAGCTTGCTTTCTGGTTTCTGGCCCCCAAGTGCATTACTTTACATTTATCAACATTAAACCTCATCTGCCATGTAGTTGCCCACCCAGTTATTTTGTTCAGGTCTGCTTGCAAGGTTTCCACATCCTGCATAGAAGATATTGGCATGCCTAGTTTAGTATCATCTGCAAATACTGAGATTGTGCTAGATATCCCCTCCTCTAGATCATTTATGAACAAATTAAACAGGATTGGTCCCAGGACAGAACCCTGGGGGACCCCACTTTCCACACCCGCCCAATCCGAGTACTCCCCATTAATCACCACCCTCTGTACTCTCCCCTGGAGCCAGTTCTCTATCCAGGTACTCACCTTCTGATCCATACCTACCTTCCTTAGTTTGTACAGTAATCGTTTGTGGGGAACGGTGTCAAAGGCCTTTGCAAAGTCCAGATACACCACATCCACAGGCTTACCTTTATCTAGGTGGCTGCTCACTTCATCGTAGAAGGTTAATAGATTGGTTTGGCACGAACGATTTTTCATGAATCCATGCTGATTACTACTTATAATACCGTTTTCATTACTAAAGTCTTGTATGTGGTCCCTTAACATCCCCTCCAAAATTTTGCAGACTACAGATGTTAGGCTGACCGGCCTATAGTTACCCGGGATATATCTCGGCCCCTTCTTAAATATTGGTACCACGTTGGCTTTTTTCCAATCAGCTGGCACCATACCCGTCTGTAAACTATCCTTAAAGATCAAGAATAATGGTCTGGCAATCACCTGGCTGAGCTCATTAAGAACCCTCGGGTGCAAGCCATCCGGTCCCGGGGATTTATTTATGTTAAGTTTCTCTAGTTTAGCTCTAAGTCTATCTTCTGTTAGCCATGGCGGCACTTCCTGAGGTGTATTATTTAGTTCGGCCTTACAAGCTGGGTTCGTGTAGCCCCCCGATTCTTTTGTGAAGACTGAAGAGAAGAAATGATTTAACACTTCCGCCTTTTCTCTGTCCTCAGTGGCCATATTTCCTTTATCATCTTTTATGGGGCCAATGTGTTCTGGCCTCGCTTTCTTACTGTTTATATACTTAAAGAACTTCTTGGGGTTCTTTTTGCTCTCCTCCGCTATATGTCTCTCGTGTTCTATTTTAGCCGCCCTGATTTCGTCTTTACATTTCTTATTACACTCTTTGTAGTGCTTAAATGCTGCCAATGACCCCTCAGTCTTGTATTTTTTGAAGGCCTTTTCCTTAGCACTAATATGCATTTTTATGTTGGAGTTTAGCCATCCAGGGTTTATTTTTGCTCTTTTAAATTTATTTCCCTTTGGAATGCACTGGTCAATCCCCCTGTTTAGTATACTCTTGAAGCACTCCCATTTTTCCTCCGTGTTCTTTGTTCCCAGGGTTCTATCCCAATTGATATTTTCTAGCAGCAAGCGCAGTTTAGGGAAATTGGCTCTTTTGAAATTCAGTGTCCTTATATTACCCCTCTGCTTCCTATTACTGTAATTAATACTGAAACTTATTGACCTATGGTCACTGTTTCCCAAGTTGTCCCGTATTTCTATATCCGTGATCAGGTCTGTATCGTTGGTAATCAGTAGGTCAAGTACCGCATTGTTTCTTGTCGGTGCATTCACCATCTGACCCATGAAATTGTCCTGCAAAACATTTAGGAACTGCCTAGCCTTGGCTGAGTGCGCGGTTCCTTCTGCCCAGTCTATATCTGGATAATTAAAGTCCCCCATTATAATGACATTTCCCATCCTTGCTGCCAATCCTATCTGTAAAAGGAGGTCCGCCTCACCCTCCTCCCTCTGGTTGGGGGGCCTATAGCATACGCCCAATATTACCTTCCCCGCCGTGCCATCCCTTTGAAGCTCTACCCATAGGGATTCTGCCTCGTCCTTAGCTCCATTATTAATATCATCCCTCATATTTACCTGTATGCTGTTCTTAATATACAGGCATACCCCTCCCCCTTTTTTACCCTCTCTATCTCTGCGATAAAGGGAATACCCCTGAATGGTCGCCATCCAGTCATGAGAGCTGTCAAACCAAGTCTCAGTTATCCCCACAAAATCTAAGTCCTCCTCAAACATCAGTAGCTCCAGCTCTCCCATCTTGTTGGCCAGGCTTCTGGCATTGGTATACAAACCTCTTAATTTTGATCGGTTACAAATATCCTCATTTGATGTTTTTAGGCTGCTCTCTTGAATTTTCCCCATACCCACCCTGGGTATAGGAGCTCCGAACACCCTACCGCTAATGCCCCCATTTCTGCCCTCTGAAACTTGCTTTCCACTGGCTAATTCTACATCTGTACCCTCCCCCCCATTCCCTAGTTTAAAAGCCCCTCTAACTTTTTGGCCATCCTCTCACCCAGTACGGCTGCACCCACCCCATTTAGGTGCAATCCGTCCCTACCAAAGAGCCGGTGACCGACTGAGAAGTCGGCCCAGTTCTCCAGGAACCCGAAACCCTCCTTACTACACCATTCCGTCCACAAAGCTGGACTATCTGGGTCTAACTCTGTACTCGGCATTAGCCAGAGTGCTCCTTCCTCTGGACAAACTCTACATAAACTGCAGACTGCAATTCGTCTCCCGCTGTCCAGCAGATGGTCATCCCTCCGGACTTGCATGTGGGTGCTGGGCTTGATGGTGTCTACCTTCAGGGCGGTTCCCTTTGCTCAGTTCCATACAAGGTCCCTGCAAGAGAGATTCTGTCCAAATGGGACAAAAATCCGCAGTCTCTGAACAATCTGAGCCGGGGAGCGAAAGATTCCCTGATATGGTGACTTCATTCTGCGGCGCTTTGGCTGTGCAAATCCATTCTCCTCTTCTAGTGGACAGTGGTCCCCAATGATGCCGGCTGGGGAAGCGTCCTCAGCAAAAATTTTGCTCAGGGGATCTTTACACTAGAAGAGTCCAGACAACCGATCGCTGTCTTGGAACTCTGAGCGATCAGACGGACGGATCGTCTTCAGAGATGTCTAGTGCGCATTTAATTGGACAGTGCCACAGCTGTGGCTTATGTCAATCACCAGGGGGGGGGGGGGCACAAAAAGTGTCCTGGCAGGTCTGGAGGTAGCCGGCATTCTAACGTGGGCAGAACGGTTCGTTCAAGCCCTCTCTGCCGTACACATTCCAGGGCTGGAAAACTGGCAGGTGGATTTCCTCAGTCGGCAGACGTTGGATCAAGGGGAGTGGTCCCTTAATTTGGAGGTGTTTCATTAGTTGTCTCCCCGGTGGGGCATCCCCGAGGTGAATCTCTTAGCATCTCGGCTCAACAGAAAGGTGAAGAGGTTTGTGGCTTGGTCATGGGATCCTCTGACTTAAGCCACAGATGCGCTGGTGGCCCTGTGGGGTCAGTATCGTCTGATTTAGGGCTTCCCCTCCTCTCAGGCTTCTAAAAGACTTCTATGCAGGATCAAGGCAGAAGGGATGCCGGTCATCTAGTGGCCCCGGACTTGCTTTGCCAGGCTTGGTACGCCGATCTGGTGCGGCTGGTTGCTGACGTTCCATGGAAGCTTCTTCTCAGGGAGGATCTGCTGTACCAAGTTCAGTCTTCGATTCTCTTCACAGTTGCTTTCCTTTTACTTTTACAGTACCCAGGAAGGAGGGCAAGGTACGTCCAATTCTGGACCATAAGGCGCTAAGCTGCTTTGTGCGAGTACAGTAGTTGCGCATGGCGTCCATTAATATGGTAGTGGCGCCCCTACTTTAGGGGAATTTCTTCTCACTTCTATCAACATCAAGGACGCCTACCTGCACATTCTAATATGTGCTGGTCGCTAGCGCTTTTTCAGTTTCTGCCGTGGACGAGGGGCATTATCAGTTTGTGGCGCTGACCCTTTGATCGAATTTCCGCACCTCGGGTCTTCACAGGAGTGTTGGCCCCGATGCTGGCATTGTTTGAGTCAGCGGGGATCCCGGTACTGGGGTAACTGGACAATCCACTTCTGCTAGCAGAGTCTCTGACTGCTTTGATGGACTACTGGAGAGTGCTCTGCGAACTCTGAGAAAGTTCGGTTAGATCCTGAACGTTCAGGAGTCTGCTTGGATCTGTCCACAAAAACTGGACTATCTGGGTCTCACTCTGGACTCGGCCTCGGCCCGAGTGTTTCTTCCTCGGGAAAAACTCCAGACATTGCAGGAGGCAATTCAGCTTCTGTTGTTCAGCAGACAGTCATCCCTCTGGGCTTGCATGCGCATGCTGGTCCTGAAGGTGTCCACCCTCAAGGCGATCTGTTTGCACAGTTCCACACAAGATCTCTGCTAAAGAGATTCTGGTGAAATGGGTCAAGGATCCACGGTCTCTAGCGGTGGCTTCGCTCTCCGGCACTTCGGGGAAAATCCTTCTCCCCCTGTACTGGACGGTTGTCTCCACGATGCCAGTCTGTGCAGAGGACGCCTCCCCACCCAGACGTGCTCAGGGGGTCTGGACTCTGGCAGATTATTGTACTGAAACTCCGAGCGATCAGACTTTTGTCTGGCTCATTGGACAATCTTCTTCAGGGGTGTCTGATAGGAATTATTTCGGACAATGCCACGGCCGTGGTGTTAACCAGCAAGGGGTGTTCTGGTGGCTCGTTAAGTAGCCAGCATTCTAAGGTGGGCTGACTGATTCGTTCCAGCCCTCCCAAACTTCTGCCACGACTCCTGTGCAGGATTCAGGCAGAAGGGATTCCAATCATTCTTGTGACTCCAGCCTGGCCTCGCCGGTCTTGGTATGTCGCTCCGGTACGGCTGGTTGCAAGTGTTCCTTGGGGACTTCTCTCAGGGGGGGGGGGATCTGCTGTCCCAAGGACCAATATTTCATCCGTACATTGCTTGTTGTGAGTCTGTTGGGGTTCATCCTCGCTCCTTCTCGGTTGATCGGATAATGGGGGGTTGAAGAGAAATTGACCCTAAGTACCATCAGGGGCCAGGTATCGGGTCTTGGTGGTCTTTTTCCAACGACCTTTGGCCACACAATCCCTAGTGCGTACCTTTTCTTCAGGTGTTCGACATTTGATTCCTGCAGTGCGGGCTCCGTTGCCGCCCTGGAATCTTAATGTGGTGCTTTCAGCTCTACTGCAGCTTCTCTTTGAAAATATTCAGGAGGTTTCCTGCTTACACTGCCCCAAAAGGTGGCCTTCTTTGGTAGCTATCACCTCTGCATGCAGGGTGTTGGAACTGACGGCGTTATCCTGTTGTGCACCTTATGGTATTTCACAAGGATAAGGTGGTGCTTTGCCTCTGTCCGTCGTTCCTTCCTATGATGGTCTCTGACTGTCATTTGAATGCAGATATTGTGTTGCTTTCCCTGTGTCCCAGGAAATCCGACTCGATTTGTGCTCACGGACTAACCTCATAAAGGGTTGTCCGCTTCTTCTGCGACCATTTCCAGATGGATCACACGGTGGTTCAGGCCTGTTGTGTTAGGGGTCAGGTTCCTCCCTTTTTCTGTTTAGGCACACCCTACTAGGCGCTTAGTGACTCCTGGGCTTCCCGTCTTCAAGAGTCAGTCATGCAGGCTTGCAAGGCGGTCGCCTGGTCGTCGGTACAACGTTTTTTTGTAAAGTGGTTGTGTTGGCCGCAAGGTTTTGCTGGCTGCTGTTTAGAGGACCTGGTCCTCTTTGAGGGTGTATTGTTTTTTTTCAGGTGAGCTCTGTTTATGGTTGAGCTCGGTTACCTGGTTGGCAGTGGTTAGCCTTGGGAATCTTTTTCTGAAGTTTTCCCACCCCTCATGTTTAACACTGCTTTGGGACGTCCTAATGGTTAAGAAGAATCAGGAGCAGTGTGCGTCAATGAACGAAAGAGAAAATGGGATTTTTGACTTACCGTAAAATCCATTTCTCTAGCGCTCATTGACAGACGTAGTACTCGGTGATACAGCACCTTCGGGTTATGTTGCCTCCACAGGAGCAGGACTAGACAGGAAATTAAAAAGCTCTGGCCACACCCTAGGGGCAGTCCCAGAGGGTATATCCTCTCTCTCTCTGCCTCAGCAAATCAGTTATTTTCTGTCTAGTTAGGAGTAAGGACCTAGATACCTTGCTGGGATCTTAGGTCCTGGCAAGATTTTTTTCTTAAAAGATTTTTTTTTTTAGACAGCTTTTTTTCTCCAGTGTTCCTGTGAGATCTTCAAGCAAGAAAGCTGAACTGGGCGACGGGCTGGATGTTGAGATCCGGTGGTCACCCCAGTTCAGCCTACGAGCGCGTGCAGGCCATAGCTCCGCGCTGGGTCGGCCGCGACAAAGTCCCATTAAAGGACTGACCCCGCGAGTTAAACGTCTCGCTGAAACGCCAAAGACCATGAGTCACGGCGTCCATATCGGTCGACAGCCCTCCCGCCCCGGTGGAGAGGGGTACTGTCAGGAGTTGGTGCCTGCCTGGTTCCGGTATGGTGAGTAGTATGTTCCCCCTTTTCCCCTGACGGGTCTTGTGGTGAACGCGGGCCCCTCTCTGTATGGTAAGATAGAGTCCCTCTCTATCCTATAAATGACACAGATCCTCCTACTTTGAGTGTGATTTTATGTGCAAAAAGCCAGGAGGCTTGGTTTGGGAGATAACAATCTAATTGTATACATGTTAAAAACATTGTAATCAGTGGCATTCTGGGAATCTTACGGTGATAAATATAAGCTACCTACCAGTCAGAAGCCACGGACATGTAGACTGCCTTCCTAATCAGATCTCCAGCTATTAGCAGGCCTCCCGAATGGCCATGCGGTCCGCCAGGGCCGGTACCGCCAACCACGCCAAATCCCCATGCAGAGAGAGTGTTGTGTGTTCTGCAGCACACCGCTATTCAGTACAGGCCACCGCCATTTTTTTTGCTGGATCTCACGAGCCGCCATTTTGGCGTAGCCTCGTGTCTCCAGCATGGGGGCGGCCATGTTTGAGGTGATCCAAACACCTCGTGGAGCTAGGGGAGGCGCCGGAAGGCGTGCAGAGGGGCGGAGCCGCCTCCTTTCTTCCTGGGCAGCCAGCCAAAAGACTTCCTGTTTGTCAAGACAGCGCTGTAACCTGTTGCAGTTAAACTCTGAGCATCAAGTGGTGAGCCTGGGGGTCTATCTCTCTCTCTCTCGATCGATAGGGATCCCTAGCAGGTAACACTAAGGGGCTTTTTGTGGCGCTGGGGGTCTGAAAAAAAAAAAAAAAAAAGTTTTTTATTTTTGAATTATATTATCCAGGAAGTAACTGGAATTATCATGGACCCTGCCACACATATTCCCCCACCTGTTTCCCTCGAGGGGGCCACGGGACCCGCCGGTGCACAGAGTGTAGAGTCATTTACAGCAATTTTGGAGTCTATGGTGGCTCGGGTGGAGGCGGCCTGTCAGGGACGGGGGTCAAGGAAGCGACCCCCGCCTACCCCTATACTATCTGACACCTCTGACTCAGATTCAGAGATGGTCACTGCAGTTGCAGGTTCCTCTGCAAAGGCTGTTATCCCAGGTAAAGCCCCCTCAGACAGTGAGGAGGACGCTTCTTCTCCCGCTATAATTCAGGAAGAAGCATTGGTGGATGCACTAGTTGTGGCAGTGCAGGAAACCTTAAAACTTGAGGCTTTACCGGCAGAGGCAACTGAAACAGAGATTCCTTTTGGTACTAATAAGCCCATCAAAACGGTGAAGGTTTTTCCTGTACCCAAATGTTTCGGTAATCAGATTAAAGGAGAATGGGAGCATTCTAAACGTACCTTTACTATTTCCAAGCGTATTGCTAGACGCTATCCGTTTGAGGAATCCATCATTAAGAAATGGACGGTACCACCAGTGGTGGATCCACCTATTTCCAGGCTGAATAAAGCCACGGTTATCCCAGTGGAGGACACTTCGTCCTTTAAGGATCCGGTGGATCGAAAGATGGAAGCAGAGTCCCGCACCATCTTCTCTCTGATAGGGTCAGCATTTAGACCAGTAATTGTTATTGGTCTAGTTTCCCAGACACTTACGGAATGGGCGAAAATGGTACGCCAAGACCTTAGGGGAAAAGATATTCCCCAGGAGACATCTGATTTGATGGAACAAATTATACAAGGGCTACAGTTTATCTGTGACGCAGCCTTGGACACTACTCCTCTATTAGGGCATGCATCTATGTCAGCGGTGATCCTCAGACGTGTGCTGTGGTTAAAATGCTGGTCAGCTGACCTAGGTTCCAAAAAGACCTTGACAAATCTCCCTTTTCAGGGGAATCGTCTATTTGGGGCCAACCTAGATGAAATCATCAAGGATGCCACTGGGGGCAAGAGCACTTTTTTGCCACAGGCTGCTAAAGCTAAGGGACCTCGCAACAAGCGAGGACCTTTCTTTACCGCCCATAAAGGGCGCCCGGCTGGTACTAGCGGGAAAGGCAAGACTCCTCCAGGAGGGTTCAAGAAGGGCTGGTCGGACAAGCAGAGGACCAACCCAGCCAAACCCGAAGCAAAGGAGTACACAGCCTGAAGGTGCGCCCCCACCCGGTTTCAGGGTGGGGGGACGTTTTCACCGGTATTCAGGACATTAGATCAAGCATCAACCACTACTACCGGTGCGATTCTTCCCTTCCAACATTTAAGTACTACAGGAAGCGGTAGTTACCGTTCCCTGAATAGATCTTTTCCTTTACCTTTTCCTACGATTAGTCCCTATACCTCACAGGTATCGGATCTGGTTGACCAGATAGGCCAAGTAGCCTCTAGTCGGGTGACTTCGGTCCCTGAGGTTCAACCAGAAAAGATCACCCTTCCTGATAACAATCAGGTATCTGATAAATGTGTGGGAACAGAAAACGACCAGACTTTCTCGGATGGTCGGGGCCAGATACCTCTAGGAACGCCTGGTTCAGATTCTATCAGCGCCAGTGGTCCTAGAAATTCTAGGCTGGCCTCCTCAAGCCGGCCTGGCCGACTTGGACATGCTAGTCGCAGACGTTCCGTGGGAACTTCGTCTCAGGGAGTGTCTGTGGTCTCAAGGACCAATTTACCATCGTGCTTTACAGTCGCTGGTTTTAATGGCCTGGCCATTGAGACCTAAGTACTGAAGGACAGAGGTTTGTCTACTTCAGTCATTCCTACCCTTATTAAAGCAAGGAAAGCGACTTCCAGCAAGGTCTATTATCACACATGGAAGACTTATATTGCGTGGTGCGAATCTTTAGGATTTCCTCCACGTACCTATTCGGTGACTCGAATATTGGCCTTTTTGCAACAAGGGGTTGAGCAGAAGCTAGCCTTGAGCACCATCAAGGGTCAAGTTTCAGCATTAGCAATCTTCTTTCAGAAACCTTTAGCTACCAAGTCCTTGGTGCGGAATTTCATCCAGGGGGTGCGGCACCTGGCTCCTCCAGTCCGCGCGCCCTTACCGCCCTGGGATCTTAATTTGGTTTTGTCGGTTCTACAGAAACCTCCCTTTGAAAACATCAGGGAGATTCCCTTGCTTACTTTATCCCAGAAGGTGGCCTTCTTGGTGGCTATTACTTCTGCTCGCAGGGTGTCAGAACTGGCTGCATTATCATGCCAGTCCCCATACCTAGTGATTCATAGGGATAAGGTAGTACTTCATCCTAAGCCATCTTTTCTTCCTAAGGTGGTTTCAGATTTTCATCTGAATGAAGATATTGTACTACCTTCCTTGTGTCCTCAGCCCAAGCATCATCGGGAATATGCGTTGCATTCCTTAGATGTGGTTCGGGCAATCAGGGTATACCTGAAAGCTACGGAATCATTCCGTAAGACGGATTCACTTTTTGTGATCACGGATGGCCCCAGAAAGGGTTTGCCTGCATCTGCCGCGACCATTGCCAAATGGATTAGACAAACGGTGGTACAGGCTTATTCTATTAAGGGTCAGAGTCCTCCGTTCCCTGTTAGGGCGCACTCCACTCGAGCGCTCAGTACTTCCTGGGCCTTTCGCCATCAGGCGTCAGTGGTCCAGGTATGTAAGGCGGCCACCTGGTCGTCGGTACATACCTTTACAAAATTCTATAAAATTGATGTGACGGCATCGGCGGATGCCTCATTTGGCCGCAAGGTTTTGCAGGCCGCAATTTGAGGAGACCGGTGGTCTACCTCGAGGGTTTTTTTCTGTTTGAAAAAAAAAGAAAATTTTCTCTTTTTTGTTGAGTCTCATCATTAAGGATGAGCATTGTAAACTTCTAGTTGGCACCGGTTGGGCCTTCTAGATTGGGATTTGATTTCCATTTTCCCACCCCTCATTTGTGATACTGCTCTGGGACGTCCCGAAGGTGCTGTATCACCGAGGACTACGTCTGTCAATGAGCGCTAGAGAAAAATGGATTTTTGTAAAATCTTACCGTAAAATCCTTTTCTCTTAGCTCATTGACAGACGTAGTCCCCGCCCCTCTGTTTTTGAGTTGGGTTGGGTTAAAATCTCTAAAGACTGCTTTTTCACATAACTGATTTGCTGAGGCAGAGAGAGAGAGGATATACCCTCTGGGACTGCCCCTAGGGTGTGGCCAGAGCTTTTTAATTTCCTGTCTAGTCCTGCTCCTGTGGAGGCAACATAACCCGAAGGTGCTGTATCACCGAGGACTACGTCTGTCAATGAGCTAAGAGAAAAGGATTTTACGGTAAGATTTTACAAAAATCCATTTTTCTCTGATGTTCATTGACGGACCCAGCACCTACCCCTCTTTGGAGTTTGCTTTTTTCTGACACTGCTTGTAACAAAACAGAGTGCCTTTAGCTGAGAGTGGGTGTATACCCCCTGGGACTTCCCATAGGCGTAGTCAAGCTTTTTCCTGCCTAGTGTCCTACTCCTGTAGAGGGCTGTATAACCCAATGGTTAAGAAGAATCAGGAGCTGTGTCCACCAATGAACATCAGAGAAATGGGTTTTACGGTAAGTTAAAAATTCCATTTTTTTTTATTTACAAAATTACTCTGAACCCACAATTGTTTATATTTATATATGTTTATATACTACATACGTTTTTAAAAGCCTTTACAGGTTACCATTTTAGATTTACAGACGAGGTCTACTGCTAAAATTACTGCCCTCGATCGGACATTTGCGGTGATACCTCAAATGCATGGTGTTTGCTGTTTATATATATATATATGACACAAGATCGATGCTTGCGTTTGCCTTTGTCTATTTGACTCTAGATCTCTCCTCTCCCATAAAGCATCTGACCACATCAAGATCGTGTGATAAGATGCTTTCCCAATTTAAAAATGGCTCTGTTTATTATATCTGGCGAAACTGAAGTGCTAAGTGCTCGTAGCTTCCAGTTTCTTGGGCCATAGAGATGTTTGGAGCCATTCTGATGTCTATGGGCTGACGGAACCACTGGCTGCATTTTCGGTTACCCAGTGGGATAGGAGAGCCAGAGAAAACCGTGGAAGGCGGTGGTAGAAGTGGGCGAGTCTCCTCCCACTGCTTGCAAAAGCAGTCTAGCGGCAAATTAGCTTCTAGGATTTATTTTACATGAAAGCCAACTACTGCCTGTAAAATCTATACCAAGATGATGCCTAAACCTGCAGGCATCATCCCGGTATGACCACTCAGAGTCTGTATGACTTGTCCGATGTACCAGTACGTTGCTGGTCCTTGTTGGGCATATATTGTAAGGTTCTTTTTTCTTTTCTTGCAGCCTGTGGGCTGAACGGAAAAAAAAAAGAATATAACAGATTCCACCATTCACATCGATCGATGTGGATGAAGAAATCTCTGTCAAGAAAAGTTATAAATTATATGGAAAAGCATAGGGGAGATCTGCCCTCTGTGTCGACCCCATCCCCTATGCTTCGCCATATATGCTATATTTTTTAACTGCGGTGGAGAAATCACCTCCTTCTGCGCTGCAATCATTGATTTATGTATATGCTGAAAGCAAACGCTGTTGCTGTCAGGATAAACAAAGGATAAGCTGCAGCTGCCGGGCGTACTTGCAAAGCAAACAATGGTTAACAAAACATTACAGTATAATAATATACAGTACAGTAAAACTGTAGAATAGCGGTATCTGAAAAGCAAACTATGGTTAACAATGAAAAACAGTAAGAGCCGGTTCACATTAGAGCGATCCGACTCGCCGGGGCGACCTCACAAGTCTATGCAGGTCGCTCCGGGTTGCCCCAAAGAAGCTCCGGACCCTTTTTCTAAGTCGGAGCGACTTGTGTCGCTCCTATTAGAACGGGTCCACAGCTTCTCTATGGAAGGCGACCTGTCAGGCGACCAGGTTGTCTGACAGGTCGCCCCAGTGTGAACCGGCTCTAACAATAAAACACTACAGTATAACAGTATATTATGAAGTACAGTAAGAACAGAAAATTAACTCAATAAAACAACTATTCTTGGCTATTTAAGTTTTTTTTTTTACTTTTTTGTAACTGTAAAAAACTTTAAACGTTACAGGCTAGGGTCTCTCAAAATTCTATAACTATCTAACATCTCTGGAGACCCTGTGTGTAAGTGTGCCCTAGAATGTGCTGTGCTGTATCCTATACTAATACTTCACTAGTGTGTGGTAGCAACGGAAACAGTCCCCGATGCAGAGACCAAGTTGGCCAGGACAACAGGTGTGACAAAAATAGCGGGTGTCACGCCAATATCCACGTTTACAGACACAACATCTTCTTTGGGGTGCTATTTGGGTAGAGGTACCAGGGAGGCCATCCGGAAAATGCCTCTAATGCAGCCGGCTCACTGCATCTGCATTGTAAATTTGGCCACAGTACCTTCTGGATACAGAAGGGCTGTGATGATCTCTTCTTGGAATTTTAAGAACGACCCACTTATTCCTTACGCTTTGTATAGCACATAAGCGTTCAGCAGAGCTAATTGGAATAAGTATACAGAAACTTTTATACCAGCGTCTGGCATTTTGGACAATTAAGTACGGTGCCATCATCTGGTCATTGAAGTCCACCCTTCCCATGTTAGGCTACATTCACACCTGAGCGTAGCGTTTTCTACCGCGATTTTTACCGCGATTTACAGGCGTTTTTACAGGCGTTTTTTGTGCAGCCGTTTTTGGATTGAATAGAAACCAATGGAAAATGCCTGTAATCTGCCCAAAAAGAAGCTCATGTTTTTGAGCGTTGGACGTTTTGCTTACAGCGTCAAAACGCTCAGATGTGAACAGGGGCCATTGAAATGAATAGGATTTGTCTTGTTGGGCGTTTTGAGAGCTGATCCTAGAGCAGAAAAACTCCCCAAAAACGCCCCAAAACGCCTACATGTGAACGGAGCCTAAAGGTTGTATTCATGGACACAGTGGGGCTTCTCCGCATAACTTATTGGAAGACAGAACGAAAACATTCTGTGTGTCCTTCCACTTCACTGCAAGCAATTAACTTCAAGCAGGCTCTTTCTCCCCCCTGGTCTAAGGCATCTACAAGCAGTTGGTGGCACAAAAAGTGGCACGATTGTGTGATAATTGTCCATGTATCAATGGTACCCCTTTCCGAATAAGGGTAACGCCAAGTCCCAAACAATCTTGTCGCTGCTCCCTATGTAGTCTGGGCACTCGGGGGGGCTCCACACTTTTCCCTCTTAAATGCAAAAACTACATGTATAGCCTGTTGCCCTATCACAGAGCTTATACATCTTGACCCCATATCTGGCACGATTGCTGGAGAGAAACTGTTTGAAAAGAAGGCAACCAGAAAATTTAATCGGGGACTCCTCAACACACAGCTTGTTGGGGCGTAAACAAGACTGCAAATTTTTGATTGAAGTGATTTACGAGAGGCCGAATTTTGTGAAGCCGGTCAAATCCTGGCTCACCCCGAGGACGACCGAGTTCATTGTCCTTGAAATGCATGAACCGCAAGATTTGATCGTATCTAGTCCTGGCCCATGGCAGCAGAGAACACGGGCATATGATGAATTGGGTCAGTGGACCAATATGACCACAACTCACACTTTTTAGTAATCCCCATGATGAGGGATAGGCCCAGAAAGGTTCTAAATTTGGAAACAGTGATACTTTTCCATGCAAATTCTCTGGCAAGGGTCAAATTTAGGTTTTTGGCGATAGATTGATCGGCATATAAATTGCTTTGGTCCACAATAGATCTGTAAAGATCCTCCGTAAAACAGCTCATAAAAACCAAGGGGAGTAAAATCCGCTTTTTCCACCTGAATTTCGGGTTGACCAGTGAATAGGGGAAGTATGGGCGCTGCATAAGTGGTAGGCTCCCAATCAGGATTTGCAAGCGCATCAGGAAGTACACTATGGGCTCTACAGGCCTGTCTTTTAATTCTTAGTGGCTGCGGGACACTACTTGTGCTAGCCACTGCACCAGCTTAAACTGCACTTATGGGACTTGCCACGTCACCAAGTGTTACTGCAGTGCTGGTTTGTCTACCACCAGGATGTACTAGGCCGCTGGTGCTTTCCAGTTCACCAGAATGTTGAGCAGCACTAGTAACCGACACTGCTACATATGAGAACCATGCCATTGTTGCACCTCCGCAACCTGGGAACAGGGTCAGGTAGACCTTAGCAGGGACCACTACTCCATCCTCAGAGCTATCTGTCAGGGTGCTAAACGCAGGTGCTGGCAAATATCGGGGCTAATCCCGCTAAAGCTGCATTTTGGGAACACTATATTATACTATTGGGGATGCTAGTATAGTTCTAATCTGATTAAAGATGTTGATCCATTCAGACACTATACTAGTAATGGAGGTGTTTAGTGTGTGTGTGTGTGTGTGTGTGTGTGTGTGTTTGTCACTGGCAATCAAAGGGTTAAAATGTATTACTGAATATGTGGTGGGCAATCTGACCCTATCCTGGATTGACACGAACGCTATCTGATGTCACCCATTACACTAATACAGTGATCAGAAAAAAAAGACCTGTACACTGTAATAATGACACTGTGACAGGGCAGTGAAATGGTTAACTGGGGGTGATTAGGGAGTTAAATCTTTGGGAATATATGGCGGTTTAAATTTATTGGGACTGATGCCATCTATCACGAACTGCTGCTTACACTAACTGGTGTCACCAGTGGCACTAATACAGTGATCAGTAAAAAAAAAAAAAAACCTGGACACTGTATATAGTGATACTGTGATGGAGTGAAAGGGTTAACGGGGGGGGGGTGATCGTGGGGATGAAAAATGTGCCTATGTGTACTGGTGTCAGTGTAGTGCTTGTGTACTCACAGTAGATGCTCTCTCCTTGCGTGCTGGAACCCAAAAAGGGCTCCAGGAGGGAAGATTGCATATTTTCCTGTGCCTGTGTTTACATTACACAGGCACAGAAGGTTCTGTGATTCGCTAGAACCGATCACCTGTTGAGTGATCGGTTCTGGGACAAATCTGACCATCGCCGGGTCGGCGGGCGCGAGCGACCTACCGGTACATCGATTCACGCAGCTGAGCCACCTTGCCACATTAAATGTGCGACAGGTGGTCGGCAAATGGTTAATATTTTCCTTTCCTTCTTCCCCCCCCCCCCACATCTGTTCAGCTTCTGGGAGTGAGAAAAAGCAACTGAGTGCAAGTCAGTCCAGTAAGTGCTTATATAGGTCAGTGAACATTCTGCCCACCCTCATGTGACAGCTCTGAGCTAATCAGCAAGCGCTAGTGCCATCACATGCTCTTTAGCACAAGTCTGCTATTTATAGACAGTTTTTTAAAACCTTTGCATTATTAAGTCAAATATATTTTTGCAGTCAGGTAATTTTTCTGTCATTTATTTTCACTGTTTTTTGTTTTCCTATTAAATTGTGAAAAACAAATTTACATGATAAATGTTAGAAATAATCGAAAATTATTATTTTTTTTTCGGTTTTGCCTAGAGCAATGATATTGCCCGGGGTTTTGAAAGGGGTCTTGAACCGGAGAAGATCATTGGTGCTACAGATTCTTGTGGAGAGCTTATGTTTCTCATGAAATGGTAGGTATCAGTGTATATTTGCCTAATTCAACGTTTATGGTTTAGTGAGAAATTAAGAGAAAAGTAGTGCAATTGAGACGTTCAAGTAAGTCCACACTAGTCTGAGCAGATTGGGGAAAAATAGCAAATTGTAGCAAAACATTTTTAGATCTTTCTCTCTTCATTCCACCGCCTTGAGGAACCATTCCAGAGCATTTGAAAAGGCTAATGGTAGGATTGTTTAAAGTGTTCGCTAGCTTACAGTGTTTAAATAAAAATTATGGCAATCAGTGGATTGATGATCTGTGGAAAGATTTGTGCATCTTAGGGTTAAAAAAAACAAACTAGTACAGGGAGTTTCTTATCAGTTCAGCTGCAACTGGGTAATCATATGTGTTTCCCTCTGGAAGAGTTAATCAATGAGAAACGAGTAATGCTTGGTACACACGATAAAATGATTGGACGATTGATCGCTTGAGTTTTTTTAGCATGCTAAAGAGTTTACTAAAGTTAAGAAAATTCTCAGATGACAGAATAAAAATTCTGAAGTGATGTAATAGATTTATATTGTATTTTCGAATGACATCTGTACTGATTAGACGAAAATCGTATGATCTGGTATCGTACGAGAAAAATTATTGTGCTTGTCCAATCAGATATCGGATTAATGGTCGTGATCGCCTCTTCAAAGCTGTGTACTACTGATCAGATTATCAATATTTTTATCGATCATACGATCGCTTCGAAAGCGGTATTTTTCGTACAGTTGTCTGATCGTGTGTATGGGCCTTAAGGTTGGCCATACATTATACAATTGTCTTGTACAATTTTCCTTTAGATTTACCAAAACCATATAATATGAGCTAAACACTTTTAATCTTCAAGTAATCAGACAGGCCTTTGCACTACAAAGTCATAGGTAAATCTAAAGGAAATTGAAAAAGAAAATTGTATAATATATAGCCAGTTCCAGTGCTGTTGGAAGTTGGATTAATATAGATATAGGAAAAATTGTATATGTGCCTCCATGTTCATTTGGCACATAGTAAATTAGAGGACTTTATTATACGGTAAATGGCATTTCTCTTACGTCCTCCGACAGTCGCTGCCTCTTCATATTCGTCACATATGGGGTATTAGACTTTGCTCCGAAGGAGTAGCTAGGCAACAGAATATGTTAACATTAAAGCTTTTAACATATCCCACCCTCAAGGGGTGGTCCCCTCAGTCAATACCCTCCTACTTCCTGCAACCATATCTCAGTTTTTAATGTCTAGCTTGTCAGGAGTGGCTGGCTCTTTCTGTGCTGGGGCTTTGTGCCCCAGACTCTTTCTTCTTTTTTGATTTTTTGTTTGAGTTTTCTCTCTACCTTTACTTAGCTGTTCTTTTTGTCAGCTTTAGTTAGTTCTTCGGATGAAGAGGATCATGCGGGCTGGGTCTCGGGCTGATCCCCCTGGTCACAGGTCGTGGGTCAGTGGCTTCCCAGCCTGCCATCGAGCGTTCAGCCAGGTAACGCTCCTGGCACAGTGAACGACCCATCCCTGTTCGGTGCAGGGATGATTGGTGAGGTGGCTACCTCACTGGACGCTGTGCGGTTTCTTAACCCCCATTCTGTGCGTCTTGTATGCGACTCTCCCTGCCTCATGTGCAGCGGCTTGTTCGCCTGTGCGGGTCCCCCACGCCACTGTGAGGTAAGTGTATTTATGTGGGGACCTGTCTGTCTGGGGGGGCATGTTTTGTGGCATGTTTGGGCATTATACAGCGATCACTGCGGCGATCTGACATGTTTTTTTATATACAGACATGTGTGCATTACTGTACTGTGGAGCGGCGGTTACGGCGCCATTTTGCCTACACTCGCTCCGGCCGCATGTTCTACATGCATGGCGGCCATTTTCTTGTAGCCTCCCATAGGCTTTCATAGAGCGCCCTGGCAGCATCACTTCCTCTTCTCCAGGAACACCGATCGAGGCAGCAGCAGCGAGGGTCTCCTCAGGTTATATCCTTCCTATCCATTGCCTGTGTCAGTTTTATTGTCCCTGTGGGGGTCTCATTGTGCTTGTGTGTGGTGCGGTGGGCTGCGCTCGCCGCGCGTGTTGAAGGGGCAGTTAACCCTTTATTATCCGGCATTTGTTATAGGGGCAATGGATTCTCAGGAGGGCAAATTTCCTACCACCTTGGTGGAAAGCCAGGGGACCGCTGTTTCCCCCCCAGGGGGGGGATTTAGCCACTATTGTGGCTGGCCTTGCTGCTCAGGTGCAGATGCTGGTGGCTGCTCAATCTACTAAAAGACCCAGAGTTGCTCTTTCCTCTGATTCTGAGGGTGAAGGTGATGGGGTTGTTGTGGCGGGGGCCTCCTTATCGGGGTCCCGCTCCTCCCTGGATCTAGTGGGGTCCGAGGTGGAGGCTGAAGTTGAAGGGGTTGATAATTCTCCCCCTGGCTCGCCTGAAGAGCTTGCAATCATGGATGAATTGATTGCTTCCATAAAACAAACGCTGCGTTTGCAGGATGAAGTGTGTCCCCCCGCTGCCTTGGCGGCTTATGGGACGCAGAGAAAACGCAGGGCGCCGCAGGTTTTTCCCTGCAATGATGATTTTCAGCGCGCTGTTAAGGAACAATGGCGCAATCTGCGCAAACCTTTTGCTGTACCAAGTAGGTTCAAGCTGCGTTATCCTTTCTCGCCTTCCACTGATGAAAGGTGGTGTGTGCCACCCCCAGTGGATCACGCAATTGCGGTTTTAAACAAATCCACTGCGATTCCTGCAGAGGATTCCCCTGTGTTCCGTGATGCCACGGATAGGAGATTGGAGTCTCTTGCCCGTCATACTTATTCTGTTACGGGTTCTATGCTTAAGGCTCTGTTTGCCTCTCTCATGGCGGCCCAGGTGGTCGCAAGTTGGACGCAGATGCTTAGGCGCGTCCTAGTGGCCGATTCGGCCTCGCCGGCGACCCTGGATATGGTGGATCAAATCCACCAGGGTGTCATGTATCTGTGTGATGCGGACTTGGACCTAGTCCCGTTGGCTGCACGTGTGCACAGCGTGGCGGTGTTGTCTCGCCGCCTGGTTTGGTTGAAATGTTGGTCGGTGGACCAGTCTTCACGTAAGACCTTAGCCAATCTGCCTTATGATGGGTCTCGCCTTTTTGGGGAGTCCTTGGATGTGTTGATTAAGGGGATCACCGGAGGTAAGAGCACTCTCTTGCCCCATTTCCCCAAAGCTAAGGGGGCTTCTGGGAAGAAGCATGCTAATTTTCGGCCCCCTCAGGGGTCCTTTCGTGCCTTTCGGTCGCACTACCAGGGCAAACCGTTCAAAGGTCAAGGCTCTCAGAAGAAGCCCTGGTCTGGAAAACAGAAGTCCGGTCAATCCGGATCCGCAGCCCATAACAGTGCGGCCTGAAGGGGCGCCCTCACCCAGTTTTGGGGTGGGGGGATGCTTGCTCGGTTTTCTTCAGCCCTGGTTGGCCCGCGTGCGGGACAGATGGGTTCAGGAGATCGTTCGATCTGGTTACAAGATCGAGTTTCTCTCTCGGCCGGAGAGCAGATTTTTTCCCTCAAATCTTCAACTGTCTCCAGAGCGTTTGTGGGACCTGCACCTGGCGGTGCGGGACCTGAGGGCTCAGGGAGTGGTAGTTCCGGTGCCTCATCGGGACAGATTTCGGGGGTTTTATTCCAATCTGTTCACCGTGCCCAGAAAGGAGGGTAAGGTTCGTCCAATTCTGGACTTGAAGGCTCTGAACCGCTCTGTGCGGGTTCGCAAGTTCCGCATGGAATCCCTGCGGTCGGTGGTGGCTGCCCTGGTTCCGGGGGAATTCATGGCCTCCATCGATTTGAAGGATGCGTATCTTCACATCCCCATTTTCGAGGGTCACCAGAGGTACCTTCGATTTGCCATTGCGGAGGATCACTACCAGTTCGTGGCGTTGCCTTTTGGTCTCGCCTCGGCTCCGCGGGTCTTCACCAAGGTGCTTGCACCGGTTCTGGCATTATTGAGGGCCCAGGGCATTTCTGTCCTGGGGTATCTGGACGACATTCTGGTTCGGTCTGCGACCAGCCAGGGTCTGGAGAAGGACCTGTCTGTCACGATGCAAACTCTGCAGGAGTTTGGTTGGACGATACATTTTCCAAAGTCGACACTGAGTCCGTCGGTTCGTCTTCCCTACCTGGGAATGATTCTGGACTCGGTGCAGGCGAAGGTCTTCCTGCCGGAAGACAAACTCAGGACTCTTCAGGAGGAAGTCAGGGACGTTCCACACTCGTCTCTGCGGACGTGCATGAGATGTCTGGGATTGATGGTCTCGGCCTTCGAGGCGATTCCCTTCACCCTGTTTCACACGCGGGGTCTCCAAGCGGAGATCCTGTCCATGTGGGACGGGCGACCTCAATCTCTGGATCTTCAAATCTCGTTGAGTCATCGCACCAGAAGAGACCTTCTGTGGTGGCTCCAGTCCCCGATGGTGTCCGGGGGCAAGTCGTTTCGTCCTATCTCGTGGACGGTGATCACCACGGATGCCAGCCTGTCGGGCTGGGGTGGTGTTCTGGGCGTTCTGTCCGCCCAGGGAACTTGGTCGGAGGGGGAGTCTTCCCTTCCGATCAACATTCTGGAATTGCGTGCGATAAGTCTCTGTCTTCATCGCTGGACGGACCGGCTGCAGGGCTGCCCGGTTCGGGTGCAGACGGACAATGCCACGGCGGTGGCCTACATCAACCACCAAGGGGGCACCAGGAGTGCCCGAGCGGCTCGAGAAGTGGCCGACATCCTGTCTTGGGCCGAGACTCATGTCCCGGCGATAACGGCGGTTCACATTCCGGGGGTGGAGAACTGGCAGGCGGACTATCTGAGTCGCCAGACCCTGGATCAGGGGGAATGGTCTCTCCACCCGGCTGTCTTCCAGATGTTGTGCGCGAAGTGGGGTCTTCCAGATGTGGACCTATTCGCGTCTCGTCTCAACAACAAGGTGAGAAGGTTCGTGGCAAGGACGCGCGACCCTCGGGCAGACGCGTCGGACGCGTTAGTGGCCCCGTGGCATCAGTACAGGCTGATGTACGCGTTTCCACCGATTCAGTTGCTGTCCAGGTTCCTTCGCAGGTTACACTCGGAACGCAGCACGGTGATTCTTGTGGCACCGGACTGGCCTCGCCGGTCCTGGTACGCAGACCTCGTGAATCTGGCGGTCGACGCCCCGTGGCGTCTGCCTCTTCGAGACGATCTCCTGTCTCAAGGACCGATATACCATCCTGCTTTACAGTCGCTGGCTTTGACGGCCTGGCTGTTGAGACCGAGGTCCTGAAGGAGAAGGGTCTCTCCCCAGAGGTCGTTCATACTTTGATCAACGCGAGGAAGTCTTCCTCGGGGAAGGTTTATTACCGTACTTGGAAGGCCTATTTTGCCTGGTGTGAGTCCAGGGGGTTTTCACCCCGCACGTACTCGGTTTCCCGAGTGCTGTCCTTCCTTCAAACGGGTGTCGATCAGCGTTTGGCGCTGGCTACGATAAAGGGTCAGGTGTCTGCGCTGGCCGTTCTGTTTCAACGTCCCGTGGCTTCCAACTCCTTGGTTGGCACTTTTGTTCAGGGTGTGCGGCATCTGGTTCCTCCTAGGAGGGATCCTTTGCCCCCTTGGGACTTGAATCTCGTTCTGTCTGTGTTGCAACGTGCTCCTTTTGAACAGATCAGGGAGATCTCGTTGTCCATGTTGTCCAAAAAGGTCGCCTTTTTGGTGGCGATCACTTCGGCTCGCAGAGTGTCGGAGCTGGCAGCTTTGTCCTGCAAGTCTCCGTATCTGGTTGTTCATTTGGATAAGGTGGTCTTGCGACCTAATCCTTCTTTTCTTCCGAAACGAGTTTCGGAATTCCATCTTAATGAGGATATTGTCTTGCCTTCGCTGTGCGCGAAGCCTAAACATCCAAAGGAGGTGAGATTACATTCTCTGGATGTTGTTCGGGCGGTAAGGGTTTACCTTAAATCGACTGAGTCTTTTCGAAAGACGGATTCCTTGTTTGTTCTTCCAGAGGGTCCTCGGAAGGGCATGGCGGCGTCGGCCTCTACCATCGCAAAATGGATCAGGCAGACCATTGAACAGGCCTATGCTTTGCAGGGGAAGGTTCCCCCTGTGCCTGTGAAGGCGCACTCTACTAGATCTCTGAGTACGTCTTGGGCCTGTCGTCATGGGGCTTCTGTAGCCCAGGTGTGTAAGGCGGCGACTTGGTCGACCGTGCACACTTTCACAAAATTCTACAAAGTAGATGTTCAGGCATCTGCGGATGCTTCCTTTGGCCGCAAGGTTCTTAGTGCGGCGATTCCCTAGGGTCCCTTGTGGGGACCTCTGGCTGTTGGGATAAGTTTTTTATCCCCTGGTTATTTGTCTTTTCCTGGGTTGTTGCTCCTGTTGAGCACCTGTTTTTTCCTGTTGCCCAGCTGGGTTCCTTCCTTTGGTAAGGTTCCTTTCTTTGATGCGGAGACTGCGTTGCCTTTTCGGCGCGGATGCGTTTCCCACCCCTCATGTTTGCACTGCTTTGGGACGTCCCCATATGTGACGAATATGAAGAGGCGGCGACTGTCGGAGGACGTAAGAGAAAACTGAATTTTTGTAAAATCTTACCTGTAAAATTCCTTTCTCTGAGTCCTCCGACAGTCGCCGCCCCCGCCCCTCTTTTGGGGTTTGGTTGTATACTCTACTGCTATTCCACTAAAACTGAGATATGGTTGCAGGAAGTAGGAGGGTATTGACTGAGGGGACCACCCCTTGAGGGTGGGATATGTTAAAAGCTTTAATGTTAACATATTCTGTTGCCTAGCTACTCCTTCGGAGCAAAGTCTAATACCCCATATGTGACGAATATGAAGAGGCGGCGACTGTCGGAGGACTCAGAGAAAGGAATTTTACAGGTAAGATTTTACAAAAATTCAGTTTTTTGTACCGCATCAGTAACAAGTATGTTTTCTTCCATAGGAAAGATTCTGATGAAGCCGATCTGGTGTTAGCAAAAGAAGCCAATGTGAAATGTCCACAAATAGTTATTGCATTCTATGAGGAGAGGTTGACGTGGCATGCCTATCCAGAGGATACAGAAAGCAAAGAAAAGGAGGCTGTGAAAAGCTAAAATCTTTTTATATCTGTATATAATATACCTCCCCTCATTAACACACACATACCATCACCCCACACGTCTTCTCTGTTTTGATCCAAATGTTTTCAAGATGGGGAGGGTTTTTTTTTTTCCTTTTTCATATAACTCTCTTGCCCTGAATCACTCCAGTGGTGGCATTTGCACAAAATATGATTGCCATGAATACCAAGCACCATGGCATGTTTACCACTCTGTGAAGGATGCATTGTAGACATTGTGTGCTGCTACACTTTCTCCAGTTTTTAAATGAACATGAGAAAATCTACAAGGGTGGGTTAAGAGTTAATAGTGAATGGTTACATGTGTTCAGTGTCTGGTCAGTTCCTTCAGGATCAGATGTGAAAACCTCCCTCTGTTACCACTGATCAGTTGTGTACTGTGAAGGGAACCTTGCTGCTTGCTTGCATTCTCGGATGCTTGCTCTCTGAGGGAGAAGACTGTTTTTATTTGAATTATTTTTAAATATCTCTGTACTATAATGTAGGGTCCCTGCATTCACGTATTTTATAACTGAAGAGATTTGCTTAATACAGTTGCAAATAACTGTGCCCCTCGGAGGGAAACTTTTGTATATACATATCCATAGTGTCAGCGACAAGCACTTTGAGAAAAATGCAGCGTGTTTGCAGGTCCCACCTCCTGCACCACGAAGAAGACCTCAAATGTGGAGTGACTTTGTGGCTTTTGTATGTGTGCTTCATTCAATGTGCCATATATTGTGACTGGATATCATGCCTTTAACAGTCTTGTGTTTGGGAGAATACAATGCCACAGAGTATTGACTTCCATGTAGATGTAATATTTATTAGGCTTTTTATGGGTATAATTCCATCTATCATAATCTGCAACACTTTTTTTAAATGCAGTTTTAAAGTATTCATGGAAATATAAAGTATGTTTCCTTCATGTTGCTAAAAAAATGAAAATTTATGTGTTACAAGTAAGGTTTTAAAATGTGTACCAAAAGTGTCATGAATGCTCCATTATCTATTATAGCTGCTGTGGAAGCAAGGCAAGTTAATCATCAGGGTATTTATGTAGCATATATGAACATAAATACGTGTTTTATCAAAATGATATAAAATGTATGCTATAGTATGAAATAAAAATCCCTAAACAGGGTACTTATGAAATTAGCTGATGCATGTCACTGAACATTGCACTTTTTCTTTTAATATATAAGATCAGAAGTCTGGAAAAGAACATGAAATGAGTACTAGAAAATCCTGGGAGCCAAGTAGCCCATGTATTTTAGAACACGGCAGCTAACATTTTTTGAGCCATTCCTGCTGATAATGGCAGCATATCTTCCCTGGTACATTTGAAAGGGCCCACACTGTACTGGCTGCTAAGTTCTTGATAGGTTGTCCACCCCCTTGCTGAAATAGTATCAATTACAACATCTCCTTAAGGATTTAAAGGAATTTGATTAATCCAAGAAGATTTTAATAGGAGTAGTCCTTGCATTATTTTGCTTAGTTTTATCTCGTGTATTAGTGTGTATTTGTTTCAGTTAACTTAAACTGAATGCGTTCTTTGGGTAATACATACATTTTAAAGAGTTTTAGACACTATCCTAAAGATGGTAAAGTGACAGCAGCTCTGCACATATATATAGTTTTCTTCCAGAGGACCCAAACCTTCAGATACCCAGTATGCAGGCTGTCAAATGGCTTTGCAGAGCCAAAGCTTTGGCTCTATCCTCATTGTTTATTAAACAAGTTGTAAAGGTATAAGGTTTTTTTTTTTTTTTTTAACCTAAATTCGTTTTCTGCAGCCACCTGTGCACAAGATCCCCCCCCCCCCCCCCCCGCCTTATACTTTCCTAAGCCTGATCTTGGTCCAGCACTGTGCCTGATAGCAGCAGCTCTCCCTCCTCAGTTGATATAGAGGCAGCAGCAGGAGCCATTGATAGTGCTGAGCCAGTATGTCATTGGACAAAGAGCACAGCTCAAGTCCGCACGAGTGCCCCTCTAGCAAGCAGCTGGCAGAAGAGGGAAGGTCAGGGCTGCCCTGTTCAAAACCATTACACAGAGCAGGTAAGTATAATGTGTGTTAAAAAAAAGTGTTTGGAATCACTCTTGTGACCAGTAATGAGGTACGTCAGGTGGGACGAGGTTGGGCCACAGCTTTGGTTGTGGCATGTAAAATGAATTATCCTGAAAACAACCCTACTCATAAGTTTGACAATATGTGGGAGGAATCCCATAAACTTTGTGGAACAAATGGAAAGCCATTGTGCACCAGAATCTAATACTGTATGTAATCTTTTGTAACAAAGTCAACACATTTGTTTTTGTATGTATTTACATAATGGTATTGGCAATACAAAAGCAATACAAATTTAAACAGAAAACAGTACCCAGGGTTTTAGGTTGCCAAGTGTTTTGGAAGAAAATAAAAGGTGTAGGCATATCATGTTTGCTGTCACTTTACACTTTTTAAATTCACTGCAGTTTGCTAGTTTGTTTATACTGTAACTTCAATGTGTATCGATTGTTTTAGCTTGTAGTTGCTCAACCCAGCAGTGGCAAATGTTCTGAACAAAAATAAGTAAAAATAAATTTTTTGGCATATTAAAAATCTTAACTCCATATGTCCATGTTGGTGATAAATTTGCAGCTGAAACTGTTAAGGGTATTTTTGCCAATGTAAAACCCTTTTATTTTCCATTTCCAGTATGGATTTTTGTGCAGTGTATACAGAGCAATGTTGCCTTTCATGGCTTTAAAAAGGTTGGTCTGTAGACTGTTCTCTGTTCCTACCGGCATCACTACGTTTCAGCTCAATAGAACTTATGGCTGCTTGTGCAACTTGGTTTTAATGCTGATGCTTTTGTACACTGATTTTAGGATATATTTAAAAAAAGTTTATAAATGTTCCTTTTTAATGCGTATTCATCTAAATAAAATACAGGTTTAATGTCTCTATTAGTCCTTCCTTCCTTCTTTTTTTTTTTTTTTTTGTACATCTATGTACTTTTGTCAGTCATATCATTAACTAAATAAAGGGTAATCAACAAGAAGGGAATTCACAAATGTCACCTTTTGCAAATTGTTTTTTTTCTAAATAACTGTAATCTTGGGCACAGCTTTATGTTGCCCCTCTATGCAAATTATGTCGAACTAGGGTCAGCACTTTTTTGTACATCTATGTATTTTGTAAGTCATATCATTAACTAAATAAAGGGTAATCAATAAGAAGGGAATTCACAAATGTCACCTTTTGCAAATAGTTTTTTTCTAAATAACTGTAATCTTGGGCACATTTTTATGTTGCCCCTCTATGCAAATTATGTCGAACTAGGGTCAGCACTTGGCTGTCAGCGCACCTCTTTTTCTTTCTGTAATGGGTTGAGGTTCCTACACCGCATACCAGTAAGTTTTTTCTTTTACTATTAGGTGTAAAAATGAAAGCCATGTCACAACTGCCTTCTTATAAACAGTGTTGGCAAAATTCTACTCACTTTTGGCCAGCTTTACTGGCTGGATCATCGGTGAAATTAAAGGAAAAAAGCCTTAAAAAAAAAAACGAATGTATCCACCACATCTAAGAATTGATGAGCTACAATCTAAAATTTTTTGTTTTGGGGTTTAATACGACCTTAAGCTTGCCTAAATACCCCAGATAAAGCAACAGTCCAAGTAATCATTCAAGGTGGCACACGGCAACATTCCAAATGCAATCTAGTTCATTAATAAAATGGCCAGCACTCTCGGCTCAGAGCCCCTTTTTCCTCTTTCGTTCATTGTAGGGACACAGCTCTGATTTAAATCCTCACTAACTGGATATTTTTTAAAGCCTGCAGAGGTTGGACACTAGGTGCATTAAAAAAACAGTCCAGGGGGGTGGTCCCTCCTGGTATGCAAGCCCCTCCACAGTAGAGGACCACTCTGGTATAAGCCTTGAAAATCCTAAGATCCTTTTGTTTCTGCAAGTAAGGTACTGGTTGGGCTAATTCTAGTACTACCCCCTGTTGCAGCCATCGAACATATGCAGTTCTTGCTCTGTGCAGGTTCGGCTGCAACAAACCGGTATTAATCACTCAACGTGGTCTTTCATAACTAAAGCATTGTAAACTGTAAAAAATGCAAAGCAGCGCTCACAATAGTGTAAATATCAAAGAATATAAAAAATATATATAAATTGGTGAAAGTGGGTATTTTAAATGGTATATAGTGCTATAGCAAATAACCGTAAATGCCTTCACTTTCTAGAATATTAAAGTGCAATAGTGCCACAACTAAATTGCAATAAACTTGTGCATAAAGTGCAATAATGCTGTATATAGAACAATAAAAATACAATACCAAGTGTTAAAGTGCAAAAATTAAGTAAACAGTCCCACTCAAGGTGCAGCTTCAATAAGGTGCTGAAATCCAAAAAGAAGGTGCTAAAAGTGCTTCACACAGTGGAAAGGTGCTCCAAAAACCCTTTTGGGATCCACTCACCAGAATTAAATGGTTAATAGACCTTGAAAAGCAGTAGTCTTTCAGCATAGTAGTGTATCCCCTTCTGGGGTTACCCAATGGATAGATGCGCCTCTGAAGTCCGTGGGTCAGTAAATCTCCAGGAATATGAAACCATCCAATGACACTCAAAGGAAGGAATGGACCAAAATAGTGAAGCCCGCACAATACTTTAATTTAAATATAGGAGTAAAAATACTCACATATCGTAAGAAGTAAAAAGCATATGTAAACCATATCAGAAACAATCGAACACTGTCTCTTTCCGGGAACACATCCGGCGTGCGTTCCACGAGATACAGGAAGTGACATTGTGTGATTGCTGTTTGCCGGAAGTGCATCGACGCGTTTCGCCCGCCTACAAAGGGGCGTTATCAAAGACATCACTTCCGCTTACGGTAATGCAATTTATAATGCTCCTAAGGATGCCATAGTTACATGGACACCAATCAAATTTTACACCCCCGATTGCCTCACTTCCTGTTTGTAATGTTTATATGTGTCTCTGCAAATCTAACAGGAAGTCGGATTGGAAAATATCATCCTTGGGTCTATTGCATGGATCCAAATGTTGGTTTAGATAGCGGGGTCTATAGGATTTCATAGCAAATAGCTGGTCAAATTGTAACCTCACTTCCTGCTTACAATTCCATGTGTGCAAAGTATTGGGATATCCATAGCTGCATATCCCAAATAAATTCCATAAAATCACATAATCATAATGAAACGAGATGACATGATAATATTAGAGGAGGAATACCTATGATGGAGTATGGACTATTATCAAATAAAATTTAAATTAATAAATAATAAGATGACAAAAATAAATAAAATTAAAAAAACAAAAATGAAATAAAAATCTAAAACTGAAAATAAATAAAAATAAAGATAAAAAATAAAAAGTATAATTAAAATAAAATAGAAAATGAAATAAAAAAAGTGGTATAGATGGAAATAGAAATAAAATGTGAAAAAAAAATTAAAAAAGGAAAATAAACTGTTATATATGCTCCAAGAAAAAACTTTTGGATAATAAAAGTTCAACTAACATGTGATAAAATTACCAGTTGGAGATAAAACCATTCAAATCCAGATCGATATTGTAAACTGTGTTTACTATGCTTTCGTTTGTGAATTAACAAGAAGCCACTAGGCATAGAACACTTCCCATTCATTCACTGTCCAGTGCAACTGTGGCAAATCTCTGTCCGCCATCCCCTTCTGTCTCAAAAGGTAGACATCAGGGGTCTATTTAGACCCTTGATATTTTACTGAAGTCCCCCCAACAAGGCTCCTTTAGAAAAAAATATTAATTATTACCATCCACTGTCCTTCCGACACTAACCTCTGCTCTACTGGCACGTCCACTACACTACTGAGCATCCACTTTCCTACTGACACATCCACTATGACAGTAGTGTAAGTTTTTATATTTTCACAGTGACATTTGTTTTTTTTTATATTTTCCTAAGCTTCCCTTACTATTTAGTTAAGCCTTGCATACCATATTTATTGGCGTATAACACGCACCTAATTTAAAGACAGAATTTTCTGGGAAAAACTTAATTTAAAAAAAAAAAAAAAAACTGAAGAAAAATAAGTGTAGCTCAGAATTTTGTCCCCCTTCACTGCTTTGAAACATTTGTTCCTAAAAGGGTACAAGTCCTGGACATCTCTACAGTGCACTCTGCTTTGCAGGAATGGAGGAGCTAGTGTGTGTCAGGCAGTGTGTTTCTTTGAACCCCCCTGGCAGACTCCTTTTGTCACTCTGGCCCCCGTGAACACTGTTGCCTTACAAGGGAGGTCAAAGAGACACACGCTCTGCAATGAGCTCCCCCTCCCCCTGTCACGGAGTGATTACTGTGTGCTCCACCACTCCCCGAGACTTAATTTATCCCATGTCTTTAACTACTTGTACCTGGCTGCTACAAGTTCGGCAGTTCTCTGCTCCTCTCAGCTCAGGTTAAACTCTCGCGAGCTGTGCAGAGCCTTACCGTGGTTACACTCTGATGGCCGTGAGAGCTAAAACTGTGAAACACACACCGAGGCTTGCAATGCGGGGTCTGGGGGGCAAGGGACTCGCAGGTCCCCCGGGTAATCTCAGATGGCATCCACTTGGCTGATTCTGGTGTATGTACCCTGCCTTTTTTTTAACAATATCGGCGTATAACACGCACACACAATTTGCCCCCTATTTTCAGAGGGAAAAAGTGCGTGTTATACGCCGATAAATACGGTAGTTAAGTTAAAAAAAGACACGAGTCCATCTAGCTCAACCACCAAAAATAATAATAAAAAAAAAAAAACACAACTATACAATCGCTTATGCACAATCCTATACCCACAGTTGATCCAGAGGAAGGCGAAAACCCCTAGCAAAGCATAATCTAATTTTCAGGGGAAAAAATTCCTTCCTGATCCCCTGAGAGGCAATTGGATATTCCCTGGATCAACGTCATCAGCATCAACACGATGATGGGAGGGGAGGATGGTTACAGAGGACACTGAAAAAGCAACCGTGCTAAATGTTTTTTTCTCCTCAGTCTTTACACAGAAAAGGAGGGGTACACTGACCATGACTGTATGGTTAGTAGTAATACACAGGACTTGCCACTATGGCTAACAGAGGGTGAAATTAGGGAAAGGCTGGATAAAATTAACACACATAAATCACCAGGCCCGGGTGGCGTACATCCGAGAGTACTCAAAGAACTTAGTAAGCCTATATGTAGACCACTGTTCCTGATCTTTGCTGACAGTATTATGACAGGAAATGTACCAGGTGATTGGAAGAAAGCGAACGTGATACCGATATTCAAAAAAGGGCAGAGGCATGTCGCGGGAAATTATAGGCCTGTCAGTCTGACATCGATAGTTTGTAAACTTCTGAAGGGGATAAGGGACTATATCGTAGAGTTTGCTAAAGACAACATCATCATCAGCAGTAATCAGCACGGGTTTACAAATTGGCGTTCTTGTCAAACCAATCTCATAACATTCTATGAGGAGGTGAGCTAGATAGGGGGAGACCGGTGGATGTGGTGTACCTGGATTTCGCAAAGGTGTTTGATACAGTTCCCCACAAGCGCTTAATTTATAAAATAAGGTCTGCAGGCGTCGACCGCAAGGTTTACTCTTGGATACGGAACTGGCTAAAAGGGCGTGTCCAAAGGGTGGTAATAAATAGCGCATACTCAGATTAGTCTAAGGTGGTAAGTGGGGTCCCCCAAGGCTCAGTCCTGGGACCAACCCTGTTCAATTTATTCATAAACAGCATTGAGGACGGGATCAGTAGTTCGATATCAGTTTTTGCAGATGACACAAAATTGGGCAGGGCAATAACTGCACAGCATGAAGCAGATATCCTACAGAATGACCTGGACAAAATAACAGAGTGGGCAACGACATGGCAAATGAGGTTTAATGTGGAGAAGTGTAAGGTTTTGCACTTGGGGACCAAAAACATAAAAGCACAATACACTTTAGGGGGGAACCTTTGGGGGAATCAAAAATGGAGAAAGATCTGGGAGTCTTGGTAGAGGATAGACTAAGCAATAGCATGCAATGTCAAGCGGCAGCTGCCAAAGCCGGCAGAATATTTGCATGCATAAAGAAAGCGATGTATTCCAGAGATAAAACTATAATCCTACCACTTTATAAAACTCTAGTCCGACTGCATCTGGAGTATTCTGTCCAGTTCTGGTCGCCAGTCCTCAGGAGGGATGTTTTGGAGCTGGAGAGAATCCAGAGAATGGCAACTAAACTAATTGGGGGATTGGAGGACCTTAATTATGAAGAGCATCTGCAATCGCTTGATTTATTCTCCCTGGAGAAGAAACGCCTGAGAGGGGACATGATAGCAATTTATAAATACATCAATGGTGATCTCAGCATAGAAAAAAAGCTATTCACTCAAAAGGATTGCATGAGGACTCTAGGGCATACAATGCGATTAGAGGAGAAGCGTTTTAACCTCAGGCAACGCAGGGGGTTCTTTACTGTTCGGGCTACAGGATTGTGGAATTTTCTACCACAAGAGGTGGTTTCTGCGGGAAGTATGGTTGCTTTCAAAAGACTCTTGGACGTACATCTCAATTATCAGAACATTCAGGGGTATGAGAGATGATTACGGCCACACACACCTACACAGGTTGAACTGGATGGACTATTGTCTTTATTCAACCTCAACTACTATGTAACTATACCTATAAATATCAGTACCCAGTTATATACTGTACACCTACGAAATAATCCAGGCTTTTTTTTAAAGCAAACTGCTGAGCTGGCCAGAACCACCGCTGGAGGGAGTCTATTCCACATTTTCACAGCTTACTGTGAAAAATACCTTTCTGTATTTGGAGACGAAAACTTTTCCTCTAGATGTAAAGAGTGCCCCCTTGTCCTCTGTGATGACCTTAAAATTAATAACGCAACACCAAGTTCACTATATGGACCCCTTATGTATTTATACATGTTGATCATATCCTCCCGTAAATGCCTCTTATCAAGAGAGAATAAATTCCGTTCCTCTAATTTTTCCTCATAGCTGAGCCCCTCCATGCCTCATCAGTTTGGTTGCTCTTCTCTGCACTTTGAGGTTCTACTAATAAATTTGTACAAGGGCAAAATGATATCTCTTGCTCTGGAATCCATGCCTCTCTTAATACATAAATACCTAATTTGCCACATAGTTGCCCAATGAAACAGTGCATTGAGGTCAGCTTGTAAGTTGGAGACACCCTGTAAGGGTGTACTTTTCCCAGACCCTATATCATTTATAATTGTATTAAAAAGTAAGGGCCCAAACACTGAACCTTGGGGTACACACTTTATAACCTTAGACCATTCAGAGTATGAATCATTAACCACTACTCTCTGCATTCTATCAGCCAGTTTTCTATCCATTTACAAACTGATCTTTCCAAGCCTGTATACTTTACCTTACACATTAGCCATATGTCTGATAAGGAAGCAGGATGGCAGAAGCCTTGTTAGTTAATTTCCTAAAACATTAAGGGTGCCGGCCCCTGGGTGATTTTGGATCTTTTATGTTCAGGTAGATCTCCGCCTCGAAAACGTTGCCTACTCCTAGTTTAATGTATAGTGCGAGTGGTTCCTTGTAGTGTGGTCACGGCAGGAGACTAATTTGGAAATCTATGTAATTTTGAAAGAATATCCCTTTAGGACAGGGGTGGGGAACCTTTTTTATGCCAAGGGCCATTTGGGTATTTATAAAATCATTCGGGGGCCGTACAAAATTATCAACTTAAAAATCTGCCTGTTATATTTGGTCAAACATTTAATTAACTCACCCCTAATGTGATGGCTGCAACTGCTTCTCTTTGGTGAGGTGTGTGATGTTAGCTGGTATTGATGATGTTGCTACTCGCAACTGGTTTTCCAGGTTTGCATCGGTCAGTCTGGAGCGCAGTCGACTTTGTGGTGGTAAGTTTTGAAAAGAACTGCTGGCAGGTAATGCTGGTGGGCATAGCTGGCTGGTACTGCTGGTGGGTACAGCTGGCTGGTACTGCTGTGGGTACTGCTGGCTCAGGCTGGTAATGCTGTGGGTATTGCTGATTCAGGCTGGTACTGTGCTGTAGGTACTGCTGGCTGGTACTGCCTTGGGTACTGCTGGCTCAGGCTTTTACTGCTGGCTGGTACTGTGCTGTGGGTACTGCTGGCTGGTATTGCTGTGGGTACTGCTGGCTGGCTGGTACTGTGCTGTAGGTACTGCTGGCTGGTTCTGTTGTGGGTACTGCTGACTCTGGCTGGTACTACTGTGAGTACTACTGGCTCTGGCTGGTTCTGCTTTGGGTACTGCTGGTTCTGCTGTGGGTACTGCTGACTCTGGCTGGTACTGCTGTGGGTACTGCTGGTTCTGGCTGGTACTGCTGGCTCTGGCTTATACTGCTGTGAGTACTGCTGTCTCTGGCTGGTACTGCTGTCTCTGTCTGGTACTGCTGGTTCTGGCTGGTACTGCTGGTTCTGGCTGGTACTGCTGTGAGTACTGCTGGTACTGCTGTGAGTACTGCTGGCTCTGGCTGGTACTGCTGTGTGTGCTGCTGGTGGGAAATGCTGGCTAGCAGCGGTGCCGCACTGGAGGAAGAGGCGATGTTTCCTGTATTGGTCACTCCGCCTGTGACTCACTCAGACTGTCACAACGGAGCCGGAACTATACAGGAAGCATTGGCTCCATTCTGACAGATCAGCTGAGAGACACAGACTCCGCTGCACGGGGGGCCGGACCAAATGACTTCGAGGGCCGCACGCGGCCCCCGGGACAACATGGGTTCCCCACCCCTGCTTTAGGACATGCCTCTGGCCGCAGAGAGAGATCCAGTACTTGCCCTGTGTGTTTGAATCTTACAGAAGCTGCAGCGGCCATCTTTGTGTAAGGGCTTCTGTCCAGGAAACACTAGATGGAGGAGGGGGCAGCCCTGGACTACTCGCTTCTATTTTGAAATCCATGTGGCTGCCTCTCCTATGTGTGTAGTTAGCACACCACTGTTTCTAAAAACTGCCTAGTTCTGTTCCCAGACTTCATAGATAATGTTGCAGGCTTAAAAGAGCAACAGTACCTCCACTCTTCTCAGAGATGCAGATTTAAAGTAGCAGCGCTACCTTCACTTCTCTGCTGACTGGGTGGTCACAAGCTGCTGCACCTTGGTCTATATGTACCCCTGTTGTGAGAGCATACCTTGTACCATCACAGTTTGGTGGGCATTGCTGGACAGCATGTCTGAGAGATCCACCTTTTTGGTCCATGTGTAGTTACACCTATAAGCAAACACCTATGGTGCCACTCCTAGCCTCATCATCCCTTTTCCCATCCTTAGGTCTCCACAACTATGCATTCCCTGGCATGTTAGAGGGCTTTGTTTCTAGTGTGGAGAACACTTTTGCCTAGTCACATCTGGATAAACAATGTCTGTCTCCACCGCCCTTTGATGATTAGGAGGATTACTCTCAGGCCTGATTATTACTCTCAGGCGGAGGGTCCTGTCTCTGACCAAACATCTAAGAAGTCTCATATGCCTTATACAGGTGATCATTTGTTCAGTGTGATGCTGGATAAGATCATCATGGACCATACCAGAAAAGAGTAGAGTGCCTTCTTGCCCCACCTTAGAAAAGATAAAGTGGTAGTAAAATCAGCATTGTTCAAATCCGCTGACAGGCAGGCTTTTTATGACTTCTGTCATACATGTCCCCTCTTCCTGTTAGTGGGTAATGTGATCTGAGCCGCAAATGCACAGCTCAGACCACATTTACAGCCTCTCTGCGTTCTGCAGTGATGTGACTCCTGCATGTATGTGCAGGGGTGATGTCACAGCAACCTGGCCAGTCAAGTGGCCAGAGATGAGAAGACCAAATGAAGATGGAAGCACTGGGGAGAGCCCTGATAGCAAATCGCTGGAGGGCTCTGTAGGTAGGTCTGTCATAATTTACTAATATGCGGTGCATACTAGTACATTATGGCTTAAACCTGCAGGGGGACACATTTTATATTGTAAGAGAGACTTTACTACTGCTTTAAGGATTCTTGTCACAAATCTGGGCCTACGTTTTCAGCCCATAAGCACTTTTTTTTTTCACAAGATTTGGACAAGGACTCTTAAGCCTACTACCTCTAAACTCTGCCTCCTCCTTTGCATGAAGTTTCACCCTCATCTGTCCAGCTTAAAGTAGGGGGACGACTTCTAGTGTCAGTTAACTATCGGCTAGCCCATGTATCAGACAAATGGATATGCAAAATGGTATCAGGGTATAAAAATCTACCATGACACAAAAAAAGGGTGCTGCGCTAGTTAGAAACATATATAAGTCAAAATGTATCCAGAACATAAGACATACAACATGTAGCATGTTAGTGTAATCAAACAAAATGTGCTGAGATCTATAATTGACAAAAAAAGAAATCATAAGCTAATAACAATGCTGAACAAAGGTGCAAAAATGCTAAAAATTATGTGCTGAATTATAATAGACTAAAAACTACAACAGAAAAAAGCATCAATACTGGACAATGGTGCAATAATAATCAAGACACAATCATGAGATAAGCAAAGTAATTGAGGTACAGTAAAAATCGTGTTAAAGTCAATAGTAGAAATCATATCACATCTAATCCCTTCACCATGTGATAGATGTGTGATGAATGAATATAAGTGACACTAGGAATACATCCGCTGTGATGTCACCTCAGTACTCTCAGGCC
The DNA here is from genome assembly GCF_965119305.1 of Pelophylax lessonae. NCBI lineage: Eukaryota > Metazoa > Chordata > Amphibia > Anura > Ranidae > Pelophylax > Pelophylax lessonae. Next base: position 597,870,211 of record NC_138769.1, read on the forward strand.
GCTCACCTTACTGCTGTAAGGCAACAGCATAAATGTTTGCTCTTAGTGCTGATCTTTCACTCCCAGTAAATCTATACGATATGTGTTTCTTATGTGCTCCTCCTTTATTCTTTAGTAAACTCCATGGTGTGTATAGATAAAAATAGGGACTCCATAGTGTATTACCATTTTAAAAGATTTATTGGTAATAACTGTGTACTCACATTAAAAATAGTGTAAAAATCCAGACATCCACGAGGGCCGAGCTCGTCTAGGCGTCACTTCTGGTATGCCTCTGCCCTACGCATTACGTCACAGTCACGTGACTTCATCAGGGGATAACCGAGGACTTCTATGCTACAATTAAATAGGCTGTGCGTTGTCTCTAATATGACGCCGTTTTCTTGAAGACCGTGATATATTATTTTGGATGCTAATCATAAACGTTGTGATGGCTTTTTTCTTAAAAATATATGCATGCTAAATAATGCTATGATACTGGCCACTATAACAAGTGATCGGGTAAAACATCACCTATCGCACATATATGTGATGCCACCTACCATAATGTCTATAATAAGTATAAGCTATACATTTCTTCTTAACCATTGGGTTATACTACCCCCTACAGGAGTAGGACACTAGGCAGGAAAAAGCTTGACTACATCTATGGGCAGTCCCAGGGGCTATACACCCACTCTCGGGTATTGGCATTCAGTTTTTTTCTGCCTAGTCAGAGGTAAGGACCTAGTGCCTTGCTGGGATCTCTGGTCCTGGCATTTTTTATTTTTAAAAAAGTTTTTTCCTCCTTTTATTATTTTGTTCCCGTGATCTACAATTAACTGCCGCACTGGGCGACGAACTGGATAATGTAGACCGCAGCTCCGGGTTGCGTGGGCCAAGACATAGCCCCACTGGAGGGGGGCTGGCCTGCGCGTTAAACATCTCGCAAGGACGTATACGAACTGGCTTTGGCTTGAGTCGCAGCTTTTCTTCCTGGCCAACAGCACCCACATTATGATGGAGCGGTGTCCTGTCTGAAGCGGTGCCCACCCTGTACCCGATGTGGTAAGTAGCTGTCCCCCCTCTACCCCTGGAGGGTTTTGGGGTGGACGTGGGCCCCTCCCTGGGATGGTGGGACCCCCGGGTTCCCCTCCTTCCCCCCCCATCCCCTCTAAAATTTCGGTGGTCACTGTGGATCTTTCGACCCCTCCCTGGGTGTGGTTATGAGCTGGCTGTTGCCACATTCTCTTAAGGGGGGCTGGTTGTATTTGCTGCTGACCGAGTTTTCCTTGTGCGCAATGCGGGGTTGAGCAGAAATCCCTGCCATCCTGGATGTTGGTGAGAAGGGCAGGGATGTCCTCTGGTCTCCCTGCGGCTGTTGTTGGGCTGGGGGAGTGGATGGTTTAACATCCGTGCGTACACGCCTCGCGGTAGGATCCGGCCAAAAATTTGGGCCGCGACATTGCAGCCTACTCGGAAACTTTGTTAGGTGGCCCCTGTGAGGGTGGCTGAGACCACTGCCCCTGGGTGGTCGGCCCTGCTGGGGCTCACGTCCAAGTGGCTGGGTGCCCACAAACATTTAGGCTGCGGCCTACCAAGCCATGCGACCGAGTCGGGAGCCTCCGTTGGGGGGCTGCCCCAGTGCGTTTAGCTAAAGCCCCCACTTTTCCTTTGGGCATCTGCCGGGCTGAGGATCTGTGCACTTGCGGCTGGGCCTCCACAAAAATTTAGGCTACGGCTTGCAGCCTGCTAGGCCATTTGGTCAGCTTGGCGCCTCCCTTTGAAGGGGTGGCGCTTTGAAGGGGTGGCGCTTTTGCTGTTCATGTGAATGACAGCCTTGCTGCCATTATTGTGTGGGGCACCTGCCCCTTTTAGCGCTGCGGGACCATCAGGATACTTTTTCATATCAGGCCCTCTAGAGAGGGCGACCCCCCCCCCTTGTTTTTCACGGGGTCCAGTAGGTGGTCCATTCGTAGGCCCTTGGTCGGTGTTCCCTTTGCAAGATCGTAGTGGCGGCCTCGCCTGATTGTTATGTTTTCGGGATGAGCTTGGTATATAATGACCCTACTGTGTCTGCTTCCACGCACCCTGAGTGCTCAGATAGTGAGGATGATTCCTCTGCTCCTCTAGCCACGCATGAAAAGGCTCTGGTGGATGCACTGTTTGTGTCAGTGCGTAACACTTTGAAATTGGAGGTTGAGACTGATGCTGCGTCGGAGGCGCCGTTCCCTTTTTGGCACCCACAGACCTTCCAAAGTGATGCAGTTGTTCCCTTTTCTGCTCACTTTGAAAACATTGCCACAAAACAGCGGCGTTTTCCAAAACGCACTGGTTCCTAAGCACTTTTTGCTTGCTGTGTCCTTTTGAGGATAACTGCGTTAAAGGTGGACGGTCCCACCTGTAGTGGACTCATTGGTTTAAAGGTTAAATAAAGCTACCTTAATTCCAGTTGCGGAGTCCCCAGCATTTAAAGATCCGGCTGATAGGAGAGTGGAGGCTCTGGCCCACCATATGTTCACTGTGGCTGGTTTGGCACTTAGGTCGGTATTTACTATTGCTCTGGGGTTTCGCAAACTCTGACTGAGTAGGCTAAACTTTTATGCCGGGACCTGGAGGGAAAACAACTTCCCCCTGTCTTTGCGGAGCTGGCGGAGCAGTTGGCCCAGGGGCTACAGTTTACCTGTGATGCCTTTTTTGGATGTGGCTCTTTTGATTTCAGGGCTGTCGGTATCAGCCATGGTCCTTCTGCGTATTATCTGGCTGAACTGCTGGTCTGCGGACCAGACTTCTGATCTGCCCCTTGTAGGGAATCGCCTGTTTTAGCTTCCTTGGATGACATCGCTAGAGGGCTCCCAGGGGGGGAAGAGTACTCTTCTTCTGCAGGCTAACAAAGGCAAGGAGCCCCGTCGTAGACGTGGGACATTTTCCTCAGCTCATAAGAGGTCTTTTCGTCTCTCAGTGTCTCAAGACAAGGGATCAAAAGTCAGGGCCTCTACCAGAGGTTCCAAGAGGACCTGGTCTGGCAAGCCATGAGCGGGCTCTTCCAGACCAGCGGACAAGAATGCCTCTGCATGCAGAGCCGCACCCTCACTCATTTCTAGGGTGGGGGGACATGTTCGCGGGGTTCCGGATCTATGGACCTCCTTGGTACTGGACAAGTGGGTCCACAAAGTTATTCTGTCAGGCTACAAGATCGAGTTTGGTCTTATCCTCCGGAAAGGTTCTCCCCTTCCAACCTGCACTTCTCTTTGGAGCAGTGCAAGACTTGTTACTTCAAGGGTGATTGCTCCGGTTCTGACTTCGGAACATTTTCAGGGGGTTTTACTCAAATCTCTTTACAGTCCCCAGGAAGGAAGGCAAGGTATGTCCAATTCTGAACCTCAAGGCACTAAACTACTTTGTGCGAGTACAGAAGTTCTGTATGGAGTCCATTCACACAGTAGTGGCGTTCCTACCTCGGGATTTCTCACTTCTATTGACATGAAGGACACCTACCTGCACATTCTAATATGTGCCGGTCACCAGTGCTTCCTCTGTTTTGCCGTGGGCGGGGAGTATTATCAGTTTGTGGCGTTGACCTTGGTCTCGCCTCCGCTCCTCGGGTCTTCATACAAGTGTTGGCCCCGGTGCTGGCATTGCTTGAGTCAGTGGGGGATTGCAGTACTGGGGTACCTGGGCGATCGTCTTCTGCGAGCGGAGTCTCCGACTGCTCTGATGGCCAACTGGAGATTGCTATGTGAACACTGAGGGAGTTTGTTTGATTTCTGAACCTTCAGTCTGCTTTGGTTCTGTCCACAAAAACTAGACTATCTGGGTCTGACTCTGGAGGCAATTCAGCTTCTGTTGTTCAGCAGATAGTCATCCCTCTGGGCTTGAATGCGGGTGCTGGGCCTGACGGTGTCCACCCTCGAGGCGGTCTGTTTACACCGTTCCACACAAGATCTCTGCTAAAGAGATTCTGGTAAAATGGGACAGGATCCATGGTCTCTAGAGGTGGCTTAGTTCTCCGAGATTTGGACAGGAAAAATCCTTTCTCCCCCCTGTACTAGATGATTGTCACCACGGATGCCAGCCTGTCTGGGTGGAAAGCCGTCTTTAGAACATACGTGCTCAGGGAGTCCGGACTCCAGACCACCGATTAATGTACTGGATCTTCGAGTGATCAGACTTTGTCTGGCTCATTGGACAATTCGTCTTCAGGGGTGTACAGTACGAATTCATTCAGACAATGCCACAGCCATGGTCTATATCAATCACCAAGGGGGCACAAGAAGTGTCCCGGCGGCTCGGTAAGTAGCCAGCATTCTAAGGTGGGCTGACTGATTCATTCCAGCCTCTCAAATTTCTGCTACGACTCCTGTGCAGGACCCAGGAAGAGGGGATTTCGGTCGTTTTAGTGGCTCCAGACTGGCCTCGGTGGTCTTGGTACGGCTGGTCACCGATGCCCCTTGGGGACTTCCTCTCAGTGAGGATCTGCTGTCCCAAGGACCAATCTTCCATCCTGCTTTACAGTCCCTGGCTTTGACAGCTTGGCTGTTGAATGGCAGGTGCTGAAGGATGGAGTTAGTGATTCCTACGCTGTTAAAAGCTAGGAAACCTACTTCTAGGAAGATCTACCATCGTATGTGGAAGACGTACATTGCGTGGCGTGAGTCTCTAAGGGTTCATCCTCGCTCTTTCGCGGTGGATCGGATCTTAACCTTCCTTCTATGGGGTGTTGAACAGTAATTGGCCTTGAGTACCATCAAGGGTCAGATATCGGTTTTTGGCTGTCTTTTTCCAATGACCTTTGGCCACACACTCCCTGGTGCGTACCTTTTCTTCAGGGTGTCTGACATTTGGTTCCTTCAGCGCGGGCTCCGTTGCCGACTGAAATCCTAATGTGGTGCTTTCAGTTCTAAAGGAGCCCCCATTTGAAAATATTTGGGAGGTTTCCCTGCTTCGCTGCCCCAGAAGATGGCCTCCTTTGGTGGCTATCATCTCTGCGCGCAGGGTATCAAAACTGGTGGTGTTATCTTGTCGTTCACCTTATGGTGATTCCCAAGGATAAGGTGGAGCTTTGCCTCTGTCTGTCATTCCTTCCTAAGGTGGTCTCTGACTGTCTTATGAATGAAGACATTGTGGGGCCTTTCCTGTGTCCCAGGCCTAAACATCCAAGTAAATTGCATTGCATGCCTTGGATGTGGTTCGGGCAATTAGGGTGTACCTGACAGCTACGGAGTCTTTTAGGAAGTCAGACTCTGTGCTCACGGACAGACTTTACAAAGGGTCGTCCGATTCTTTGGCGACCATTTCCAGATGGATCAGACGGTGGTTCAGGCCTATTGCATCAAGGGTCAGGTTCCTCCTTTCCCTGTCAAGGCGCACTCTACTAGGGCGCTTAGTGTCTCCTGCGCTTTCCGTCTTCCAGCATCCGTGGCGCAGGTTTTCAAGGTGGCCACCTGATCGTCGGTGCACCCTTTTACACAGTTTTTTGTAAAAGTGGATGTGTTGTCATTTGCAGATGCTTCTTTTGGCTGCAAGGTTTTGCTGTCTACTGTTTAGAGGACCTGATCCTCTTTGAGGGTGTATGGTTTTTTTCAGGTGAGTTCCAGTTGTTTATGGTTGAGCTCCATGTTACCTGGTTGACTTTGGTTAGCCTTGGGAATTTTTGTTCTGCTGTTTCCCACCCCTCTTGTTTGACACTGCTTCCTCCAACTCTAATTGAGCTCACGGATCAGATGGTCCAGACCATGGTGTACCTGTGCGATGCGGCCTTGGACACTTCTCCCCTGGCTGCCAGAGTGTCTGCGGTGGGGATTGCCATACGCCGCATGGCGTGGCTAAAAAGCTGGTCGGCGGACCAGGCTTCTAAGAAGGTTTTACTGATCTTCCCGTTTTGGGCGAACGCCTCTTTGGTGACTCCTTGGATGAGTTAATCAATGGTCTAACAGGGGGTAAGAGTACTCTTCTCCCCCAATCCGCAAAAGGTAAGGCACCTTGCAGTAAGCGGGGGCCTTCCTTCAAGGCTCATAGGAGGATTTTTCGTCCCTCAGGGGGGCAGGATAAAGGCAAAACGTTCAGAGACTCCAGAGGAAACAAGGCTTGGTCGGGTAAGCCAAGACCGGCCAGTCCGGTGCGGCGGACAAGTCCTCCACTGCATGAAGGGACGCCCTCACCCGGTTCAGGGGTGGGGGGACGTCTGCGTTACTTTCGGGATACCTGGATGTTTCTGATTCAAGACAAATGGGTTCACGAACTGATTTGTACAGGGTACAAGATCGAATTTCGGTCTCGCTCAGCAGACAGGTTCTTTCCATCAAATCTCGGTCTGTCTCCGGATCGTTTAACAGATCTCAGGGAGGTAGTGCAGGCTCTCCTTGCACAGGGCGTAATAGTCCCGGTTCCTCGGCAGGACTGGTTTTGAGGTTTTTACTCAAACCTGTTAATGGTGCCCAGGAAGGAAGGCAAGGTGCGTCCCATTCTGGACCTCAAGTTGCTGAACCGCTTTGTGCGGGTGCAGAAGTTTTGAATGGAATCCATTCGGTCGGCGGTGGTGTCATTGCAAGGAGACTTTCTGGCCTCTATTGATTTAAAAGATGCTTATCTGCACATCACCAGCGGTATCTCCGTTTTGCGGTGACGGAGGAGCACTATCAATTTGTGACATTACCCTTTGGTCTAGCTTCCGATCCCAGAGTTTTCACCAAGGTTTTGGCCTCGGTGCTGGCTTTGCTCCGCAAAAAGGGAATTGCGGTCCTCGGCTATCTGGACGATCTCCTGTTGAGGGCAAGCTCTTATGCCACCCTGTCGGGCGACCTGGCATTCACAGTTCAGATGCTTCAGGATTTCGGATGGACCATCAACTTCCAGAAGTCTGCGCTGACTCCGTCAGTACATCTTGAGTTATCTGGGCATGGTCTTAGACTCCTCAAGTGAGGGTCTTCCTTCCAGAGGAAAAACTCCAGACCTTGCAGGGCGAGATCAGGATCCTGATGGACAACGATCTCTCCTCACTGCGGACATGTATGAGGGCCCTGGGGCTGATGGTGTCGGCCTTCGAGGCGGTCCCGTTTGCCCAGTTTCACGCAAGGCCTCTACAAGCAGAGATTCTTGCCAAGTGGGACAAGGGTCCACAGTCCTTGGACAGGATGATATGTCCATCTCACGAGGTCGGAGTTCTCGTGGTGGCTTCTGTTGCCCGCTCTGAGCCAGGGCAGGTCCTTTCTGCCGCTGTTGTGGATGGTGATCACCACGGATACCAGCCTGACAGGCAGGGGTGGAGGGCTGGACACTCTTTGTACCCAAGGCACGTGGTCGCTGGTGGAATCATCTTTGCTGATAAATGTCCTGGCGCTCAGGGCGATCAAGCTCTGCCTGCTCCATTGGACGCCTCAGCTGCACGGTTGCCTGGTTCGAGTTCATACCGACAATGCCACGGCTGTGGCTTAGATCAATCACCAAGGGGGCACCAAGAGTGCCCGGGTGGCCAGGGAAGTGGCCCAGATTCTGACTTGGGCCGAGGCGTACTTTCCGGCTCTTTCCGCAGTCCACATTCCAGGGGTGGAGAACTGGCAGGCGGATTACCTGAATCGTCAGGCTCTGGATCAGGGGGAATGGTCCCTGCATCAGGAGGTTTTTTGCCTACTGTGTGCCCAATGGGGGACTCCGGAGGTAGATCTTTTTGCATCTCCTCTAAACAGAAAGGTAGAGCGGTGTGTGGCCAGGGCTCGAGATCCTCTGGACAACGCAGCGGACTCACTGGTGGTGCCTTGGAGCCGCTATCGGCTGCTTTATGCCTTTCCTCCGATACAGCTGTTGTCACGGTTCCTCCGCGTGTTGGCAGTGGAGAAGGTGCGGTTAATTCTGGTGGCACCAGACTGGCTTAGCAGGTCTTGGTACATGGACCTGGTAAAGTTGTCTGTCGAGCCTCCCTGGTGGCTGCCTCTGAGAGAGTATATGCTGTCTCAAGGACCGATCTTCCATCCTGCTTTACAGTCACTGGCTTTAACGGCTTGGCTGTTGAAGGCCAGGTGCTGAGAGACAAGGGTCTCTCTGATTCTGTGATTCCTACTTTGGTGAGGGCTAGGAAGGCAACTTCCAGGAAGATATATCATCGTACTTGGAAGCTGTACATTGCCTGGTGTGAGTCGCAAGGGTTGCATTCTCGCTCTTTTTCAGTAGCGAGGGTCTTGGCTTCCTTGCAGAAAGGTGTTGAGCAATGTTTGGCTTTAGGCACGATTAAAGGTCAGGTGTCGGCCTTTGCCATTTACTTCCAATGTCCCTTGGCAAGTAATTCTTTGGCTCGCACCTTTATTCAAGGGGTGCGTCATCTGGCTCCGCTGAGGAGATCCCTAGTACCTCCGTATAATCTGAATTTGGTTTTGTCCGTTCTTCAATGGCCTCCGTTTGAAAATATCAGAGAGATTTCTCTGCCTTTGCTGTCTCAGAAGGTTGCCTTCTTGGTGGCTATCACCTCTGCTCGCAGGGTGTCTGAGTTGGCGGCGCGGTCTTGCCGCTCGCCGTATCTGGTGGTTCATAGGGATAAGGTTGTTCTGCGACCTAAGCAATCCTTTCTTTCTAAGGTGGTGTCGGCTTTCCACCTTAAAGAGGATATTGTTTTGCCTTCGCTCTGTGCTAAGCCCACACCTTTACAAAATTCTACAAGATTGATCTGTTGGCATCCTCGGATGCTTCCTTTGGCCACAAGGTTTTTCAGGCTGCTGTTTGATGGAGAGACTTGGTTTTTCTCTTCAGGGGTTAATTTTCGTTTTGGGGTAAGCTCCTGTTGGTTTGGTTGAGCTTCTGTTGGCTATGTTTTTAGCCTTGAAAATGCGTTAACTGTTTTGGGTTGCGTTCTTCCCACCCCTCATGCCTACACTGCTTTGGGACGTCCCATTCATGAGGAAACATTGAGAGCTGCGTCTGTCAGATGACGTAAGAGAAAATTGGATTTTTGTAAGAACTTACCGTAAAATCCTTTTCTTTTAGTCCTCTGACAGATGCAGCTCCTGCCCCTCTATTTTGGAGTTGGTTGTGTTTTATTTCACTCCTTGCTACAAAACTGTTTAGTAAGCACAGTGTGTCTGGGGTAATGTCATGAGGGACAGCCCCTATAGGCATGTCAAGTGAAAAGTTTTCGCTGCCTAGTCTACTCCTGTAGATGGCGCATTACCCATTCGTGAAGAAACATTGAGAGCTGCGTCTGTCAGAGGACTCAGAGAAAAGGATTTTACGGTAAGTTCTTACAAAAATCCATTTTTTTTACTTACAGTAAAATCCATTTTTCTGATGTTCATTGACGGACACAGCACCCACCCCTTTGTGGAGTTGGCTATCTTCTGACACTGCTTGTAACAAAACTGAATGCCTATAGCTGAGAGTGGGTGTAAACCCTTGGGACTGCCCATAGGCATAGTCAAGCTTTTTCCTGCCTAGTGTCCTACTCCTGTAGGGGGCAGTATAACCCAATGGTTAAGAAGAATCCGGAGCTGTGTCTGTCAATGAACATCAGAGAAATGGATTTTACAGTTATCTTTTTTGCAATATTTTTCACTTGATTCTAAGGTCTCATGCACACTGAACGTTTTTACAGCTGCTTTTTTTGGCATCAGAAGTTAGTAAACTCCCCAGCATGTTTTCCTATGTGTCCATGCACACATAGGCTGTTATCAGCAGTTTATGGCAGGGGCGTTTTCTGGCTCGAAAAAAACCCCAGAACTAGTGGGTGTTGAAAGGGGTTTTTCAGCTGTAAAAACACTCTAACTCTGATAAAAGCTTAAAAACGCTGAAAAATGCAGCTATTCGGAGTTTATCAACGTTTTTGAGCCATACGCTTTTGTGAGAGTAAGGTTCTACTAAAAAATGCTAAAAAAGGCTACTGCAAAAAAGCAGAAAAACTTTATACAGCTTTATACTGACGTTTTGATAACGTCCAGTGTGCATGAAGCCTTATAGCAATTCATTTAAATTGCTTATGCCCCATACACACGTGCAGATTATCTGCAGACTTTTGTCTGCAGACTTACCTTTTCTATGTAATGCAAGGGCCTACCGGATTGCATACAAATTAAAAATGTTTAGGTTTGACCTCATATTATATGGTTTTGGTAAGTCTGCAGACAAAAGTCTGCAGATAATCTGCATGTGTGTATGGGGCATTACATATCAGTTTGTAAGCGCTACACTTCTGTATGTATTGTTTGTAGGGGTCTTGTAACAACATCTTTAAGTGTTGGCAGCTATAATTGTTTTTCCTTTTTTCCACTTCTGAGCGCAAAGATTTTCCTTTTTTAAATTTTTCTTGAATACCAGCCAGGTCAAGGTGTTCCTTCTAACAGAAAAACTTTTGAAGTTACAGCTTCTAATCCACCTACTGTGTGGTCAGAAGTGGTCATTCATTTGTTAATGTATGCAAGTATTGGGTGTTTTCATGCTATTGTCCTTTGAGGTGATTCATTTTATGCTACAGCACACCAGGACTTTGCAGCACAAGATCCTGTGCAGTGCAAGATATCTCCTTTTGTCTTTGAATAGAGTTCAAGGCAAGTCTCTTAACAAAGCCATCTTTTGTCTGGTGGCGCTGCTGTCCTCTGCTACTAGCTGGGAAGTTGTTTTCACCTCTGTTGGAAGATAGCACTCCTCTCCAGCAACTCAGGGTGGCATCCGTTCTTACTAAGTCTACTGTCTGCTCAGAGGGTCATGGAGCCGAAAGGAGTCTGTTTGTCCATCAATGTGCTGGAACTTGGAGTGATCAAGAGGATGCTACTTAACTGGATGCACTTCTTGTGGGGACACCCTATATGGGTGCAGTCAGACAAGGTCACAGAATGTAAACCATGGGGGGGGGGGGATTGACCAAAGGCATGGTAGCAGCACTGAAAGCGTCCCACATCCTGAATTGGGCAGAAAGCAAGTACTGGCTATGCCTGCTGTATACATACTGTGTACCAGTGGTAGAAAACTGACATGCAGATTATGACATGCAGATTATTTCAGCCAGAAAACTCTGGATCAGGGAAAGCAGGCCCTTCATCCGTCTGCTAAAAACAGGGATGCCATAGGTTAATCTGCTGGCATTGTGTCTCAGTTGGAAGCTTGACAAGTTCATACAGTGGGGAAAATAATTATTTGACCCACTGCAGATTTTGTAAGTTTGCCCACTTGAAAAGAAATGAAGGGTCTATAATTTTTATCGTAGGTGTATTTTAAATAATAGAGACAGTATCAAGCAAAAATCCAGAAAAAAAACAAAAAAAGAATGCTATAATTTAAGTTGCAGTTCAGTGTATAAAATAAATATTTCATCCCCAAGCCAAACACAACTTAGTACTTGGTGGAGAAACCCTTTTTGGCAAGCACAGAGGTAAGACGTTTCTTGTAGTTGCTGACCAGGTTTGAACGCATCTCAGGAGGGATTTTGGACCACTATTCTTTACAGATCTTCTCTAAATCCTTATGGTTTCTTGGTTGTCTCTTGGCAACTTGAAGTTTCAGCTTCCTCCCCAAATTTTCTATAGGATTAAGGTTTGGAGACTGGCTAGGCCACTCCGTGATCTTAATGTGCTTCTACTTGAGCCATTCATTTGTTGCCTTGACAGTAGGTTTTGGGTAATTTCCATGCTGGAAGACCTATCTACGACCCATCTTCAGTGTTCTGGCTGAGGTAAGAAGCTTCTCATCCAAGATTTTACAATACATGGCCCCGTCCATTGGCCCCTCAATGCGGCAAAGTCGGCCTGTACCTTTAGCAGAGAAACAGCACCAAAGCATCATGTTTCCACCTCCGTGCTTGACTGTAGGGATTGTGTCCTTAGGGTCATAGTCAGCATATTTTATATGGCGTATGCAGATCTTGTGTTGTCTGGTTGCTGACTCTCTGTGGCATCTATCCTGGTGAGAAAACCTACTGTCACAATAGTCCATTTGCCACCCTGCTTTAGTCTAGGTTCACATCTATGCGGGCAGCGCTTGATGCATTTTTCTGTATCGCTTTATTTTGCATTTTTAAACCCTCGTTTTTGGATTTTTCGTTTGTTTTCTTCCCCCTTTAAAAACACTGTATATAGCTGGTTGCTAAGGAGCAACCCGAGAAGCCAGCCGCCACGTCCTTAGCAAATTATCAGTCATCATCTGTCAGTGGGGCTCCCCGCTGACAGCTGAATGTTAAAAAAAAACTTGTCTCAAAAATAAAATCGGGGGGAAAAAATGGCTCCCCAAATCAATACCAAGTTTTTCGGGTCTGGTATAGATTTGGAGGGGAAAACCATGCCAAAATTGAAAAAAAAAATGCCGTGGGGCTCCCCTCAAATCCATACCCAACACTTACTTGAGCATGCAGCCTGGCAGATCAGGAAAGGGAGGGGACGAGCGAGCACCCTCCTAAACCATACCAGGCCGTATGCCCTCAACATGGGGGGGGGTGCTTTGGGGCACCCCAAAGCACCTTGTACCCATGTTTATGGGGACAAAGGCCTCTTCCCCACAACCCTGGGCTGTGGTTGTAGGGGTTTGCACTTGCGGGGCTTATCGGAATTTGGAAGCTCCCTTTAACAAGGGGGCTCCTAGATCCCGCTCCCCATGTGAATGAGTATTTCTACCCAATCACCAAAAAAGTGTAAAAGTGAATAAAGACAGGAATTTTGACAATTCCCTTATTAAAAAATAAAAAAAACAATCTCCCCTGATGTAGATTCATCAAAGGTGCGGACTGACCATTAGGGCACTTGGGCACTGCCCGGGGGGCCGGGGCCAGTAGGGGGCCCCATGAGAGGCTCCTGGTACCTCCCTCCCAAGTAATCTGTGATGATCCCGGAACCTAGTGCCGGAACAAGTTCCAGCACTGAGCTCCGGTAACTGGCATGACAGTAGCACACTAGCATGGGCACTCAGGACACCTTCCCTGCATCTCTGGCAGGGTGCCAGGGCTCCCTCACACAGTGATCGTTCCTTTGCAGCAGCCGACACTGGCATCTCTCCTTCCACTGAGCCTGCACATCACACAGAGCTCACCAAGGATCCTCCTTGGCTCTGAAGTACATTTTGGGGGGTACAGTATGGGGGTGTAAGAGGACATGTGCTAGGGGGTGCTTTTGGAGGGGGGATGACTTGTGCTGGAAGGTGGGGTGGTGTGGGGGGATTTCAAATCCAACTCCCCCATACACTAGCACAAGTCCTCCCCTCCAAATGCACCCCCCAGCACATGTCCTCTTATCCCCCTTCTCCCCAATCAAAGAGATGCAGATTGCCACTCATCCCAGGGCCCCCTCTCTCCTCATTCTAGGGGCCCCTCTCTCCTCATCCTAGCGCCCTATATCTGTCCTCATCCCAGAGCCCCCTTTCTGCTGTCATCTCAGGGCCCCCTCTCTGTCCTCATCCCAGGGCCCCCTCTCTGTCCTCATCTCAGGACCCCCTCTCTGTCCTCATCCCAGGGCTCCCTCTCTGCTGTCATCCCAGGGCCCCCTCTCTGCTTTCATCCCAGGGCTCCCTCTCTGCTGTCATCCCAGGGCCCCCTTTCTGCTGTAATCCCAGGACCCCTTCTCTGCTGTCATCCCAGGGCCCCCTCTCTGCTGTCACCCCAGGGCCCCCTCTCTGTCCTCATCCCAGGGCCCCCTCTCTGCTGTCACCCCAGGGCCCCCTGTCTGCTGTCACCCCAGGGCCCCCTGTCTGCTGTCACCCCAGGGCCCCCTCTCTGCTGTCATCCCAGGACCCCCTCTCTGCTGTCATCCCAGGGCCCCCTCTCTGCTGTCATCCCAGGACCCCCTCTCTGCTATCATCCTAGGGCCCCCTCTCCGTCCTCATCCCAGAGCCCCCTCTCTGTCCTTATCCCAGGACCTCCTCTCTGCTATCATCCTAGGGCCTCCTCTCTGTCCTCATCCCAGGGCCCCCTCTCTGCTGTCGACCCAGGGCCCCCTCTCTGCTGTCATCCTAGGACCCCCTCTCTGCTGTCATCCCAGGTCCCCTTCCCTGCTGTCATCCCAGGGCCCCCTCTCTGTCCTCATCTCAGGACCCCCTCTCTGCTGTCATCCCAGGGCCCCCTCTCTGTCCCCTTCCCAGGGCCCCCTCTCTGTCCATATCCAAGGACCTCCTCTCTGCTGTCATCCCAGGGCCCCCTCTCTGTCCTCGCTCCAGGGCCCCCTCTCTGCTGTCATCCCAGGGCTCCCTCTCTGCTGTCATCCCAGGGCCCCCTATCTATCCTCCCTCCAGGGCCCCCTCTCTGCTGTCATCCCAGGGCCCCCTCTCTGCTTTCATCCCAGGACCCCTTCTCTGCTTTCATCCCAGGACCCCTTCTCTGCTGTCATCCCAGGACCCCTTCTCTGCTCTCATCCCAGGACCCCTTCTCTGCTCTCATCCCAGGACCCCTTCTCTGCTCTCATCCCAGGACCCCTTCTCTGCTCTCATGCCAGGACCCCTTCTCTGCTCTCATGCCAGGGCCCCCTCTCTGCTGTCATCCCAGGGCCCCCTCTCTGCTGTCATCCCAGGGGCCCCTCTCTGCTGTCATGCCAGGGGCCCCTCTCTGCTGTCATCCCAGGGGTCCCTCTCTGCCCTCATCCCAGGGGCCCCTTCTTGTCCTCATCTCAGGGGTCCCTCTCTGTCCTGATCTCAGGGGTCCCCTAAACACCAACTGTGATAGGGGGCTCAGGACAGCAAGGGCTTGTTCACATTCGCAGTTTGGGGGCAGTAAAACCTCATAATTGAGCCCTGTTTTTACTCACCCCCAACCACACCCCCTTTAACTGCAGTAGCCAGGGGTGTACACATGTTGCAGCGTCAGCAGGAATTATATGCCCTGTCATGCATGGCAGTTGTAGCGCCTGCCAAGCGTAACCCAGTGAATGGGGCTGCTCTGCAAAGGCGCTGCAGCCTTGTGCTGTACAGCAAAAAAAAGGGTTAAAGCAGGCAATGAGGAGGCGTTGTATTGCCTCCTCGTCACCTGCTTCAGCTCCTTGGATCACACACTAGCATGCTGCAACTGTGTGCATTGCACAAGGTTGCAGGGTGTTTGCAGAGTGGGCCCCATTCACTTGAATAGGTCGCGATCACCCACCGAAAGCAACAGGGGGTTTAATTCCTGCCGCAGCATGTGTACATCTTCAGCTGCTGCCACTGCAGCTAAAGGAGGTAGGGACAAACGTATGTAATGTGGGAAGTGCAATAAGTAGGTGGTGTTTTGTTTGGGTGTGGCTTGAATGTGGACAGGGACACAGGGGGGCCCCATGATCTCCTATTGCCCGGGGGGCCCCATGGGTTGTCAGTCTGCCCCTGATCCATCATCTATCACAACGCCACTGCCGGACCTGGAAAAAAAAAAGCTTGGCCCTTACCTTTCCTGACCTGCTGGGCTGCATGCTCTGATAAGAGTCTGGGAAAGCCCATTGACAGCTGATGACTCATTGGTTGTTAAGCACTCAGCGGCCGGCTTCCTGGCCCGCTCCTTACAACCAGCTATTTACAGTGTTTTGAAAGGGGAAAAAATTCCCAGCAAAATGCATCAGAAACGCAACACTTGAGTTTTTGGTGCGACTCCATTGAAGTCTATTACACACAAAACGCAATCTGTTGTGGGAGAAAAGTCCCTGACCCTTTCCAAAACGCACAAAAAAACACATAGGTGTGAAGGTAGGGTTACGGTCGCTTGCTTTAATGGCTTAGCTGTTTAAAGTCAAATGCGGACAGAGGTTTATCAGATGTGGTCATCCATAATATGCTCAAGCTTGCAAGGCCAAATCTCGTAAAATCTACTGTGTAAGAAACGTTTAATTCTCTGTAAAACTGTACTCCATTTTGTATGCATTGCTTTTATTTTACACTGCTATTCTGCACATGGTACTGTTCTGGACATTTTATAGATAGGCAACTCCTATCTTCATATTGATTAGTGGTTTTAAATGAATAACACCTACTGCAGTAGGGAACAGACACAAAAAGATACACTCCGAATCTTTCCCAAATAACTGTTCTGTTTTATTTGACGCAGTTGAATCCTTTTATACACATGATTACATAGGTATCACATTATTATTACAATTGTACTTTTACGGTAATAAGGGGTGTAACATAGGCAGGCTAATTCTAATCAGGACTAGAAAGAATGCAAACGTGTAATGAAAACATTAAGCCTCGGTTCACATTTATGCGAAACGGGAAGGCTGCGAATCCGCAGCCTGTTCCCGCATCACACACGCACCCCCGGCAGTTCACACTGCCATATGCGATACACTGGGGGTGTCAATGTAATGTTAACGACACCCCCAGTTTGATCGCATATCGCAGTGCGATCGTGCAGTTCGCACAGGATCGGATCGCACAAGTGTAAACCGCTGTGCGATCCGATCCTGATGCGGCTGCCAAAAAGGGTCCCTGTGCGTGTTTGGTGCGGCTGCGGTGCGAATTTAGCCATACAAAATGTATGGCTAAACTCGCACCGCACAGCCGATCGCATGTAATGTCGGAGCAATGCGCTCGGACATTACATGCGAACCCCGCACACGCACAAGTGTGAACCGGGGCTTAGTGCTGTGTGCACAATGAGTGCAGTGTGCAATACATACAACATAGAATACAATAATAAACAGGATGTACAAATTTCCTTTACAATCTCCCCATCTTTTGATCATTATTTTGATTACTAACCATACCTGCTATCACCTTTAACCTGGAAACATGCTTAGGTGGAGGTAGTCCCGCCCAAAGAGGCAAACTCCATTGTGGAGAGTATATTAGCTGAGAGCAGATTTTTCATTACAAAATTACTTTTCATTGTAAAAAACGATTGATAAAAAAATATTTACAAAGTAGTTGGATGTACACTGCTGTGGCCAGAATGGCCTTCTAGTTTAATTGTGAACATGCTGACTTATTAGCATAGGTAAACCGAGACAATTCTACATAAAATGGAAGACGTATAGAAGACAATATGACTTCAACGTGACTGAACTACTTTTAAATTACAATAAATATATATTTATATTCCTTACAATTAAAGCATTTGAATAAATAGTACTCCAAACTGTGATTCGTAGAGGAAAACAAATCAAACTTAGAGATACTTTCATTTGGTCATTTTTGCAGTGTCTAGTGTGGATCCAGATGACTTTTCCTTCAAGTTTTGTAAACTGTACATGAAATAAACGTTGTATTGTGTCTTCACACATTTCCTTATATATAAATGTCTCTTAACAATCCACAAGTCACCTGGCTTTAGTTTGAGATCCTTCCAAACTTTTAAGATCTGGATTTGGGGAGAAAACACATAAATGAGTATGTCGAAATCTTAAAAGATCAGCAACATTCTCTGTGAGATCCGAGTGGAGGCCTTCAGCTGCTGAGACAAATATAAGCAAGTGAGCAACACACTCCCTAACCAAATCTCATAGGGAGAGTGTCCAATATCCCCTTACAGGCTTAATAAAAAAATATATGAAGGCTTTCAGGCAATAATTTTCTAATTTCTTACTCTACTTTTTCCTCTACATTGTAGATGGTAGGAGGTGAAAAATAAAACTTCAGAACTTTTTGTAAAGGACTCTCCCATAACAATAGTTCCTCTGTTACTCTGTCTAGCTTCTGGGACTCTGTATTTACAAACTACTTCTAAAAACACTTTTTACTGTGGCCTTTGCAGTAGCATTTGCCACTGGCCAAACTTCTGGCCATCCAGATAACATGTCTATACAGATAAAATGCATACTCCTAAGATCCTGACTTAGGCATCTGGATATAGCTTTTTCTAATCTCTGGAAAGGATGTTCAGCTTTTGGTAACAGGTAAAACGAGAAACGGTCATTATAAAAACAACTTGGTAAACCCTGGCACTATCCCACACTCATTTACTAAGATAGCCATAACTGCCTTTGACTTATGACACGGTCTATGTGTCAAGCTGGGGGGAAAAGAGTTGTTGGCAGACATCAAAGATCACCTTTTCCCAAAGTCTTGTTTCATAAGATGAAGCCCCCTGTGCACCACTTGTTATTCTCGTTCTGGGGTCCTTAAAGTTTAAATATTATTCCCAGCTCTACTGGGCCAGAACTAGGGTGAAATCTGTGAGTTGCACAGACCCAGCAAGTGTCTGGGGCTGTAATGCAGCATCCTTAGTCGTCTGATCTGCTTTCATGTGTGAGTTTTAATGTTAGTATGGCTACCCCAGCAAGAAGCTGGAAGGCTGAAGACAGCCAATCAGTTAACTTACCATGTTTGATTGGTTTACCTGCTGAGGTAAAAACAAACTTCTGGCCCTTCAAATGGAACCAAAAGCTCTCTAAAACCTCTTACTATCTATAAGGGATGTATACTCTTTTGGTGACTCACAGGCATTGCTAAAGCATGGAGCTCTGCTTATTGAGCTGGGGAAAAAGGATCCAATGACTCTGAATACAGAGAGTCTGGGTTAGTGGCGGCCGGTGTGTTGAGGGCGCAGGGACGCCGGCCCCCCCATCCATGCGTCCGGCCCCCTAATCTACATTCGGGGCGCCGGACACATGGAGTAAAATGGGATTTATTTATTTTTTCATCACCTGATTAGAGCCAGAGGCTCTAATAGGGCGATGCAAAGGGTGGAGCCGGGGCGCAGAGCAGTGCGTCCCGACTCCACCCATTGTGTAACAATAGCGAATGAAAATTTGCTATTGTTACACGATCCTCCTCCTGGCCAATCAGGAAGCGCGTCTGATACGCGCTTCCTGATTGGCCGCAAGGCAAACCCCTTGCCATAGGCCGAGGAGGAGGCGGGAGCGGAAGGAGACGCGCCGCCGGTCACCTCAGAAGAAGCGGCCCGCTGCGGGAGCAGAAGAAGCCGCTGGAACTGAAGCCGAGAGCTGCAGCTGCAGAGTATCCCTAGTCCCGCCATCAGCAGCAGAGAGCAGCAGAGTTGGTCCGGTCCGGTCATCGTGAGAGAGCAGGAGGTAAGTGATTCAATGCAGCCTGTGCCTCCCTCCTCTCTCTCCTGTCACTGTGAGGGACTGCGGACTCGGGTCCGGCGGTGGTGGGGGGGCACACCGTGGGGGCATGCTGTTGGTCACTCTACATTGAAGGGGGCATGCTGTTGGTCACTCTACATTGAAGGGGGCATGCTGTTGGTCACTCTACATTGATGGGGGTATGCTGTTGGTCACTCTACATTGAAGGGGGCACACAGTGGTCACTCTACATTGAAGGGGGCATGCTGTTGGTCACTCTACATTGAAGGGGGCACACCGTGGTCACTCTACATTGAAGGGGACATGCTGTGGTCACTCTACATTGATGGGGGCATGCTGTTGGTCACTCTACATTGAAGGGGGCATGCTGTTGGTCACTCTACATTGAAGGGGGCATACCGTGGTCACTCTACATTGAAGGGGGCATGCTGTTGGTCACTCTACATTGAAGGGGGCATGCTGTTGGTCACTCTACATTGAAGGGGGCACACCGTGGTCACTCTACATTGAAGGGGGCATGCTGTTGGTCACTCTACATTGAAGGGGGCATGCTGTGGTCACTCTACATTGATGGGGGCATGCTGTTGGCCACTCTACATTGAAGGGGGCATGCTGCTGGTCACTCTACATTGATGGGGGCACACTATACCTTGATTACTGAAGGCCCCTTTCACACTTGTGTGACCTTAAAGTCACGCTATTTTTTACCGCGTTTTTTGCCGCGAAGCAATGCCTATTACATTTTTCTGTTTGCGCCCCCCCAAAAAAAAATTTTGAGCACCAGCCGCCACTGGTCTGGGTCATAGTTGCATACTCAGTATGGGTATTGCCATCCTCGGTATAAAACTGGGATCAAATCTACTAAAAAATCAAATATCTGGGTCTTCAGAGAGTGTGTCCTGCACTGGACTATTATCCAATTAAATAAAATGCGAATAAAATCCAAAGAGTGTGGGAGAAAAGTGGATCACAGGGTAATCTGTAGAAGTGGGGGTGCTCAGTGAAGGAATCAGTGCTCCCCTCCTATTATTCCCGCACTCACCAGAGGATATATCCTATGGGTCCCTCCAACAGTTGACCAGATATCCACTTTCTCCAATATAGACCGTTCATACACTCTCCACCATTGTAAATAATGGGCAATAAACCTGCTCTCTCTGCAAGGATCACCACCACTGCTGCTGTGCGCGCGCTCCCGATCTCCCAGCGGGCACACTGCTATTTAACAGCCTCCATGTGGATACACCGACACCCCGCCACCCTCCTTCACCACACTGTACTCAGGAGAAGAAGATGGATGATCTTGTTTACCCATCGTACCTGTTCACTCTTTCCTCAGAGTAAGTTACTACTTTTTTTTTATGTACAATAAATTTTATGCCACACTAAGCTGGCGCCGCTCTCTTTTGCCTTGTATTATAATTATCAACCTCATCTTGATCTAAACTAACCCCATATTACAAGTTTTCCCAATAACCTGTATTTTATTTCCAACCAAAAGGTTGTCTAAACCAATTAAAACATATCTATATTATTATAAAATTGTTGACATTACATCAGAAAGTAATACTCGAGTGATAATCTCAATATCACACCCTAATTCCAATTTATTCCGACAGATTTATATAATTACGTTTTACAAAATTTCTCTTTTTTTTTTTTTTAAATGCACTGTTTCCACTATCAAAGGATATTTAATATGTGTTATTCTATACTGTGTGCACTTTTCTCAATTTAATCTTCATTTTACCATTCTGTTTGGGAGCAGATTAAAAAAAACAAAAAAAAATAACCAATTTTCTGTTTTCCTGACAGACTCAATGGCAGCTTACGTGTGTGAAATAACTAGCCAAACACAAGGGTGGGCAACTGCTGGACAAAAGAAAGTTTAATGTGCACCATCAACAGATAGTATTTCTATTTGCAAACCAAAGTTAACGGAAGACAACGAGGCTGGCTTAATACAATAATGAGTCCTAAAAGTATTAATGGAAGACCAAGAAGCCGCCTTGCATATTACTTCAGGGGCCACGTAACAAGAGGCCGCCCAGGACGTGGATACTCCTCTCGTTGAATGCGCAGTCACCGCTTCTGGAGGAGCCAAGCCCTTAGATTTATAAGCCCATTGAAAAGTCTGAACGATCCATGCCGCGATGGACCTAGAAGAGGCACGCAAGCCCTTGTTCTTCCCGTGGAAGAGAACAAACAGATGATCCGATTGTCGAAAAAGGAGCTGTTGTTTCTAGGTAGTATAATTTTAGAATTACACCCACATCCAGTGGATGCACATCAAGGTCATCTGAAGACTTGAGGGTTGGAAGGACAATCTCCTGGTTCTCGTGGAAAACAGAAGCCACCTTGGGGTGTGAACCCAGCATGGGGATAAGAACCATGCGATCTGGGAAAAATGTCAAAAATGGTTCTTTGCAACCCAGTGAACTGATCTCGGATACTCTTTTGGCCGAGGTAATGGCTATCAGGAAGGCAGATATCAGAGACAGATCTTTGATGGAGAGCTGGTCCGTGCTCTTCTGGCACTTAAGAGAGTAGAAATCACCCTACTCGGGCAACCTAATGCCTCCAGCCCTCCCCTTTCAAAAACCAGGCCATCAGGTGCAGATGATCCTGGCATGGGTGTAGTGTTGCTCCCTAGGACCCTGATGGGTAGAGGAACTGGGTCACGAAAACTGAGGAGCATCAGCAGGGGAAACCATGGCCTGTTCGGCCAGTAGGGAGCTATGGTTAGAATCTCCACATCTTCCATCCTGAGCCTCGCCAGGAATCGGAGAATAACAGGAACTTGGGGAAAGGCAGACGCCCTGCGAAATCTCCACTGGTCTGTCAGGGCATCTGTCCCAAAGGCTGCACAAGAGTAGAGGCTCTCCTGGCTTTCTCTCTCCTTATTGGCTCAGACCCAGCAATGAGAGCCATTAACTTCTGCTGCTATCAACCACAGTCAGTGAGGAGGGGGCGGGGCCGAGCTGCACTCTGTGTGTCTTATGGACATACAGAGCCAACCTGGTAGCGAGTGCACAAGAATACCCCATAGCAAACGGCTTACTATGTCAAGGGAGATCACCCTCAAAAACCCCTGATCACCCCTCCCCCCTACTCAGAGTAGTACAGTATCACTATGGTGACAATTAACTACTCTGACGACAGGATTTAAAAAATTGAATAAAAGATTTTTTTTTTCTTCTGTCATCAGTTGATATCCCTGACCACTGCACACAAGGCATAGGATGACTGCACTGGTGACAGTGTGTAAAAAAAATTGTTAACATTTTTTTTTTTTTTTATTTCTTCATTTTTAAAAAAATTGTGACAAAATATTACAACTTCAAAAAACTTTTGCTTTTGGGTTTAATGCTGCTTTAAATACTGATAGAATACTGCCGGTATTTAACAATATTTCTGAGTAATGTTGTCCTATTTATTGTTTGTATAAGTGCACTTGCTAATCCTCTCTTCCTTTAGGCTATGCTTGGCCTAATAAATTCTTTAAAATACCTCAGGGTGTGTTGGTAATGGTAAGTGCTGAGTGAGCGAGGTGTGTCATCTTCAGGTATGCAGAGAATTAAACGTAACAATTCAGTGGCCCCTCTGGGGATAATGCTACACTTCTAATCATCAACAAATTGCTTTGTAAACTAGGCCAGTTGTCAGTCTGTGATTATTTGAGCTGCTACTGACACTAGTGTTGAGGGATATTATTTCTACCACTGGCACCAGTGGTAGGTTTATGGTTGCTCCCTCTGAGCTCAATGCCATTGACAAAGACACTTGCATGGTCATGTCTGTGGCAATGCATTGCTGCTATACAGGCTGGTGTCAGGGGAGATACCATGGCACAAGTTAGCAGAGGGGCTAACCAGAGGATTGGACTTTCTAGAAGTTGGTTATCCCTGTTCTATGTGTGCCTTTTCCTACTTTTATTACAATAAATATGGCCTTCACCTGATGTATTTTAATTGAAAATTAAAAAAAAAAAAATTGATTTAGATGTGGCCCTCCATCTGAATTATGAATACAAATGTGGCCCTTGAGCAATTTTAGGTTCACAGAGCCCAGCATGGGAGGAGAGGGAGCGCCCAGGATTCTGGTGCGACGGCGGCTGCTGAGGTAATCAGCGGGTACCCGCCGGGCTCTGGAGCTGGCAATTGCACCATGGAGCCTGCTGAGGGGAGAGCGACAGTGCGGCTTGGTGAACAGAGCAAGTCTTAAGGGGTGCTCAGCAGCTCTAAAGAGGGTGAACTCCCGCATGTTGTACGGGGATCGGATCTGCGGCTGGATGTCCTGGAAGACAGAGGCAGCAAGGTGAGCCTTCTGTTTCATGTCCTCTTTCTTGTTCTCATTTTCTCATTCTCTCTCTGTTCAAGTCGGGACCTCGACAGCTTAGCAGGGATTGGGGCAATGGGGGTGGCTGGAGTTTTGGGGGGGCAGTGCTGGGTCCTCAGTTCCTTCTTTGGTGGGGGCTCCTGGCGTAGATGGTGTTGTAAACACCCTTTTAGCAGGTTTAAGGGAGGTCCTCTCTGGTAGCTGCATGGTCCACAGCACAAGCTGCCACCTCCAGTGTTAGTGGTCAGGCCTTCAGGGTTCCATCTGAGGCCTCAGCTCACCCTCTTATTGCGGGTGTGGGACCATCGGATTCCTCTGGTCAATGGCTTGGTGGCAACTGTGGTAACTACGACAAAGCTGCTGACAAAGGAGTCTTCTCAGTCGGCTACCAGCTCTATGGTAGGGACGGATTACACCTAAATGGGGAGGGTTCAGTCGTACTGGGTGAGAAGAGGGGCTTTTAAACTAGGTGATGGGGGTGAGGGAACAGATGTAGAATTAGCCAGTGGAAAGCAAGATCCAGAGGGCAGAAATGGGGACATTAGCGGTAGGGTGTTTGGAGATCCTAAACCCAGGAGGGGTATGGGGAGAAATCACAAGAGCAGCCTAAAAACATCAAATGAGGATATTTGTAACCGATCAAGATTACGAGGCTTGTATACCAATGCCAGAAGCCTGGCTAACGAGAGCTGGAGCTGCTGATGTTTGAGGAGGACTTAGATTTTGTGGGGATAACAGAGACTTGGTTTGACAGCTCTCATGACTGGATGGCAACCATTCAGGGGTATTCCCCTTATCACAGAGATAGAGAAGAAAAAAAAAGGGGGAGGGGTATGTCTGTATATTAAGAACAGTGTACAGGTAAATATGAGGGATGATATTAATAATGGAGCTATGGACGAGGCAGAATCCCTATTGGTAGAACTTCAAAGGGAAGGCACTGTGGGGAAAGTAATATTGGGCGTATGCTATAGGCCCCACAACCTGAGGGAGGAGGGGGAGGACGGACCTCCTTTTACAGATAGGATTGGCAGCAAGGATGGGAAATGTCATTATAATGGGGAACTTTAATTATCCAGATATAGACTTGGCAGAAGGAACCACACACTCAGCCAAGGCTAGGCAGTTCCTAAATGTTTTGCAGGACAATTTCATGGGTCAGATGGTGACTGCACCGACAAGAAACAATGCGGTACTTGACCTACTGATTACTAACAATACAGACCTGCTCACGGATATAGAAATACGGGACAACTTAGGAAACAGTGACCATAGGTCAATTAGTTTCAGTATTAATTACAGTAATAGGAAACACAAGGGCAATATAAGGACACTGAATTTCAAAAGAGCCAATTTCCCAAAACTGCGCTCTCTGCTAGAAAATATCAAATGGGATAGAACCCTGGGAACAAAGAACACGGAGGAAAAATGGGAGTGCTTCAAGAGCATACTTAACAAGGGGATTGACCAGTGCATTCCAAAGGGAAATACATTTAAAAGAGCAAAATTAAACCCTGGGTGGCTAAGCTCCAACAAAAAAATGCATATTAGTGCTAAGGAAAAGCATTACAAAGAGTGTAATAAGAAATGTAAAGACGAAATCAGGGCGGCTAAAATAGAACACGGGAGACATATAGTGGAAGAGAGTAAAAAGAACCCCAAGAAATTCTTTAAGTATATAAACAGTAAGAAAGCGAGGCCAGAACACATTGGCCCCATAAAAGACGATAAGGGAGTTTTGGCCACAGAGGACAGGGAAAAGGCGGTAGTGTTAAATAATTTCTTCTCTTCAGTCTTCACAAAAGAATCGGGGGGATACACTAACCCAACTGGTAAGGCTAAACTAAATAATACACCTCAGGAAGTACCGCCATGGCTAGAAGATAGACTTAGAACTAAACTAGAGAAACTTAACATAAATAAATCACCGGGACCGGATGGCTTGCACCCGAGGGTTCTTAAAGAGCTCAGCCAGGTGATTGCCAGACCATTATTCTTGATCTTTAAGGATAGTTGGTGCCAGCTGATTGGAAAAAAGCCAACGTGGTACCAATATTTAAAAAGGGGCCGAGATATATCCTGGGTAACTATAGGCCGGTCAGCCTAACATCAGTAGTCTGCAAGATTTTGGAGGGGATGTTAAGGGACCACATACAAGACTTTAGTAATGAAAACGGTATTATTAGTAGTAATCATCATGATTTAATGAAAAATCGTTCTTGCCAAACCAATCTATTAACCTTCTATGATGAAGTGAGCTGCCACCTAGATAAAGGTAAGCCTGTGGATGTGGTGTACCTGGACTTCGCAAAGGCCTTTGACACCGTTCCCCACAAACGCTTACTGTTCAAACTAAGGAAGGTAGGTATGGACCATGAGGTGAGTACCTGGATAGAGAACTGGCTCCAGGGGAGGTTGCAAAGGGTGGTGATTAATGGGGAGTACTCAGATTGGGCGGGTGTGGAAAGCGGGGTCCCCCAGGGTTCTGTCTTGGGGCCAATCCTGTTTAATTTATTCATAAATGATCTAGAGGAGGGGATATCGAGCAAAATCTCAGTATTTGCGGATGATACTAAACTAAGCATGCCAATATCTTCTGGGCAGGATGTGGAAACCTTACAAGCGGACCTGAACAAAATTATGGGGTGGGCAACTACATGGCAGATGAGGTTCAATGTTGAAAAATGTAAAGTAATGCACCTGGATGCCAGAAACCAGAAAGCAAGCTACTCACTGGGGGGGGGGGGGGGGACCTCTGGGTGAGTCTAGGATGGAAAAGGACCTGGGGGTACTGGTAGATAACAGGCTTGGCAGTGGCATTCAATGCCAAGCCGCTGCAAGCAAAGCCAACAGAATACTGGGATGTATAAAAAAGGGGATTCGCTCCAGAAATAAAGAGATTATTCTTCCACTCTACAACAGTGGTTCTCAACTCCGGTCCTCGGGACCCACCAACAGGCCAGGTTTGCAAGATAACTAAATTACATCACAGGTGATCTCATTTGCTACTCAGTGATTGCAGTATTCTAGTCTGCATCCCCCAAGGTAATACTTAAAATCTGGCCTGTTAGTGGGTCCCGAGGACCGGAATTGAGAACCACTGCTCTACAAGACTCTTGTCCGGCCACATCTGGAGTATGCTGTCCAGTTCTGGGCACCGGTCCTCAGGAAGGATGTGCTGGAACTGGAGAAAGTCCAGAGAATGGCAACAAAAATAATTAGGGGAATGGAGGACATCAGCTATGAGGAAAGACTACAAGCACTGAACTTATTCTCTCTGGAGAAGAGACGATTGAGGGGGGATATGATATCAATGTACAAATATTGTACTGGAAACCCTAGCATATGGAAAAACCTATTCACAGAAAGGAAATACAATAAGACACGTGTCCACTCACTAAAACTAGAGGAAAGGTGGTTTAACCTTAAAATACGCAGGGGGTTCTTCACTGTAAGAGCAGTAAGGATGTGGAATTCTCTTCTGCAAACATCGTATCAGCAGGGAGCATTGATAGTTTCAAAAAACTATTAGATGGCCACCTTAAAGACCACAACATACAGGGGTATGCAATGTGTGGTTAACAGTAGACACACACACATCATAGGTTGAACTGGATGGACTGATGTCTTTTTTCAACCTCACTAACTATGTAACCGGGGTTGATGGGGTATGTCTGGCAAATACTGCAAAAATGCAAAGGGTATGTGTGTTTTAAAAGGGCCTTTGGGTGAGCATCTAAAAATGGAAGTGAAGGAGCATATATGGAAGGGTAAATACTTTGAAATTTTTCTTTGTTGCCATTGGAGAAATTTAACTTTAAAGTTAAACCAGATGAAAGTAAGAAGGAGGAAGAAGAAAAACGTCAGTATCGGTTGCTTCCCCGTACGTTCTCAAACTGGTTGTAGGTGTATGCAGTTTTAGCTGGTGTCTATCTGCGAACCCCAGCGAGTCTATGGTGGGGTTGTTTGGTTTCGCTATGATGAGCAATTTCGCCAGCCCAAGGCATTCCGGCCTTCCTTACAGTGGGACCACAAAAACATCAATCCCTGGATGAAACTGATGTAGTCTCCACAAAGTTTGGTTCCTCCCTTTCAGGGTGGGGCCAGGGGTGCAGCAGCCTATTCACAACTGGCCACAAATCGAAGGGGGTTATGTTGACAATTCAATGCCAGATCTTGCAAGTTTGGCACCGTGTGCTATTTCCGTCATGACTGTTCAGTGTGTGGAGGGTCTCATGTGCTGGCACCTTTACTAAAGCGTTATCCTAAAAGGGAGGCAGCTTGTGTGTTTCAGCTGGGTTTCTCGTAGGGTTTTTCTGACAACCTGCCAATTGCTGGTTGTTCCTCCTGTTGCAGATAACTTGCAGTCATCCCATTTACATCCAGCAGTTGTTTTCAGAAAAACTTTGTTTCTTGGGTTTGCATGGCTGTTCCTTTTGATTCACCACCAGTATTTCCCCTTTGGGTATTATCCCCAAAAAAGAACACAATAAGTTACGCCTCATTCGCCACTTTTCTCATCCTAAAGGGGGTTCAGTGACTTATGCCATCGATCTGGAGATTTGCACAGTGTCCTATACTTCTTTTGATATGGCAGTGTCGTGGGTTCATGGGTATGGTCAAGGTTCATTGTTGGACAAGACTGATCCTAGTTGTTGCCATCAGCTGGGGTGCAAATTGCAAGGACAGAATTTTTGTTGATAGATGTTTACCAATAGGCTGTGCCATTTCTTGTTCATTGTTTGAAATTTTTAGTTCCTTCTTCGAATAGGTAGTTCCTGATGTTTCCGGGTTTAATTCGGTCATCCATAATTTAGATGATTGTGCATAGGGCCTGCTGGAACTACTATCTGTGCCTCACTTTTGGCCATGGTACAACACGTTTTCGCGTTTTTTGGTGTGCTATTGGCCCCTGACAAGACGTAGAGCCCAGACACGGAGATGCGATTTCTAGGTGTTGTCATAGACACCATGGCGATAGAATGTCGTTTGCCTTTGGACAAACTTGAAGATCTGAAGGAGACAGTTGCTGTCACCAGGCAATGCAAAAAAATTCAAATTTGTGCTTTGCAATCGCTCTTGGGCAAGTTGAATTTTGCTTGTTGCTGTATGCCCATGGGCCATGTTTTTAATAGATGACTGGCGGCTGCTACAGCTGCTAAAGTTGGCATTAAGGAGCCACATCCTTATATTTGGCTGGGGCAGGGTCAGCTTGAGGACTTGCGAGTGTGGCATTCATTTCTGGTTTCTTACAATGGTCGTTGGCAGGAGCAGGTGATTTCCATTTTGATCTGGAACTGTTCACTAACAACGGCGAGCTCTGCTGGTTATGGAACCTACTGTCAGGGTCGTTGAAGTACTGAGGGTTGGCCAGTGGAATTGAGGGAGGTTGGTTTAGCGTGTAATTTTGCGGTTCTGGAACTGTTTCCCAATGTACTGTCCATGGAATTGTGCACGTTCCAGGAGTTGATAACTTAGTGGCTGATGCTTTGTCTTGTTTCTAGTAGGACAGATTCTGTCGGTTGGCACTGGAAGCGCAGTAGAACAGAATTCCATGCCGCAAGCATCTGGGGAGCATTGCATTGCCACTTCCAAGTTCTCAATTCATCATTTGGTATGCGCATCAGCTTGGTCCTCATACTGCAGTGTGTGGCAGGACTGGAGTGATCTGGTGAATGAAGTTGGGGGAGTGTTCTCGTGAGGATGATGATTTACACATGTTGCTTTATTTTATTGGCAGGAATTTTGAACGAGGTGTCTGACTCTGCTATGCCTCAGAAGTTGGCTGGTCTAGTTTTTATGTTTAAGTTGTCGGGTCATAGAGATGTTACTGTAGCGCTGATATTCTCCTATGTTGATGTGTGCCTGTATACTTTAATGGACATTGCTGTGTTTGAGTAGTTGGAGCCATCTAGTGACCAAATACTGGTAATGCAGATATGTTTTTTTTTCTGAAAGAGACAGGAAGTGATTGTTGGTTTTGGGAGGTTAGGTGACTTAGCCATGAACACCTTCTGGTGCAGGGCATGCTGGGTAGGGGATAAAAGGGGCCAGAGCAGCCATTTTAGGTCTCTTGGAATCGTGTGGCCTGCCTGAGAGGACCTGTGGGGAGACGGTGGCCAGATTGCAGAGACCCAGAGACACTCATCCGAGCATCGGAGAACGGGATCCACCCAGTGGGGCTGAACGGAGCGATTGGTCCAGCTGATGGAGAAGCAAGTTTCAGTCACCGGACAAAAGTCACCACACAGAGCCTCTATCCAGTGGGTGAGCGGGTCACGGCCCACAGTTTGTTAAATCTCACATGCAGTTAGACTCATATACAGGCCTCACTGGAAATTATAGCTCCACGAAGGAGCAGAGCAACTGATACTGAGAAGGTTTGAGGCCTATCTACCTTGATGTCTCAAGAAATGTTTAAATAGTTGTTACAGCTACACCAGAAGCATTTTCACTTCAATTTAATTCACCAAAACTGTGGATTACAAATCACAAGGAGCCACATTAGCTAGCGAAGAAAATAAGATCCAGGACTAAGTACTCCAAAAAGTGAGATCTCACACATAGCTTATAAAGTAGGGGGAGCTCCCAGGTATAGACATATATATATATATGTATACTGTTTCTTTCTAATTGTTTATATTGAAATCCATTGTGCTGTTGTATTATCCTTTAGTGACAATACAGGTGTTTTGTACTATCTTACATTGTATTGTATTGCATTGCATCACAGCTGTGCCAAGGGGATTGAGCCAAGTTAGTGGGGTTTATTGGTAGAGTGCAGGCCCAGATCAAACCAGCAGCCCTTTCGCTGGTCAGTGCTACATTACTAAGGTTTTTTTCTTGCCAGGCAGGCTGTGCGGGAAAATGGGAAGGGTCGCTCTGTGGTGGACGCTCGATGGTGAAAATAAAGTGCAGCGCTGTGATAACAAAAAACTCCAACAATTCACTGTGAAGGAAAATTATAAAATGTATGACAGTCTATGAATGAATAAGGTGAAAAGGGTCCATATTCAAGTTCCAAACAATAAGTGCAGGTAGGATATTCCACAATACGAAAGTGAGTCGTGATAATGATGTCCCGTCACCAACACCAAATAAAATGCGCTCACCAGATGTTGTTGACCCTAAATACCTTATGGCATGAGGGTCAAAAAGAGCTGTTAGGATGAGATGGGATTCCTTGAACAATCTGCAACCATGGATGTCTCCTCAGTGTGTATCCAACAGGGAAGGTGGACACATCTGAAGACTCACAGATAACCAGACCCATGTGGATGTAAACCAAAGGAGACAGACATAGTGTAAAACCCCAATAAATAGTTTATTTAAAAAGGGAAAAAAACACTCACAAACATTCCAATGGTAGAAGCAGAGAAGTATGCAAGTCTGGCTGTAAAGGTACGATCCTGTGGACACTCGATGCCCAGTTTCATTTGAAGTTCTTGGTGCTGTAGTGGGTCACTCGGATAGAGTTTGTTCTTCCATCTATGAGGTTGCTTTGCTGTAATTGTGCTGGCCTTTTTTGGGGTGGAGGAATTGGTGACCCAGAACAAATGTGGTGAGGGTGGTTTAAGCATACAGGATGTAGGGTTATGGGACACTACATTGGGAATTCTGTTAAGAAAATCTTACACAGATCAGTAGGAGGGGTTTTTGGATTGAGTTGTTCGTGGTTCCCTCTTCTCCAACTTGCACTGTCTGGGCTGTGGTTTTTTTTTCTTCTGGGAGTTTCCTTTATGCATGCGGATGCATGCGGATGGGACAGCAATGTCTCAATTTCAGTTTATGGCGGTGTTCAGGAATTGCCTGTTGTCCGCTGGTTTGAGTGCAGTCAACTATTCTTCTCATTTCTTTTGGATTGGGACCGCAATGGAAGCAGTCCGATGGGGCCTTAATGACCAGGTTATTCAGCGCATTGGGAGGTGGGAACCAGTCAGATTATGGTCATATGTGCGCCCTCATTTATTGTAATTTCCAAGGTTTGCTATCTGTTGGGTCGGGCTAAGTTGTGCCGTCTTATAGGGTATAAAATGTGTTGTCTGGAAATTTTGGAAGGGAGGATGGGTCAAGTGTTTAATGTTTTGTAGATAACCGAAGCCTCGGCATTCTGCAGGTCCCTTAGTCATGTGTCACTGTAGCTTTTTGGGCAAAGAACTAAGAACTTTGTTCCTTGTTTTCCCAGCCTTATTCTGTAAACTACAGGAACCCTCTATGCAATGGAAAGCAAAGGGTGTTTGTAGTCCAAGCCAGGAGAAAAGTCGACGGTGACAATGCTACTCCTCCATCAATACATTATGATATGAGTTGTCACATTAGGACAGAAAATGTGTTACTGGTGGGATCACCATGTTAAAATAAAAGGAAAAATAAAGGGAAAAAAACTAATCTAATGCAACCACCACAAGAAAGAACTTGTAAGCTGCAATATATGATACATTTTTGAGTTTAGATACACTTTCAATAATCATCTATACTTAAAACATACTGAAGTCAATCGAGAGCACTAATATAGGAAGCAACCCTAAAGCCAGGTACACAGGGCCTGAAAGTTGGGAGACATCTGCCAGTTAAAAAAAAAAAAACGGCAGACATTCGGCCCATCTGTATTTTGGTCTGTCCGACAGAACCCGGCAGTTTGGCTGGCTTCTCTCGGACGTGCATGCTGGAAAACCAGTAGCCAACTGACTCTAGGTCAGCGCTCCCAGCCAATGGCAGAGAGTGCTGATCACAGTGTTCTGGCCGGGTTCCCCCTTTCAGAACACAATAGCTCAGAGGGGGAGATTGCTATACTAACTTTGTATAGTTAGTACAGTGACTCCGACCAGTTGACAGTTTTTTTTTTTAGTTCAACCCTAAAAACTAATAGTGTGTACCAGGCTTTACTTTGTTGCCAAAATTATCAGGTTTTTAATGCAAGTTTTTTTTATCTTAAACCAATAGTATTTTATTGATAAGATTGCATGTTAATACAAGAAAATTAGCCAGTTTAATTACCTTTTTAACCAAACATATACAACATACTATCCAGCTTTCAGATATAGGGCTTTCTGAGCTATGCTCATGCAAAATATACAAGCCTTTTCTTGAACTTTATTTTTTTTTTTTTACCTATGACCTGTTCTGCCACTTTAAGAGCTGACCAGATATTGAGGACTGCGTAGCGCATTTATTTTATGAAAACATATGTACATAGCGGTGTTGACCTGTTGTACAGAAGGAAGTGTTCAAATTGTATGAAAATATGACTGCATTTTGATAAGCCCCGCCTATGGAGACTTGAATATCAAATGTACTTTTATAGGTCCGAATTTAAAAAGATTCATAAAATACCTTCAAACAAATGCAGTATTGATTATTTTGTTTTTTCTAAATATTCACCAAAATCATTCTTAACATCTAGCAGAACAGTAGCTCATAATCCCACTGTAAGAGAAGTGGCATTGAGTGCTGGGACTTGTAGAGCACAGGATAGTATTTTCTGGATGGTCAGTTATGGCCCGTTCACACTGTCTGGGCAATTTAATTCTCTACCCTGGGCCCATAGGCGGCTCTCTAATTAGGCAAATTAGGCAGTCGCCTAAGGCCTTGCACCTACAGGGGCCTCACGGCCAGTGGTGGAGCGACAACATTTAGAAGGGCACAGTCAGGGAAATCTCCCAAGTAAAAGATTGCTTTAAATCCTTGGATATAAAAGTTGCAGCAGTGTGAGAAGGAGAAGGGTCCCTGGGAGGCTAGGGGAAAAGGAGAGGGTCCCTGGGAGGCTAGGGGAAAAGGAGATGGTCCCTGGGTGGCTGGAGGAGAAGGATAGAGCCCCTGGGTGGCTGGGGGAGAGGGCCCCTGGGTGGCTGGGGGAGAGGGCCCCTGGGTGGCTGGGGGAGAGGGTGAGGGCCCCTGGGTGGCAAGGGGAGAAGGAAAGGGCCCCTGGGTGGCTGAGGGAGACAGAGAGGGCCCCTGGGTGGCTGAGGGAGACGGAGAGGGCCCCTGGGTGGCTGGGGGAGAAGGAGAGGGCCCCTGGGTGGCTGAGGGAGAAGGAGAGGGCCCCTGAGTGGCTGGGGGAGAGGGCCCCTGGGTGGCTGGGGGAGAAGGAGAGGGCTCCTGGGTAGCTGGGGGAGAAGGAGAGGGCCCCTGGGTGGCTGGGGGGGGGAAGGAGAGGGCCCCTGGGTGGCTGGAGGAGAAGGAGAGGGACCCTGGGTGGCTGGAGGAGGAGAAGGAGAGGGAACCTGGGTGGCTGGAGGAGGAGAAGGAGAGGGACCCTGGGTGGCTGGAGGAGAAGGAGAGGGACCCTGGGTGGCTGGAGAAGAAGAAGAAGAGGACCCCTGGGTGTCTGGAGGAGAAGAAGGAGAGGGCCACTGGGTGGCTGGAGGAGAAGGAGAGGGCCCCTGGATGGCTGGAGGAGAAGGAGAGGGCCCCCGGATGGCTGGGGAAGAATGAGAGGGCCCCTGGGTGGCTGGGGAAGAAGGAGAGAGCCCCTGGGTGGCTGGAGGAGGAGGAGAGGGACCCTGGGTGGCTGGAGGAGGAGAAGGAGAGGGAACCTGGGTGGCTGGAGGAGGAGAAGGAGAGGGACCCTGGGTGGCTGGAGGAGAAGGAGAGGGACCCTGGGTGGCTGGAGAAGAAGAAGAAGAGGACCCCTGGGTGTCTGGAGGAGAAGAAGGAGAGGGCCACTGGGTGGCTGGAGGAGAAGGAGAGGGCCCCTGGATGGCTGGAGGAGAAGGAGAGGGCCCCCGGATGGCTGGGGAAGAATGAGAGGGCCCCTGGGTGGCTGGGGAAGAAGGAGAGAGCCCCTGGGTGGCTGGAGGAGGAGGAGAGGGCCCCCGTGACGCCAGAGTCAGTTGCCAGGGAAGAAAGTGAAGCTGATCCAGTCCTGCATATCTGACATCAAAGCCAAACATGGTGGAGCTGGAGCCCTTTGCCCTACACAATGACAGCACCCGAGGTGGAAGGTGAGGGGTAGTGGGGCTGTGACATTATATAGCATATTGGTAGTTTTGTTTGGAGTTGACCTTTAGATGTTTAACTCTGTGTTATTTTTCCCCCCAGCTGTGAGGTACTGAGGAATGACAGCCCACTATTCTGGGACTTATAGTGCCCAAGAATGTGGAGGACTGAGGAATCCTCAGTTCCTCACAGAGGGCACTACAAGTTCCAGAATAGCAGGCTGCCATGCCTTAGTCCCCACAGAGGGCACTACAAGTCTTAGCATAGCAGGTAGTAGTTCCTCAGTCCCCTACAGAGAGCAGAACAAGTCCAAGCATAGCAGGCTTCCATTCCTTAGGGAGGAATGGCAGTGCACTATACTGGAATTAACAGTGCCCTCTGTGGGGACTCAGGTATGGCAGCCTTCTGCAGTGGGACTTGTCATGCCCTAGACTGTGGCAGACTGAGGAAGGGAAGTGTAAGGGGGACTCTGGAAGCTCTGATGCAAGGGGGAGCTTTGGTGACCATAGAGTTCCCTTTTACACCAGAGTCCCCAGATTTCCCCCTTAAATCAGGGTTCCCAGAACTCCTCTAAGATCAGAGTCTTCAGAGTTCCCTCTTACAGTGTAACGGGGAAACTCTGGAGACTCTGATGTAAAGGGGGCTCTGTGAAATTTGATTTAAGAGGGGGACTCTAATGTAAATAGAAATTCTGTGGACTCTGATGTAAGGAG
This sequence comes from Pelophylax lessonae, assembly GCF_965119305.1. Lineage (NCBI taxonomy): Eukaryota > Metazoa > Chordata > Amphibia > Anura > Ranidae > Pelophylax > Pelophylax lessonae. Next base: position 597,905,078 of record NC_138769.1, read on the forward strand.
GAGATGCTGGGGGGGGGGGGGAGTCTGATTTAAAGGAGAACTCTTATGTAAGGGGGACACTGAACTCTGATGTAAGGAGGGACTCAGGGAATCATGACCTATAGGGAAATGCTGGGGACTGTGATGTAAGAGCAGACATATATATATATATATATATATATATATATATATATATATATATATATATATATATATATATATATATATATATATATATATATATATATATATATATATACATACATACCCAATGTGTAATGATCTTTGATTAAAGAAGAATTGGTTAGAGAAAATTCTAGAAACTGTTAATTCATACTACAAAGGTTAAGGCTCTTAATATATGCAATTTATACAGTTAATTTTTATCGCTTGAACTATTTTTCCCATTATGGGCGTGAGTGGGGCCTCATGTCCAAGTTTTGCCTTAGGCCTTACAAAGCCTAGAGCCGCCTCTGCCTGGGCCCATTCATCTGCAGCTAAATGTAAACAAAGGGGCTGGGGATAGTGATGATATTATTACCATAATATGGCAAGTCACAGGTGGACTTGATGGAGTAGTAGCCTCCAAGGCTGGGCAGGCACAACCTGATGGGGAACAAAGAGACTAGTTCCCCATGAGGTCTGCTTGGCCTTTCACAGTGCACAGCAGTGGGTGGAATTCATAGCTATGTAATCTGCCCATTACTGTGAGTTGTCAATCGAAAGAAAGGAAGACCGGATAGGGAACTAGTCACTAACAGGCACCATCCACCTCACCACAAATCGCCTCAGCCATGCGCCCATCTGTGCATTGACCAGGGAGGGAATGCAGCAAGGAAGGAGTGTCCAGTATGAACACTTCTGATCTCAGTGCCAGCCTATGACAGATTCACGTACGTAGTAGTTTCTGACAGGTACATGGATCTGGCATAAGTACCATCAATTTTGGTGTAGACCAGATTCTAAAGGATGTCTACAAAACTCTTTATGAATTCCCCCCTATGTGCTCTGACTAGCTTTAACTACACTTAATCAACACCAGTAACAGCAAGGGCACATAGAAAACAATTTATATGCTGTGGTGCAAAGAAATACACAAAATGACATTTCAATAAACTGAAAAAAAAGTTAACAGTGTCTTGCACTGAAATAGACACAAAATGGACATCAGTCTGCATGCTAAAACATTTTTCTAAGTGTGAGCAGGCCTGAGTGATGATGTAAATGGCCACCATTTTGTTTGATTTTAGCAACAGTGTTAATGGAGAAGTGTGGGAATGGAAAAAAAAAAAACATGGATACTCACCTCTATGGCTGCAGCATCAGTATATTCTTGGTCATCTCTGAGCAGAGAACCTTCCACTGTCAGTCACGGCTTTCTGCTCTGCCCCTCCAGCGCTCACTGGGGCGCTGGGCTGTGATTGAGTAGAAGTGACTGGCTTAGGCTCTCAGCTGTGCATTATTGTTGGGATCCTTCCAAAGCCTGGGCCAGCTCTGTGACATTTGGGTCACAGGAGAGCACTCACAGGAGAGAAAAGCTTTGGCCTACTTCTCTTTTAAGTTAGTCAGACAATAGCAAGATCCTAGTTTATGTTGAAAAAATATGGCATTAATAGTACTGATTTAATAAGTGCTAGTCTCATTACAATATTGATTTTAAAAATAAAACTGCTGTGGTCCTTTAAAATGGACCTAAACTAAAAAAACAAAAAAGGGAAATTTGCTATTGTAGGCAATATATGTAAACGTTAAATGTACCTAAACAGTACCTGAAAAATCTACATTTTTGTCTTGAATTTGCCCAGAAAAATAGCAGTGCACTTCTTGTGCCTTGTCACTCCTATCCCTTGAGAATCTGACTGCTAGACTTATTAGATTCGGTGTTGTGACTAATGTGTGTCTCATTGCTTTTCTTGCTGGAGAAGACTCTGTACCTGAGGATCTGCAAAGGAAGGATCTCCCTACTGTTACGCTCAGCACTCCGGGCCCCCTGCTGGCCTCGGAGCGCTCACAGCGTGTGTCCCCAGGCGGCGCTCCTGCGTCTCGGCGTGTGCGTCCCCGCTCTCAAGGGCACGCACACACCGGGACTCTTAGATCTAAAGGACCAGTGCACAGGTGATTGGTGCCTGGTCCAAACTGGTTATTAAGGGTTAAGGTTTGTGAGAGGCAGTGCTGACTTAATTAGGCTTCACCTGTGCACTGCCCATAAATACCTTCTCCTCCCACAGCTTCCTGCCGGATCTTTGTGCCTTGTGCCTCTGAGAAAGCGTTCCCTACTGTGTTTGTTTGCTTTGCCTGTTGCCAAACCCGTTGCTACCGACTACTCGCCTTTGAACCTCTGCCGCCTGCCCTGACCTCTGCTACGTCTGACTACGCTCTTGCCTACTCCCTGTGTACCACGCCATATCAGCTGCCAGAGAGATCGAGTTGTTACTAGGGGACACGACCTGGTAGTTACCGCCGCAGCAAATCCATCCCGCCTTGCGGCGGGCTCTGGTGAAGACCAGTAACTGCTTAGAACCGGTCCTCTAGTACAACCCGCGCCATCGCCTCTCTGGTCCAGAGGATCCACTACCAGTCCTGCCGGTTTGTGACACCTACTTTTGCTGTGCTGTAGATTTGTACTTCCTGAACCTCTCCCGCTGCTCCATTAGCAGACCACTAGTTATCAGAGCAGCTCTAACATGAGGAAACAAAGCCCTGCCCCCTTACCAAGATGGCTGCCTCCACAGAAATAGTGCAGAACAAGACATGGCAATGAGGAAAAAATGAGTTGCATTGAGACCACACGTAATACTTGTGACTAGTCCTTTGTCTTCTGCTTATCTCTTTTTCGCCACGGCTTCCAGGGTTCTGTTCCTTAGCTGCACCCTATGTGTTCCACACAGCAGAATGTATGCTATCAGTCACTACAGGCACTTGTAAAAGGACAGCCATTTGGTGCAGACTGCCAAACCCAACCGTTAGTGCAACTTATCTTTACTATAGCGAAGTAAGATTTGTACAAAAGTTACCAAGAAACCCTGTATAGTAGTACATAAAAAGCTTTATTGGGGAACCGGTTGCACACCTAATGCTGATAAAATACAACAGAACAGTTTAAAATGAATATTGTGAGCAGTGATTATTTTATTTTTGCACTCAAAAAACAGGAGCATGGTCCTAGCTATGTGACCTGGCATAAGGTCCAGTTCCAACCATAGAAATGCATTCCGGATGCTTTTCTGCATGCGTGTTTTTGGTGCAAGTTTTGATGTGTTCCAGTGCTTTTTAGGTGCATTTTTGATCCAGTCCAGTCCGTTTTCCCCCCTTCTTTTTTCTTAACCTTAGGACCAGTTCACACCACACACAGTCCAGTGCATTTTTTTTCTGCATCAAAAATACATGAATAGTAGGTTATATGGTTTTCAATAGCATAGTTCAGACCACTGCTGTCAGTTCCAGTACGTTCCAGAAATAAAAATAGAACATGCTGCATTTTTTTCTGCACTGGACTATACTGGAACGGTATAACGCATCAAATACGCACCGGAACACACAAAAACTGCTTTGGAACACAAATTTCCTTATTTAAGGTTAAGAAAAAAGGGGGGGGGGATGCACTAGATCGCATCAAAACGCACCAAAAACACATTTAAAAATGCACTCAAACGCATCAAAAACACACATGCAGAAAAGCACCAGGAACGCTTCTGGAGTGTGTTTCTATGGTGTGAACTGGCCCTAAATAAGGACATGTGTGTTCCAGTGCATTTTTGGTGCGTTCCAGTGCATTTTTGATGCATTTTACAGCGTTCATGTACAGTCCAGTGCAGGAAAAATGCAGCATGTTCTACTTTTTTTTCCTGGAACTGGAACTGCACGCACTGGCGTGAACTATGCCATTAAAACCATATAACATACTTTCCATGCAGTTTTGATTCAGAGAAAAAAAAAACCACTGGATTGCATGTGGTGTGAACAGACCCTAAGGGTCCTATTTACTGCCATTGGTGCTGCCATTTTTTGCTACCCCCAAAAATCCCATTTCAGCATTTCACATCTAAACAGCGATGCTTCATGAGGAAGACAATTGTGGCTAAAAAGAGAAAACAAAAAAAGAAAACTTGTAACAAAAGAGATGTCCTGTAAGTGCCGGTTCACACTGTTCCGACTTGTCAGGCGACTTGGTCGCCTGACAGGTCGCGGACCATGCTGTGCAATTGGAACTGTTCTAATAGGAGCGACTCAAGTCGCTCCGACTTAGAAAAAGGTTCCTGCACTACTTTTGGACAAAGTCGGAGCGACTTGCATTGACTTCCATTATGTGAAGTCGGTGCAAGTCGCGCCGAAGTCGCGGTGCATGGCGACTTCATTAAGTCACCCCGAAGTCGTGTCGCCATAGTGTGAACCGACACTAAGAAGGAAAAATCCCACTGTGATGGTTAAAGCCCTGCCTAATATTTTGTAACTGTTCACTAATCCTTTCACCCAAAGTGTGGGTGGTGAGGCTTACGTATTGAAGCACACATGAGCATTGTATTACGTCAATAAGTAATAGGTGTATCAAGTGGAACTAAACCCATCGATTTAACAGTTTCCCAAAATAGTTACATTTAGTGCCAGTTCACACATATGCGATGTCAGACATTGCATGTGATTCGCACTGCTGTGCGAATCACATGCGATGTCTGTGCAATGCGAATTCAGCCATGCAAATTTAATGGCTGAATTTGCATCGCATTCGGACCAAAGTCACAAAGGACCCTTTTTTTTGGTCTGCACAAGAATCAGATTGCATGGGTGTTCACACCTATGCAATCCGATTCCTGTCTGAACTGACAGTTCGCACTGCAATATGCAAACTAATCTGGCGGTAACTTTGTATTGACACCCCCTGCAGTTTGAATATGGCAGTGTGAACTGCCTGCGAGTCGGGTGCTATGCGGGAACCCGCAGTGGATGTGCAGGGTTCCCGCATCACACAAGTGTGAACCACCACTTAAGGCATGCCGTGAATGATAATTGCCACACATGGTGTTCTAATTAATCGCATGTGCCGCACTGATCAAACAGATAGCAGCTTCCCTTACTGTAAAGGAGAGGAGGTTTTAGTTCTATTTATTTAGGGGTCAGTTTAGTCCCATGAGCTGCTCTGGTCACATGGGTGGAGGTGATGGTTTGAAGAACATTGTTATATGACATTACTAAAATCACAGATCATTGGTGGATAACAAAAGACCATTCATGGAATATTTGTACACTTTATTAGATTCACACCATTACTGGGCATTAATTTTGTATAAATTTGAGCACTTATATGTTTTTAGATAGCATGCATATGCCGACTTCTATTTAGAATCACATGCAGGTGATGGGGAAGATTTAGTAAAACTGGTGCACACAGAATCTGGCACAGATGTGCATAGCCACTTAAGCCCCGTACACACGTACCGATCGTTGGCCGAACGATCGGCCGTCTTTTTTCCGAGGGCTGTCGTGTCTGTTGAAAACTGCAAAAGACTGCACACGAATTTTGTTGGCCAACAACAGCCGACTGCAGAAGTGATGTCATGTGATGGTTAACTTTCCTTGTGTTTTTTCTTTTCTGAGCATGCCCAGTCTTGCAAATCTGCTGTCTGTCGGCCGAATTCTGTACTGACTGGCGAACAATCGGCCGTTCTGGTGTTGGCCAACAAAAATTTTAATGCTTGCACGACATTCTTTTCGGCCGAAAGTGCGCTGTCGGCTGTCGGAAGCATCATACTAACAAGCCGAAAATCGGCCGATCGTTCGGCGGCCGACAATCGGTATATGTGTACGGGCCTTTAAGCTCCAGAAAATTTACCCATCTTCATGACCAGGCCATTTTTTGCTATACAGCACTGCATTACTTTACCTGACAATTGCGCGGTCGTGCGACGCTGTACCCAAATAAAATTTTTGTCCCTTTTTTTTCCACAAATAGAGCTTTCTTTTGGTGGTATTTCCTCACTTCTGTGTTTTTATTTTTTTATTTTTTTGTGCTATAAACAAAAAATGACCCACAATTGTGATAAAAACAATATTTTTACTTTCTGCTATAAAACATATTCCATAAAAAAATGTAAAAAATCGAATTTCTTCATTAATTTAGACCACTATGTATTCTGCTACATATTTTTTGTAAGAACAAAAATCCCAATAACCGTATATACTGATTAGTGAAATAAATTATATAGTGATATATAATGGCTGCGCTCAACCAATCTATTACACTAGGTGTTATGTGCAAATAACAAAAAATATCTCTCAAATATATGTGCATAAATATATGCCAGGTGCAATCAAATAAATTGTCAATCCAAGCTAGTTGCCAGGTGCACGTATGAATAAACAAATACACTTGATAATATGTGCAATGATTAAATTATAAATCTCAAAAAGGGTGTGATTAAAAATATATAATAAATATAAAAATACCAGGTGCAGTGAATATATAAATATGAATATTCAATCAATAAAGTATCAATAGATAGAAAATCCTGAGGTGCAAATATAAATAAATAAAGTGCAATAATTATATGACAATCAGATAATGGTGAATAAGACTATGGAATCAAGGGTAAACCAGTCCAATAACACCGTCCTAAAATGTATAGTCTCTGATAGATCTTGTTGCTGCACTTCTTATGGCACATTTTTTCACTGCAAATACCGGCTCGGCTCCACTCGGCCCTGCTTGGCTCGTTTTGGTTTTCCACTGCATGGTACCGCATGGTACGGTGTTGGAACGGTTCGGTACGGTTTGCTTTTCCACTAATAGTGAGTGGGTGGGATAACGATTCTCTGACCAATCAGTGGCTAGTAGTGACAAACAGTCAAGGCTGCATGCAAAGGATTGTGGGATACGGTACCGGTACGGCCCTCTTGGAACCACAATGGAAGTGGTACCGTTTAAGCAAGCCGTACCGTTCGGTTCCATGTAGTGGAAAAGCACCGCCGTACCGTACCGAACCGTTCCAACACCGCACCATGCGGTACCATGCAGTGGAAAAGCGCAAAAGCGAGCCGAACTGTTTGGTTCCATGCAGTGAAAAAGCACCATTAATGTTTCCAGCACCTCCACCAAAACACAGGACCACCCGGTGTGCACAAAAATGCTTACCAGAATGAACGGACCCCTTATTATAGGGGTTCGGTTCAGGCTGTGATTCACAACTTGTAGACAGGATATTAGTGGGCAAGAAACAGTTAGTTCAGTCTCCAATAGGTACCTCCAAACACTTCACACCATCCACCTTAGAGTATCCTCAAAACCAGGGGACTGGCCTGTCAATGATTGCACACATGTCAATACTGATGTTTGCAAAGCTCCCTTGCTTTCCCCGCTCTATGTCATGAAGATCAACCAACTGGTTATCCACGTGGATAAGCTGCATGCATCCTTGAAAGAAGTTTTCAAACAAAGGGCGATCAGTATTGTTCGTCTTGGAATAGAAACCTCCAAAAAAATATTGACTTCCAGTGCGAAACTGAAGAGGACTACAGATGATGCTTCATCCCCATTGATAGTTAACATGGCAGAGTTTTCCTCGGCTGTAAATCTTACTTCATGCCACTGTCCATCATTAAGGCCAGAACCTCCTTGCTGCAGTTTCAACCTTGCTTCCTTTCACATGTGTGGTTTGGCTGTGCTCCTGAAGATTTACCCATCTTCATGACCAAGCCATTTTTTTCCACAAATAGAGCTTTCTTTTGGTGGCATTTCATTACTTCTACATTTTTTTAAGTTTTTTTGGGCTATAAACAAAAAATGACCCACAATTGTGATAAAAACAATATTTTTACTTTCTGCTATAAAACATATTCCATAAAAAAAATGTCAAAAATCGAATTTCTTCATTAATTTAGACCACTATGTATTCTGCTACATATTTTTCGTAAGAAAAAAAATCCCAATAACCGTATATACTGATTAGTTTGTGCTAACGTTATAGCGTCTACAAACTATGGGATATATTTATGGAATTTTTATTTATTCATTTTATTTTTTTACTAGTAATGGCGTCAATCAGCGACTTATAGAGGGACTGCAATATTGGGACTGACAAATTGGACACTAACTGACACTTTGACACTTTTTTGGCAACCAGTGACACTAAAACAGTGATCAGTGCTAAAAATATGCACTGTCACTGTAATAATGACACTGGCTGGGAGGGGTTAACATCAGGCGCGATTAAGGGGTTAATTGTGTGCTTAGCTGGTGTTTTACTGTAGTGGGGGAGGTGCTTTTACTAGGGGAAAGCATAGATCCGTGTCTCTGCTTTGCAGGAACACACTATCCATGCCTTTTGTACTGACAACGTACTGTACTGACAACGGCGATCTGCCTTGTTTACATAGGCAGATCACCGTTCTGCCTGTGTCCTGAACAATCAGCGGTTGCCAGTGGACATCGGGTCCGCGAGACCTGTTAATCAGCTCCTGCTGTGTAGAATCACACTCATGCCCAATAACCAAAAGTGCAGGATCACGTATAAAAAAAACTGCTATAGGGCGGTCGGCAAGTGGATATTAGCCAATCAGCTTCTATCTTCAACTTATTCAACTAAGTTTTGACTATAAAACCTGGAAGCTGATTGGTTACTATGCACAGCTGCACCAGTTTTTGTAAATCCCCCCCAATTATATTCATAATCACAAGGGACTAAAGCAATCAAAAAAGCCCTCATCTCTAATCAGATGCACATCCAAAAACCACTAGTGTAAGAATCACATTAAAATAGTATTGAGTTTTTTTGGGCTGTGGGCAGAACCCTTTGTATGTTCACCTAATTGTAATCACATCTGTGCGTTTAGCATGAGTTACCTTCAAGAGGAAGTAAACTTCCCTCTAATGTTGGTACTTATATAATAAAATAAGTAAAAGTACAGTGCCAATGATATATGTAAGGACAAATCACTGTGAGGTAAAAGTCCAACAAATATAAATAGATAACGATCCTCAGTTGAAGATGAAAAGTCCAGCCACCCAAAGTGGAATCAAATAGATGGAAACATCAACACCGCGTGCAACAGAATGTAATAGATGTCAGCTTACCAGAACTTCCAGACCCCCTGTTAAGGCGGGTCAAATGAGCATGTGGTAGAGAAATTCAAGGAGGGGGTCCTCTAAGTTGAGGGAACCAATCCTGATAAGATCACTCCAAAACAGGCAAACTTCCGGCATCCAGACACATCAATGCAGTAGGTGAAGATAATACCAAACCTGCCACATTGTCTAACACACGAAGGGACAAGGACATGCTCCTCGCCTTCCAATCTCCATTCAATATTTGTACTTATATGTAAGCCTATAATATGGCTTACCTACAGGCAGTGGTGTATTTAGGATTTGTGCTGCCCTAGGCCTGACTAAACTTGGGCACCCCTAATTTAAATATGACCCTCCCCTTCCTGTAAAGGCCACACCCTTTCCTGTTTATGACCCTTCCTGTCATCTGTAAACCACAGACCACAACCACAGTCTATCAGTGCCCATCAGTGCAGCCTTATTAGTGCTGATTAGTGTAGCCTCATTACTGCCCATCAGTGCAGTCTCATCAGTGCAGCATATCAGTGCGGCCTCATCAGTGGCCATCAGTACAGCCCCATCGGTGGCCACCAGTGCAGCCTCTCAGTGCCCATTAGTGCAGTCTATCAGTGCAGCCTATTAGTGCCCATCCGTGCTGCCTTATCAGTGCAGCCCTATCAGTGCAGCTTATCAGTCCTGCCTCATCAGTGGCCATCAGTGCAGTCTATTAGTGCCCATCAGAGCAACATATCAGGGCAGCATATCAGTGCAGCCCCATAAGCTTTTTTGCTGCCCCCCTGCAAAGTGCTGCCCTAGGCCTGGGCCTTGTTGGCCTAGGCCAAGATACAGCACTGCCTACAGGTACTGTAAATATCTCCTAAACTTGTACCGTTTAGGAGATATTTACTGTATATTGTGCCAATGACATCATCGGTGCATGCGCTCTGAAGGTACATCTTGTGCCATTTTTTCAGAGCCCTCACGCATGCGCAGGAGTGATGTCATGTGGCTCCAGTTAGCCACGCAAGCGGAGTCCGCGGACCTGGAAGAAAGACAAGCGGGATGACGAGGGCTTAGTTTGTAGGTAAGTGTCACATAATGTGCTAGTATGCGTTGCATACTAGCACATTATGCCTTTACTTTGCTGGTAAGTGTAGCACCCTCCTAGATAGGTGCTAGGTAAAGCATTTGTTTTGCTCCATCTGCTTATAAGGTCTGTTAGTTATGCCTGTTACATGTGTCCAGGTGTGAGTCACTTGGTCTGAGGGAGTGTCCCCACTGTATCCAATAGGGGAGCCTGTTTGACAGTGGAGGAAACCCAGCCAGTGACACACCGGCTTTTGTGGCAGTCCCAGTGGGAGGGCACAACCGCAGTGCATCCTGGGATTGACCATAAAAACTGAGGGCACATATGACAGGGCATCTTTGGCGGGAAGCAGAGTCCCAGGAGGAGGGTGATGGCTGATCTCTCCTCCTGTCAGCAAGGGAAAGTGGTCACAGGCAGTTGGCCTGGTGAGCCAGGGGGGGAGCTGAGCCATACAGGTCCTGGAGAAACTGACAGTGGAGCTGAGGGCAGAGCTACCTGGGAAAAACAGTGTCCGTGAGTACCAGGGGGCTTGCCAAGGGGTCTGCCCAGGAAGGGGACCACTCCAGTGAGGACAGTGGACAGAAGGTCAGCGCACACAGTTAGAGAGAAACGGGTGCCAAGTAGAACCCTGAAGAGTAATTTACCAAGCAGTTTACCTTTGAAATACTTCACTTCAGTGGCAAGGTGAAGCAGCAGCCTTGCCGCATTCAACATAGCTAGAAGTCCTCAAGATTGTGCATAGTTTACCAAGTTGGAGTATCCCACTCATCTTTTCTCCCATCCCATCATAAAATAAAAACAACAAAAAACAAATTCCCTGGACTGTTTACTGACTGAGCCAAGAATCTAAAGTACTAAGAATTCACAAGTCATTGCTATGGGTAACCCAGGGGAACCCTCTTTTAGCAGCTCCCATGGGAGTAGTGCTACATAAGAAAAAAAAAAGCCTTTTTAAAATCTTAATTTGCCATGTCAGCAGTGTGGCCCATTAGCAAGCAATACCATACACAGCAGGTCCTGCATAGTATTCAATATTCAATTACTGATTAAATCAAAAATTTTACTTCTGCAAGAGGTAAATGTCAAAACACAACAGTGACTATATAGAATTCTGTTTTTATAACTATGGTTTAAGATCTGCGGGGGGATTTGGTTGCAGATAAGCTGAACATCCTTAATCACAAAAAAATTCCCACTTTATAAATACACCTCTGTAATTAAATTATCAACTGAGAATTTGTTATATAAAGCAATTTGCACTTTACAGCTGTGGCCAAAAGTTTTGAGAATGACACTAATATTAATTTTTACAAAGTCTGCTGCCTCAGTTATTACAATGGCAATTTGCATATACTCCAGAAAGCTATGAGTGCCGGTTCACACTATAGCGTGTGCGGCGATCGCATGTAATATCGGAGCGCACTGCTCCTTCATTACATGCGATCGGATGTGCAGTGCGAATTCAGCCATACACTTTGTATGGCTAAATTCGCACTGCACCCGCACAAAAGTCGCACATGACCCTTTTTTCCAGCCGCATCAGGATCGGATCGCACAGTGGTTCACACTTGTGCGATCCGATCCTGTGCGAACTGTCAGATCGCACTGCGATATGCGATCAAACTGGGGGTGTCGTTAACATTTAATTGACACCCCCTGCGTATCGCATATGGCAGTGTGAACTGCCAGATTTGCGTTTGCGATGCGGGAACAGGCTGCGAATTCGCAGCCTTCCCGCATCGCACAAGTGTGACCCGGCACTGAAGAGTGATCAGATGAATTGCAATTAAATACAAAGTCCCTCTTTGCCATGGAAATGAACTTCATTCCAAATAAAAACATTTCCACTGCATTTGTGAAGAAGTCTTCAGGGCGCGCAAGAAAGTTCATCAAGCACCAGGACTGCCTCCTGCAGTTGATTCAGCTGGGGGATCGGGGCACCAGCAGTGCAGGTTTGAGTACATTCGTATGCAGAGTGAGGTGAAGATTTTGGAGGATGGCATGGTGTCATGAAGGGCAGCAAAGAAGCCACTTCTCTCCAGGAAAAACATCAGGGACAGACTTAGATTCTGCAAAAGGTACAAGGATTGGACTGCTGAGGACTGGGTTAAAGTCATTTTTCTGATGATTCCCCTTTCTGATTGTTTGGGGCATCCGGAATAAACCTTGTTTGGAGAAATAAAGGTGAGCGCCACCACACAGTCCTGTGTCATGCCAACAGTAAAGCACCATGAGACCATTCATGTGTGGGGTTGCTTCACAGCCAAGGAGTGGGCTCACTCACAATTTTGCCTAAGAACACCGCCATGAATAAAGAATGGTACAAAAACGTCCTCCGAGAGCAACTTCTCCCAACCATCCAAGAACAGTTTAGTGAGGACCATTGCCTTTTCCAGCATGGTGGGGCACATTGCCATAAGGCAAAAGTCATAACTAAGGGGCTTGGGGAACAAAACATTGAAATTTTTAGTCCATGGCCAGGAAACTCCCCAGACCTTAATCCCATTGAGAACTTATGGTCAATCCTCCAGAGGCAGGTGAACAAAAAACCTCACAAATTCTGACAAAATCCAAGCATTGTTAAAAATGGAGGACAGCACTCAATGGTGTTCTGTGTGTAAATCAAATTCTAATCAATCACTCCTATTAGATGAATAAATATATTTGCCAACAGGAGGGCAAGAACTCTATACCCCAATATAATAGGAGCTTCAAAGAGATATATAACACCAATTTAAATATGTATATCCTTAAATTAACCGGTTGCCGACTGCTCACAGTATATTTACTGCGGCAGTCAGCCCTGGCCAGGCAGAGTGACGTAGGTCTACGTCGCTCGCCTGTCACTCCTTCTAGAGCCAATAGCGCGCCCGCCTCGGCTCGTTCACGGAGGAGTGCGGGAGTGTGACTGGCGGACCCGATGTCCGCCGGTCACACTACGATCGGCGGTCAGACTTGTATAAAGTACTCGAAATTTCTACTTGAGTAAAAGTACAAGTGCTCGATCAAAAAGTGACTTAAGTAGAAGTGGAAATGCTCGCAGAAAAAGTTACGTACGTAGAAGTACTAAAGTATTCAACATTTTTTGTACTTAAGTATTGCAAGTATTTTTTTCAAAAAAATTGCTACTTAAGTACTAAAAGTAAAAAGTACCAGTAGTTTTGAAAAACAAAATTCTACTCAAGTACTGAAAGTAAAAGTACAAGTACTGTGTTATGTAGTTATTAAAGAAAGAAGTCAAAAGTTTGAACATCATATTGGTTTTTATTATTTGAATTTATTTCAAATGATTAACCTAAAGGACAATCACAATTCCTTAGGCTGTAACTTTTTGTAAACAAAAAACAGATAAATTATGTCCCTCCCTTCCCCTTTTAAAGCATCCCTCCTTCTCTTCCCTGCCTGTTTTTTTTTTCTCCACAGCTTATTGGTGCGCAAAATCATATATAAACCAATGTGTTATACAACAATATATTCCAATAATTAAATAAAGGAAGAGTGTATGAAATCTAAGTCAATAAAAAGTTCAAAATATTGTAAATCTTCAAATATATATATGTGACAAAACAAGATGGATATAATTTCATATCTGCTGTTAATGGGAAAGAGAACCTCCCAACCAGGGCTGGCCTTAGGTGTTCAAGCGCCCTGTGCGAGCTGATCCTGTGGCGCCCCCACCAGCGCCCTGCACATTTTTTCTTGCACTTTTTTTGCACTTCATTTGACTTTTCTTTTTTATGATCACTACAAACTTAGCCCCCCTTACATTAGAGACCCCCCTTACATCAGAGACCCCCCAACGGAGCCCCCCTTACAACAGAAACCCCCCAACGGAGCCCCCTTACAACAGAAACCCCCCACAGAGGCCCCACTTACATTAGAGACCCCAACACAGAGCCCCCTTACATCAGAGACCCCCCACACAGAGCCCCCTTACACCCTGGACCCCCCATACAGAGCCCCCTTACATCAAAGACCCCTCACACAGCGCCCCCTTACATCAGAGACCCCCCACACAGAGCCCCCTTACATCAAAGACCCCCCCACACAAAGCCCCCTTTACATCAGAGACCCCCCTAACAGAGCCCCCTTAAATCAGAGACCCCCCACACAAAGCCCCCTTACTTTAGAGACCCCTCACACAAAGCCCCCCTTACATCCAGAGACCCCAACACAAAGCCCCCTTACATCAGAGACCATCCCCACAGAGCCCCCCTTACATCAGAGCTCCCCCTACATCAGAGCCCCTCCACACAGAGCTCCCCTTACACCAGAGCCCTCCCACACAGAGCCCCCCTTACATCAGAGACCCCCACACAGAGCCCCCTTACATCAGAGACCGCCCACACAAAGCCCCCCCTTACATCAGAGACCCCCCACACAGAGCCCCCCTTACATCAGAGACCCCCCACACAAAGCCCCCTTACTTTAGAGACCCCTCACACAAAGCTCCCCTTACATCCAGAGACCCCAACACAGAGCCCCCTTACATCAGAGACCATCCCCACAGAGCCCCCCTTACATCAGAGCTCCCCCTACATCAGAGCCCCTCCACACAGAGCTCCCCTTACACCAGAGCCCTCTCACACAGAGCCCCCCTTACATCAGAGACCGCCCACACAAAGCCCCCCCTTACATCAGAGACCCCCCATGTTTCCCTTAACCAAGATGGCTGCCAGTGCCTCGATCGCACTGCGCATGCGCACGTGCCTCTACTGCGCGGCCGCCGGAATCCCCGCCTCCCAGCGCTGAGTCATCAGCGAATGGAGACAAGGAGGGGAGGAGGAGCGGAGTGGCCGAAGGCCGCCACACATGTCAGAGCTCCGAGAGGAGCATGTGGGAGCACTCCACGCCGGCCCAGCGGAAGCCTGGAGCGGAACAACGCTACCCAAATGGCCAGAGACCAGGTACCCATGAAAAAGGGGGGTATCTTTACCTTTACCTTCCTATAGAAAAGGGGAGGGGAGGGGGGAAGGCAGAATAGGGAGGATAATTGAAAGAGTAGGAGAGAGCAGTAAGGAGGGAAACCAAACAAAAAAGAAAAAGGGAAAGGCAGAGAAAAGTAATGAGCAACGATGCAGCACAAAAAAAAAAAATATTGGAGTAGTAGTATCGAAATCATTGAAAAAATGTAGTGAAGTAAAAGTAGAAGTAGGAGAAAAAAATTCTACTCTAGGAAAGTACAGATACCGCATTTCGGTACTTAAGTACAGTACTTAAGTAGTTCTACTTCGTTACTATACATCTCTGTCGCCGGTACAGCGGGAGAAAGACAGAGCGGCTTATGTAAACAAGCCGCCTGTCAGTTCTCCCTGTGTAAAAATGAAGATCAGACGGTTCTACTATGTAGAACCATTGATCTTTGTTTTTACACCAATAGCCATGTCCCACTACAGTTAGAAGCACGCCCCTAGGACACACTTAACCCCTCCCTGTCCAATACAGTTAACCCCTTCCCTGCCAGTGTCATTTTTGCAGTAACAGTGCATATATATAGCACTGATTACTGCAGTAATGTCACTGGTACCCCCAAAAGTGTCAAAAATGTCAGTCAAGGGTCCGATCTGTCCGCCGCAATGTCGCAGTACCGCAAAAAATCGCAGATCGCCGCCATTACTCGTTAAAAAAAAACACCAAAAATGACAAAAATCTTTCCCTTTGTTAGTAAACGCGATAACTTTTGCGTAAACCAATCAAAATACGCTTTTTGCGATTTTTTTTACCAAACATATGTAGCGTAAAACAAATTGGCCGAAAATGTTAAAAAAATTTGATTTTTACTTTTTTTTGGGGGGAATTTCATATAAAAAATGTGAAAAATATTGTTATTTTTGCAAAATTGTCGCTCTTTTTTTGTTTATAGCGCTTGATCAAAAAAACGCACAGGTGATCAAATACCACCAAAAGAAAGCTCTGTTTGTGGGAAAAAAAGGACGTCAAATTCGTTTAGGTACAGCGTCGCACGACCAGGCAATTGTCCGTTAAAGTCACGCAGTGCCGAATCGCAAAATACCCCCTGGTCTTTTAGCAGCCAAATCCTCCGGGGCTTAAGTGGTTAAGAACAATCACCCAGACTTGTTTGCTGCACGTTTTGCACCTGCACTTTGAAATACAAGGACTGTATATATCATATGATTTAAATAATATTATAAGTACAATCACTTTGAGGTTAAGCACTTTAGGGGAAACCCATTGGTTCATTTAATTGTGTTTTGTGATTTGTGGTTTATATATTTTTTTTTTATTTATCTAATAGGAGTGATTGATTAGAATTTGATTTACACACAGAACACCATTGAGCACTGTCCTCCATTTTTAACAATTTTCACAACCCACTGTTGTTTTAGACTAGCTGCTCAATCTCTTTTGGTATCCATTCATTTGAATTATTTATTTATACAAAATTTTGTTTTTCACTGATATCATCTAGTACCTAGGCGTGATCACGTGAGTAACCAAACTCACACTTTGTTCCAAACTACAAGCATTGATTATGCAGGAATGAGCTGCCATCAGTCCAAATGTGGTCCGGAAGTTGATTGACAGCATGCCAGGGCGAAATGCAAAGTTCTTGAAAAAGAAGGGTCAACACTGCAAATATTGACTCTGCATAAATGTAATGTAATTGTCAATAAAAGCTTTTGACACTTATGAAATGATTGTAATTATACTTCAGTATACCATAGTAACATCTGACAAAAAAAATCAAAAATTTGTCATTCTCAAAACTTTTGGCCACGCCTGTAGTATCAGACTTGTCATTAACCACTAGATTTACTGTGGCAGGCAGCCCCTCCTGCACGAACCGACGTAGCTGTACGTCGGTCGCGCGCCTGCAGCTAGGGGGCGAGTGCGCGGCGCTTCTGCCCCCACTCGGTAGCGGGAACACCAATTCACGGGGCTGGCGGCTCAGATTGCCGCCAGGCACCTGCGATCATTCCCCACTGAGAGAGAAGGGCGGTCAGCTGTTGTAAACACAGCTGACCGTCTTTCTCCCTGGTATGATCACAGAGAGCCTGTGATCCTTCTATTTAGGCTCACAGGTCTCTGTTCATTTCAAAAGCCCAACACCTATACAGTTAGAATCACTCCCCTAGGCCTACATTTAACCCCTTCATCGCCCACTGTGTTAACTCCTTTCCTGCCAGTGTCATTATTACAGTAACAGTGCATATTTTTTAGCACTGATTACTGTAGTAATGTCACTGGTACCCCTAAAAGTGTCAAAAATGTCAGTTAGGGGACTGATCTGTCCGCCGCAATGTCGCAGTCCCGCTAAAAATCGCAGATCGCCGCCATTACTAGTACAAAAAAAAAAAAATAATAAAAAATGACATAAATCTTTCCCGTAGTTAGTAGACGTGACAACTTTTGCACAAACCAAACAAAATACGCTTATTGCGATTTTTTTTTTTTGCCAAAAATATGTAGCAGAAAATAAATTGGCCTAAAATGTTAAAAAATTTTGATTTTTAATTTTTTTTTTGGGAATGTTATATAGCAGAACGTGAAAAATATAAAAATATATATATATATATATATTATATATATATATATATATATTTTTTTTTTTTTTAGAATTGTCGCTATTTTTTGGTTTATAGCGCAAAAACTAAAAATAGCAGAGGTGATCAAATACCACCAAAAGAAAGCTCTATTTATGGGAAAAAAGGACATCAATTTTATTTAGAAACAGCGTCGCACGACCGCGCAATTGTCCATTAAAATAATGCAGTGCCGAATCGCAAAAAATGGCCTGGTCATTAAGGGGGCAAATCCTTCCGTTCTAGAATTGGTTAAATATTATTACATTTTACAGAACTGAAATATTATTGATCTATTTAAGTCTCAGAATTTTAAAGCAAACGATATCTCATGAGAAGGTGCATATTCCATTTCATATTTTATCATGAAGCATAGGAAACTAGATTGGATTTGCATTGTTATACCTACATCCTTTTTTCTGCACTAGCTTACATACAACACATATATAGTAATTTAAGGACTAACTGTCCCTGAGATCTAACACTATAAATGAGAGAATTAAAAGATTTATTTTATTTGATTGGTTTAGTACTGAAATATTACAAGAAAGAAACGGCAAATAAAAAAATCCTAGAGAACATGGAGATTTTCCATACTCCAGCCGCTGTTAATTCGTAGCTTGTGTAGTAGCACCACCTAGTGGCGGAAAAGTATATGTCAGTCATAAACCAGACGTGTCACATTCTGGTTGTATTACCGCAAGTCATAAAACTGAATTTCCTTCTATTTTGGATCCATCCACTTCTACGTCCAGCTATTATTTTTTTAAAAACGGATATATACCATTATTATATGGGTTTTAGGTTTTATCTCGTTAATTAGCTGTGTTATAAGAGCATTCCTATCCCAAATTTCCCCGTCAATGTGAACAGATCGTGTTTTATTACAAACTTCACAGGCAAGGTTACAATGTCGGATCCACGTGTCATAGATAACCGTGCATGGCTGCCCACCTCTCCATGATTGCTGGGGTCAGTGGCAATCTATGAAGGTTTAGCAACGAAAGAAGCAAATATTTCTCTTCTGTCCTATGGTTTCCGTTCACCTCTGCTAATATTTTACTGGATTTTTAAAGTTGATCAATATTGCAGGAAAACAGGCAAACAATTGTCCATATACAAAAAATTAAACTTGGTGCAGCTAGTTTCCTATTAACAGCATGCCACATGTGCACTGGGTCCCTGGAAATCCGTTGTGCTACAAGAAAGAATGAAAACCAAAAAAAAAAAAAAAAATGAAATGTTTGATTCATTGCAAACTCTATGTTCTCAAAAAAGTCCCTTTAATATTTTCCATTTGTTCTAAACCAAAAAACTGAAGACTGCCAGTGTATAAAGTTGTGTGTGTTCACTTGGTGAAAATATTTTTCTGTAGATAGCCCTACCCATGTGTACCTTTCCTTTTGCTGGGTATAAATTGGACACATCAGTATATATATATATATAATTTTGGGGTTGATTTATTTAAACTGGGGAGTGCAGAATCTGGTGCACCTCTGCACGGAAACCAATCTTTTCACTTTAGCTTGTTCAGTTAAGCTTCAACAAAAAAGAAAACCTGGAAGCTGATTGGTTTTATGCAGAGCTGCACCAGATTTTGCACTTTCCAGTTTTAGCAAATCAACCCCTGTACAATTTTCTAAGAGGATTTTCCCCAGAGCTTAGTAAATTAGGTGAAGCTCTCCTGCCTTCCATCATCCAGTTATGTGCAAGCAAAAATTGTTTTTTTATTTATTTTTTATTTCCCTTGCATGTGATTAAGTATTCTTTGCAAAGTAAACCGTAATCACATTTACTAAACTCTGTAGCAAATTCCCTTGCAAAATGCACAGTCTATTTGCCTTTAGTAACTCAACCCCTTTATTATATATATATATATATATATATATATATATATATATATATATATATATATATATATATATATATATATATATATATATATATATATATAGACACACATATATATATTTTTTAATCTGCATGTTGCAGGTTAAAACAGGCATTGTCAAGTCAGCAATTTGTAAATCAGTTGCATTTTTACATTTTCCTTATTGTATTAATACTATTTAGAATGTATGAATAATTACAAAAACAAATAATCTATATGTACAGTATAACAGTATTGGCAGTCTGCTTGCTAATTACTGCCAGTCTTCAGCCAAGCATAGAACAAAATAGTTAATAAACAGGTTATTTATTAACATGTACATTTTTGTGTAAATTATTTTCTTTCTGAAAACTGACTTGCTACATTATTGTTTGCAATAAAACATGACATCCTTTTCAATTAGCAGACAATTTTTAATCTTTAAACAAACCTCCTAATATGGAGAGGGTGGATCTTTATCAAGGAGTCTTGACACGAGGTTAAAGCTCTGCAAGAAAGTAAAAAATATGTAAATTATGTAAAATATATATATTTTTTTTTCATTTCATGCTATGTTACTATTTAAAAAAAAAACGAGATATTTTGATTTTTAAAGATGGCTACATTTGACCTATATTCCACAAAAATTCTATGTTGTGAAGCTTCCTAATAATTAGGGATCACTCGTAAAAGCAAGATTATTTCTAAATATATAACCCTTTATTTCACATAGTGTCAATTATACATGTATGGATTTAGAGAAAGTTGTAGGTTTAATTTTTAAAAACGCCTGAATTTCTATAAAGGTTTTTTTTTTTAGTTTTTCTTTTACCTTTGCATCATACATACCTATAACAGATGTACTGCTTAAATATCATCCATAGCTTTGTGCTTTTTATGTGACCACTTGTGAGCAAAATATACCCATTATATTTCTTTTTAAATGTCACATATAAAATAGACTTTATGATTTATTATTTTATCACAAATATATATATATATATATACATATATATTCATACTTGCAAAAACCCTGTTGCTAAAACCCTGTCAATATTAAAAAAATCCTTAATTTCTCTTTTTTTAATGGTAATGATTATGATGATGAAAATATTTTAAAAAATGATTTCTGTTTTTGTTGTTTGTATTATTATTCATTAATGATTGTAACAAGTACAATTTAAATTTCCTATTATAACCTGGTTCTGGAAAAAAAAATATGTGAAAATTACTTTAGTTAATTGAATATGATAAATAGTATTATTATATTATTTAATATAATTAAATATATTTAAATTATTAGGTAATATTAGAATTTAAAAAGATTATTATTCACTCTTCTAATGAGTGGAAATATTCCCCAGTTTGGCCACAAGGTGGAGCTGTTTTGGAAGTGTTTCAGGAATGCTCATTATAAGAGTATAAGGGCAGCTTTGTAATAGTGAGAAGCCACAAATGCAGCTTTCTAGGAGAGACTGAATACAAACTCAGTGCAGATTACTTCACAGAAATACAACATTTCTGCGTATAACGGTCTGAAGGAAACGGAGTCTGTTTCTCATTCATGTGTTTTTAACTAAAACTAGAACTATAAAGTTTTACATGAATGATTTTCTTACTTTGAATATAAATACTACCTTCTTCCTTCATTCCAAACTGTATTTTTATGTCTTTTGTTGGGAAAAATCTGCACAATGTTTAGCTGGTATCCGGAGTACCTTATTATAGAGAGTATATTATAGGGAATTATGCTTTTCATCTGCAGAGCCTAATAGGGGATTCAATAACCAATTAAATGCAGGCGTATTCAGCATTAGAGTGCAAGGAACAAAGCACTAAGGGGGGCAGTG
Source organism: Pelophylax lessonae (assembly GCF_965119305.1). Classification (NCBI taxonomy): domain Eukaryota; kingdom Metazoa; phylum Chordata; class Amphibia; order Anura; family Ranidae; genus Pelophylax; species Pelophylax lessonae. Next base: position 597,926,445 of record NC_138769.1, read on the forward strand.
CAGTGTTCATAGCAATCAGTCTTTTTCCTCGCCATTCATTCACCTTATACCAGTCTAACCTTTCATGTGTAACTGCATTTAGCACTTTCTCAATGAGTTTACTATTAAAGGTTCTTATCACACAAGCATACACACTCTAGTGCCAATTTAGAGAGGAGCCCATTAACCTACCAGTATGTTTTTGGAGTGTGGGAGGAAAGTGGAGTACAAGGAGGAAACCCACGCAAGCACAGGGAGAACTGAGAACCCTAGTGCTGCAAGGCATAAGTGCAAGGCAAACCACTAAGCCGCTGTGTTGTTTACTGAATAAACCACAACTAATCCAAAGTGGTCTTAAAGTACATCTAAAGCCAAAACTTAATTTTTGTTAGATTTGGATAGAGTAAGGAATGGTTAAACCAATCGGGTTTTTTTTTTTTTGCTGTCTGCCCATTGAGAAGATTCCTTCAAGAGGAGCTCCAGTCTGTAAAAAAAAATTGGAAGTCAGCAGTTACAAAAACTGTAGCTGCTGACTTTTAATATAAGGACATGTACCTGTCCAGGGAGCCCACAATGTCGGCATCCGTAGCCGATTCGTCATTCGGCTTTTGGAGCAGGTACCGGCATCTGTAGTAAGGGAAACAAGAAGCTAAAGCTGGATACACACTATCCAACTTTTGTGGTTAGATTTCCTTCAGATTTACCTTTTCTATGTAGTGCAAGGGCCTGCCAGATTGCATACAAATTGAAAGTGTTTAGGTTTGACCTCATATTATCTGGTTTTGGTAAGTCTAAAGGAAAAAGTCTTCAGAAAATCTTATAGTGTGTATGGCCCATAAGCCTTCCAGGTTCACAGCCTGTTTCCTACTGCGCATTCACGAGTCGCGCTGCGCTTTTTGAATGGTCCCCCCGTCTTCTGGGACCTCTGTGTCTCCCAGAAGGCAGTGGGGGGAAGGAGGAGGGGCCCAAAAAGTCATGTCAAAACCAGGAACCTGCTCCCCACTCTCCCCCAAATGTGGTAGTGGAGGGGGGGTAGATTGCGAACATGCGGAGCTTCCACTATTGGGTGTAGCTCCACTTTTACTTCCTATTCTGGAGAAACAACAATAAGTAAGACTGAAACTGCACAAATACTAATATCACACGAAAGTATATGAACTTCACAAAATAGAAAAATGCATGAGATAAGTGCATAAAATCAATAAAATTGATAAAAGTCCATCAGAAGTCCATAAAACTTAAATACATGAAGTAAACGGAGACTGTTCATCCATAAGGAGTATTCTATTTTGTGAAGTTCATATACTTTCGTGTGATATTAGTATTTGTGCAGGTTCAGTTGAACCTTTTGTATGTTTGGGAGGAGGTTCCCACCATCCCTGCGCTACTGAAATTTAAATCAGAAAAGACTATATGTTTTTTTTATTAATTTCATGTTTACAATATTATATTTATGAAGTAGCAGCATTTGAAACATTTATTTTGTATTTTTTTACGTTTGACCTTTCAGCGCAGAGGATCGCTTAATAATTTTTAGTGGTATTTTTACATACAACAATAAGTAAGAGGAGATCCTATTTGGACAGTTGACCTAAAACTCACATTTGGGAGGATTTCCCCTCTGATTTATAAGTTGAGATCTATAACATATTGGATTTCCTATCCTATCTGGTCACAACTGTCAACAGGACAGATAGAGAAGGTGATTGTCACAGACAACAAAAGCTAACAAGGATTGTAATACTTCCACACACTATCTAAAACAAGAAAACACGTTTTGGCTTTATACTTTGATTCCCAAGTACTGGCCCCATAATCCAAGAAGGGTTCAGGTGTCATTTTTGCATGGTATTTTTAACATATTTTTACACAGCTATAGCAAAACCCCCTAAACCTGAGCCTAGGTCTATGAGCAAATAAAGCTATGGTAAGTCCCTTTGCTACGGAGAGATTCTTGCCCTTCATTTCATTTCTGATTTTCACAAACTGAGTCTTCCAGCTGTAAGTTTGTATTAAAGCTTTAGTTATATAGATAGAATAAAATGTATTTTATATACACAAGACTCTGTAGCCTTACCAATTCAGAGAAAAGTCACAGAGTCTCTTTAAAGGCCACCCCAACCTGACTATATCACCTTTAAAATTAGAAGAAAATCCAATGCTATTTTGGTTATACTTCTCCTGGGAATCACAGGAGTGCAGTTTGTGACCTGTTTACAGCTGGCAGCAGGCTTTTGACATCATAAAGCTGGTCTGGGCTCTGAAAAGACCCTGAAAATATGGTCAGGATCCACCCAGATGCCTGGACTGGCAGCTGACTCAGCCTCTCAGCGAGCCGCTAAGAGCCTGAGCCAGCAGCTCCCACCCCCTCTACAGCCCAGTGCTCCAATGAGCGCTCAAGGGGCAGAGTGGATTCACCAGCTCTCTGCAGCCTAAAGACCGAGAGCTGAGCGAGCAGTGGTGTTTGATTGCTTGGTTCTCAGTCTTAAAGCAAAGCGGGGGACAGATGCAGCATCGATCCAGTGCATCCACCTAGGTGAGTATAAATCTTCCATTATGAGAAGTCGTTGCAAGCCGCGCCAAAGCCGCGGTGCACGGGCGACTTCATTGGTCGCCCGAAGTTGGGGCGACTTCGAGTCGGATCAGTGTAAACCGACACTAAAACACACAGAACATCAACTTTGCCCAAGCTCCTGCACCATACACAAAGCTTACACAGGGTTAAGGCAGTAGAGGTACAGTGCTGGAGGTGTGCTTTAAAGAAACTCTGTCACTTTGCCCTATGAAAATACTGATATCCAAGGAATAGCATTAATGCAAGGCCACTCACATTTCCAGAAGGAAACCAGCAAGGACAGCCTCCATATTTCTTTCAGGACAGCCTTCCTTCAGGTAGACATCATAGGGGATCGCAGGGAGTCTCCCAAACTGAATCAGATGCCAAGTCCACTTGAACATACAGTAGTTGATTTACTAAAACTGGAGAGTGCTAAATCTGGTGCAGCTCTGCATATAAACCAATCAGCTTTTCAGGTTTTTCTGTCAAAGTTTGAAATTTAATGAGCTGAAGTTAGAACCTGACTGGTTTCCATGCACATCTGCACCAGATTTTGCACTCTCCAGTTTTGGTAAATCATCCTCACAATGTAGTATTGGCAGACTATCATGCCAACCTAATCATTGCATGAGCCTAAGCCTTGGTTATATATTTCGACTGGAGCCAGCCAAGAGAGCATATATTCCAAGTTTGATACAATGTGGGGTTGATTTACTAAAACTGGAGAGTGCAAAATCTGGTGTAGCTCTGCACAGCTCCTTCCAGGATTTTTTGTCAAAGCTTATTTGAACAATATGAAGTTAGAAGCTAATTGGCTACCTTGCACATCTACACCAGATTTCCACTCTCTGGTCTTAGTAAATCAACCCCTGTGTGACTTTTTCCCCTGGAATTTCTTTAACTGATGAGCTACTACAACCTTTGTTAGGTCCTAACAACAACAGTAGCAAAAATACTGTAATTTTATATTCTGAAAGACTAATTAATATACCGGTCTAAAATTTGGACTGTTATGTTACTATTTATTCTTATACACACTCAGTAACAAATGAGACATTTCCATTACCTTTAAATCTAAATAAAGAAGGATTTTTTCCTGCTGCATGCAGGTCTGGACTGACAATGTGCAAGCACTGGAATTTAGAAGAATGGCTTGCTATCTGTCAAGGACCCTTGTATTAACACAAAAGCAAAAATCAATGAAGTCTACACATATTCTGGACTTCATTAGAGCCAATGCATAAATATTATTGCGTTACTGGGCTATTGATTATGTAGAGTTTAGACCTTATGTGGGCTGGTGTGCTATGTACCAGGGATGTCTATATAGTCCAGCATGACACCCAAAGTGGACCTATCATCACATGTTACAGGATTTAATAGGTCACATACCTTTGGTACAATCACATGGAAAAATGCAGCTCCTGAGTACCTTCATTTGACATGAAGCCAGAGCTAAAAAAAAATAAATAAAATATATTGTCTTTGACCACCGTGTAGGTTTAAATGCCATTGGAGACCACAGAAAGTTAATTGTTTTTAATCAGACCGACCCGGTCTGGTAGATTTGCAATGATATAAGATGATCATTGAGTAGCGCTACTAAACAGAAAGCAGAGGCTGTTATGTAATGAGCAATAATGGCCGACTCCTTGAAAATATATTATTTCACACTATATATAGAAATCATTTATTTTTAAAATAACGACACACAAATTTAAGAGTGCTTACAGAAATGTGATCTCTTTCACATATATAATAAGAAAAATGAAATGTCTATAGCTCCTCCTTCAGGAATGAAATGGGAAAACACTCCGCTATGGATAAATGTCTAAAAGAAAATCACGGGGCACTTTTAAGAGTTTAAAATTAGCAATAAATTCACATTTTTTTTTAGATATTAAAGCGGAGTTCAGACCTATTTTGCAACTTTAGTGATTCCTGGAGTGCTCGCTATGCTGATCAACAATTGGGCATTTTCAATTTTTTTTGGGGGGTCCCTTACCCTATTTTCAGGGCATTTTTGTTGGTACTTCCTCCTTCTCCCTCCTCTGAGGCCACGGCCACCGACATCACTTCTGCCTTTGCATTGCATCCTGGGAGCTGTTTGTCATCACTCCGAGGAGGCTGGAATCAGGAAGAACTCCCAGAACACTCCCTGGAATCAGGAAGAAGGACACAGCAGATTACACGGCGGCTTCAGATGCCCACATCTAAGATGGCCACGCTCAGACAGCATTTTTAAAAGTAAGATTTTGACTAAAATCCAATACTATACACCATGTAAGTATGAGAATAGCAGTTCTGTAAAGGGCAATGGATTAGTATTATAGGGGTATTTTTAGTTAAAAAAGGTATTTTAGGCCGGAACTCCGCTTTAATGTTAACCATACTACAGAGGAAAGATGGTTTGCAGGCACTGTACCCTCTAGTCGTATGTTTGCAGAACCTGACCACCTTCTAGATGAATTGCTGAAGCCATCTAAGAAGTCCAAACTTAGAGGGTTGAGTGCAATCTCTTTCCACCCCTCAAAATGCAGCGATTGGCACAACAGAGGATGAGCATAGTCTCCAATGTACATCTAAGTTTATGGTTCACTATGTAAATACTAAAGATAATATTTGCATAGAATTTTCAGTGGGCTTCAACAGTTTATTGGGAAGGCAGGCAGACTCTGTAAAGGCATGATGGAGCATGTTATACATTTACTTTAACCACTTGCCGACCGCCGCACGACTATCTACGTCGGCGGTCAGCCCCTCACAGGCAAACTAACGTAGGGCTACGTTGTTTGCTTGTGAGGGTCTAGGGAGCGAGCGCGCGCCCCCCGGGGCGCGCTCCCGCTCCCGCGTGGTCACGGACCCCCCCGCGCGTGTGACCAGCGGACCCGATGTCCGCCGGTCACTCGGCGATCGGCGGGGGAGAGGGAGAATGTCAGGCAGCTTGTGTAAACAAACTGCCTGTCATTCTCCTCGCTGCAAAGACACTGATAAAACGGATCTGGTATGTATAGAGGGTTGGTGAAATTCTCGCGCTGTCTTCTCTAATTATTGTCTAAAAAATAGGCACCTTTAATGCTGCAGGTACTAAAATTGGTAACCTACACAATAAAGATAAATACAGTTGGGGGGAGTACCGCGCTTTAAAAGTGCTTAAATAACATAAATAAAATATATATATATGTAAATACGTGAAAAAGTGCAAAAGTGCTTCTTAAATGATATTAAAATTGATGTGTCTTAATGTATACAATAATATACTCCGATATGCTTTATACAATAAATATAATAGGTGATGAAATATTCATTAAAAAAATATAAATCTTATTGAAACCAACTCTATCAATCCATCATACAGTGAAAAATTTATATAAAATTAAAATCGGTGACTTATTTAAATATAAAGTGCTCTAAATAAGTGATAACCAATAAAGTGCTGAAGTGTCCTTTTAAAATTATTTTTATAAATATATAATGTGATGAACGCTATCTTCTTAATCCAAATTTCACATGCAGGTGCTTCGTGCGGTGCCCACTAGGTGTCCTAAGCGCTCACCTCACTGCTCCTTTAAAAGAGCCTTGGTTGTATTTCTCAGTATGTTGTTCCTTCCTCCTTATTGTGCCTTTATAAATCCTTGGTTATATCTCCCTTGTAAATGCAGCTATCTTTCAGGGGATATAAGCGGTTCCTTGTATCTCCAAAAAAATCAAATTGGGGCCAACATAGTGAAGTACGTCCCATAAATTTATTTAAAAAAGATAGAGTAACACTCACATTGCTTATCGTCTTGTTTCAAGCATAACATACAATCCTTTGCCGATACGTCACTTCCGGTTGAGCTATCCTACGCGTTACGCTGCGTCATCACGCAGCTTCTTCCAGGGATGTATGTAGATCCGTTGATCAGTGTCCTTACAGCTAGAGCCACAGCCAATCACAGTAGAAACCACGCCCCTAGGGACACACACAGCCCCTCACTTCCAAATAAAGTTAACCCCTTCACTACCAGTGTATTTTTACAGTAACAGTGCATATGTATAGCACTGATTACTGTAGAAATGTCACTGGTAACCCCAAAAGTGTCAAAAATGTCAGTCAAGGGTCCGATCTGTCCGCCGCAATGTCGCAGTACCGCAAAAAAAATCGCAGATCGCCGCCATTACGCGTTAAAAAAAAAAACAACAAAAATGACAAAAATCTTTCCCTTTGTTAGTAAACGCGATAACTTTTGCGCAAACCAATCAAAATACGCTTTTTGCGATTTTTTTTACCAAACATAGGTAGCATAAAATAAATTGGCCGAAAATTTTTAAAAATTTTGATTTTTACATTTTTTTTTGGGGGAATTTCATATAAAAAAATGTGAAAAATATTGCTATTTTTGCAAAATTGACGCTCTTTTTTTGTTTATAGCGCGTGATCAAAAAATCGCACAGGTGATCAAATACCACCAAAAGAAAGCTCTGTTTGTGGGAAAAAAAGGACGTCAAATTCGTTTAGGTACAGCGTCGCACGACCGCGCAATTGTGCGTTAAATTCACGCAGTGCCGAATCGCAAAATACCCCCTGGTCGGAATGGGGGTAAAATCTTCCGGGGCTTAAGTGGTTAATAAAAATAATATTAAAAGGCTGCTTTCACATTGATGTGTTTTTGCTGCATTTTTACCTTGCTAAAAACGCAATAAAATATATTCCCGTCAAATTCTATGGGACTCTTCACACCACTGCACTGCGGGTGCAGTGCATTTTAAAAAGTCCTGTGTGCTGTATCCTTAGTGTGCTTTCCAACTCACCAAAAACGCAGTTCTCCATTGACATGAATGGAAAACACATCTAAAATGCATCAAAAACACACCACAGCTGCGTTCGTAGTGTGCATATTGAGTCACGTGTCCATATTTTACAGGTGCATGCACTGAAAACACATCAAAAACGCAAATATGTTTTAAATGCATTTTTTCAATGGAGCAGTGTCAAAGCACCCTTAGGGCTGGTGTGCGGTGTGATCTGACTGAGATCAGCGCAGTGATCATGTGCTGAGCCTTGCGGATCACACGTTTTTTTTTTCTTTCTACAACGTGGGCTTACTTTTCCAGGGGGGGCGTTTATCCCATGATCACGCTGCAGCACGATCTTTGGACTCAGCTGTTCACAGGTCGGGGTAAAGGGCCAATCACAACGACCCTTTACAATGTGATTAGCTGTGTCCAATGAAAGCTGATCACGGATATAAACATAAGGCGGTTATCAGCTTTTCTTTCCTCACACTGACAGCTTGATAACCGGCTTGTGTTAAAGGGAAATTGGCACTGATAATCAGGGCACTGATTATCAGTGTCCTAATAATCAGTTGGGTCAGTCCCACCACTGCTGCCTGTCAGTGCCCACCAATGCTGCCAATCAGTGCCCACCAATGCTGCCAATCAGTGCCCACTAGTGCTGCTAATCAGTGCCCACCAGTGCTGCTAATCAGTGCTGCCAGTCAGTGCCCATCAGTGCCTTCCAATCAGTGTCACCTATCAGTGCCCATCAGTGCCTCCTACTAGTGCCTATCAGTGCCCATCAGAGTCACCCATCAGTGCCCTTAAGCGCTGCCTATTAGTGCCAATCAGTGCCGCCTATCAGTGCAGCCTCATCAGTGCCTCCTCATCAGTGCTGCCAATGAGTGCCCATCTGTGCCTCCTCATCAGTGTTACCTATCAGTGCCCATTAATGTCACCCATCAGTACCCATCAACACCACCTATCAGTGCCCATCAGTGCCGCCTATCGGTGCCCATCATTGCCACCTCATCAGTGCCCATCAGTGCAGCATATGAGTGCAGTCTCATCAGCGCACATAAGTGATGGAGAAAATTACCTGTTTGATAATGTTTATAACAAATAATATGAAAAATGTTTGTTTGTTTTTTCAAAATGTTCGCTTTTTTTTGTTTGTTTAGCAAAAAATAAAAAAACTCAATGGTGATTAAATACCACCAAAAGAAACCCCATTTGTGTGAAAAAATGAAAAAAAAATTAATTTGGGTACTGCGTTGCATGACCGCCCAATTGTCATTCAAAGTGCAACAGTGCTGAAAGCTGAAAATTGGCCTGGGCTGGAAGCAGGCAAGTTGTTAAAAAAAACTTTATTGAGATGTCACATAAACATCTCATAATGTTCAATTGTCAGCCGTGCAATGTGAGGGAGTGGATTGCACTGTGCTGAAAAAAGTACTTAACGCAGTGCTTTTATTCAGCACATTGTTCCCGCACACCACTAAAAGGCAGTGATGTGAACCGAGCACATAGGAGACAAGCCATTTTGCCTTGTCCTTTTGGTGGGACTGCGCTGGAAAAGCTGCCCAACATTGTCCCACCGCATATGGTATGAACCAGCCCTTAAAGTTTGATTTCTATTAAAGCTTGTACATATATTCATATACAGTATGTACATGATCTTATTTCAGCAATCCTTCAGCAGATGTGCTCACTGAACAGACACTAGTTGAAAAGTCCTGAGATTTGTATATTAAGTACAAAATATGCAATAGCAATCATGTAAGAATCAGAAAGTCATATTAATAAATACACAATATTTCCCTTTTGGAGAAAACAAGAGCTTTGGACTTTGATTTACTAAAACTGGAGAGTGCAAAATCTGGTGCAGCTGTGCATGGTAGCCAATCAGCTTCTAACGTCTGCTTATTCAAATAAGCTTTGACAATAAAACCTGGAATCTGATTGGGTTCTATGCAGAGCTGCACCCGATTTTGCACTCTCCAGTTTTAATAAATCTTCCCCCAATATATTATGAAGGATTTCCCATAATAGCATTGTGCAGAGAGCTAGGATGAACAGTTATCAAATGGCGCTTTTCCACTGCATGGAACCGTACCGGTTCGGCACGCTTTTGTGCTTTTCCACTGCTGGTACCGCATGGTATAGGGTCGGAACGGTTCGGTACGGTATGGTATAGGTTTGCTTTTCCACTGCATGGAACCGAACGGTACGGTATGGCTCTGAAAAAACAGTACCTACTCGATTGTGGTTCCAACAGGTACCAAACTGGTACCATATCCCACAATCTTTTGCATGCAGTCACTACTAGCCACTGATTGGTCAGAGAATCCCACCCACCCCGTTGTTATCCCACCCACTTAACTTAGTACTACTTTAGTGGAAAAGCAAACCTATACCGTACCGTACCGAACCGTTCCAACCCTATACCATGCGGTACCAGCAGTGGAAAAGCAAACCGGGCCAAGCAGGGCCGAGTAGAGCCGACCCGGTACGAGCCGGTACTTGCAGTGGAAAAGTGCCAAAATAGCGCCAACAGTTTAGTCCTGGATGTGTCCTGAACTGATGACAACGTAGAGACTATATACTTAGTCCCATTCTTTATCATATTATGGTCTGTGTGTGTGTTACAGCATTATAATTGTTTTATATAACTTAAACAAAGCAGGCGGTAATGGCAAAGCCTGAAGATTATTTTACAACACAGATACATAGAAGAGATCTGGCAGAAAAAGACCAAATAGTCCATTGAGTCCGCCAAGAGCTGTTCTTCTTTTTCTTTAGTATAGTTACATAGTTACATAGTTTGTGAGGTTGAAAAAAGACATCAGTCCATCCAGTTCAACCTATGATGTGTGTGTGTGTTTGCTGCTAACCGTACATTGTATACCCCTGAATGTTGTGGTCTTTAAGTATAGAAGCCCTTATAAAACAACTTTACAGTAGTTACAACAAATAAAGATGGCTTCTGATTGGTCGCTGAGTCCTGCTGCATGGTATACCCCTGAATTGTTCAAGTAGCCCATATACTGTATGTGTGCAGAGAGTTGCATTATGAAATTCGCAAAATAAAGCAGCCAATCAGAGTGCAAAGGTTACAATATGGAGGTGCTCTAGCGCTGGGGTTGTTCCTGTAAGATGAACACTATTCTCCTTTAAGAAATGGATGAGAGCAGATGCTGGTAGTCTCTGAAGCATGCAGGGTTGGGTTTACAGCACACTCCGCAGATCATGGCTCATAAAATCCCTCTGCCTTTACAGATGTCTTCATAACATTTTATGGGGCCATGCTGTGTTTCCCATAATTCAGCTGGGGCAGACAGAGCACTGGCAACAGGGACTTTATAATGCCATTGCTAGTCATGCAGATTACAGTGGGGTGCTGTTCCTGGATGAGCCAGCAGAGGGCCTGAGCTGTGATGATCACATTCAATCTATCAGCAGGTTGTGAATCTCTCAGGCCTGTGACACTGATCTGATTTTCTCAGAGGGCTGTGAAACTGATCTGGCTCATTTTCCATGCCCTCATCTTTAGGGGTCAGCAGCGCTGTTCTAGCCGAGTGTTAGAAGCGTGACTCTGATCTTTCTCTGCCAGGCAGCAGCAGAGGGTGGCAGTTCCCCTTCATTGCTCAGTGACACTGGAAAACCTGCTGTGGATGGGTGGATCACATGGACAGCCTTACAATAGCATTGCTGCTTACACACTTGATCAGCTGAAATAATATACATTGCTTTGTAATCAGAATCATAAATATGGAGACGATTTTATACCTCCTAAAGTGCACCCATCATAATGCAGTATATTAGAATTGCCGATACTTGCCGATACTAAAATTGGGGAGTGTAAAATCTGGTGCAGCTGTGCATGGTAGCCAATCAGCTTCCAACTTCAGCTTGTTCAAGTAACCACTTGACCTCCAGAAGATTTACCCCCCTTCATGACCAGGCCATTTGTGATATGGCCCTGCATTACTTTAACTGACAATTGCGTGGTTATGCAACACTGTACCCAGATAAAATTTAGGACAATATGTATTCTGCTACATGTTTTTGGTAAATTAAAAATCCCATTTAGCATATATTGATTGGTTTGGGCAAAAGTTATATCATCTACAACCTATGGGATATACACTGACATTTTTTTAAATGTATTTATTTAATAGTAATGGCAGTGATCAGCGACTTATAGCAGGACATATTGAGGCGGACATTCTAACACTAACTAACACTTTTTGGGAACTAGTGACACTAAAACAGTGATCAGTGCTAAAAAAAATGCACTGTCACTGTACTAATGACACATACTGGGAAGGGGTTAAACATCTAGGGTGATCTAAGGGTTCAATGTGTGCCTAGCCAGTGTTTTGGTGTACTATGTTAAGTGCTTTTACTAGGGGAAGTGATGGATTTTATTCCCTGCTTTGCGGGGAAAGAAAATCTATTAGTTCCCTGCTGACAGGACAGGGTCTGCCATGTTTACATAGGCAGAGCCCTGTTCTGTGTAAATTCATTGCGATCGCCAGGTGCTAGCGGTGATCTTTAGGCAGTCATAATGTGATCGACATCTGCTGTGTGTAATCACAGCATGGCCAGGTCGTCGGCGACACCCAGCACACCCCCTACCCGGGAGTGCCAGATCATGTACCTAGTACGTGATCAGGCGCAGTAGATCCACCTTGCCACCATATATCTATGTTATACGGTTGGCTAGCGGTTAAGCTTTGATGAAAAAAAATTGGAAGCCGATTGGTTTTTACCAGATTTTGCACTCCCCAGTTTTAGTAAATCATCCTCGAAAAAATATAAAAAGTGTTCCTGTACCAGCAAGTAAAGACAGAAGTGCACATGTGGAAGGATCATTTGGACATTTGAAAGGAAACACTTTGGATTATAGCTGCCGGTCCCTAGAGAGGTGGCATTTTGTAGAGTTATGCAGAAGAGATCGGTTATCTGAAGGTGTGGGCATGGGACCTTTGAAAATGCTTTTACGCTCACGATGGCAGGGATTGTGTTTCCATACACAGTCCACCAGGTCAGATTTATGATACAATACAGAGATTAACCTGGTGCTCCATTACATGTGCCAAAACTTTGCAAGCACAATATTTTATGTTGGGATTCATTAGAGCAGTTATAACGTTACTAAAATAATACCCACCACAGATACATACTTCCTTTACTCATATAAGCTTTTTGGATTTTGGCAACAAGAAACCTCCAAGGATGTTTCTTACTTTCTGAAGTGGCTGAACAAAGCAAGAGCTGACCATAGACTTTGGAGAACAGTCTTCGCACAAAAATGGCTGCATCATGTTTATAGGAGCCGCAAATACCCGCTTACTAATCACAGAGGGAGCTGGAAATATTGTCTGACCGCTAATGACCCCCTCTACCAACCCAAGATAAGTAGCAACAGGGGGGGTATCTGGTCACTTACCCCCCCCATCCACTTTCCCTTTATTACCCACTTTCCCTTTATTACCCACTTGACCTCCAGAAGATTTACCCTACTTCATGACCAGGCCATTTTTTGCTAATTGGCACTGTGTTACTTTACCTGACAATTGCGTGGTTTTGCGACACTGTACCCCAATAAAATGCACAACCTTTTCCCCCACAAATAGAGCTTTCTTTTGGTGGTATTTGATCACCTCTGCGTTTTTTTATTTTTTACACTATAAACCAAAAAAAGGCTGACAATTTTGGGGAAAGAAAAACAATATTTTTTACTTTCTGCTAAAACATATCCAATAAAAAAAATGTAAGAAATAAAATGTCTTCATAAATCTAGGCCAATCGCAATAAGCCTATATTGAATTGGTTTGCGCAAAATTTATAACTATGGGATATGTACTGCAATTTTTATTATTTTTTTTTTTTTTACTGGTTATTTTGCGGCGATCAGCGACTTCTAGCGAGACTACGATTTTGCGGTGAACATTCGGACACTAACTGACACTTTTTGGGAAGCAGTGACACTGGCTGGGAAGAGGTTAAACATCTAGGGCTATCAAAGGATTAAATGTGTACTTTGTGTGGTGCTTTCACTAGGGGAAGTAATAGATTTTATTCCTTGATTTCCTGGGGAAAGAAATTCTATTACTTCCCCGCTGACAGAACAGGGCTCTGCTTTGTTTACATAGGCAGAGTCCTGTCCTGTGTAAATTTGCGACGATCGCCAGGTGCCGACGGTAATTAATTGGCTGGCACCCAGTGATCGATATCTGCTGTGTTTAATCACAGCATGGCCGGGTCGCTGGTGGCGCGTGTGCACCCTCTACCCAGAAGTGTCAGATCACGTACTAGGTACCTGATCTGATGCAGCTGAGCCCCCTTGCTGCCGTATATCTAGGTTATACGGTCGGCAAGCAGTTAAACATGTATGTTTGGCTGAGTTAAGCATACATTGCTTCTAAACCTCTGGCAAAAGAATTGCCTCCAGGCTCCTGAGTCATAACTGAACTGTACCTATAGGCATGAGAAAGGTGTCCAGAAGACCTGGCCAGTGGGTTTGTCTAAAGCAACATGTTTCTGCATTGTGCTGGCAACCCCTGTGCTAATCATATTTTAGGCAAAAAACTGAAGTCTGACAACAAAATGCAACAAAGCCAAAAGACTTTACTGTGATTTGGCTGAAATCGCCCACAACACACAACAATGAATCAACCTGTAGATGCTGTTAAAGTGATTGTAAAACTTTACGCATACCCAGTGAAGTGACTGGCCTCAGGTGATACACAGAGATGAAACAAATCCTCCGACATAAGTGGTACCTGTTTATCTCCAGTCTTTTCTTATCTACTTGCGTTCACAGTGCATAATTTATACAGCTTGTCTGAGCTGTCAGAAAAAAGGGGGTGGAGAGCGAAGTCACACTCTGCAGAGCTCAGTGGAGAGAGCTCTGAGAGCTGATTGGACATAGGGGACACACCCCCCTTCACACAGCACACAGGAACAGAGCTCAGCTGGAGATCCATCCCCTGTTATATTTCTTTTCTTGGTGTCAGGAAAATTTGTCAGAAGTGATTCATGCTGATAGCAGAGGAACAATGCAGCATACCGAAATTACACCTAGGGGTTGATTTACTAAAACAAGTGAGTGCAAAAATATGGTGCAGCTGTGCATGGTAGCCAATCAACTTCTAACTTCAGCTTGTTGGCCTGGAAGCTGATTGGTTTCTATGCAGAGCTGCACCAGATTTTGCACTCTTCCGTTTTAGTAAATCAACCCCTTTGTGCTTCTAATTGAGAAAAGGACACGCTATAGAGGAATATGCTTTGTTCATGTCTGAGGTTTGGAAACACTTTAAATGTCTTTAATGTTGTAATGATAATATCTTTAGGGATGTCATCCATGAGCCAGTTTTACTAAGACAAGGTAATAGAAAATGTTACGCTATCTTAGTGGCTTGTGGCTTGGGCTTATACAGTAAAGTAAACGGCAATAGTTATATGCAACAAGTAGCAAAGCAGGGAAGATACCCAAGTTGCATATCATGTGGTATTCACTCACAAGGCAGGATGGATGGTGCCCTCTACCAGCTGGTAGTAATATATGTCAATGGCACACCATCATCTCAATTCCCAAGACTTGATTAACTCAGTTGAGTCTAGTAAATCAAGATGAAGGGAAATGGTGACAGATAAAGTATCCCACAGCAGTCATTCAGAAATAATCCCTCAAAACTGAACTCTTAAATCCTTGGTACAAAAATACTTATTTGGGAACAGTTTTTTTGCCAACAAATTTTTAATTCTGCTCTGCCAGTTCTGTAAGTCAGGCGCCTGTGTTATATACTATAGCTAGGTCCTGAGCCCTTCTGTAGCCTACACAGCAGTTAAACAATAAAATTTGGCCCTGGACCCCAACGCAGCCTGTGATTGGACTATAAAGAAGCAGCAGCACACACATGTGAGATCATCCCTTCCTGTAAGCAAGTTCTATTTTTCCCAAAAGCCTCAAGTAGCATCTAGAAGACAGGATTCAAACTGCTCTCTAGTTGGTACTGAGTGCCTTCCGTTCTTCATAAATTTAAACCGCAATTCTCCTCTCTCTGTTGGAGATGCTGCCAACACACTGACACACTACTATATATATATATATATATATATATATATATATATATATATATATATATATATTGGGACTGCCAAACCTTTTTTGGGAAGACATTTCCTAATCATTCTTAAACTAACAGAAGTAGGTTTGTGTGATAATCCAGCAACCCTCTTCCTCCACGTGACCCCAATATTGAAATAGAGATACAAGCAATCTTTGCTTTTCCACCTCATTATTACAGCCAGTGCTTGTATCCCCAGTCGACAGAAACCTTCTGACCCTTCCTCAATGCATAAGTGGATAGCTAGGGCCTACTAAATCAAAACTATGGAAAATTTAACAGCTTCCTTGTCTAACAGGAGAGACCCGTTTAGTAAAACTTGGATCGACTATGGAAAATATAACAGCGTCTCTGTCTCACAGGAAAGACCTGTTTAGTAAATCTTGGATCTACTATGGAAAATTTAACAGTGTCCCTGTCTCACAGTAGAGATCCGTTTAGTAAGACTTGGATCTACTATGGAAAATTTAACAGCGTCCCTGTCTCACAGTAGAGATCCGTTTAGTAAAACTTGGATCCACTATGGGAAATTTAACAGCGTCCCTGTCTCCCAGTAGAGATCCATTTAGTAAAACTTGGATCCACTATGGGAAATTTAACAGCATCCTTGTCTCACAGTAGAGATCCGTTTAGTAAAACTTGGATCCACTATGGAAAATTTAACAGCGTCCTTGTCTCACAATAGAGATCCGTTTAGTAAAACTTGGATCCACTATGGAAAATTTAACAGCGTCCCTGTCTCCCAGTAGAGATCCGTTTAGTAAAACTTGGATCCACTATGGGAAATTTAACAGCATCCTTGTCTCACAGTAGAGATCTGTTTAGTAAAACTTGGATCCACTATGGAAAATTTAACAGCGTCCTTGTCTCCCAGGGGAGATCGGTTTGGTAAAACTTGGATGTATGCTGAAGAAACCCCAGTAAGGAAATTTGCTCCGCCACTATATTTTTTTTAATTCTCCCCCTTTTTCCCATTACAATTCCCATTATGTCTCCTCTTCCCTGCTTCTTTCCCCCATAATCCCCTCACCCCTCAAAAGCCCAATATTATGATTATATGCAGTCTCTGTATTGTATTGTAATACACAAGGTACATTTATTTATGTCTGCTTTGGCCAAGGTCATGATGTTATTGTACTTGCAAACCTGCATTTGACTATCCCATAAGTTTTTAACCCCCCCACCATCCCCTTCATTTGCTGTACCAAACTTACTTTAAACTCGAAATAAAGTTTTTTTAAAATGGGCAACTAATGTACAAAGCAATAGAGCCTTGTTTGCTCTCAGGTTTTCGAATTGGTTCTTGGCAAATTTATTGATTATTTTATTTCTATTAAATAACCGCTTTATTGAATACATTTGTACTTTTACAGTTTAGAATTGGATGTAACCTCCAATATCTAAATCCAGAACAATTGCTATAGCACACGTTACAAAAAAAAAAAAAAAGTAACAAAAGGGCATAAAAAGTAGCCTGAAATCTTTATAATGTTACTTGGCTGAAATAGAAAAAGGGCTATAGAATAGAATTTTATACAGATCATCAATATCATCCCAAAGACGAGAATTTAAATCAGTAGCGGCATTGTACGTCAATTTCGCCAAAATACAAAATAAAAGGATTTACTATCAGAACTCTATCAATTTATTTTATAAATGCACTTTAATAATAAAACACAATAATTATTGTAAAAATATGAAAACCATTTACCTTTAAAACACTCTTACACACCTTTTGCAGGTGCGTTTAACTATAATAACTGGTAAGAAAGGGAGCTTGAATTTTTCATATGTTTTTTTTTTCATAGGAAAATTAGACTAATATTATGCTTACAAAGTGTATTGCTAATCCAGAACAAGAAAAAGTCCAATTCCATAGTACAAAGTATAATGACTATGGGGTTGATTTACTAAAGGAAAATATACTGTTCACCTTGCAAGGGTAGTTTCTGGGGAAATTCCCCCAGAACCTAGCGAGGTGAAGTTCTGCTGACTTCCATCATCCAATCATGTGCAAGCAAAAATTAATTTTTTTTAAAAATTCTTTGTTGCATATGCTTGGACATTCTTTGCAAAGTGAAAAAAAAACCACACCCATTAAGCTCTGGGGATTTTCCCTTGCAAAATGAACCACCTTTAAAAAATCAGCTCCCATGTCTACAATTCTAAGGAATCTAATGAATAAAATTTTTTACGTTTTCTAAAGCAGTAATGATTTTGAACATCTCAGTTGTATAAGGCAAAACCCAGTGTATGGAGCTCAATATTTCCTAGGCGGTCAGTCAGATGGTCTGTTAAGATCTGAATGGTCGCTAAAGGTTACTGCACATCATCGTGCTTTATTTTATTCAATAAAGCCATATGGTAGTTAATAGACCCTAAACATCTGATTCCATTGAACACAACGACTAATTCCATAGAATTCCATAGATCCCTATACAGAATGCAGATGTAGAAACGGAAATGAAAGCAAGCAGGGGATAAAAGCAAAGTGTTGTATGCATGCAATGTGTTCCTCCTCCATTTGTGAAGACTATAAGCGGTTGCTGACTGTAGGTACAGCGCTGTTCTTTGTAGCACAGAGTGAAGGGGGAGGGAGATGAAGGCATTGTCTTCCTCCCAGACAGGTGCACACAGCATGAGGCATTAGGCTGTTGAATTTTTATTACACTCAATATTCTCGCCCTCTCCTTACTGATCCCCCTTCGCTCCCTCAGTCTCTCTCCGCTCCCTTGTTTTTTTTTTTATTTCATCAAGACATTCTCCCACTCTATCAATATCAGAATACTTCCAATATTTATTCCTGTGTACACTGTAACCATTCTTTTCTTTTTTCTTTCCCTTTTTACTCTGTTCTCTCTTGTGTCCTTGGTTACATTTTCCTTTCTGTTAGACCACAAAGAACCTCTGATTTCTGTGTAATCTAATGCTCCAGATTCTGACTCTCTGCCAGAAGTTGTGCTTGCCTAGGGAGCAAGGAAAAGTAATTCTTAAAGAGATTTTCTTTAGGTATGCATTCGATTAGCTAAATGTGAATATGCGTTTTAATCTGTAAATGGCTTAAAAACCTTGTTTGTATGTATAGTTTGTACTTCTAAATCAAGGCAGCCATACTTACACATGACATACACAGGGTCTACTTCCCACACTGGCTATGCTATAAAGTGGAGTTCCACTTATTTATTTAAGATACAAAAAATGAAATGCACATCCCGTTTCATCGTAAAATTGTAGCTTTTTTTTTTTTTTCCAAATACCTTTATTTAGGTATCTTCTGGAGCACTTCTGGCTCCCTCCGCCTAGGCGATTACATTATTAGGAACTTCCCATGGACACCTGGTATATCGGTGTCATGTATCCCAGCAGTCCATGGGAGTCGCTTAATTTCGAAATCTCATGTATCCAAGCAGTCCATTGGAGTCGCCTAATGCCAAAATCCCATGTATCCCAGCAGTCCATGGGAGTCGCTTAATGCCGAAATCCCGTGTATCCCAGCAGTCCATGGGAGTCGCTTAATGCCGAAATCCCGTGTATCCCAGCAGTCCATGGGAGTCGCTTAATGCCGAAATCTCATGTATCCCAGCAGTCCATGGGAGTCGCCTAATGCCAGAATCCCATGTATCCCAGCAGTCCATGGGAGTCGCTTAATGCCGAAATCCCGTGTATCCCAGCAGTCCATGGGAGTCGCTTAATGCCTAAATCTCATGTATCCCAGCAGTCCATGGGATTCGCTAAATGCCAAAATTTTATGTATCCCAGCAGTCCATGGGATTCGCTTAATGCCGAAATCTCAAACTATTTCGGAAATGACGCAAACAGGAGAAGTTGCGATGGCAACATGTCAGGAGGAAGGAGCCTCGCATGGTGGCATTACCAGGCAGGCACGAGCTCTGGAGGTGCATGCTGGGTAGCCAGCTGCACCTGATCCCAGAAAGAGATACAGTAGGGCTTCAGATGCCCACAGTGGACATGGACCCTGCCAGCTTCTGAGATCAAGGTATTTATTATTATTTATAAATAAATTGGAAGGACTACACTAAATATACTATAGTAATGTTACAGATAAAGTGACCAAAATTGCAGCAGGGTATTTTAAAAAAATGACTTGGGGAACTGGAAATCTGCTTTAATGTTCCTTCTAATATTCAAAGTCACGAGTCATCCGACTCATTAAAAAGAAAAATACACTTATCTTAACTGATCCCAAACTAAGTGTTTACTCCCTCTAGAGGCTACACTACAAATCTCTATATGAATCTAAAAACATGGCATAGCAAACATTTACCAATTAATTTGAAAGTCACATAACAGGGTATTTAGGATGAAAAATGATAAAATATGCAAAAAAAAGTGCATACTGGAAAAACACTATAGTTTCTATTTAAGCGGTCTTAAAAAGTGAAAATTAGCTACCTTATGAGGAACAACTAGAATTATCAATTTTGCCTAAAGAGTATTCTGAAAAGCTAGCTTTTTTTGTCTTGAATACCTCCTGTATGATACCAGTGCACTGCCTGGTATGTGAGTGTTCCTAGTGTTGGATTACATTTTTCATGTATTTTTGTACAACTACAGATATATTCTTTAGCCAACAGATGGCAGCGTTTATACGTTTATAGCTGCTCTATGGTAAACGTCTTTTCTGTCTGCAGTTAAGCAGCAACGCTCATGTGGTCTGTCTGTTCTGTAGGGCTATATACAGAATTTCTAACACTTAGTTATTCCTGTGTCTACAGCTTCATAGATCTGTATCTTTGCTGTGAGAGGCACTGCTGTCTGACTGCTAGTCTGACAAGATTTTGGGTGAGATTTAGTGATGTCACTGCTATGCAGATCCCCATTCTCCTTGCTGGAGAGAAGCTACAGCGTAAAGATCTCCCTGCTTCCGCTTCATCTGTTATGTGAATCTGTGCTTCCCTCATCATTTCTGATACTTCCTGAATATTCCCCGAACCACTCATTCGAGTCATCAGGGAGCAGCTCTGACATAGGAAAGCAAAGCGTTACCTCTGCTGAAATAACCACCTCCACATGATACAGATACAAGTATAGAATAAGGAATGGCAGGTTAGTAGTGGAGAGAAGCTTTTACAGTTCAGGTTCAGCTTTTACAGCTCAGGTTTCGGTACGAAAACTGTAATTTCTAAATAAACAGTTAAAAATAAATGGCTTTTTATACCGTAACAATTAGGCAATGAGACATCCGGTTTCAAAAAGTTTGGCTCCCATTAAAGGACCAATAAACACATTGCAAATGGGTTTAATCCATAAAATCTTTAAAGCAGTACTGTACCCTTAGCATTTTTTAGCTTAGCACATTGAGTGCAATAAAAAAAAAACATTTCTCAGTACACTATTTGTTCGAATTCTTACCCCAGCACATGAAAGTTACAACTTTCCATGCTGCTGGCTCCTGCTCTCTCTGTTCCGCTTCCCTGAATGTAAAGTATTAACAGTGGACAGTGCAGTCGGGAGTCAGTCTGTTAGCTTGGAGAAAGGGTGGGGGAGAAGGAGGGAAGAGCAGTGGAGTGACTTTCCATCTTTGGCTGTGGAGCTGTGTGTTTCTATTAGTGATCGACCTATATCGTTTTTTTAGTGCCGATACCAATATTTTGGTAATCAGATATCAGTATTGGGTGATATTGGCTGATATTTTCAGACATTTAAAAAAAAATATATTTTTTATTTTTCACGGGTACTATTATGGAGGGATCTGGGGGTCTGAAAGACCCCAAACCCTCCTCTGCACTTAAAAGCATTCAAAACACCAAGTTTGGCTGTTTTGAATGCTCGCATTTTTTTAATTTGCCGCGGAGTACCCGGAAGTGATGTCATGACATCACTTCCGGGTTTTTTACATGGAGACCCGGTCAGAGCCAAATGCGGCTTTGATCGGGTCTTCTTTTCGGCAGCCGTGCAGGTAGGATGCCCGGGACTCCTGGTGGAACGGGAGACCCGGGCGAGCCGCGGAAGGCGGCAGGAGCGGGGAGACATCCCCACCCGCTCCATGTAATGACAGCCGAGCGACTTCTCAGCCTCATCGGTTGTTATTACAAGACTGCCGATCGACGGCTATGGACACCGGTACGGGGGTAATGTCTCTAGCTGCAGGCATCACTCCGGTACAAGCACTTTCCCGAAATATCGGCAATATCAGGGGCCAATTCCGAAAGTGGAAAGGGGAAAGTGCATATCGGCCCCCAATATATCGGCATTGCCGATAATTGGTCAATCCTTAGTTTCTATTAATGTATACAGTGTAGGATGATACAACTCTAGTTCCTGCATGCAAGGGTGACTTCACAGAATGTTGCAAGAGAAAGGATCCACCCTGAAGCCTAGGGCAGCGGAGTTGGCACCAGAATAAACCTAAACATAGGCATGGATTAAATGAAAAAGAAGCTGCACATCAGCTGCTGAAAGTGCTTACAAATCTAAGGGTTTGATACTGTTTTACTAATGAGAATATGAGTATTGTTATTTATGAATGATGCTAGAAGGTAATCTATATAATATGATTTGTATTAAAGTTTTCACCTGCAAAAAAATTATCTCTGTAGGTCCTGTAGCTACTTTTATATCACAGCTATTTACAATGTTACATCAAATAGACTCTGAAGAGTTATCTTTTGTAAAATACCATCCCGACACATATAAATTTAGAAAAATCTAAACTTTACTAGGCAGATATTTACTGAAATGATTTGCCTATTATTTTTGGAAAGCATTATAGCTAATGATTTTCATTTATTTCAAAAGGAGCAGAAAAGCACAGAATGAACTCAATAATTGGGCTGAATGCCGTGATTCTTATTCTAGCTGCAATTCATCAACTAATGTTGCAACATATATCATTAGTCTGTAATTGCTTAATTACATGTTAATTATAGAAATCCCAAATCTCTGGCAGAACAGTAGTAATGTAGCCTTTACAATGATGTTTGTACACCTTGGTCATATTTGTTTCAGCAAATGTAGCATACACTTCACTAATGTTGCAGGGAAAAACAACAGGTCCACTTTGATGCTAGTCACCATGGTTGGTTATACCTGCCTGCTTTCCATCCCCTCCTGCCCTATTTATCTACAGGAGTGAAAAAGTAGCCCTGTGTGAAAAGTGGCCCTAAGTTCCACAGTTCACAGGGCTGAGAAATCTCTCATTCCCATGTGATAGTGCTGGGTGACTGAGTGGCCAGTTGCCAAGCAAATTTGCTATCACATGGGAGAAATAGGTAAGTCACATGCTGCACCAGGTATTGGGTATGGCACTTGGTTTCTCCAAGTGAATAGAGCACTGGAGGGGCAAAGAGAAGGTCAGCATAAACAGCTGAGGGGACCACTAATAACATAAGCCTGTTACTTTGCCCTGCATGGGCAACAGACAGGTTCCTTTTAGAGCCCATTCACATTAGCGCGACTTGTCAGGCGACTTGTCAGCCTGACAAGTCGCGCTCGGTCGCAGTCCATTGATTAGCACAGGACCCATTCTAATAGGATCGACACAAGTCGCTCCGACTTAGAAAAAGGGTCCTGTACTTCTTTGGGGCGACCTGGAGGCGACTTGCATAGACTTCCATTATGTGAAGTCTCTGCAAGTCGCGCCGAAGTCGCGGTGCACAGCGGTGCACGCGACTTCACAGGTCGCCCCCCAAAGTCGTGTCGCGCTAGTCAGAATGGGCTCTTAAAGGTACCCTCTAATCAAAGAGTTTTTTGATTGCCAAGCTAGTTCACTATAAGCATCTATACTGTAAAACCAAAGAACTAACATTTGGCCTTTCCGTTCAGGGTAATGTCTCTTTTTCCACATTCATGCAGTTACTGTTTTAAGGATTTTTTTTTTTCTGAAATTCTGGAGAAATTAGTTCATCTCTCGAGGTACAGATTTCCCCAAATGGACCCCAGAGCCCGCAATTGGAGACACTTTCTGTTCACATTGTGGCCAGTAGAGGCTGAGCTGCCCAGAATGATTTATTTGTCCTGGCCTCCAAGAAAGCATAGAGTTGGTGTCAAGGTTAGTGAGGCTGTGGGAGTAGGGTCTTTGGCACAGATAGGTATTAACAAGATGTCACCAACTTAACACTGACGATCTGTGGTGGATCCACTGTCAGGTGCTCAGGAAGTGACCCTGCCACATTTGGAATGCCTATTTTATTAATTTTTTTATAATGGTTTCAATGTGCTACCCGTCACCTTATACTTTAAATTTGCTGCACATGCCAAACATCACGACCGTGGCATGTGAACAGCCTCCTCGGGCTGATATTTAGCTTTTGGGTGGATGCCTAATAATACTATTCCCCCAGCCACCCGTGTGAAAGAGGGCTTACGGTTTGTGTCTTTTGCTATCATTTGTGCTTGTACAATATGTTTATTTAAATATTTGTAGTAGTAGAATAAACCCTTGTTTAGAACACTTTGTAAAGTGCCATAGAGACATTACTGCCTTGTAAAACATTGGCATAAAAAAATTACTTTCATTATACATCATTACTTATTTTTATAAGTGGGCTTTGTGCGCTCACATACTGTATACATTATGTAACTATGTAACACTGTTACATAGAGTAAAACGAGGAGATGCCTTGCCAATAAAACTAAACGCCTAGAGAAAACTTAGTGGAGATTCCCATGTATCAGTCTCTCCAAATCTCAATGAAGACATCACTCAGCTATAGGTTTATAGCATACCTTTATCCACCACTGGTAAGTCTGTATTGGCTTGTTCATTCATCTGTCAGCTTCATAAAACATTCCTGGCAGGGAAAGTCCCCCTTCCTAAGATTCTGACTCCACAGCCTACCATGACTTCTCAGACCACATGCCAAGAAATGTGGTTACAGCCCTTCTGCTATATTCATATGAACTCAGCAATTACACTTGATTAAAGATCTGAGCCAAGCAAGGTGGCTGTGGGGTCTAAGCCAGGATTTCTTGGAGAGATTTTATTGCCAGAATACCAAGACGTTAGAAGGGATTTATCAGTTTCTGGTGCACTTTTGTTTTTATCAGAATTTTTCTAGCAGTTTAAACATTTTTCTAAATACAGCAGCATGGAGGACCACACTCAAAGAAGTTTATATCTAACAGGTGTCCATTATTGATCTAAAGAGAGATTTGCTTCTTGACAAGTTTGTCAGCCACCTTTGCAGTGTCAGTCTTTAGTGCTTTGCTCCCATCATCATGGAGGTGTTTGCTCTTGGGGCCAGTAATGAAATGAGCTATCATAGCTTGTAACATTCACTGTAAAGTGCTGAATACTATACATTATATCTATAGACTAATGGAGGCTCAATGGCTTATAGGCAGAGATCACTCAACAACACACTAGAATCGAAAGGTAGCGATGGCTGAGTTATGGAAGTTCCTGACGTTGAAGTGGGAGTCACGGTGATTATTAACTGCTCCCGAGAAGCATAATGGGGAGCAATAATTCAGCTTCTTTCTGCTTTATCATTACATCTCAGCTGACATTCCCAATTAATTTCCATGACCTCATCCACGGTTATGGGATGCAATATGCATTTTCGGAATCACAGCAGTGCTGCCAAGTTTCATGTGTGGTGAGATGCTTTGTCCAAAGTTCTCAGCATCCCTTTTAACTGTGAAGACCCTGTAAGAACTCTGGTCCTCTACCTCACTTGCTAGAAAGCATGACAGGCCGAACACGCAGACAAGGTAGCGTTAGAGCATCTCAAGGTGATCAGCATACATATGATGCTTCAACAACAAGATGACTTTTCTGCTTATTACAAGTCATTTTTTCCTACCAGACCATTCTGTTCATTCTTTTATTGACACGCTCACTCAGATATGCTTTCATCCCTTTGTCTCTGTCCTCTCCCCTGCTGCAGTCCGGGAAGTAGGAGATATATCTTTCCATGGACAGTAACTGCTGGTGGTGTCACTCTCCTATAAATCTCCATGTGATTGCAGGGCGTCTGGGATTGAAGGGGAAATAGGAGACCAAGGAGCACAGCCAGTGGCCTTCTAACCATTATACACATTACCTTCATTCAGAAAATAGAGACTACACCTGCAAGGCAATGTTCAGCCAACCTGAATCATGTTAAGTTTCTATCCGTTACATGTCTGTCTCCATGGCAAACTCAGTGATTCCCTTTAGTCCATCTAGGGTTCAACTCTGCTTTTGCTACCTTTAACACTGTTTTCAAAGGCTAGAACTTCGTAGATTACTGTACTTGACAACCTTTCACCCTATAGCATATTATTTTTTTCCATCTATGCCAGTGTTGGATAGCCAGTAACATTTCAGTGGACCTAATATAGCCCCGTACACACGCAATGATTATCGGCCGACCAATCGTCCGTCTTTTGTCCAGAGTTGTGTTTTGTTGGTTGGAATGTGCCTAGACTGCACACGAATTTTCTCGCCCAACAAAATTCTACTTCAGAAGTGATGTCATGTGTTGGTTTGCTTTCTTTGTGTTTTTTCTTCACTGAGCATGCCCAGACTTGCTCATCAGATTTTTCCCTGTCAAAATCTGTACTGACTGCACAAAAATCGGCCGTTATGTTGACGGCCAACAAAAATTTTATAGTCTGCACACCAGATTTTTTTCGGCCGAAAAGTCGGAGTTGGTTGTCAGAAGCATCATACTAACAAGCCGAAAATTGGCAGATCGGTCGTCGGACGAAAATTCCCTGCCAATTTTCGACGCGTGTGTACGGGGCTTAACAATCCCCAATATTGGTCACAGACCTCCCAGAATATTTATAGTCTATGTTTGTTAGGTAATAACAGATATGGTAAAGTTCTTTCTGGCTTTTATTGCCAATTAAACTTAAGTTGATTTAGAGCCTTCTTTGATGTACAGTGAAACAATAAAACAGTAGCAGTGAAACTTACCATGAGCAACCAGCCGTGCCAAATGCCAGCAGTATGAACCATGAGTATGGACAATGCAGGGTCTGAACTGACCTTCAGTCCACTCTCTCAGAAATCTGTGTATGAAGGAAGTGAAGAGACTATCTGAACAACATGACTTTTAACATTATTATCATTTTTTATGATCATAAGGTCATAACATCCATCAAGATAGCACTGGACAACTGCCAAATGAGCACCACTAATCTATGTTATTTGTGTTCTTCTTTGTGCTAAATATTCAAAACTAAAATGCAATTCTTTTGTAGGGAAGTGCTAAAAAATACTCTATTATATACCAGTAGAATTAGTTCACTGATAGTCATACAGATGGCAATTTGCATTAAATTGCAGATACTTTCATATAGCTTTAAAACACAAAAAAGACCTAGCAGATCAAGGCAACCAACCATCAAATTATTCAACATCTTGGCATTTTAAAATAAACTGTATGTAGTAGGTTTGTTATGATTCATTTGGGCTTTTTAGTCATTTAAATTGGTAGCAAACTCTGCTTTTGAACTTGTATCTACAGTTAAGCCTATAATATGGCCTACCTATAGGTACAGTAAATATCTCCTAATCTTGCAGTGTTTAGGAGATATTCACACTGGATGCAGCTGGTGACATCACCGGCGCATGCGCTCTGAAGGGACAGTATACCCATACTCTGTCCCTTCAGAGCTCTGTGCGTAAACTGTGACTCCTGTCTGCATCCGTAGGAGTTACATCATCGCGGCTCAGCCATTCACAGGACCGGTGCCAGCGAACCCGGAAGGAAGGGGGGAGGGGAACATGGAAGCCCTGTCAGCAGTGACAGCGCACCCCTGGGGGGGCTTCGTTCTAAGGTAGGTATTTTATAATGTGCTAGTATGGGATGCATACTAGCACATTATGCCATTTGCACATACACAGGACAATTGTAGCCTTAGTGATCACTCCTTCTTCCTTTACACAAGGCACTCGATCAGGGTCTGCAGCAAATGTCTGCAGGCGCTGATCTGTGTATTCTTACAGCGATGCAGTCTCCACACTGTCAGAATACATCAGTGCAACAGGGAGGATTCCTCCATCCACTTTAAATGTATTAATTGGGGGAATTAGATCAGTTTTTTTTCTCACAGTTTGTTTACCGTATGTTTGTTATGTATTCCCATGCATGCAGTATGCCTAAAAATATATAAATTATTTTTTTCTTAAAGCCCACTCCAAGGATTATATTATTTACAACTGATCTGCCAGTACATAATTAATTATGATAAACATTAAACACCCCACCCCAGTCATAAACATTAGATAGAAGGGGATAGCTAAGTAGAATATTTTAAGTTTTAAGAAAACAAGCATGAAAAAAAGGTAAGAAGCTGTTATCCCAGGTGAAAATCATATGATGTCCTCCCACTTGGGTGCCTTGTGTGTGCCCTAGGGGCTATGCAAAGATGTGATAGATGTATCGGGCTGGTGCATGTGGCCCTGGTACCATGTGACCATTTACGGCGATCATATGTGAGTTGTAAACAATGGCTTTCATAGCCCTTGTGTACTATTGTGATGATCTCTGTGATTGGTCACATTGATCTTCTGGTACAGGGCCAATCACAGAGGGACTGTACCATGTGATTGCTGTGGCCAATCACATCTATCACAGTTGTACACAAAGGCACACTTTCAAAGCGTAAAACGTATTGTTTATGCAGTGATCATCACTGTAATAAGCAATCAAAGTGTACAAAAAAATCCTGATCACTTTCCCTATGGTGACATTATACTGTTCAGGTCACAGTATGTAAAAAAATAGTAAAATAAGAAACAATTTGTAAAAAAAACTTATACATATTATGTATTTATTTATTTTTTTTTTACATACTGTCACCAGTCAGTGTCCCTGATCCCTGCCACACCAGTAATATGGTGATGCAGTACAGCACTGGTGACAGTATGTAAAAAACTAAATTTGAAAATGAAATGAATTTAATTAATTAATTTTCCAAAAATTGTAGGAAAAAACTAAAACTTTAAATAAACTCACCATGTCCCTTACTAAATATATTGGGGTTTCTACCTTCTAAAAAGGGGTTATTTTTACTGCATATAGGGCCTCAAGAAATGAGAAGGTCATTAATATATCAGGACTTATCAATTTTATAGTTTGTAGAGACTTTATAACTTTCACACAGAGTAAATAATATACACTGATCTGGCCTAATTTTTACCAAAAAATGTAGCAGAATACATTCTGGCCTAAATTTATAATGAAAGATTATATTTTTGCAGAAAAAACAGAAACTAAGAAAAACATGTTTTTTTTTTTCAATTTTCAGTATTTTTCTTTCATATGGCAAAAAAAAAACTAAAAGCCCAGTTGTGTTTAAATAACACCACACCAAAAGAAAGCTCTATATGTCTGAAAAAAGAATGATAATTTAATTTGAGTACAGTGTTGCGTGACTTGTCATTCAAATGTGAATTGTCATTCAAAATGTGACAACGCTGAAATCTGAAATTGGCCTGGGCAGGAAGGGGGTGAAAGTGTCGGGTATTGAGGGGGTTAAGGTTATATTGTGTGAATAGGAACATAAAACAAATATAAAGTAGGTTTTATCCCAATTTGGCTGCTAATGGGAAAATACACTTTAAAAGGCCTATAGTAATCCACCCATCTCCACTTATGGAAGCATACATTTAAACTTTCCCTAAATGATTGTCTCTTAAGGGGCCCTGCCTAAACTGGGGTTGTCAAGACTATGTCTAAAGTGTAATAAAACAAAAAGGTTCCCTTTTAGCCATAAACAAAAAAATAGCTGTCAAAATGATTGTAAGGTCTTGTTTTTTCTTTCTATTAAAATAACAAACATGTTATACTTCCTTCTCTGTGCAGTGGTTTTGCACAGGGCAGCCTGGACCCTCCTCATTTTGGGTCCCTGGCCAGGAGCTCCTGGCCCCTCCCTCGTGTTGAGTGTCCCCACAGTAAGCAGCTTGCTATGGGGGCACGGAGCTCCATGTATCCATTCAGACATGGAGCCGCAGTTTGGCCCCACCCCCCCTCTCTCTTCATCAGCTAACTGAGTTTAATGGTGCCGCTGCTGTGTCTAAGCCAGACAACTGAGGCATTCGTGGACATCGCTGGATGGAGATGGGGCTCAGATAAGTATTAGGGGGGCTGCTGCACACAGAAGTCATAGAATGCATGAAGATACAAAAAACCTTCTGCTTTACAACCCCTTTAAGCCTACAGTGTATGTAACAAAATTCACATGGTCTCTGGCCACCAATCATCAGAAACCGCACAGTATATTGCTTTCAACCACATGGACTGGAAGACCTGCAAGGAGATAAAAGTATGAGGGGGGCAAAAAGGAAGCAACATTTGATTGATAGTCACTTGCAATAACCACATGTAAAATTCAGCAGGCTGGTTGTACCTAAGTTGATTGATCAGCCTACCCATACATTCAGCCTGCCCATACATTCAGCCTACCCATACATTCAGCCTGCCCATACATTCAGCCTACCCATACATTCAGCCTGCCCATACATTCAGCCTGCCCACACATTGAGCCTGCCCATAAATTCAGCCCGCCCGTACATGGTTCGAATCTCGGCCGGTTCCTGCTGAACTGGCTGAGATTCAAACCATCAATGGCTGGCTTCAGGCTGCTCTCTTTCATAAGCATGGAATAAAAAATAAAAAAGCCTACAGTTCCCCTTTAAAGCAGCTTTAGTTGTACAGCTTTAGATCTGCACAGCCATCTTTCAGCTTGAAATCTGCATTAAAAAACAAAGCATCACAGATTTTCTGTTTACATAAATTATCTCAGAAGCATTTATTATCACCATATGCCTAACAGTACGGCACGCAAAACAATTAGTTTGCGCTGCTTTGTCAAATAAAAAAAAATCTAATTAAATATTTATATCATGAAGTTCCCTTTTGTGCACAGACTGTCATGTCTTGTATTCCTTCCAAAGTATACATTTTTTAGGATACGTCAATGTGGGTTAGAAAGTGATGTTGGCCATTTGAAATGTATAATGGTCACTGTATACCTCGAGCAAAGAAGGGAAAGGAGAGACAAGACTGAAACCTTTAAATACATTAACAACTTCAATGTTTTACCCCCTAATGAACAGGCCATTTTTTGCTATACAGCACTGTGTTGCTTTAACCACTTAAGGACCAGAAGGTTTTACCCCCTTAGAAGCATACCGGAAACCACGTGGGACCCCCCAGTTCAGAACTGGCTTCATAGAAGGCCAGTTTTTGTTATATGGCACTGCATTACTTTAACTGACAATTGCGCGGTATTGTACCCAAATAAAATTTATCTCCTTTTTCCCCCCACAAACAGAGCTTTCTTTTGGTGGTATTTGATCACCTCTGCGGTTTTTCTCTCATTTTTCATGTATAGTCATTTCTGCTTTTTTTTTTTTTCTTTTTACATTCATATCATATACAGAGTAGGGGACGGCATAACAATAACACATAAAAAATAGAAACAAACGAGTAAAAGTTCATCTATTTATTCTGAAGTTAAATCTGTACTGCTGTTAATTTATATATAATGTATAATTTAAATGCATTTGGTTTTATTTACTAAAACTGGAGTGTACAAAATCTGGTGCAGCTGTACATGGTAGCCAATCAGCTTTTAAAACCACTTGCCGACCGCCACAAGTATATATACTGCGGCGGTCAGCCCTGTGCAGGCAAAGTGACGTACCGGTACGTCACTAGCCTGTGAGCCAATAGGGGGGAGCACGCGCCGCTCGTTCACGGACACCTCCGCGCGAGTGACCGGCAGACCCGATGTCCGCCGGTCACTTGCGATCGTCAGTTACAGAGGGAGAAAGGCAGGCGGCTAATGTAAACAAAGCCGCCTGTCATTCTTCCCTGTGTAACAGCAGCTATGTAGGACCGTTGATCTCTGCTGTTACACACACAGCCTCATCCCTGCACAGTTATAAACATGCCCCTAGGGACACACTTAACCCCTCCTTCTCCAATAAAGTTAACCCCTTCCCTGCCAGTGTCATTTTTTACAGTAACAGTGCATATGTATAGCACTGATTACTGTAGTAATGTCACTGGTACCCCCAAAAGTGTCAAAAATGTCAGTCAAGGGTCTGATCTGTCCGCCGCAATGTTGCAGTCCCGCAAAAAAAATCGCAGATCGCCGCCATTACTCGTTAAAAAAAAAAAAAAACAACAAAAATCTTTCCCGTAGTTAGTAAACGCAATAACTTTTGCGCAAACCAATCAAAATACGCTTATTGCGATTTTTTTACCAAACATATGTAGCAGAATACAAATTGGCCAAAAATGTTAAAAAATTTTGATTTTTACATTTTTGGGGGGGAGGGGGGGTGATTTCATATAAAAAATGTCAAAAATATTGTTATTTTTTCAAAATGTACGCTCTTTTTTTGTTTATAGCGCATGATCAAAAAATCGCTCAGGTGATCAAATACCACCAAAAGAAAGCTCTGTTTGTGGGAAAAAAAGGACGTCAAATTTGTTTAGGTACAGCGTCGCACGACCGCGCAATTGTCCGTTAAAATCACTCAGTGCCGAATCGCAAAATAGGGCCTGGTCAGGAAGGGGGTAAAATCTTCCTGGGCTTAAGTGGTTATTAAGTTCAGGTTGTTCAAGTAAAGTAGAATTATTGGCAAAACTTTTTTTTTTTTTCCATTTTGGATAGAGTATGGGAGGGTTATAACCTCTGTCAGATTTTTTTTCACCACCTGTGTACCATTGCTGAGATTTCCCCTCACTTCATGTCCCATAGCCAAACAGTGAGAGCAAATCTCTGCAAATTTAATGAATTCCTAAGGGACCCCAGATCACCAGAAATCGTGTCGCGATTGGAACATTTCCCCTCTATTACTTTTCTGGGGAAAACCCAAAATTTGGGATTTTGTTTTGCTTTCACTTTCAATGATAATGGTAAACTGGACAAATGCAAAGGGTATATTTCCTATTGTGGGCACAGACAGCAATAAAAACTGCTAAGCATTCTAATCCATCGCCATTCTATCCAAAACGAAAGAAAGTTTTGCCTTTAGTTATACTTTAAGCTTTGTTAAAAAAAAAAAAAAACCTGGAAGATGATTGGTTTCTTTGCAGAGCTGGACTAGATTTTGCACTTTCCATTTTTTGTAAATCAACCCCATTGTGTTTGAATCTTTATATGTATGGATAGAGGAACACACAAGTAGATTAGTAGAGAGACAGACACACAGACGGATAGGGGACAAACTGTAATAACTAGACAGTAAATAGGAAAAAAAGTGCATTATGCCAGCAACATTCTTGGCCCATTTCTGAGGCCCAGTTTACAGCGTCACATCTGCTGATTTACTGATAATGCCAATGGATTTACCCATTTTTCTTTTCAGAGAAAAATGCTATTCTACCTTCCCTAACATTCCAGCCAAACATTCAAATGAGGAATGGATCATTTCCAGCTTGCTGGACCCCACGTCTTGATACCAGGGCTGTATTTACCATAAGGTTCCTTTGGGCATTACCCATTGCCTAGGACAGCTGGGTTAAAATAAACAGCAATAAAGCTGGCTATACACTGATAGAAATGTATCCGGTTCAACAGAAACTGGCTGGATTTTGAATAGTGTCCCAGATAGCAAGGATACTGTGCCACACATTGGTGGCTGTGTTGAATTGTAAGTCTTGTTAACTTGCTGCACATTTTCACTGGCAAGTTGTACACTTGCAGAGCACTTGAAGCACAAGTTCTAGTTGACACTTTTCCAATTTGTAGCAAATTTGCATGGCAAGTCTAACAAGAGCAAAGTTTCAGTGGTGAGTCTAGAGCAAGAGCTCTGCAAGTCTACAGCATGAAAATTCAACCACAGTGACCCCTGTGGTAGGATGACTATTGCACAACATAACTAAACCAGAACTTGCAGCAGACTTACAGAATGTTTGTGTAGCACCCTCCTAGGTAGGTGCTATAAGAGAATATCGTTTTTGGGTCTTTCTGCTTACCATAGAGATTGCCAGGTGCATTTAGATTGCTCTTTGCCTACCAGAGAGCAGGATTCATTGGTAGGGTCTGCTCATGGTGTTCAGGTGAAGCTCAGTTGTCTGAATGTTTCACACTGGTCCAATAGGGAGGCATAATGGACAGTGGGAGGAAACCTGACAAGTGAGGGCACAGTCATTGTTACAGCCCTGGTGACTGGCAGAGGAAAGTGTCTCGGTGCATGCTGCTTGACTGTATAAATGCCAAAGGCACATGTGCTTGGGGTCTTTCAACTGGAGAGTGGGGTCCCGGAGGGGGGGGAGGGCCTGCCCTTCCTCTGTAGAAGCTGCCATGTGGCCTTGGGTAGTTGACCTGATGGCCTGGAAGTCAGATAGGAGCTGAACTCAGATGTCCTGTAGAGCTGACTGGAAGGGAGACACTGGAAAGGATCTGATTCTGCCTACAGTGAGTACTGATCTGTGTTATGGGGCCTGTCGTGTGAGGGTCACCACTTCAAGTGGAAGAGTCAGTAGATGGGTGTCAGTCAAGGGGATAATAAAGAGTGTCCTGAAGATAAAGTAGTTGCATCAATTCTGCTGCTAAATGGAGCAAGAAGACTTATTTCTTCCATACAAGTGGCAATATGGTCAAAGCAGTGTGTCTGCTTCCACAAATAACCTGGTGAGACCATGTGAGAGTTGTCCTTATCTACTGTGAATAGTTCAGTTGGAGTATCCCACTATTCCCTTCTCCCATCCAAGTTCTACAATAAATACAACCCCCCCCCCCCCCCCAAAAAAAACCCCTTAAGCTTATTGAGTAACGAGTCGAACGGGAGTAAGGATAGATAAAGTGAAAAATCCCCAGCATCAGAGGGAGGCCTAAGAAGTCAACACACAGCAAGCCCTACAGAGACAGTGCTACATTTGCAAAGATAGTTGATCTAGAGCAGGGATCCTCAAACTACGGCCCTCCAGCTGTTGCAAAACTACACATCCCATGAGGCATTTTAAAACTCTGTCATTCACAGACATGACTAGGCATGATGGAAATTGTAGTTCCTGAACAGCTGGAGGGCCGTAGTTTGAAGACCCCTGATCTAGAGTCATGCAATGTGGACTTGCTGCAATTGTGTAACAAACTTGTGAAGCCTGGCAAGTCTAGCAATAGCTTAGAAAGTCATTTTTAAACTTGCAGCACAATTTATTGCTATCTGGGTGTGACCATTCCTGCTCAAAACAAGAAGATTGTGTGGTCGATTTCTGTTGAAGGGACATGCTGGAATATTGTTTTTTTTTTTTTTTTTTTTTTTACTAGAGGCTGCAATCAGAGTACAATGTCCTGGAAAGGAGGATTCCTCCATACGCACACACAGTGTTAGTTTATTGCCAGCGTAAGTTTAAAAAATGTCCATATTGTGACACCATTTTCCTTGTTTTGTTTTCTTAATTTGTCTATCTCTGAACTCGTGGTTAAATGCAGAATAACGTGGTCCAAAATGTTATTGTCTGAATAGAGTGGTAAGTTTTACAAACTGTCTGCTTTTTCTTGCTGTTTGTGTTCTCATTGGAGAGAGCCAAGCTATTTGCACTGGTAGAGAAAGTGCAGGGAATCCAAAATGTTATGCTTGTCACTGGAACAGGAGCAAGGGGAGATCTTCCAGCAAGGCACTTGTGCAAGAGAAAGCTGTAGGATGTGGAATTCCCCCCGATTTTGTTGATATTTCCATTTACTCCTATTGTGTCTCTGGGGGGAAGTGTAGAGAAATCTTGCTGACTTTAAAAAAGAAACCTGACAGAAGTTCTTACCAAAGCTAAAAAAAGCTTTTGGCTGGAGTTACACTTTAGGCTACATTGACAGCATTGGAACTGGACCGTGGGAATCTCCCATGATCACTTGGTTCATTACCACTATATAATCTCTCAACAGAAAACCATTTTCAGCATTCCCCAAGCTGTACTCTCGATGCTCTTTCATTTTCATGTGTAGCACTGTAAAGACCGCTTCTAATACTTTATGACCCGGTCTGGCGTTGCAGCCAAAATG
This sequence comes from Pelophylax lessonae, assembly GCF_965119305.1. Taxonomy (NCBI): domain Eukaryota; kingdom Metazoa; phylum Chordata; class Amphibia; order Anura; family Ranidae; genus Pelophylax; species Pelophylax lessonae. Next base: position 597,961,794 of record NC_138769.1, read on the forward strand.
TGCAACCATGCCTAGCTTCTACTGCACACCACTCACCCCATTCATTCCTGTGGTTGGTCCATATTTGTTGTGGCCTCCAGCCAACCCAAGGAATACAGACCAAGCCATTGGAATGTATGGGGCAAGCAATGCACAGTAGAAGCTAGACAAGGCCAAGAGTTTTTGCTGCAAATGTCATGCAGTTAAGACCTGAGCCGCACAGTGAAGATCCCAGAAATGAGGATGCAGGTAAGTATGTTACTCGGGGCAGAAAAAAGTGTTCATGGACATCTTCACAGAGGCATACTTGCCAACTGTAAATCCCTGCAAATAGGAGCCTGTCCCAGGTAATTTATATTGTCCCTGGAAGCGCCTGTTAATCAGACTGCCCATAAATGTTACGCAGAAGTAGTGCAGCTGAATGGGAGACTTATTCCAACTCTGCTACTGTGGCCTTACATTTGAAATTCCCTTTTTAATTTCCTGTAATTCTCTCTATATTGATTAGACTCTATAATCTGATAAATAGGCAAGATTAATTATGCAGAGTGGGCGGAGCTTCAGGGAAGTGGGTGTGGTAATTGATAGCTGTGCGGCAAAGTGTCCCTGGAAATTTTTTTTAAATGTTGGCAACTATGACAGAGGGAGGAACACAAAAATTTGCACATGAGCCACCTACATTTCTTACACCACCTCCAGGGCCTCCAGTAGTGTGGTACTTGAAAGGGGTCCTGTTCTTTGAATGCCCTCTATAAATATCCACTTGATGCTGAAGAGCATTAGGCTTACATAGTTACATATTTAGTCTGGTTGAAAAAAAGACACAAGTCCATCCAAAAAAAAAAAAAACAGGGCGGGGGAGCTGGCACATTTTTACCCCTCCAGCTATGTACATACCAGCCTGAATGTGGCAGCAGATGTAGTGTTATTTGCAAATCTTGCTGCGCATAAGCCTAATCCAAGTTGAATTTCCAATTCCGCAGATTGAATTGCTGTTCTCTAAAAGTAAATAAATATATGGAAAAGTTTTATTTAAATAATTCATTTAAAAGATTACCTATAATAACAATTCATATTACTGTGCAGACTGACATTTCTGAAATTTAGTCAGATTTATTAAAGTGTGTCTAAAATTTTCAGTGTGTCTGCAGTACTAATAATAGACACCAGAGGGCATATCGTCCTTATTTAACTGTATCAAGATGACACAAAGACAATTTCTAATTGCTCTTTTAGCTGTAGTGCATATAAACAAAGGCCAGACATGCAAATAGCGAGCTGGAGGCTTGTTGATGGTGATTACTATAGATATTATATTTTAGTTTCTGCTTTCCCAATCGTTGACACATTCATCAACAATAGCAGATTTTTTAAAAACCTATCAATTTTTGAAAACAGGATAACACAATAGATCAGCTTTGAATAAACTTTAAAATAATAAATATAATAATGCCACTTGTGTAACCACTAGCATGAAAATTATAAAAAAAAAAAAATATATATATATATAGAATATCATTTTTTTTTTATATATGATCACTACCTACCTATTTTCTTTAATATAAATCTGCCAGGTATAAAATCAGGTACAGATTCAGACACCGACCCAAACACCTAGCTGGAAAGATGCAGCCATATGCAGCTCAGTACATATGACTACATTTGATGAAATCGGCTTCATGTCATTGCAAATATTGCATGCATGCCAGGAGTATATATAGAGTGCTAGTGAAACGATGCCCCAACCAACATGGGTGCCAGATGCTCATGTGCAATCTCTGCCAAGGATTTAAATAAATGTGTTATTTCTTAGCCAGAAACTCAGTCCATGAAGTAGATGCCGATTCTGGAGAGTGCCTGAACAAAGATGGCGCGGTCCTTACGAAAAAAAAAGAAAAATCATTGTCAGAAGGAGTACTGTGATTTCTGTGACAGATAATACATAAACTTACACAATTATTAGCATACATGAACTTAAACGTAAAAAAAAAAATATCCAATGCTATGTCCACTTTAATTGGCATGACATTTACTGTTTTCTAAAGTGAAAATATGCAAAATATCAGTTTTTAAGGCAACTGCTTGCTGGTGTGGTGCATTCAGCATATATCTTAAAGATGAAGAAGAGGGGAAAAAACGGCTATATGACAGTTGTTATTACTAAACTATTTATTTTTTAAAATGCTAGTTGTCTGACAGTGTGTGGCTTCAATACTGTAGAGGCACACATCTAAAACAAGCCTGCAGAAGAAGGACAGAAAATCACATCTTAATACTTGTTCCATATCTGTGACTTAGACAGTATTGGGGTCAAAGCATCAGCACAACAGCCAAGCAGCTAGCATTTTCAAAAGGAGAGGTTTGCAATGGCAGCCCCCATATTCCTAATCGGACAGGATCCTTTCAATCTATTGCTGGCCATAGATGGATCTTTTTTGTTTTTCGATCAACCACCGGACTGATCGAAAATAAAAACAAACAAATACCGCCATCCACACAAGCGAGGTGCCATTTTTTTCTGACAGCGGGACTCTTCCACTGTCAGAATACCGTGATCAGCAGCTCAAACCATTGGCTGGCAGATTGAGAAAAGTTTTCCAACACTCCAAGTCCTAGTCGAAATAAAAGGCAATATAATGCAGTATTTTCCATATACAACAAGAATACAGTTACTTATTTATTTCCATCAGGGTTACACTGTTCATTCCTCTACATGTTTTGCCTAAGTTGGCTTCTTCAGGGAGAGTGTTAAACAATTTTTGATTAACCTGTAATTTTTGTTTGTTATGGCACCATTAAAAATCCCATCTATGCTATGGTTGGACTATTTGATATTTAAAGGGAAGTAGGTGCTTAAATCAAGGCTATAGATGTCTCTATCAAGTAATACACTAGGAAACATATATTTTCCAGCACTCCTGTTCGACAGAAGTCCCTGCTGAACTGAATTTTGATCCATATATGGCCAATTTAAAGCGGAACTTCTCTCTCTTAATCACTGTTGGCTATTTTTAATCCTTATGCTGCTAGCCTTAGTAAATATATAAGAAAGTATGACATATTTACTTATTTTATATATATTTTTTTTACATTTCTTCAGTAACTGAAGGGCCAAGATATATCCCTGGGATCTACAGGCCAGGTAGCCTAACATCAATAGTCTGTAAGATAATGGAGGAGATAAGGGACTATATACAAGACTTTACTAATGAAAACAGTATCATTAGTAGTAATCAGCATGGATTAATGAAAAATCGCTCTTGCCAGACCAATCTATTATCCTTCTATGAAGAAGTGAGCTGCCATATGGATAAAGGAAGGCCTGTGGATGTGGTTTATCTGTTTTTTTTTGCAAAGGCATTTGGTACAGTTCCCCACAAATGCTTACTGTACAAACTAAGGTACGTAGGTATGGACCATAGAGTGAGTACCTGGATTAAAAGCTGGCATCAGGGGCCAATCCAAAGGGTGGTGATAAAAGGGGAGTACTCAGAATGATCTGGCGTGGAAATTGGGGTCCCCCAAGGATCTGTCTTGGGACCAATTCTATTTAATTTATTCATAAGCTACCTAGAGGATGGGGATAAACAGGTCAAACTCCGTGTTTGCGGATGATATTAAATTAAGCTGGACAATAACTTCTACGCAGGATGTGGAAACCTTACCAGAAGACCTGAACAAAAATAATGGGGTGGGCATCTACCTGGCAAATTAGGTTTATTGTTAAAAAATGCAAGCTAATGCATTTGGGTGCCATGAATATGAAAGCAAGTTACTCACTAGGGGGAGAGCCTTTGGGGGAATCTATGATGGAAAAGGACCTTGGGGTCCTAGAAGACGACAAGCTCAGCAATGGCATACAATGTCAAGCTGCTGCAAGCAAAGCCAACAGAATAATAGCATGTATTAAAAAGGGGACTCACTCCAGAGATAAAATGATAATTCTACCACTCTACAAGACTCTGGTCCGGCCACATCTCGAGTATGCCGTCCAGTTGTGGGCACCGGTCCTCAGGAAGGATGTGCTGGAACTGGAGAGAGAGCCCAGAGAAGGGCGATACAGCTAATAATGGGACTGGAGGATCTCAGCTATGGGGAAAGACTACAAGCATTGAGCTTATTCTCTCTGGAGAAGAAATGCTTGAGAGGGGATATGATATCAATGTACAAATATTGTACTGGAAACCCTAGCATAGGGAACAAACTATTCAGAGAATGTATTAAGATAAAAAACTGACTTTACAACTCCTTAAGGAGTACTGCCAGTAAAAAACTTTACTGCATCATAAATACTTACAGTTGATACCCCCAACATTTTAGGCTTCAAGCAGCAAGAAAGACCTCTCTGACTACATACTGCTTCTTCTGGGGGTTTCAGTGAATGAACTACCTATTACACCAATGCAGTTTCATCTAACAATACACCCCCCACCTAAAGTTGAAAGTTTACCATTGGCTGACAAACAAAGTTTTGCAGCAGCGATATTATGTGGCTTTTTTGCTGGTATCTTTTTCTTCCGGGAATTCTCTGTTTATTCCATTCTTTGATAGCAATGTTGTCTCTCTCTGCAAAGAAGAAGAAAAAAAAAGTTATTGATTAGCACAGAAAAACTGACACTGTCAAAATTGTAGAGAGCATGATTATGTTGCCATTCAACTAAAATTGAATGAACATTTCCTTTAACAGCAGGCATTTTAAACTGCTTATATACATTGGTCTATCATCAACCCAAATGTCAGGTAAAATTAGAGGCAGTAGTGATGTGAAATGCTCACAACTTGTGTTCTTTCTGTAGAATAATTTTTGTGATTATAATGATTATTGCTATTTGGCCTAAAGTAGGGGTTGCCAGTTTAGGGTCTGAAGGCCTTGTTCAAACAGGTGCTGCACGCTCGTAGTTACATGAAGCTGCAATTAGTATAAAAAAAGTGAAGGCGGGGATAGAACCAGTGGTTCATTGAGTCTTTCCTTTCTTTAAAATTTTTATCTTACACCTACTGTATGTTTATCCTCAGCATGTTTGAATTCACTTAAGCTGGCCATACATGATACAATTTTCTTATTCAATTTCCTTTAGATCAGTGGCGGCTGGTGCTCCATGGGCCGGGGGGGGGGGGGCGTCAGACGGACCACACCATACCCCCCCCCCCGGACCACACCAGCCCGCACACCATACTTTTTAAGAAGCAATGGGCTTGAGTCTCAAGGACATTATAAGGAAATATAGAATAGATACTTTCCTTTCCTACAGAGAAACATCTGGACTCTCCCCCCCACCCTGGTCGCCAACTCTCTCACCCTGCCTGGACATGTGGAGGGAGGGCAGGCAGCAGCGGCCGCGGCTTCTTCCTCTTCCCTCAGTCTCCTGCGTCTCCTCCCCCATGGCCAATGGCATGGCTTCTCCTTTCAGCCAATCGTGAAACAGGTCTCAGGACCCGCTTCCTGATTGGCTGGGAGGAAAATCAGTGTGATAATAGAGAATATTTGTTCGCTATTGTCACACAACTGGGTGGGCTCTGTGCCCTGAGCCCACCCTTTTTTGAACCCTATTAGAGCCTCTGGCTCTATTTATGTGCTTCAAAAAAAAAAAACCCATTGGAATCCATGCGTCCGACACCCTGCATGTAGATTAGGGGGTCGGATACATGGATGGGGGGGCAGCGCCCCTGCGCCCCCAATGGACGGGCCACCCCTGCTTCAGATTTACCTTCAACTATGTAGTGCAAGGGCCTGCATGATTACATACAAATGTAAAGTGTTTAGGTTTGGTAAATCGAAAGGAAAATTGTATAATGTATGGCCAGCCTTACTGTTGATCAACTTACTACTTCTGTTGGAGGTCTGTTCCAAGCAGCCACTGCTCTTTTAGTAAAATAACACTTTCTAACATTACTCTTGAATTTTCCTCTTGCTAGTTAGTTTGCAATCATACCCCAATGTTGTTGGTCTTCACTTCATATTGAAAATACTGCCCTTCTAAACCTTATTCATACCCTTCATTATTACATGTCAATTTATGCAGCGCTTTACATATATACTGTATTGCACATCAGTCCCTGCCCTCAAAGAGCTTACAATTTACGGTCCCCAAATCACATTCATATATATTAGAGCCAATTTAGACAGGAGATAAGCTACCAGCATGGCTTTGAAGTATGGGCGGAAACCCATGCAGACACAGGGAGAACATGCAAACTCCAGGCAGGTAGTGCTGTGATTGGTATTCAAACCGGCCACCCTAGTGCTGCTGGGCCGGACGGAGTGCTAATCACCTAGCCACGGTGCTGCCCATCTTAATGTATCTAAGCAAATAAATCATGAACCTGCTTTGCCTTCTTTCCTCAAGCCTGTACATTATAAGTTCCTCCAGGCTCCTCTGATATGTTTTATCTCTTAGACCTTGCAACCTTTTTCCTGTACCTCTTTGAACTTGCTATACTTGTGACTTCTGAATCTGTGGCATGTAGCGTACAGCTTTGGACAACACGAAGTCAAGCCTAGTGATTGTGTGCTGCACTGCGTGCCTCCGAACACATTTTCATATCCAATGCTGTTGGTGATATTTGCATTGTGAGAAGAGCTGTATTAGGACAACATACTGCCCTTGGAACCCAGTGACTAATGGTGGGAGATGCCCTCTTCTACAAGCTCTGTGATCATTTTATCTAAGACAACAGAATCAATGCACTAATAGAGACAGTATGCAGTACTTTTCAGCAGTTCAGACTACCAAACAGGAAACAGGAAAGATGGTTTCATATTTCCTGAACAATAAAGAATATTTTGAGTCCTCTCAATATTCCCTGCATCACCTTCTTACTACAGGTCTCCTGGTTAAACTAGCAACATACATCCAGATGAGGACGCAAGAGAGAAACAGAATAAAGAAAAGCTATCGCAATCTTGAAAATTTTAGGCTTATTGCTGCCCCCTAAAATCCTGTTGTCCTAGGCAGCAGCCAATATGGTAAATATATTCCTGTTGATAAGGATAGTTGAACAAAGTTTAGCCTGCCTGAATAAAGCCTAGTAGGTCACATTTTTTTAAACATGATCTGGACATTTGCAAAGCTGTGACACAAAACATGAAATTTGTAGAATTTGCCCCACATCAGGGATGGCATGCAGCCCCAGACAGCTACGAATGCTCCAAAAAACAATAAGGTGTGACCACCCTTCTCCTGCGCTTGGTATCCAAACCCCTCGACCACACTCCTCACGGGACTGACAACTGGCTTCTCAGATGGCTAGGTGGCTCTGAGGAAGAGGCTAGGCCTCGAAACGCGTCAGCCATCATCTCATCGGTTATGGATGATTATATAGACTAAACCCGGACATTTGAGCAATCTAGCTTGATATGATATACTTTTATCTACGTCTGTGAGTAGCCATTTTTTAATGTTACATAAATAAAGCCTTTTATTGAGGATAATGCGCTAGGTCGGTGCGCCCTTTTTTGTTTTCTTTGCTTCTAGCTACAAATGCGGCCCAATAGAAAATTGTAAACTTACTTAAAAACTTTAACGTTTTTTTTTTAAAAGGAGGAAGCACTTAAAGGGCAATGTTAGAACAAAATATCTGATGAGCACCTTAAGAATTGATTGAGAATTGCTACTATCTCCATCCAACCAGATATTGATGGGTTTGTTTATCAATGACCTCTTTTACTTTTATAATAAAATATTACAAAAAAATGAAGTTTTATTACTCAGATAGGTACATTATCTATATCCGTAATTGTTAACTTGTGATCTGCCTGACTTTTTCTGCTCATCAGCTCTCCTTATTGTTAGTGTATTTTATGTGTGGCCCAAGACAATTCCTCTTCTTCCAATGTGACCCAGGAAGGTCAAAGGGTTGGACACCCCCGCAATACGGGAACACCGCAGAGGTGGCTGTTAGTGTGAGGACATACAATAGAAGGCAAAAGCAATCTCTGTCACTTTCAGATCTATATAGGCATGTGCTGATGTGCTCCATTCAAGCAGCAGGTGGATAATGGAAAGTAAGATGGGGTTATGCTGTGAATTAGTAAACAGAATCATGAAAGAAATAGGTTGGGCAATTGCCGTACAAATGGATATGAAATGTAACAATTGGAGGAACTGCAATATTGGAAGTCATGCATGAATGCGTCTGAAGGCACAGTTCCCGTTTTCTATACCTGGCAATCAGTTTTTTCCATTATGTAAATTAGCCGTGTTGGAAATTCGCATATGTATATAAAAGTTCTCATATCTGTACAAAATGATAATTAACTTTGTAATTACATCGTTGAAGCTAATGAAGGTAATTTATTCTATAAGTTGGCAACACAGTGGCTTAGTGGTTAGCACTTCTATCTAGCACTGAGGTATCCAGTTTGTATCCCGGTCAGGTCACCATCTGCATAGAGTCTGCATGTTCTCCCTGTGCTCTGGTGGGTTTACAAAAACATATTGGTAGCAGTGGCGGCTGGTTCATAATGGGCGCAGGGGCGCTGCCCCCCTGGTTGGCATGCAGGGTGTCGGACTCATAGCTTTCTTTGAGGTTTTGTTTTTTCAAGCACATGTTTAGAGCCTGGGAAGTGCTCTGTGCCCCGAACCTACCCACTTGTGACACTAGCGAATTAATGTTCGCTATCTGTTTCCGGCTTCTTCTCCAGGCCAATCAGGGCAGATGGCGGATCTAAAGAACACTTGGTTAACTGGGAGGTGAAGCCAGGGATGTCACGGCGCCATGACCCTGGAGGGGTGAGTGCGGACCTGGGGGGGGGGGGGTTGTTTTCCCCCCCCCCTAAAAAGGTTTAGCATCATCCGCGACTGATTGGTAGGTTAATTGGCTACCGTCTAAATTGGTCCCATTTGAGAGTGTGTGTATGCATGTGAAATAGGGACCTTAGATTGTAAGTTCCTAGTAGAGGACAGGGACTGATGTGAATGTACAGTATGTAAAGTGTCAGCACTATATAAATACCTGTAATAACTACTGTAAATAAGTTCACCCAACTTCAAAATAGGCTGCCTTAATTAAGACCTTTCAGTACGACGTCATATGACGGTGGCCCAGAACGACCGCTCTCATGACCCCGATCTCAGTAAAGAGCCGATGATGCAGCTCTTTACCCATGTGATCGGTTCTGTCTAATCACAGCTGGTCACATGTAAATGCGGAAGTGCCGTTTATCAGCTCTCCTCACCTCACACTGACAGAGTGTGTGGCGAGGACAGCCAATCAGTGGCATCTCCTCATACGAGAGACCAGTACAGGTAATCAGGGCACTGATCATCAGTGCCCTGATTACAGTATAGCCCCAGCAGTGCCCATCAGTGAAGCAAATAAGTGCCCGTTAGTGCCCATCAGTGCCACCTTATTAGAGCCCACCAGTGCCACCTATCAGTGCTCATCAGTGCCGCATATCAGTGCCCATCAGTGGGGCATATAAGTGTCTCCTCATCAATGCCACCTAATCAGTGCCCTTTAGTGCTGCCTCATCAGTGCCCATAAGTGCCACATCATCAGTGCCATCAGTGCAGCCTATCAGTGCTCATCAGTGCACATCAGTGAAGGAAAAAAAATACTTATTTACAAAATTTACTGACAGAAACTAAGAAAAAACTTTTTTTTTTTTCAAAATTTTCAGTCTTTTTTCTTTTTTTTTTTTTTAATAAAAAAAAAAAATAAGCAGCAGTGACTAAATACCACCAAAAGAAAGCTCTATTTCTGTGAAAAAAATTATACAAATTAAATTTGGGTATGGTGTTGCATGGCCGCGCAATTGTCATTCAAAGTGTAAGAATGAAAGCTGAAAATTGGCCTGGGCAGGAAGGGGGTGTAAGTGCCCAGTAGGCAAATGGTAATTTGCTTTTCGTCTAAATTGTCCCTAGTATATGTGTACAGATTGGCTAGGCACATGAGTTATTACATTCTGCATGCCAGTACCAAGCCCATATAAATGGAAAGGATTCAAGACAAGACCTGGTGACCTGCTTTGTAAAAAAAAAAAAAAAAATGACCAACAAAATTCCATGGAAAAAGGCTTCAAGCGTCCCAAAAATAGTGGCCAGAGAGCTGTTCCATAGAATAGCTGAGAGTCAGATATGATTGGACGAATATATAAATACAAAATAGTGAGCAGGTTATTCTGATGATGATTTATCATGTAATTTCTAATTACACTTTTCAGCTTATTCATCAATCATTATTAAAAAAAAACCCAAGATTCTAATATTTACTAAGTAATACCTTATAAAATGCAATTAATCATAAACATGAAGAGAAACATTAATCTGAAAAAATAAACTTCCAGTACTGACATGAGACAAATAAGAGGTCTTTAGAGTTACACTGAAGCTGGCTCTTACTGATATCACTTAATACTACTTGAAACCAAAGAGATTACATTGCAGCACTTGAAACCACTTGATTACAAAGCAGAAATGTTAGGGAAATGGTTTGATTTATTTGAGTTTAGTAGAAGTCAGAATGACATGAGCTGTAGTCCCTCTGCCTCCTGACAGTATCTCTCTCCATCATGGTATAGTCTGAATAGAGACAACCGACTACATGTGAGGGTGCTGTTCTGCCCCAGGCTCTACAGGACAAATGGCTTTTGGAAGGAGAACATATCCCTGGAGGGTAGAACACCAGCATTGCAGGTGTGTACATAATGCGGGAAGGAGTGTACGGAAACCCAGGAAGATTACTGAGAAGGATATAACAAATGATCTCCTTTCTGTAGGTATCTGTATATGAAGCTTACTAAAGGTATCTAGCTGTTGCCTGCAGCAGTGACTTACTGTTGGACCCACCACACATACATTTATTTTTCTGCTTCCATATGAATCAAAGCATTCACATTACACTCTCAGCAGTTATAAAAGACACATGCAGCTCTATAATTATCAAATAATTATTCAATGTATTTTTTAAAATGAGAAAAAGTGGATCAATGAATAATCAAGTCCATAAGTGACGTAAAAATTCAGACTCCAATTTCATAAGAATAAGTGAGTAAATAAACATAAACTAAATTGATAAAGTCCATATATAACATAAAAAATTCAGCCTGTTGTGGAAAGGGGAGACTCCAAATAACATGCAGTAGTGTATGGTGAAAACACAGCCCATCCACCAAGGCAAACACAGCCTTTCACCTCTAATATTTATCCCTAATAAGGATCACACAGCCAAATTCCAAGGTAACAAAATGATATACTCCAAGTAGGAAATCCTAAATGGAGAAGGGATCCTCATATGACTTTGTGCAAAAACTATAAAAAAGTGAGTTGCTGCTCCCACCAAATACAAGAACTGTATACATAAACCTTCAGTCGGCCATTTGTGCTGTGCGGTCCAGGCATCAGTCTCCTGTTTTTGAATATTTATGACCCGGATACAAGTTGAGATATATATTATACTGGGATCCATTTGGGGAATCTCTCTTGTTATGGGTCTAATCAAGGGGCCTTACAGCTTAGACCATAAAGCCTGCTGAACGCACTTTCTGGCCGCCTGCGTTTTTTCGCAAAGGACCATATTCTGGTGTGCGATGTTATGGATTACACCATGTCACTTTGATATGTTGTATCCTTTCCAATGTCATTTTTAGACCGCAGAAGATTTTTGGGTACACAGGAGGCACCTATCCTGCCTATTGATTTATAGCATATGCACCTGCTTATACAAAACACTTCTTAAGAAGCGGTCTAAATAACGCGAAACATGTAAAGTCTTGTTGATGGACATGGATCCTTCATATTACTAATTTACCGGATGTTCTGGTTTTTTGAAAAAAAAATTGCACTTTTCCATGTCCTACCTGTTAGAATGCATTTACTTGTTTGGATGTACTCATTCTGTCTTTTGCACTTTTAAATGTCATTTATTGATGTAATAAAATAACTTTTTATTTTTATTGCTTTGTTTTTATAATCTGTGTAAAACACCATCAAAATCCTGCATAGCCCCCCTTACTTGTGTTTCTCTAACTCCCCATGTCGCGGTTGCAATGGCCTACTCAGCATAGGGTGGATTGGTGTCTTCCACCATTGGAGTTGGGTACTTCCTCGCATCTGCTTCATGGAAAGTCTCTGAAATTATTTACATATTCATAAACCTTGCTAGGCATAAAATTGAAAGAAAAGTGGTGCGCTACTCATATGGTAGAATATCATAATATTCATCAAAAGTAGGTAGAAAAGGCATCAGATGTAATAACAAATATCATGTGGCAAACAAAATGTGTATAAATATAATAAATGTGCACAAAAGTAATATTAAACCAAACATGTAGTGAGAAAAAGGCAGTAAGTCTATAAGTTGATAAAGTGTTTCTTAGTAATATCTTCATGTGATAACGGTGACTAAAAACCAAATTTGTGCATTGCTCCTTAACCTTCCTGGCGGTATGATTATGTCAGGAATTAAATACCAAAAGCGGTACAATTGTTTTCATGGAAATTTGGCGTTATGTATTATAGGCCTACAATTCTTAGTAATTACTGACTTAAACCTGACCAAAACAAGAGTCTAGTAGACATCCCAGATGTGATCAATTTGAAACACAAAAGCATGAATTATAATCGAATCAATAATATAATTTTATTATTTAATATATATAATAAAATTATATTATTGATTAGATTATAATTCATGCATTATATATTATATATATATATATATATATATATATATACACACACACATATATATATATATAATATATAACGCATGAATTATAATTGAATCAATAATATAATTTTATATATATATATGTGTGTGTGTGTGTGTGTGTGTGTGTGCATATATATACACATATATATATATATATATAAAATATATATATATATATATATATATATATATATATATATATATATATATATATATATATAATATAAAATGTGTTATGTGTTTTGTGCAACGGTTTTTTTTTTTTTTTTTTAATTTCCCTCCCTAGTTCCGCTCCCATGCAGCATTGCTGCTGCAGGGAACGGAACTAGGAAGTCATCACACCGACGGAGGACGGAGGAGCGGCGGCACTCTCGGCTGGCGGTCACAGCAATGAGAGATCATCGCTGGATCGCCAGGAGAAGGTAAGAGAACACCGCTGCGCTCTCTGCCCATCCACCCCGAGCGTGACTCGGGGATACCGTTCCTAACCTAAAAAATCCACCCCGAGTCACGCTCGGGATTACCGCCAGGGGGGTTAATAAAGACATAGAAAACTCATTGTGCTGAATTCCTTTCACCAGAAAACCAAAAACACCTCTGTGTGCAATGGCCGCTCACCTTCAACACAAAGGGAATGTGCAGTGTATAATCGTTCAAAAATCCACCTAGAGCTCCTTTAAATTCCTCTAGACTCCTTTTCAGCAACACAGTATGTGCAGCTCCACGATTACACATTTGAAAGAAAGTGTCTCATAGTGTAGTACCATTTAAAAATGTAATAAACATTAAAAAAATTCCAAAAACACTCACATTTGATACAGAGTGCATAAGCAATGAATCTCCTGCCAGAAAATATTGTTGTCTCCCGTGGCAGACCGGCTCCCAGGCCTTATGGCTTCCTAGTACGAGATTGTACTCGATCAGCTGAGTGTGATGTCACTGGCTCCTTCTATGCGTTTTGTCACTAGACACGTGACTTCCTCAGGGCTCTGAGAAAGTCATGTGTCTAGTGACGCAACGCGTAGGAGGAGCCAGTGACGTCACACTCAGCTGATCGAGTACAATCTCGTACTAGGTAGCATGAATATACTTACCTTTCTGTGTCCTATATTTTGAAATTCTCTCTGATCTCCAGCTCCTGCAACTATTCAACTGTCAGATGAGTCGTCAAAGATTTGCTCCCCTTGCTGGCTGCTGTAGTTCCTCCAGCTGGCTTGTACATCTTATGGTAGATGTACAAGTTGGTGGGAGAAACCACAGGAGCAAGCATTTTTTTGCCACCCAGTGGTGCACAGAATATTTGCAGCAGCTGGCGAGGAGAGATGTATTGGCTTTTCAATACACAGGCTGTTAGAAAAGTTAGAATAGTAACAAATCTTATACAGGTGGGCAGTTGGGTTATACAGTCCCTGTATAAATAGGAGACTGAGAGGAAGAAGCAGTAAAAGTAGCCAATCAGATCATGTGATGACATTAAGCATGCTGATAGGAAGAGAAAACAGATTGAAAAAAGAGAGATGAGCCTATGAGTATGCTGCTTCTCCTTTTACTGTCCAATCACAGGCTGGGTCGTGTGCAGGCTATTTTAAACAAGACAAATAGTGAGGGTTAAGCTACCTAATGGGGACACAGACAGCAAGAAAACCCGACAGGTGATCTATTCCCTCTCCACTCCAATCCCTCTCCACTAAAAAAAAAAGTTTTGCCTTTAGTTATACTTTAAAACCACCCCCGCGATGAGCGCATCTTCAGTTATACATTCCGGCATATGTAGTGAATGAAGTCTATTTTGTTAAATAGTTCTGCAAATTACTCACTGTCATCTCCTTAGCAAGCACGCTCCCATCTTCAGCGTGGGCATCTAAAGCCCGCTCAGAGCTCCTTCCATAATATGGTGCTTTTGGCTATCAAGCTTGCACCTCCCGATCTCACGCATGCACATTGCGTACAAAGCGTGGTGCACTCGTATTGCGGAGGATTTATATATCTATATAGGATATAAGTGGAGGATATATATACATATATATCCCAGGAGCCAATGGGAGGCTGGATATGACGTACCATGCCGCGGTGAGGTACAGTGGAATTGCACCTGTCTTGGGTAAAAAGGGTAATACACTTTGAAAAAAAAAGATTCCGATAATTATTCTGATAATTATTAGCAATGTGGTCAGAAACGGGGGGGAAGGGGCAAACTTCAAAAATTGCTTTAATGATACCGCCCATCAGACTAAAGCCATTAAGTGGATGACGTAAAGTACATTCCTAGATGCATGAGCCCTAGAGACCCTAAAAACTTTCCTTTATTAAGTAACTGCACTCCACCATAGCATTTAGATCAGATTAGGATTGAGCGAAATTAAGAGTCCTCATACCTCCAACATTTGGGCGACAGTCAAGAGATTTCAGTGGAAATTCACAAATTTAGCACAATGCATCAGGTTTTTTTATGGGTGTAAGGAACTCTAAATAACTCCTGAGACTTACAGAAGACCATTTTAACTTGGGCCTGTTCTTGTGACAAAAAATGGCTCCTTTTTGTTTTTACAGAAGTTATTGGAGAAAAAAAACTGACAGCACTCTATTAACACATACAGCAAATACAAGAATAGAAAAACAACACAAATACAAAGAAATGAACTAAACAGTCCTAAATCCACCCATCAAAAACCCACCATCTAAATAAAGAAAAAAAAATAGACATTAAAGCACCATTTAAATTTTAACTTTGATAAAATATATTTAACAGGAAAACTAATAGTATTAGGTTAAAATTCACTCCACTCATTCGTAGTACAAGCTGAAGAAGCCTTTAATATGTGTGCTATACATGGAAATCTGTTGATAGCCAACACTACAAAATCTTGTAGCCAAAGCTCCCCCTGATAAAAAAAATCATACTGCTGAATGCAATATCTGCATGAACTGTGTATGCATCAGATATAATGAAGTACCATCCATTCCCAAAAAATAATAACACACACACACACACACACACACACACACACACACACACTATAGTGCCACCATGTGGCCATTTCATGGAGCAAAGCCTAAACATCTGGCTTAGTCAGTATTATGAAGATATAGTGCTGAAACCCATCCCAACTAACTAGGACACTTCTGTCACTGCTCTAATAACAGCAACTGAAATCAAATTCTACTGGACTCTACACCAATTTTGATTTTGTTTAATCTCACACACAAAAAAATGTTTTCTCTGCAAAAAGAATTCACGAACCATTCATAATGTATTGCATTAATTACATGGATTTGCATGCCTTGAGCCAAATTACTTTTTCTTCATATTTATGCGCAAGAAAAACAATCTGGTACTGATTTTCAATGCAGCACTCCACAACTTATAAATGCTTCACATATATGCATTGCAAACATGAATGGACCCTCAAACATTTTGACATTGATGAAAACTTTAATTTAAAATGTTTTACATTTTTTTTTTTAAATTGAAGACTACTGGTTCCTTATTTTAATCACTTTTATTCTAAAAGGCTACAGAAGACCTGGGAAAGTCTAATTCATTTTATAAAAATCATGTCATCCTTTAATTAGTGGTATTGAACACACAAAGAAAGGAAGGTACAAAAAGACATGGAAAGCCAAGACACCATAGAAACATAGAAACATAGAAACATAGAATGTGTCGGCAGATAAGAACCATTTGGCCCATCTAGTCTGCCCAATATATCTGAATCCTATGAATAGTCCCTGGCCCTATCTTATATGAAGGATAGCCTTATGCCTATCCCATGCATGCTTAAACTCCTTCACTGTATTTGCAGCTACCACTTCTGCAGGAAGGTTATTCCATGCATCCACTACTCTCTCAGTAAAGTAATACTTCCTCATGTTACTTTTAAACCTTTGCCCCTCTAATTTAAAACTGTGTCCTCTTGTGGTAGTTTTTCTTCTTTTAAATATGCTCTCCTCCTTTAGCGAGTTGATTGCCTTTATGTATTTAAAAGTTTCTATCATATCCCCTCTGTCTCTTCTTTCTTCCAAGCTATACATGTTAAGGTCCTTTAACCTTTCCTGGTAAGTTTTTTCCTGCAATCCATGCACTAGTTTAGTAGCTCTTCTCTGAACTCTCTCTAGAGTATCTATATCCTTCTGGAGATATGGCCTCCAGTACTGCGCACAATACTCCAAGTGAGGTCTCACCAGTGTTCTGTACAGCGGCATAAGCACTTCTCTCTTTCTACTGCTTATACCTCTCCCTATACATCCAAGCATTCTGCTGGCATTTCATGCTGCTCTATTACATTGTCTTCCCACCTTTAAGTCTTCTGAAATAATTACTCCTAAATCCCTTTCCTCAGATACTGAGGTCAGGACTGTGTCAAATATTCTATATTCTGCCCTTGGGTTTTTACGCCCCAGGTGCATTATCTTGCACTTATCCACATTAAATTTCAGTTGCCAGAGTTCTGACCATTCTTCTAGTTTTCCTAAATCCTTTTCCATTTGGCGTTTCCCTCCAGGAACATCAACCCTGTTAAATATCTTTGTGTCATCAGCAAAAAGACAAACCTTACCATCGAGACCTTTTGCAATATCACTTATGAAGATATTAAACAAAATTGGTCCCAGTACAGATCCCTCAGGTACCCCACTGGTAACATGACCTTGTTCTGAATGTTCTCCATTGACTACAACCCTCTGTTGTCTGTCACTTAGCCACTGCCTAATCCACTCAACAATATGGGAGTCCATGCTCAATGACTGCAGTTTATTGATAAGTCTTCTATGTGGGACAGTGTCAAAAGCCTTACTAAAATCTAGATATGCAATGTCTACTGCACCTCCACCGTCTATTATTTTAGTCACCCAGTCAAAAAAATCTATAAGATTTGTTTGACATGATCTCCCTGAAGTAAACCCATGTTGTTTTTCATCTTGCAATCCATGGTATTTAAGATGTTCCACAATCCTATCCTTTAACAGGGTTTCCATTAATTTGCCTACTATTGATGTCAGACTCACTGGTCTATAGTTGCTCGATTCCACCCTACTATCTTTCTTGTGAATAGGCACGACATTTGCCAATTTCCAATCTTCCGGGACGACTCCTGTTACTAAAGATTGGTTAAATAAATCTGTTAATGGTTTTGCCAGCTCACCACTAAGCTCTTTTAATAATTTTGGGTGTATCTCATCAGGACCCTGTGACTTATTTGTATTCACTTTAGACAGCAATCTTAGAACATCTTCCTCTGTAAAGACACATGCATCAAACGATTCATTAGTCATCCTTTCAAGTGGAGGTCCTTCTCCTTCTTTTTCTTCTGTAAAAACTGAACAGAAGTATTCATTAAGGCAGTCGGCTAGCCCTTTATTCTCTTCTACATACCTTCCGTCCTTTGTTTTTAATTTAGTTATTCCTTGTTTTAATTTCCTTTTTTCATTTATATATCTGAAGAATGTCTTATCCCCCTTTTTCATAGACTGAGCTAGTTTTTCTTCTGCCTGCGCTTTAGAAGTTCTTATAACTTGCTTGGCCTCTTTCTGCCTAATCTTGTAGATTTCCTTATCTTCATTGCTCTGGGTTTTTTTATAATTACAAAATGCTAGCTTTTTATTTTTAATGATTTGGGCCACTTCTGCTGAGTACCACAGTGGTCTCTTCCTTTTTTTGCTTTTACTGACAAGTCTAATGCAATTTTCTGTTGCCTTCAATAATGCACCTTTTAAGTAGTCCCATTTCTCCTGGACTCCATGTAATCCGTTCCAGTCTGATAAGGACTCATTTATGACTAATTTCATTTTTGAAAAGTCTGTTTTTCTAAAATCTAAAACTTTTGTTTTTGTGGGGTGTGACTCTTTCACAGTTCTTATATTAAACCACACTGACTGGTGATCACTAGATCCCAAGGTTTCGCCTACAATTACACCAGCTGAAATCTATCAGTAATTAGAAAGCAATCCTGCCCTTGTCAATGCAAATGAATATCAGCTGGTTCAGTCTCAACCAATGACCTATAAAAAGGTGTCTCATTACCAAGGTGTCACACAAGAAACATCTCATGATGGGTAAAAGCAAAGAGCTCTCTCAAGACCTTCACAACCTTACTGTTGCAAAACATGCTGATGGCATTGGTTACAGAAGGACTTCTAAACTTCTCAATATTCCAGTAAGCATTGTTGAGGCCTTGATCTGGAAGTGGAAAGAACATCATTTCACCATAAACTGGCCACTACCAGGTGCTCCATGCAAGATTTCTGACAGAAGAGTGAAAAGAATTATCAGAAGAGTTGTCAAGGATCACTTGTGGAGAGCTTCAAAAAGACCGGGAATTAGCAGGTACAATTGTTTTAGAGAAAATAATAAGTAATGCACTCAACTGCCGTGGCCTCTATGCACACTCACCATGCAAGGCTCCATTGTTGAAGAAAAAGCGTGTTGAAGCTCGTTTAAAGTTTGCTGCACAACATTTAGACAAGCCTGTGAAATACTGGAAAAATATAGTCTGGTGAGATGAGACCAAAGTTGAGCTCTTTGGATGCCATAATACACACCATGTTTGGAGGTCAAATGACAATGCACATCACCCCAAAAACACCCCCATACCAACAGTGAAGCTTGGAGGTGAGAACATCATGGTGTGGGGCTGTTTTTGAGCATACAGTACTGGCAAACTTAATATCCTTAAAGGAAGGCTGAATGGAAAAATGTACCAAGACATGCTTGATAAAAATCTGCTGCCATCTACCAGGATGATGAAGATGAATCGAGGGTGGACATTTCAGCAAGACAATAATCCCAAACATAAAGCCAAGGAAACTCTCAATTACTATTTCAAAGAAAGAAAATAAAGTTGCTAAAGAAGCCAATCACCTGCCTTGAATCCAAAGCATGGGTTCGGGATCTTCGAGTTCCCGCGTGCCCGATCCCGCCAGGAAGCCGACACTGCACTCCAGTAATCACAGGCACTGAGACGTTTACCAATCAGTGCAGCTGCGGATCAGTAAATGTCTCACTGCCTGCGATTAGCAAGTGCAGTGTCAGCTTCCTGGCAGTATCGGGCACGTGGGAACTCGAACAAGCCCGAGCCCATCTCTAGAATCAAATAGAAAATATATGGAAAGAACTAAATAGTTCATTTGAAGTTTGTGTGGAAGAATGGCCCAAAATCACACCCGAGCAATGCATGCGACTTGTTTCTCCATACAGAAGGCGTCTTGAAGCTGTCATTAACAACAAAGGATTTTGTACGAAGTATTTAATACATTTCAGTTAGTGTGTTCAATACTTTTTCCCTGTGTTATTCTATTTTATTACATATAAGTTAATTTCTGAACTTATTTGTTTTGGTTTCTTTGTATGAATGGAATGCATGGGTTGTTACCAACATTTGGTGAAAATTTCATGTCAATAGCACCTTTAGAAATAAATTTACCTAGAAAAATGGTGCTGTGTTCAATACTTATTTTATCCAATATATATATATATATATATATATATATATATATATATATATATATATATATATATATATATAATTTATAAAAAATATCACACCTCAATTTTGCTGCATCAGTATCTGCCTAACACGTCTGATGAAGGGGACTATGGAGATCAATGCTAGGAGTAAATTACCATGTGGAATCAATCAGTGTTGTTTACTGTATAGGATGCATTTTGGAATTGTCTGCTCTTGTGTAATATTAATCCTCACTGAGAAGATCCCACCTGCACCCCAAAGTCTTCACATCTGCTGAATAACAGGAAGGCTGGAGGACAGTGACAAATGTTCACCTTCCCTAATAATATACCATACTGTAGGTTGAGGCTCTTTAACCTTGCTCTGCCAGTGAGACCTGCAGGGTGTGTTCTGGTCTAGACACAGTTCATTCAGTTAGAAGGAAACCCTAAGGGGTCTGCTGGGTCATACAATGAACTTTTTATGATACCTTTCCTTTTATTTCATTTTGTCTTTTCAGAAACCAGCTGGAGGCTATACAAGACATGGTAGTCTAACTGGTGGTTTGGGAAGAAGTTCTTTAGATCAATTCTTTGACCAATAGATTTATTTTAGACATTTTTACTGCCTTATTCAATAAGGTATTGCAGCCATCAATCCTAATGTGCAACGAGCAATAACCCATAGCAACCCTACAGAAATCGCCTATTTACTGAAGGACCGCAGTAAACCAAAAAATTATAGGTTGATAAAGTAAAGTAATATATGTTGGGTTCCTATGGATAGTATTCTGTCAAAGTTGCTCTTCATAGTGTTGTACTGAATGAGCACCACTAAAGGCCCATACACACGTACTGATTGTCGGCCGAAAACATTCGGGCCGACGACCGATCGGCCAATTTTCAGCTTGTTAGTATGATGCTTCCGACAGTCGACAGCGCACTTTCGGCCGAACAAAATCTGTCGTGCAAGCATTAAAATTTTTGTATGCCGACACCAGAACGGCCGATTGTTCACCAGTCAGTACAGAATTCGGCCGACAGACAGCAGATTTGCAAGACTGGGCATGCTCAGAAAAGAAAAAAACACAGGGAAAGTTAACCATCACATGACATCACTTCTGCAGTCGGCGGACAAAATTAGTGTGCAGTCTTTTGCACTTTTCAGCGGACACGACAGCCCAGGGACAAAAGACGGCCGATCGTTCGGCCGACGATCGGTACGTGTGTACGGGGCTTAAGGCCCATCACTAAAAGACTCTTGTCTGGGACAACTAAAGAGGTCTATGGGATGGGACTTAAAATGATAGCTACAGATAAATGGAGTAGGCTCTGCACTGACAGTTATAGGTGAATGAAGTGGATGTTGCAATGGCAGCTGTAGGTGAATAGAATGGTACTTACTAGGACAGCTTTAGGTGAATGTAGTGGGACTTGTGTTGACATTAATAGGGGATTGGAGTGGGCCTTGTATAGACTTCAGTAGGGGAACAGAGTGGGACATGTATTAAAATCTATAGGTGAATGAAGTGGGACTTGTTTTGACAATAATGGGGGTTTGGAGTGGGCCTTGTTTTGACATCAATAGGGAAACAGAGTGGGACTTTATTTGACATCTATAGGTGAATGGAGTGGGATCTGCACTGACAGCTGTAAGTGAGTGGACTGGGATCTGCACTGACAGCTGTAGGTGAGTGGAGTGGGATCTGCACTGACAGCGGTAGGTAAGTGGAGTGGGATCTGCACTGACAGCTGTAAGTGAGTAGGACTGGGATCTGCACTGAAAGCTGTAGGTAAGTGGAGTGGGATCTGCACTGACAGCTGTAGGTGAGTGGGGTGGGAACTGCACTGACAGCTGTAGGTGAGTGGAGTGGGATCTGCACTGACAGTTGTAGGTGAGTGGTATGGGATCTGCACTGACAGCTGTAGGTGAGTGGAGTGGGATCTGCATTGATATCTGTGGGTAAGTGGAGTGGGAACTGCACTGTCAGCTGTAGGTAAGTGGAGTGGGATCTGCAATGACAGCTGTAAGTGAGTAGGACTGGGATCTGCACTGAAAGCTGTAGGTAAGTGGAGTGGGATCTGCACTGACAGCTGTAGGTGAGTGGAGTGGGATCTGCACTGACAGTTGTAGGTGAGTGGTATGGGATCTGCACTGACAGCTGTAGGTGAGTGGAGTGGGATCTGCATTGATATCTGTGGGTAAGTGGAGTGGGAACTGCACTGACAGCTGTAAGTGAGTGGAGTGGGATCTGCACTGACAGCTGTAGGTAAGTGGAGTGGGATCTGCAATGACAGCTGTAGGTGAGTGGAGTGGGAACTGCACTGACAGCTGTAGGTGAGTGGAGTGGGATCTGCACTGACAGCTGTAGTTGAGTGGAGTGGGATCTGCACTGACAGCTGTAGGTAAGTGGAGTGGGATCTGCACTGACAGCTGTAGGTGAGTGGAGTGGGAACTGCACTGACAGCTGTAGGTGAGTGGAGTGGGAACTGAACTGACAGCTGTAGGTGAGTGGGATCTGCACTGACAGTTGTAGGTGAGTGGAGTGGGATCTGCACTGACAGCTGTAGGTGAGTGGAGTGGGATCTGCACTGACAGTTGTAGGTGAGTGGGATCTGCACTGACAGCTGTAGGTGAGTGGAGTGGGATCTGCACTGACAGCTGTAGGTGAGTGGAGTGGGATCTGCACTGACAGCTGTAGGTGAGTGGAGTGGGATCTGCACTGACAGCTGTAGGTGAGTGGAGTGGGAACTGCACTGACTAACAGATAAATGGAGCGAGATTTGTATTAACATCTAAAAGGAACTTGCACTGTCATCTGTAGCCTATTGAATTGAGACTTGCATTGGCAATTATAGGTGAACGGTGATAGCCAAATGAAGCATCAATTCCTTTTACCTGGGAAATAGAACAATTCTTATAGGTCACATGTTTTTTCCAGCATGTCTGTGCCCAAAACCACAGACTTATTTTATTTTCTAATGCTTTTAATACAGTCCGTTTCCTTTACCCGCTGATATTGGCGAATAACATCTCCTGTGCGAGAATGGGGGAGAATGGCCTTACTAATCGTATTTGTGCAAGATATAGCAGATCACATTTCTCTGGGGGCTTCTGGATGGTAAAGAAAGGTGGGGGGTGAGGGGGGGCTGATCCTGCCTGGGGAATGCTTTAAGGCCTGGATAGGGTTAACAGCGCTGGAATGTCTCTAATGCTGACCCTTGACTTGTGCAATTACACCTGCAAACCCAGCAGGATTTATAGCCGTCTGAGGACAAGGGCACTGCAGAAAACCCATACACAAATAAACAGAGCCACAGAGTGAGACACAGACATGCAGACACACAGACAGATACATATACAGAGCAACACAGACATACAAAGATCCATACATCACCCACACAGACTGCCTGCATCTGCAACACTAAAACAGTCAATAGGTTATTTTCTAAAGTCCCAGTTTCCAGGACAGTAAAACACACTGATGACAGGCACTAAAGACTCTTTTACTTATTAGCCCTCTGCAATACTGTACAGCTAATGTGCAGCAGTGTAAAATTCACAGTTTGCTAATGTGGCTTCTCATAAAGCACTGACTGTGACACCAAGGAGAATCACATCAAAGGCTCAGCAGTGTGGAAAGGGAAAGTGTCTTCTCATAAACACAGTGCCCTATAAATGTTCACATGTAAATAATGCATTAACTATATAGGATCATTTATTGCAGCTAATAATTTCTCATCCATATTTAGAGATCTGGTATATTGCGACGTTAAATGAAACCGATGTACCGCCATCAGTAAATTATAGGGAACAATAAGACAAATTTATTGGAAACTGGGAATTTTCGTGAGGTCAACTCATAGGACTCTTCTGGACAAAAGTGACTAAATGATTTTAAAGCGGTATAAGACAAAATCGATCCTTGCTGGGAACCCACCTTTGTTTAGTCTAGGGGTGCAGAGTGAAATACTTACCTTATTCCTGACACTGGCAGGCTTCTTCCATCCAATAATAGCCCTGCACTGTACGTGATGCCAAGGGACCACCAACGCTCTATAGCAGTAATGGTGATCTTAGGCACCCCAGATGTTTTGGAAGTACATTTCCTATGATGCTGTTTTTAATTCTACGCTGGCAGGCTTATAAGTCCAAACTTATACAGCAGAATATACCACTATCCAAGGTTACCCCGGAAGAAGGAGTATTAACTGTTTGTCACTCCGAAACGCGTTGGATCTATGCCCTGGGGTCTTGTAGTCACTGTTCATGTTAGGAATGCTTCCTGAGCACACTGATGTGCTGTCATGATTCTGCAATGCAAAGGGTTAACCTCTAGAGCAGACTAATTGCAGTAATTGGCAAACAGGCTGCCTTATTTAAACAGCTCAGAAGCACTGTGTCTTCGCTGTCTTGTCTGCAGCTCTTCCTGTGTTCCTGAAGCCTGCTTCCTGTTACCTGTTTGATATCCGTTTGACATTTGGCTTGTTCCTGACCTTGTTTACCTGCTGCCCGTCCTGACCCCCGGCTTGTTTGACCATTCTCTCGGATCTCCCTTGTCTGCTTATCTGCCTTCGGATCTTGACCGGTTTCTCCCTTGGTGGGGCGACCCTGAGGACTGCGACCTGGTATCCACACGCAGCAAAGTCCATCCTCACCACTAGAGGCCCTGGCGAAAACCGGTGGATACTTAGATTCCGCACCTCAGGTTAGCCTGTGTCACTTACCTTGGGGGGTCCCGTCTAAGCTCCGCCCTCCAGCACACGTGGGGCCTTCCTCTGCCATCAGGCTACCACTTGTATCCCTAACAGTACAAGACAGCCATG
This sequence comes from Pelophylax lessonae, assembly GCF_965119305.1. Classification (NCBI taxonomy): domain Eukaryota; kingdom Metazoa; phylum Chordata; class Amphibia; order Anura; family Ranidae; genus Pelophylax; species Pelophylax lessonae. The sequence continues at coordinate 597,986,695 of NC_138769.1, forward strand.
ACGGAGCCTGCAAGAGAAGCCTCACCGTTGGAAGAGATCTGCCAACACCTCGCAGCCCTGTCTCAAACCGTAAAGTCGCTTCAAGACAGCTACACACAGCTAGAGGAACGGCTGCGCTCTACGACACTTCAGGGGGATCTTCCTGTATTATCTGCTTCCTCTCCTGCTGCAGCACCCTCTGGACCTGCTTCTGGCCCTACCGTAGTGATGCTGCCACCAGAACCTCGAGTTCCTGCTCCAGAAAAATATTCCGGGGATCGCAGTAAATTCCGCGCATTTCGCAATGCCTGCCAGCTGTATTTCTCCCTGCAACCTCAAACCTTTTCTTTGGAGACCACCAAGGTGGGGTTTGTTATCTCCCTGATCCTAGGCGAACCCCAGTCCTGGGCTCATCAGCTCCTTGAAGAGGGCAGCCCCCATTTAAACTCCTTACGGTCATTTTTTGAGGCCATGGCACAGCTCTATGATGACCCGCAGCGATCCTCCACCGCAGAAGCTGCGCTTCATGTTCTTCAGCAGGGTCACAGGCCCGTAGAGGACTACGTCACTGACTTCCGCCGCCTCAGTTCCGATATGTCCTGGAACGAAGCAGCACTCCGGTATCAGTTCCGTCTCGGTTTGTCGGAAGGACTGAAGGACGAGCTGGCGCGGGTAGGTGTCCCCGACGCCTTGGAAGATTTGATTTCCCAGGTCATTCAAATCGACCGGCGGCTACGGGAACGCAGAGCAGAACGATCTCCGCAGCAGTTCAGACCAGCCTGGACGCTACCAGTTGCTCCTCCTGCATACTTTTCTTCCGCTGGGTCAGCTCCTACCAACCCCGCTCCCACTGGAGTTGCCTCAGATACGCCTGAACCTATACAACTTGGGATCATACGGCCGGCTTTGTCCCCGGAGGAGAGACGCCGTCGCCAGTTGGGTAACCTGTGCCTGTATTGCGGTGAAGCTGGCCACTATGTGCGCTCCTGCCCGGCAAAATACCATAAGTTCCTGCCAGCCTCACCATCCAGTTGTGTGGCATCTGTTACCAGTTCCTCCCACCTAGCCTTTCCTGTGTCATTACAGCTTCCGGAAGGACCCGTCCCAGTTACAGCAATCATTGACTCGGGAGCCTGCCGTTGTTTCATTGATCGCTCGTTTGCCCTGCAACATGGTGTACCTCTCCGGCTCAAGATCCAGGACCTCACCATCTTCCTGGCTGATGGCTCCCACATCAAATCCGGGCCCGTGACCCAAGAAACTTTTCCCTTTCCTATGGTCTCCTCCTCCGGCCATAAGGAACTGATTAGCTTGGATGTTATCAAATCCCCCTTATTTCCCATTATCCTGGGATTACCGTGGTTGCAAGCACATAACCCACAAGTCAATTGGATCACAGGCACCATCCAGTTCCCATCTCTGTACTGCAAGAATTCCTGTCTACCCGCTCCTCCTGAATTCCCCAAGACTCTGTTCTGTCTTGAATCTGAACCTGATGTATGTTCTGTGGTGCCCAAAGCATACCATGATTTCCTGGACGTATTCAGCAAACGGGGAGCAGAGACCTTGCCCCCCCACCGTCCATATGACTGCCCCATCGACTTGCTCCCAGGAGCCGAAATCCCGTTCGGCCAGATTTACCCACTTTCTGAACGTGAGCTGGACGTCTTAAAAGACTATGTAGACGAAAGTCTGAAGAAGGGGTTCATCCGTCCCTCTACCTCTCCAGCAGGGGCAGGTATCTTCTTCGTAGAGAAGAAGGATCACACCCTCCGACCATGCATTGATTATAGGGATTTAAATAAAGTTACTATTAAAAACCGTTATCCCCTTCCTCTAGTCCCTGAACTCTTTCAGAGACTCAGATCTGCCGTCCTGTTTACTAAGCTGGATCTTCGTGGGGCGTACAACTTGGTGCGCATCCGAGAGGGCGACGAATGGAAGACTGCTTTCCGCACTAGATTCGGACATTTCGAATACCTGGTAATGCCATTTGGCCTTTGTAATGCTCCTGCCACGTTCCAGCACTTTGTGAACGACATCTTCAGGGATTGGTTGGATATCTTCGTCATCGTATACTTGGATGACATCCTAATCTTCTCAACATCCCTAGAGCAGCATCGCGAGCACGTTCGAAATGTCCTCGGTCGCCTTCGCCAGCATGGTCTCTACGCCAAGGCCGAGAAGTGCGTTTTTGAACAGAACAGTATCCCGTTTCTGGGGTTAATAATTTCCACAGATGGAATAGAGATGGATCCTCAGAAGGTCTCTGCCATTCTGGACTGGCCACCTCCATCAGACAAAAAGGGAGTACAGCGCTTCGTTGGCTTCGCCAATTTTTATAGGAGGTTCATTAAGGGGTTCTCCAACATCATAGCCCCTATTACTCACCTTACTAAGAAGAATGTCCGCTTCCAGTGGACCCCAGAAGCTCAGTCCGCCTTCTCGGTTCTTAAAAAACATTTTACCTCTGCCCCTATCCTGAGTCACCCGGATCCTGCCTTACCCTATCTCCTGGAGGTAGATGCATCGGAAGTTGCGGTCGGGGCAGTCATCTCCCAAAGACAGGGAACTAAAGACTTAACTCACCCAATAGCCTTCTTTTCCCGGAAACTCTCTCCCGCGGAGAAAAATTATGATGTCGGGGACCGGGAACTCCTGGCTATTAAGGCCGCTCTCGAAGAGTGGAGATATCTACTGGAAGGAGCATCACACCCGATTCTTATATTTACCGATCATAAGAACCTTGAGTACTTAAGATCTGCAAAGCGACTTAGACCCCGCCAGGTCCGATGGGCACTCTTCTTCTCCAGATTCTCGTTCCATATTACCTATCGGCCCGGGTCGAAAAATGTCAAACCGGATGCCCTGTCCCGGATGTTTGATAATCCTAAAGAAGATTTGGTACCTGACACTATCCTGTCAGAGAAAAACTTCCTGCTCCTGCTCACTAGCCTGAAATCCCATCTTGAGCAAGCCTCTGCCAACATTTCCGGTCCACCTGGGATACCCCTGTCACGCAAGGATGGTTTGTTGTGGGCTAAGGACAAAATCTTTGTCCCGGAGGGAGTCAGAGTTTCGGTTCTAGCTGCCTGCCATGACCACCCTCTGGCTGGCCATTTTGGTGTTCATAGGACCCTTGACCTCATGCAACGCACCTTCTGGTGGCCTGAGATGGAAAAAGACTGCAGAAGTTATGTGTCTTCCTGTGTTTCTTGCTCCAGGAGTAAAACCACCAGAAGTAAGGCGTGGGGTCTCCTCAGACCACTCCCCATCCCTGACCGGCCCTGGCAAATTATCGCCATGGACTTTATCGTGGAACTTCCACCTTCGGCCGGGTGCTCCGCCATTTTTGTGGTTGTAGACCGGCTTACTAAGATGGCCCACTTTCTACCCCTCAAAGGTACCCCCTCTGCGAAAGAAACTGCAGAAGTCTTTATTAGGGAGATCGTGCGACTCCACGGGGTACCCAAGAACATTATCTCGGACAGAGGGGTACAGTTCACGTCCCGCTTTTGGAGGGCCTTGTGTAAGCTACTAAAAATTGAATTATCTATGTCTTCAGCTTACCACCCGCAGACGAACGGGCAAACAGAGAGAACGAACCAGACCCTGGAACAATATCTCCGGTGCTTTACCACCTTCGTCCAGGACGACTGGGTAGCATTACTACCATTTGCGGAATTTGCCTTTAATAATTCACGACATTCTGTCACCGGGCAATCTCCCTTCTTTGCCAATTATGGGTTTCATCCTTCCTTTCTGCCCGACTTCCCATCTGATTCCGGAGTGCCCGCAGTTCAGGTCACCATTGACTTCTTCACGAGTAACAACAAACTTCTGCAGGACACCTTGGCCAAGGCTCAGATAGCGTCCAAAAGAATCTTTGATGGGAAAAAGAGGGGAGAACTGATTCTCCAACCAGGTGACCAGGTCTTTTTATCCACAGCTAACCTCCGCTTGGCATGCCCATCCAAGAAGTTGGCTCCCAGGTTTATCGGCCCATTCCCCGTTAAAAGAAGACTCAATGCCGTGTCCTATGAGCTATCCTTACTTGATACCCTACGGATCCATCCTGTGTTCCATGTCACTCTTTTAAAACCCGTAGTTCCCGACACCTTCCCCGGCAGAAGCCCTGGACCTCCGAAACCAGTGATGGTGGATGGCGACATGGAGTACGAAGTTGAGGCTGTACTTGATTGCCGGAAAAGAGGTAACCAGCTTCAGTTCCTTATTAAATGGAAGGGTTATGGGCCGGAAGAGAATTCATGGGAACCTGAGAGTAACATTCATGCCGCAGACCTGATCCAGGCGTTTTTTCTTGCCCATCCTCAGAAAAGCAGTTTGTTGGGCACCCGGAGGTTGCCTTTAAGGGGGGGGCAATGTTAGGAATGCTTCCTGAGCACACTGATGTGCTGTCATGATTCTGCAATGCAAAGGGTTAACCTCTAGAGCAGACTAATTGCAGTAATTGGCAAACAGGCTGCCTTATTTAAACAGCTCAGAAGCACTGTGTCTTCGCTGTCTTGTCTGCAGCTCTTCCTGTGTTCCTGAAGCCTGCTTCCTGTTACCTGTTTGATATCCGTTTGACATTTGGCTTGTTCCTGACCTTGTTTACCTGCTGCCCGTCCTGACCCCCGGCTTGTTTGACCATTCTCTCGGATCTCCCTTGTCTGCTTATCTGCCTTCGGATCTTGACCGGTTTCTCCCTTGGTGGGGCGACCCTGAGGACTGCGACCTGGTATCCACACGCAGCAAAGTCCATCCTCACCACTAGAGGCCCTGGCGAAAACCGGTGGATACTTAGATTCCGCACCTCAGGTTAGCCTGTGTCACTTACCTTGGGGGGTCCCGTCTAAGCTCCGCCCTCCAGCACACGTGGGGCCTTCCTCTGCCATCAGGCTACCACTTGTATCCCTAACAGTTCACCTGCTGATGTGATGTAATGTACTGAGCTTGCCAATTTTTAATTATATGTGTTATCATTATTATTTTTTCAATAAATGATATATTTATATATCATGTGTTGTCTATACTAAACCCAAATATATATAAGTGCCTGTAAAGTCCCACAACTGGGGGAAATTCTTTTTCTGCCATTCATACCCGGGATGTGGCACTTTTAGGAGTTACCCAACACGAGCACATTCTTTACACTTTCCTATGATGCTAATGCACTCTGCCATGTAGTGGAGCATCATGGGAAGTGTAGTTCCAAAACATCTGGGGTGCCAAGGTTCGCCATCACTGGTCTAGAGCTTTGGGTAGAAGATAATAGGGCTGGAGCCTGTTGGACCAAGGGATAGGGTAAGTAATACACCTTATACAACTCAGTTTTTTTTTATGATTGTTATTGTAATATGACAATACATTTTCAGATTTTATGTACACCCTGCACCCCTTGACCAAATGAGCACTTAACCCTTGTTGGGGGGTAAGGAGGAATTCACTGCAAAGGTAAATTTTGTTTAATATCTAGAGTTTAAAGCTAAACTTTAGCCAAAAATATAGGGTAAATAAAATCAGCTTTTGCTGCAATGTGTGTAAATACATTAGGGACACCTGCCTTTTCATGCACATGAACTTTAATGGTATCCCAGTCTTCGTCCATAGGATTCAATATTGAGTTGGCCCACCCTTTGCAGCCTTAACAGCTTTAACTCTTCTGTTAAGGCTGTTCACAAGAATTAGGAGTGTGTATACGGGAATGTTTAACCAATTCTTCCAGAAGCAGATTTGTGTGGTCAGCAGGCTCCGCTCTAATTCATCCCAAAGGTGTTCAATCAAGTTGAGGTCAGGACTCCAGGAGTCAAGTTTCTCCACCTCAAACTCGCTCATCCATATCTTTATGGACCTTGTTTGTGTACTGGTGCGCAGTCATGTTGGAAACGCAAAGGGCTAACTCCAAACTGTTCCCACAAAGTTGGGAGCATGAAATTGTCCAAAATGTCTTGGTATGCGGATGCCTTAAGAGTTCCTTTCACTGGAACTGAAGTGCCATGCCCATGCCCTGAAAAACAACCCCACACCATTATCCCCCCTCCACCAAATAATTTGGGCCAGGGCACAAAGCAAGGTCCATAAAGACATGGATGAGCGAGTTTGGGGTGAAGGAACTTGACTGTCCTGACCCAACAGAACACCTTTGGGATGAATTGAGTGTAGACTGCGAGCCGGGCCTTCTCATCCATATCAGTACCTGACCTCACAAATGCGCTTCTGGAAGAACGGTCAAACATTCCCATAGACACACTCCTAAACCTTGTGGACAGCCTTCCCAGAAGAGATAAAGCTCTTATATCTGCAAAGGGTGGGCCAACTCAATATTGAACCCTACGGACTAAGACTGGGATGCCATTAAAGTTCATATGCATGCAAAGGAAGGCATCCCAATTCTTTTGGTAATATAGTGTACATCTTTTCAGTCATATCCTACTATTGACGATTCTATGGGCCAGCTGTCTGGGCACCATGTCTGAGACAAATAAAAAGCATTTTTCCATAGAATTTTCTTATGCAAAATTTTAATGAGGTAGGTCACCAGGTCTTTCCTCAACCCTCCCCTATGCTCGGGTTGGGACCGGCAAACAGAATGTGATAACACATGTGCAAAGCCATTTCATACACACCTACTAGGACCTATTTAGAGAGAAGCCAATTAACCAGAGTAAACCAGCATACCCCTAAGGAAACCCAAGCAAACACAGGAAGAACATGCAAACTCTATGCAGATAGTGCCCTGGTTGAGATTCAAACAATGGACCCCAGTTTTGATGCAATATTCACCTTCAATCCAGAGATTTCTTTCACAGTACATTTTTTATGCTGCTAGATGTCCTCAACCTGATGGCCATCATGTACCAAACTTACTCCATTTTCTCTGGACCCACCGTAGCCTGTGACTGGACAGTGAAAAAAGAAACAGCACAGGAAACAGTGGAAATTGGCTAGGATAGTTCCTCCAGGGTGATGTCATGTTCGCCAATCCAACCAGGGCCGGATTAAGAGCATCATGGGCTTGGTGCTGAGGATTTTGAAGGGCCTTAAGGGCCGTGCCTTGGCATGCACCCAGAGGAGGAAGGGTGCAGCCATGCATGCCTAATTCAACATGGGATGCTGTCTCTGAAGCCCATAAACACATCCATGCATCGGCCAACTGTCCCTCCTTGTCCGGCCTTCGTGCTGTGTGGGGAGGTTCTGAGGGAGCTGCCTGGGGAAGCGAGCATAGAAGCCAGACTTCTGTGTTTACAAGTGACAGAAGAGCGGTAACAGTGAATATGGCCAACCCGGGGCCTATATAAAGGTAGGGGCCTGGAGCTGCAGCTCCAATAGCCCCTATGTTAATCTGGCCCTGAATCCAACCATAGGTAGCCAGAATAAGCAAACATTTCTTAACATCTGTAGGCACATTTATTTAGGTCCCATGACGTGGCACATAAACAGTAGTGGAGCAAGATGTGGGATTTAACACTTTTACGCATAGACCGCTGCAGATTTTTAAAGTATATGTTCAGCAGTCTACGCCCTTGGAGGACCGGCGTGACCACCGACGTCACTTCCGGTTCTCAGTATTTTTTTTTTTAAAGTCAAAGTATCAAATAAAATAAAATGTTTATTTTTATTTTAAGGCTAAATGAGAGATCTTGGGTCTTTTTGACACCAGATCTTCTGATAAAGAGGACCAGTGATGCTTAGTTCTAATACAAGGGATGTTTACATTCCTTGTAATAGGAAAAAAAGTGATAAAAAAAAATAAAGGGTCAGTAAAAATAAATAAGAAAAAATTTAAAGCGCTCCATCCCTCTGGGCTCGCACGCAGAAGCAAATGCATGCATAAGTCACACCTGCATATGTAAACGGTGTTTAAACCACACATGTGAGATATCACCGCGATCGTTATAGTGAGAGCAATAATTCTAGCACTGGATCTCTTCTGTACCTCTAAACATGTAACCTGTAAAAAATTTTAACACGTTGCCTATGGAGATTTTTTAAGTACTGTAGTTTGTCGCCATTCCATGAGCGTGCGCAATTTTAAAGCGTAACATGTTAGGTATCTATTTACCTAGCCTAACATCATCTTTCACAATAAATTGTGCTAACTTTACTATTTCATTTTTTTTTTTCTATTCATTAAAGAGGAAGCAAACTCTTCCTTTTTTTTTTTTTCTTCCCCTCAAAGTAAATGCATAATGTGCTAGTATGCATCGCATACTAGCACATTATGTGACACTTACCTCCAAACGAAGCCCTTGTCGTCCCCAATGAAGTCCATCTTCTGCCGTCTTCCTTCCTGGTTTGCGGACTCCAGGTATGCTACTGGCTGGGAGCCACGAGACATCACTCCTGCGCATGCGTGCGGTAGCCATCGGTCACGGCACAGGGCTCTGAAGAAACAGCATGGACGGCCGTTTCTTCAGAGCGCATGCGCCGATGACGTCATCGGCTGCATAAAATGTAAATATCTCCTAAACGGTGCAAGTATTAGGATATATTTACAGTACCTATAGGTAAAAGTTATCAGTGGGTCTACAACCATTTTAACGTGTATTTGTTTAAAAAAAGAATTAACTTTGAAAGACTTTTGCGCAAATACAGTGACATAAAATATTGAAATGGCTGCCATTTTTTTCTCTAGGGTTCCTGCTAAAAAATGTATAATCTTTGTGGGTTCTAAGTAATTTTGTAGCAAAAATACAGATTTTACTTGTGAACATCAAACATAAGAAAAATGCCTGGTCTTAAAGGGGTTAATAAGCAGTGAGTTTGGAATCCATACCAGCTAATTCGTGTAACTTTACTCATTAATACCTCAACAGTGTGCACAAGAAGTGATAACATGAATAATGCTACTAAAGAGAGCACACAATGCAGCTACTATGTATTCACAGGTTAACATGTTTTCGTCTCATAGAATATTTTTTAACCACTTTACCACTGGAGGATTTTCCTGCTTAACATCCAGGCCACTTTTTGCAACTTGGCACTGCGCGACTTTAACTGACAATTGCGCGGTCATGCAACCCTGTACCCAAACTAAATTTACGTCCTTATTTTCCCACAAACCCAGCTTTCTTTTGGTGGTATTTGATCACCTCTGCGCTTTTCATTTTTTGCGATATTAATAAAAAAAGAACGAAAATTTTGTGAAAAAATTTACATTTTCTACTTTGACAGTTAAAACATATCCAATATATTACATTTTTGTCATATATTTAAGCCAAAATGTATTTAGCTACATATCTTTGACAAAAATATTCTCAATGAGCGTATTTTTAACCGCTTTAAGACTGAAAGATTTTACCCCATTCCTGACCAGGCTATATTTTGCGATTCGGCACTGCGTTACTTTAACTGACAATTGCGCGGTCGTGCGACGCTGTACCCAAATTAAACTTATGTTCTTTTTTCCCCCACAAATAGAGCTTTCTTTTGGTGGTATTCTATCACCTGTGCGATTTTTAATTTTTGAAAAAAAGTGCGACAATTTTGAAAAAAAAAAACAATTAAAAACGATTTATAAATCAAAATTTTTTAAAGTTTTAGGCCAATTTGTTTTCTGCTACATATTTATGGTAAAAAAAAATCACAATAAGCGTATTTTGATTGGTGTGTGCAAAAGTTATTGCGTTTACTAACTATGGGAAAGATTTGTCATTTTTATTGTTTATTTTTTTTACTAGTAATGGCGGCGATCTGCAATTTTTTTTGCGGGACTGCGACATTGCAGCGGACAGATCGGACCCCTAACTGACATTTTTGACACTTTTGGGGGTTCCAGTTACATTATTACAGTAATCAGTGCTATAAATATGCACTGTTACTGTAATAATGACACTGGCAGGGAAGGGGTTAACTTTATTGGTGATCAAGGGGTTAAATGTATGCCTCATGCTTACTGACGTGTGTGGGGGGGAGAGGACTGTGTGACACAGACACAGATCGCAGGTTCAGCTATGCTGAATCCTGTAATCTGTCCCTGCCTGTCACATAGGAGATCCACCCGTTTTGTTTACACAAGTGGGTGGATTTCCTGACTCGATCCCCGACGATTGGGGAAGAGCGGCGGTGATCACCACCTCTCCTCCCCTGGCCTGACTCCCGCTGTGTCTGAATACAGCAGGAGCGAGCCTCCGGCGGCGCGCAAGCACCGCTGAGAGAGGGGAGAGTCTGGTGACGTAGGTCTACGTCGCTAGACGTTAACGAGCCACTTTGCCGCAGTAGCAGCACAGTGACCAGTGGTAAAGTGGGTTAAAAACAAAGCAAAATAAGGGTAAGTTCTAGATATGTACGATTCGTTTTGTTACAAATTGAAATTTAGACTAAATGTGTGTGATTCGGAGATTCAGATGTATTAGAATCTTTGAATCACAATAGTAACGAGCTTCAACTAATCCAAAATAAATTAAAACAAAAACAATGAATTTGTTCATATTCATTGATTTCATTTGGATGACATGATTTGGGCCTCTTGGTAATGTTTGAAGCATCCGACATAACGAATGATCCAAATTGATTCGGATCTATTCGTTTTTATTCTAGTAAGCGTAGCATGAATGTTCTAATAAGGTTCTTTTTGTATTTTGGTTGAGAGACCATTCGTTGAATTTGTATGTGCGTGGCCCAACAAACAAAGTCAGTTGGAAAATATGGAAAAAAATTCAACCTAATAACATAACAAATGAAAACAGAACTTCTGAAAATACAAATCGATTCGGAACAACAAATATATTCTCTCCTGAAATAATGAATCGTTCCAAAAACAAATCATTCTAACATAACGATTATGACGAAATAAAATGATTTCCATAACGAATGAAACCCAAACGAAACAAACTTTTTTTTTTCCATTGTGCATATCCCTAGTAGGTTTATAATTGTTGATTGTCTGAAAAGTGATCTGTAGTGGATTGCTTTTCAGAGTGCAGCCAAGCAGCTGCTGTCGGGCGTTTAGGAGGCAATCCTGCTACTTTTTTTTTTTTTTTTTTGCGGAATGGCAATTTTCAATAAGATTAATGTGCTGCAACTGTGAGTCAAGCATTGGGTTTGTGGCTTCATTGATTCGAAAAGGCAAGTTTAACAGGTGGTGCCATCTGTCAGCTAGACATGCCACGTTAAATTTACCACAGATGTGACACAATCATTGTGGCTGAAGCATGTAAACAGTCCTCTTTGTCTGTATGGTGGGCATTAGATGAGCGGTTGGGGCAGTAAAGGCAGGCAGTTGAGCTGCCCCCCAGCCATCCATGTAATACCCACAATACAGCCAGAGGGCGCTGTTCACACGCCACAGCAAATTTAACATGACCACCAATGTGAAAAGGCCTAAAAGTTACATTTTTCTCTGTTATTTGAGCCTTGTGCCCATTTCTACTGGTAAATACTTTAAAGAACATGAAACTAAAAAAAAAAGACTAAAAGACATAATGAGAGAAATATGAACACCTCTTTAATGCTGGTTACCTGGTTGTGTCTAGCTTTAACTCAAAACAAGCTTTCTGTAAATGAGAGTCAGGAAATTTGAGAGTCAATTATATTTATATGTGTGTGAAATCAGTGGCCCCGAAAGCATTGAAGCCAAAGCATTTGCATAACAGCCAGGCAACTAACATTCCTAAAGGACAAAATTCCACAATGGCAGCCTATATAGCTCTCTCATGACAGGTGAGTTTTAAGAGTTGGATTTGAGTATGTATGGGACACCAGGGCAATCTGGTTGCCACATTGGTGCTCTCTGCAGCAGTTTGAAAAATAAGGCTGATGTTTATTGGAAAAGAAAATCCGCATTTATTATTAAACTGCTTGCTTATCTGCTCTACCTTCAGTCAGCACTGAGATAGGATGTGTTAAGGCAGTGGTTCTCAACTCCGGTCCTCAGGACCCACTAACAGGCCAGGTTTGCAAGATAACTAAATTACATCACAGGTGATCTCATTTGCTGCTCAGTGATTGCAGTATTCTAGTCTGCATCTCCCCAAGGTAATACTTAAAATCTGGCCTGTTAGTGGGCCCGAGGACCGGAGTTGAGGACCACTGTGTTAAGGACCCGGGGGTAGTAGATGGATAGGGGGGATTACTAAATATGGGTGACCCATAAGTTCTGGTTCCTCTGATATAAGATAGATCCCAAAAACCCAGGGCATTCAAGATATGTAGATCTAAGGAATGACCCACCACAGTCGGAGGAGGCGAAGATATGGGACTTTACGTTACCACAAAGATGTAGATATAGATGTAAACAATGTACCAAGAAAAAAAGATATGTCTAAAATTACATAGTTTTATTTGACAACATTGAATTGAGCCCTTAAAAAAGCAGGGACCATGTGGTTTACCAGAACAGGGCAACCACTAAGGATAATAAAAAGGGAAGGTCATATTCTGAAGCATACAAATACATGTTTATGTACAAATAAAGCCAACACAAATACAATCAGTTGATACACTGTCAGCAAAAACCCAGACATGTTTCAAGTATCTGAAGTCTTCCTCAGGGGGTTGACACGGGTTGGTGGTTCACAAAAAATCTTTGCAATCTCTTTTTGTGAACCACCAACCAGTGTCAACCCCAGCTGAGGAAGACAACAGATAGCTGAAACGCATCAAGGTTTCTGCTAACGCTGTATAAACAAATTATATTCATGTTGGCTTCATTTGTACATAAACATGTATTTGTGTGCTTCATAATAGGACCTTCCCTTTTTATTATCCTTAGTGGTTGCCATGTTCTGGTACAGCACATGGTCCCTGCTTTCTCAGGGCTCATTTTAATGTTGTCAAAAAAAATTATGTAAGTTTAGACATATCTTTTTTTTTGGTACATTGTTTATATCTATATCTACATCTTTGTGGTAACGTAAAGTTCCACATCCTCGCCTCCTTCCATTGTGGTGGGACATTCCTTATAATATTTAGAACATACAGTAGGGATATGATACCTTGTTGACAGGGAACAGAAACACAATGCACAAATTTATGTAGATCTGAAATTTGGCTCTAAAGTAGGCCTCTGGCCCATCATCTACCTGAAACTGGTCAGATCACCATTAGCCAGTAAGATGGCACATTGAGGGAGGTGAGAAGGATTGATGGTGATTAGTCAATCATTTCCCTCACAATAACCTGCATTCAACAAATACCTCCCAGGCTTTGTGGATGGTTTACATGCAGGAACACCAGCACTGCATGTTTCATAAATACTGACCTACAGAACAAGTCCCCAGTTCCAACTGGGAGCATCCTTTCCTCTCCACACTGTACTGTAGGATGTTTTTTTCCGATCAGATCCACATACAATGTACATCTGGCCCGATCTTTGGAAATCACAGTTTGAATGCAACACTCACTCTCCTCTGACTGTCCTGTAAGGCTGCATGACCCCTGACCCTCTGTCTGGACAGTGCTCATTGGCCCTGTGCTGATCACATGCATAAAAAAAACAAAACAAAAACAACTCCCTAGCAATACACACCAAACTGGGCATGTGCAGAGTGCCCCCAAGGCTCCAAGGAGATGGATTGGAGACTGTGGATGTGGGGGAGGATCAGAGAAGACCTGATCAAACAGCCTTTTTTACACAGTGCAGAGGATTAACCCCTTCACAGTGAGTATAGCAAGCATGCTTTATTGCATGTACAGACTGATTTTACTTTTATGGGTTTAGTAACTTCTCTGCTGCAGGATCCCCCCAGCCCACCCCACATTCTATCCAGAGCCTGACCCAATCCAGCAATGTGCAGGAGCGCAGCAGCTCTCGCTACTGACTTCATCCTCATTGGGCAGATTGATAGCATCTGCCAATCCTGTCAATTAACTCCAGTGATGAGGGAGGGGGAAGCAGCTTCCCATTGGAGAACTGGACAGAGAAGAGGAGCCAGGAGCGCCGGCAGGGGACCCAAGAAAAGGAGGTTCAGGGCCGCTCTGTGCAACTCCATTGCACAGAGCAGGTAAGTATAGAGGTGCTTGTGATTTTTTAGAAATAAAAAATATTTACAATGGCTTTAAACCTTGTATATACCCAATGAAGTAACTGGTCTCAGGTGAAACACATAAATGAAATAAATCATCCTACATAAGTTGTACCTGTCTTCTCTTTCTTCTTCTCTACAGCTTTTTAAATTTCAGAATATATAAAGTTTGAGAGTTCAAAAAACAGGGAGCTGAAGTTACACTCTGCAGAGCTCAGTGAGGAGAGCTCTGAGAGCTGATTGGAGGGAAGGGATACACCCCCCTTTGCACAGCACACAGGAGCAGAGCCGAGGCTATCAATCACAGGTTGTGTACTAAAGATCCCTCCCCTGTCAGCTTTTTTCTCTTGGTGTCAGGAAAACTTGTCAGAAGTGATTCCTGCAGATACTGTAGGAGAGGAACAAGGCAGCAGAGACAAAATTACACTTGGTGCTTTTAATTGAAACAAGTACACACTATAGAGGGATATGCTTTGTTCATATTTCGTGTCTGAAGTTTACAACCACTTTAATGCTTATACATTGATATGATAGGGGTGCCTGAGCTCTACCATTTTATCATAAATGATGTAATAAATGCTTTTTATATCTGGATACATGTATGTGCACCCTGTTGCAGATGTTGGTCTGGTGTGGCTGTAGCTATACAATAGTTTGTGGGTCCTGACCCCAACTAGGTTCCAAAAATAATTTATTGAGTAGCCAAATAACATAACATTTTTTGTTAGAAACCAGGTCACTCTGCGATGACGTCACTCATCAAGTCTCAGGACTTTAATGAACACTGTCTGGTTGAATCAAGCTGACCTGATGATGACGATGATGATGATGTCATTGCAGGGTGAGCTTGTTCTTATGTTTGCATGGAGCTAGAATGGGCTTCTTTCACCGACACCCGGTGTGCCCACATTAACCACTTACTGACCAGCCGCCCTAGTTATACTGTGATAGGTTGGCTCTGTTAAGTGAAACAACGTACATGTACATCGTTTCGTGTAGCAGACCGTAGGGGCGGGCTCACGGGCCGATTGGCTAGAGGGGGAGCCAATCAGTGGGTTCGGCGGACAACTGCGATTGCTTCCCATGGAGACAGAACAGCGGTCTGCCAATGTAAACATGACAGATTGCTGTTCTGTCAGTGATGAACACAGGAATCCTGTGTTTCTCCTTTTTAGGAAAGCAGGTCTCTGTGTTCATCCAGTGAATACAACCCCCACACAGTTAGAAAGCATCCCCTAGGCACACATTTAACCCTTTGATCGCCCCTGGTGTTAGCCCCCTTCCCTGTCAGTGTGCTTAGTACAGCAACACTGCATATTTTTAGCACTGATTACTGTAGAAATGTCACTGGTCCCCCCAAAAGTGTCAAAAGTGTCAGTTAGGTGTCCGATCTGTCCACCGCAATGTCGCAGTCCCGCTAAAAATCGTTAAACGCCGCCATTACTAGTAAAATAAATAAATAAATAAAAATGACATAAATCTTTCCCCTAGTATGTAGACGAGATCATTTTTGCGCAAACCAATAAATATACACTTTTTTTTTTTTTTACCACAAGTAAAAAAATACACCTTTTTTTGGGGGGATTTTTTTTATCAAAAATATGTAGCAGAATACATATTGGCCTAAAATAAGAAAAAAAATAGATTTTTTACATCTTTTTTGGGAATGTTTTTTAGCAGAAAGTTAAAAAATTGTTTTTTTTAGAATTGTCGCTCTTTTTTTGTTTATAGTGCAGAAAATAAAAACCACAGAGGTGATCAAATACCATCAAAAGAAAGCTCTATTTGTGGGAAAAAAAGGACATCAATTTTATTTGGGTACAGCATTGCACAACTGCGCAATTGTCAGTTAAAGTAACGCAGTGCCTAATCACAAAAATTGGCCTGGTCATTAATGGGGTAAAACCTTCCAGACCTTAAAGCAGAGTTCCGCCTTCCCCTCCAAAAATTAAAAGTCAGCAGCTACACATACTGTAGGCTGCTGACTTTTAATATTAGGACACTTACCTGTCCTGGATTCCAGCGATGTCGGCCATCGGCTGTCGGGTGCTGCCGCTGCCATCGCCGGTAAGGGATCCCAGCAGTGAAGCCTTGCGGCTTCACATGCGGGTCCCTACTGCGCATGCGCAAAGTGCACTGCGCTTTCGGATTGGCTCGGTGGCGGGGGGTAGGAGGAGGGGGCCAAACTTCGCCGCTGCGCCGTTTCCAGGAAGTGGGGAAGGGTACCTGCCAAAAAACAGGTACCCATTCCCCCCTCCCCCCTGAAAGGTGCCAAATGTGGCACCCCAGGGGGGGAGGAAGCAAATGAGTGGAAGATCCACATTTGGGTGGAACTCCGCTTTAAGTGGTTAAAGAACAGTGCAGAGTTTGGCGGCAGAGCTTTATTTAACCACTTCCGCACTGCTCACTAGAGCTGTACTGCGGCAAAGTGGCTCGATAACGTCTGGCGACGTAGTACTACGTCACCAGACATTCCCCTCTCTCGGCGGCGCGCACGCGCCGCCGGAGGCTCGCACGCGCCGCCGGAGGCTCGCACGCGCCGCCGGAGGCTCGCTCCCGCTGTATTCGGTCACAGCGGGAGTCGGGTCAGGGGAGGAGCGGCGGCGATCGCCGCTGCTCTTCCCCGATCGTCGGGGAATCGAATGTAGAGATCCGCCTGCTTGTGTAAACAGAGCGGGCGGATCTCCTAAGTGACAGGCAGGGTCAGATTGCAATGTTCAGCATAGCTGAACCTGCGATCTGTCCTTGTGTCACATAGTCCCCTCCCCCCACACACGTTAGTAAACACCAGGCATACATTAACCCCTTGATCACCAATAAAAATTAACCCCTTCCCTGCCAGTGTCATTTTTACAGTAACAGTGCATATTTATAGCACTGATTACTGTAGTAATGTCACTGGTACCCCCAAAAGTGTCAAAAATGTCAGTCAGGGGTCCGATCTGTCCGCCGCAATGTTGCAGTCCCACAAAAAAAATCGCAGATCGCCGCCATTACTCGTTAAAAAAAAAAAACACCAAAAATTACATAAATCTTTCCCTTTGTTAGTAAACGCAATAACTTTTGCGCAAACCAATAAAAATACGCTTATTGCGATTTTTTTTTACCAAACATAGGTAGCAGAAAACAAATTGGCCAAAAATGTAAAAAAATTTTGATTTTTACATTTTTTGGGGGGGAATTTCATATAAAAAAATGTGAAAAATATTGTTATTTTTTCAAAATTTACGCTCTTTTTTTGTTTATAGCGCAAAAAGTAAAAATCGCACAGGCGCTCAAATACCACCAAAAGAAATCTCTGTTTGTGGGAAAAAAAGGACGTAAATTTAGTTTGGGTACGGCATCGCACGCCCGCGCAATTGTCAGTTAAAGTCGCACAGTGCCGAATCGCAAAAAGTGGCCCAGACGTAAGACAGCAAAATCCTCCGGTGGTAAAGTGGTTAAACCTTCAATTTATTATGCTGGCTTTGAGTGAGCCCCCTGTTTTGTATGGGAGTCAAAGGATTGGCAAATTGTTGGCTGGGGTAGTAGAAAAAAAATGTATATTAACACTTGAAATCTTTCTTTAAAAATATAAGTATTAAATAGATGATTAGTTATGTCGCGAACCTAAAATTCGCCGTTCGCGAACGGCGAACGCGAACATCGGCAAATGTTCGCGAACCGGCGAACCGGGCGAACCGCCATAGACTTCAATAGGCAGGCGAATTTTAAAACACACAGGGACTCTTTCTGGCCACAATAGTGATGGAAAAGTTGTTTCAAGGGGACTAACACCTGGACTGTGGCATGCCGGAGAGGGATCACGCAAAAAAAAGTTCTTAAAAATTATAATTTTTTGATAGAGAGCCAATTATTGGAAAAATTAAAAAAAAATAAAAATAAAAAATTTCTTTGGATTTAGCATCTGGGGGGTCTAAAAAGTGTACCTGTGAAGTTTCAGCTCTGTAGCATGTCCAGAACCCCTAAAAAACAGCATTTGTCTTATATTTTCAGGAATATGGCTTCTCTGCGGCTGGCTTTTTCTCTTGCAGGCATTTATCGGGCATTTTTTTAGGCAGGCATGTCATTTTTTGTATTTAGTGTCTGGGGGGTCTAAAAAGTGTACCTGTCAAGTTTCAGCTCTGTAGCATGTCCAGAACCCCTAAAAGACAGCATTTTTCTTATATTTTCAGGAATACGGCTTCTCTGCGGCTGGCTTTTTCTCTTGCAGGCATTTAGCGGGCATTTTTTTAGGCAGGCATGTCATTTTTTGTATTTAGTGTCTGGGGGGTCTAAAAAGTGTACCTGTGAAGTTTCAGCTCTGTAGCATGTCCAGAACCCCTAAAAAACAGCATTTGTCTTATATTTTCAGGAATATGGCTTCTCTGCGGCTGGCTTTTACTCTTGCAGGCATTTATCGGGCATTTTTTTAGGCAGGCATGTCATTTTTTGTATTTAGTGTCTGGGGGGTCTAAAAAGTGTACCTGTAAAGTTTCAGCTCTGTAGCATGTCCAGAACCCCTAAAAAACAGCATTTTTCTTATATTTTCAGGAATATGGCTTCTCTGCGGCTGGCTTTTTCTCTTGCAGGCATTTAGCGGGCATTTTTTTAGGCAGGCATGTAATTTTTTGTATTTAGTGTCTGGGGGGTCTAAAAAGTGTACCTGTCAAGTTTCAGCTCTGTAGCATGTCCAGAACCCCTAAAAAACAGCATTTTTCTTATATTTTCAGGAATACGGCTTCTCTGCGGCTGGCTTTTTTTCTTGCAGGCATTTAGCGGGCATTTTTTTAGGCAGGCATGTCATTTTTTGTATTCAGTGTCTGGGGGGTCTAAAAAGTGTACCTGTCAAGTTTCAGCTCTGTAGCATGTCCAGAACCCCTAAAAAACAGCATTTTTCTTATATTTTCAGGAATACGGCTTCTCTGCGGCTGGCTTTTTCTCTTGCAGGCATATACAGTGGGTACGGAAAGTATTCAGACCCCCTTAAATTTTTCACTCTTTGTTATATTGCAGCCATTTGCTAAAATCATTTAGGTTCATTCTTCTTCCTCATGAATGTACACATAGCACCCCATACTGACAGAAAAACACAGAATTGTTGACATTGTTGCAGATTTATTAAAAAAGAAAAACTTAAATATCACATGGTCCTAAGTATTCAGACCCTTTGCTCAGTATTTAGTAGAAGCCCCCTTTTGATCTAATACAGCCAGGAGTCTTTTTGGGAAAGATGCAACAAGTCTTTCACACCTGGATTTGGGGATCCTCTGCCATTCCTCCTTGCAGATCCTCTCCAGTTCTGTCAGGTTGGATGGTAAACTTTGGTGGACAGACATTTTTAGGTCTCTCCAGAGATGCTCAATTGGGTTTAAGTCAGGGCTCTGGCTGGGCCATTCAAGAACAGTCACGGAGTTGTTGTGAAGCCACTCCTTCGTTATTTTAGCTGTGTGCTTAGGGTCATTGTCTTGTTGGAAGGTAAACCTTAGGCCCAGTCTGAGGTCCAGAGCACTCTGGAGAAGGTTTTTGTCCAGGATATCCCTGTACTTGGCCGCATTCATCTTTCCCTCGATTGCAACCAGTCGTCCTGTCCCTGCAGCTGAAAAACACCCCCACAGCATGATGCTGCCACCACCATGCTTCACTGTTGGGACTGTATTGGACAGGTGATGAGAAGTGCCTGGTTTTCTCCACACATACCGCTTAGAATTAAGGCCAAAAAGTTCTATTTTGGTCTCATCAGACCAGAGAATCTTATTTCTCACCATCTTGGAGTCCTTCAAGTGTTTTTTAGCAAACTCCATGCGGGCTTTCATGTGTCTTACACTGAGGAGAGGCTTACGTCGGGCCACTCTGCCATAAAGCCCCGACTGGTGGAGGGCTGCAGTGATGGTTGACTTTCTACAACTTTCTCCCATCTCCTGACTGCATCTCTGGAGCTCAGCCACAGTGATCTTTGGGTTCTTCTTTACCTCTCTCACCAAGGCTCTTCTCCCCCGATAGCTCAGTTTGGCCAGACGGCCAGCTCTAGGAAGGGTTCTGGTCGTCCCCAGCGTCTTCCATTTGAGGATTATGGAGGCCACTGTGCTCTTAGGAACCTTAAGTGCAGCAGAAATCTTTTTGTAACCTTGGCCAGATCTGTGCCTTGCCACAATTCTGTCTCTGAGCTCTTCAGGCAGTTCCTTTGACCTCATGATTCTCATTTGCTCTGACATGCATTGTGATCTGGAAGGTCTTATATAGACAGGTGTGTGGCTTTCCTAATCAAGTCCATTCAGTATAATCAAACACAGCTGGACTCAAATGAAGGTGTAGAACCATCTCAAGGATGATCAGAAGAAATGGAAAGCACCTGAGTTAAATATATGAGTGTCACAGCAAAGGGTCTGAATACTTAGGACCATGTGATATTTCAGTTTTTCTTTTTTAATAAATCTGCAACAATGTCAACAATTCTGTGTTTTTCTTTTAGTATAGGGTGCTATGTGTACATTTATGAGGAAGAAGAATGAACCTAAATGATTTTAGCAAATGGCTGCAATATAACAAAGAGTGAAAATTTTAAGGGGGTCTGAATACTTTCCGTACCCACTGTATATCAGTGGTGGGTGGGCAGTGGCACAGTACACTCTCTGTGGACCTGACAGCAGTCACTGGCACCCAGGCAACTGCAATTTAAAAAATATATATATATTTTTTTACTTTGCAAGCTGCTGTGCCACTTTATATATCAGTGGTGGGTGGGCAGTGGCACAGTACACTCTCTGTGGACCTGACAGCAGTCACTGGCACCCAGGCAACTGCAATTTAAAAAAATATATATTTTTTTTTACTTTGCAAGCTGCTGTGCCACCTTATATATCAGTGGTGGGTGGGCAGTGGCACAGTACACTCTCTGTGGACCTGACAGCAGTCACTGGCACCCAGGCAACTGCAATTAAAAAATATATATATTTTTTTTACTTTGCAAGCTGCTGTGCCACCTTATATATCAGTGGTGGGTGGGCACACAGTGGCACTGCAGTGGGCACAGTACACTCTGTGGACCTGACAGTAACTGGCAGCCTAGGCAACTGCAATAATAAAAAATATTTTTTTTTTTCAATTTATTGCAACAAGATGCTGTGCCACCGTATATATATCAGTGGTGGGCAGTGCACTGCAGTGGGTACAGTGCACTCTGTGGACCTGACACAGCACTCACTGCAATTATGACAGAGGAAAAAAAAAATATTTTTTAAAATGCAAGGTACTGTGCCTGTGCCACCCGAAATGAGTGTGGTGTGCACACAGTACAGTCTGTGGTGGGTCTGTGGCCTCTCACACACAGCGGGCAGGCAGCTGCAGTGTACAATAGATATATATAGATATATATATAAGGAAAAAACTCTATTACCTTACCAGCCCTTAAAAGGGCTTTTGGGGACACTATATATATATATATATATATGTATATATATAAATAAAAAAAATCCTCAATTACCAGCCCTTAAAAGGGCTTTTGGGGACACTAGATAGATATAGATATAGATATATAAGAAGAAACAACTCAATTACCAGCCCTTAAAAGGGCTTTTGGGGACGCTAGGTATATATATATATATATATATATATATATATATATATATATATAAAAAAAAAAACACAAATACCAGCCCTTAGAAGGGCTTTTTGGGGTGCTGATATTACAGCAGTAGTGGACCAAGAACACTGCAAGACCAGGAACACTGACTAACTGTCCCTAGCTTAACAGCAGCAGCAGCAGCAGCTCTCTCCCTACTCTCACTACACACACTGCTTCAGAATGATCTAAGATGGATGCTGCCCTTGCTTATTTATAGGAGGTGGGAGGGTGTGGGAGGGAGGTATGCTGATTGGCTGGAAATGTGTCTGCTGACTGTAAAGTTCAGGGTCAAAGTTTGCCTCAATGATGTCTTATGGGGGGCGGACCGAACATCGCATATGTTCGCCGGCAGCGGCGAACGCGAACATGCTAAGTTCGCCGGGAACTGTTCGCCGGCGAACAGTTCTATACATCTCTATAGATGATATGCGGAAAACTATGATCAATTGCACTTGATTAGACAGTGGTCAATGCAATCTGTGTTTCACTTTAAAAAACAGTCTATTGAAACTATTCTGGATGCTTCTTGGATTTCTCAACATACATTTACCTCAACTTGTTATGTTTTTTTTCTACATGCAGAAATTCAGAATATGTGAAAGGGATCACAAAATGAAATTAGGGAAAGCTGAATGGTTGTTATGGTAACCACATTTTTTTACATTACGCCTTCTGTTATTCCAGGCGTCAGTCTACCACTTTAAAACTGGCACTAGTCGTTTTTCTACCACAAGATGGCGATCCGTGTTAGGGCTCCACTCACTGCATTCTTCATCTTAGATTACAGGCACGCTGACCTTCTAGTCATTTTACAAAATGTTGCATCTATGCATTAACTTTTTATAACAATATGTTAATTTTATGTTTATGTAAGATGAATATAAATGTGCTTATACTAAAATATGCCTTAAACACTGAGAATGTAGGAAGCTGGAATGAAACATTTGGAACACCCAAGCACTGTGCAAAGCTATGGATTAGGTCAGATGTATATGGAATGTAATCTTTACAACACCTAACCTTCTGGAATGGGAAGGAGGGATAAGGTTAAGCACAAAGTATATAAAGGACACACCTGTGCAACACCCTAAGGGTATGATGAATTTTTATGCAAAAAGAATACCTGAAACCCATAAGTGCATTTTTCACCTAAACTTTTTCTTCCTACTGGCTTTTCAAAATAACAATTGCAATCATTTAGCAGGGATCTTCAAACTATGGCCCTCCAGTTGTTCAGGAACTACAATTCCCATCATGCCTAGTCATGTCTGGGCATGTCAGAGTTTTACAATGCTTCATGGGATGTGTAGTTCCGCAACAGCTGGAGGGCCGTAGTTTGAGGATCCCTGATTTAGAGCCTAAATTAAAGCTGAAGTTCGGCTGCTATAGCCGCTAGCAATAACCACTATCTTCTCCTGCCGGGGACAGCTTCCCCTGCCCGCCCCACTGAGAGAAAACAATGTTTCCACAGGAAAGATTCCCCTGTCAGCACTGTCTGTGTTGATGGGGCAATCGTGCGAGACCACAGGTTGCAGGAAAGAAATTTGAACCGTCTATGGCCTGCCTAAAGCTGGCCATACACATATAAAATTTTGGCTGAAACTGATAATTTTTGGAAAGATCGTTCGTCATTCGTGCCATTAGAGGACCCAACTTTACCGACTATTTTGACCGTGAGCCTGGCTAATGTCGATGGATCCGAAGCTAAAGCTTTTACCTCTTCAACTAAAGTGTATATGTATGTGTATGTTATTATCGAAACTAAAAGAATATTCTGTCTTATATCATTTATATATGTTTTTATTGTTATCCAATGATTGTTACGATCATGGAAACAAGTTTATGCTATATGTTAGTGGAAAATTCACTTTCGACCGATGAATATTTGTTCAGGATGCAAACAGCCGAAATTCTATACATGTATGGCCAGCATAACTCCTGTGTTATTTTGACACCTGTTGACCCCACCCAAAAACGAAATGAAACTAACCCCTGAATCTAATGGTAAACACTAATCTGGTGATAGTGGCAATGATAATATTTTTACGCTAAAAAATATTATGCATATACAGTAAAGCAAAGTGCAAAAATAAAAAGAGCAAATAAAAAAAAATAAGAGCAAAAATAATTTTGTAAATGCTGAAATAGGTTGGTTATAAATGGATTATTTTTTTTGTGATCAGCCAGTGGGCTAATCAAATAAAGAAATGGATTCCCCCCCATCCACACATATGAGGCGGATAGAGGAATCCTGCCCACTGTACTATTGTTTTCCTACAGCATGGACTCCTCAGCTGTCAGAATGCACTAATCAGCACTGCAGCTGATTGGCTATATTCATTTATCGAAAAAGTTTCCAACAGTCCCGCTCAAGAGAAGCCGATCATTAGGTTGACTTCCCTCGATTGGGAATGGCCATAGATGGATTGCAATTTGTCCTGCCCTAACTGAGTGGGCCGATTTTTGGATCCATGTATGACCAGATTTACATTTAACAGATCCCAATTTAATGGTAGGTCCATTGACTGTAACCTAAACCTGCCCTAAAAATGTGTATGTGTGTATGTCTGACATGGAAAGACTGTTGTAATGACATTAGATCAAGCTTCTTGGGGGCTGGAGTTCTCCTATGGATCACAGGTGTGAAATTCGTTTTGCACTCCTGTGCCCCGTTTCAGCAACTGAAGTCCGCTCTCTGCTGAGGTTACAGAAGTCGGTCCAAGCACCACGTCATCGCGACAATGGAAGTCGGGATCCGCCAGGTGCCTGAACTGACACCCGGCTCAGCCTCTCAGCAAGTCACGGAGAGCCTGAGCCGGCCACTCCGCCCCTTCACAACCCAACACTCCAATGAGCGAGGAGGGAGCAAAGCGGAGAACTGCTAACTGACACAGTGTAGAGTGGCGGGGGACAGATGCAGTATCGGACCGATGCTGCATCCACCTAGGTAAGTATTAATCTAAAACAAAAAGCCCAACCTATACTTCCCTTTTAACACGAATGTTTCATCATACTCTTTACAGCTCTGTGGAATCTGTTTGCATTATGTACATTACTGTACTATAAATCTTTAAGGGCTGTAACTATAATTAGGAAATAAAGAACCCATTCATACCACAGCTGTTGGGCTGTATTTGGTAGCTATGCCGATTGCATTTACCAAGGCATTGATTTATTTTAGTTCAGTTCAATGCGGTACATTTTTATGTGGCGCAGCGTGTTGTGACCCAGTATACAACAATGCAACACACTGCAATGCATAGAAATGAATGAAATTGCATTTTAGAAATTAAAAAAAAAATATATATTGCACCGCCACTAAACATCACAAACCAGTGGGCACGCATTGTACAAAGCATAATATGTGCCTGCTGATGTGACTAGGCCCTAAATGCACTAAAGTAGTCTGAAATATGTTTGTTAGGGTAATATATGTTTCCACGTTTTCACAAACACATATACAATTTCAAACGACACAGAACTGTATAGGGAGATTTACTAAAACGGGAGCATGCAAACACTGGTGCAGCTCTGCATAGAAACCAATCAGATTCCAGGTCTTATTGTCAAAGCTTAATTGAACAAGCTAGAAGCCGATTGGCTAACATGCACAGCTGCAGCAGAATAGGAGTGCTCCAGTTTTAGTAAATCTCCCCCTAAAGCCCCGTACACACGCCTCGAAAATTGGCAGGGAATTTTCGTCCAACGTCTGATCTGCCGATTTTCGGCTTGTTAGTATGATGCTTCCGACAACCGACTCCGACTTTTCGGCCGAAAAAAATCTGGTGTGCAGGCTATAAAATTTTTGTTGGCCGTCAAAACACGGCAGATTTTCGTGCAGTCAGTACAGATTTCGACAGGGAAAAATCTTATGAGCAAGTCTGGGCATGCTCAGAGAAGAAAGAACACAAAGAAATCAAACCAACACATGACATCACTTCTGAAGTAGATTTTTGTTGGGCGAGAAAATTAGTGTGCAGTCTAGGCACATTCCAACCAACAAAACACAACTCTGGACAAAAGATAATCGTTGCATGTGTACGGGGCTTAAGTCCCACCATGCTAATATGTGAAGGTAGAAGAATATATAGAATTACTGTTGAATGTAACAATAGAATTTGCTCACCTCAAAAAAAAAAACACACAATAGCGATATTGTTATGCGTTGTATTTCTAGCATTCGCAAACCGCTAGCAGTGATTTCAATCTTCATCAACCCTATGCAAATTTTTATTAAGGGAAGATTGCGGTCATATATTGAAAGACACAAGCAAAACAGACAACGCCTAGGTGCTACTCACAGTGCAGACACTGCAGCCTAATGTAGCTACATGGCAATCACAGTCATACTTGTCACTGTAATCTCATCCAGGATGGAATCACCAAACCCTTGCATTGTTTCCCATAAAGGATTCTGTCTGTATATTACTCCACGACACAAGTCCCAGCCACCTTCTAGATTAGGAAAGAGGCTTGTGGAGTACAGTGCTATGGCTCATTACAGAGCAGTGTCCAGTGGATCTCGCTGCACACAAGGACAACAATAGCTGCTGATCGATGTCTGTAAATATATTAAGGGTTGAATTAGAAACCAGAACCAAAAGAGCATCAGTGAAGCTAATTAAAGTTGGATTTAATAATAAATCAAGGCAATATATTCCCTGGAAGAATTATTAGCCCAGGGAAGACACACTGGGGGATATTTTGAAG
This sequence comes from Pelophylax lessonae, assembly GCF_965119305.1. Taxonomy (NCBI): domain Eukaryota; kingdom Metazoa; phylum Chordata; class Amphibia; order Anura; family Ranidae; genus Pelophylax; species Pelophylax lessonae. The sequence goes on from NC_138769.1 coordinate 598,012,954, forward strand.
TACTGTAGTTAAGTGACTCGACATGACATCGTACAAAAGAATGACACCGAAAATTTACAATCATCTGGATTGTACATACATCTGTCTGTAATATTATGGTTCAGCAAGACAACGTCACCACTGCACCTCACTAGGACATTGGCAACATTACTAGGAAATAAACAGCTTCAATACTCCATGTGTTATCATGAATAAACTACACCAGGGGTGTCCAACCTGCCGCTCACAGGCTTCATGCAGCCTAATGCCTCGTACACACGCAACGATTGTTTACCGTGAATTTTCGGCCAACGTCCGATCGGCCGATTGTCGGCTTGTTAGTATGATGCTTCCGACAACCGACTGCGACTTTTCGGCCGAACAAAATCTGGTGTGCATGCTATAAAATTTTTGTTGGCGTCACCAGAACGGTCGATTTTCCGTCAGTCAGTACAGATTTCGGCAGACAAATATCAGATGAGCAAGACTGGGCATGCTCAGAGATGAAAAAACACACGGAAAGTAAACCATCACATGACATCACTTCTGAAGTTAGTTTTTGTTGGCCGAAAAAATTAGTGTGCAGTCTAGAGCACATTTCAACCAACACAACAACACTGGACAAAAGACGGCCAATCGGTCGGCCAACAATCGTTGCGTGTGTACGAGGCATAAGATGGCTATGAATATGGCCAAAACAAAATCATAAACTTGCTTAAAGTCGATGATTTTTTTTAAATTTTGTTTTGTAAAAATCAGTGTACACTTAGCGAACATATGCAGCTGAAGAAAAATTTGACAGTGTCTCTTTACTGGACTTTTATATTTTTTATCTTCCCGAAGAAAAATCTCCCACTCGTCACAATCACGCTTTATTCATGTCATCCGTTTTCGGCAGCACCTATATTTGTGAGCAACTATTTTCAAGGATGAAGCACACAAAGGGCAAAATTAGAACCAAAACATCTGATGAGCACCTTGAGAATTCATTGAGAATTACTACTACATCCATCCAACCAGATATTGATATGTTAGTTTACCAAAAACAGACTCAAATATTGCACTTGTTTTATGTTGTCCTTTTATAATAGAAAATGAAGTTTTATTACTCAGATAGGTACATTATCTATATCAGTAATCATTAACTTGTGATCTGCCCAACTTTTTCTGCTCATGTGTGGCCCAAGACAATTCCTCTTCTTCCAATGTGGCCCAGGAAGGTCAAAAGGTTGTACACCTCTGCTATCCACCTTAGCCTGCTGACAGACACCAACAGTGCCATCTTAAGAGCATTAAAAGGCCCCGGGCAATGCAGTGCACTGGGGCCCTGCCTACACAATCACCCACAAGAATAAAAATGCAAATTATCGATAAGGCGATATTTATTGGTACAGCAGTGCCAGGCTAATGACAGCTTCCAAGTTGGGCGGCTGTGAACACACACAAGGACGGGAGTCAGAATCGGCTGTCCTGTGTGTGCCTGTTCCCGTGGAGGCGGACAGGCATTCCTGCAGTTGTGGGCTCCTCCCCCACGGCCCAAGTGGCCTGACAGCAGCGCAGGGCCGACAGGCACTTGCTACCTGCTGAGTTCAGCAGCGGGATGCACACGGGAATCAGGACTAGTGCTTGGTTGGGGCTGGAGCTGGGTTGCTGGGCAGGTGGGGCCCCCCAGGCAAGTGGGGCCCCCGGGCAACTACCCAACGTGCCCATTTGGAAAGATGGCCCTGGACACCAACATGCTCCAATATTCTAGCTATGTTGTGTCAGAGACCAGCTCAACAATATAAGAGGCAAATATGAACCTAAATGCCAGTTATTATAGTTTTTCTTTTCTTTTTGCCAGACTATAGTGCTTATAAAATAAATAATTCCAGAAAGCTGTTTAAGCAGGCTCAAACCTGGCAGCCAAAGCCTACAATCATAGATATTTCTGGCTGCATTGAAGGTGCATTCACCCCGCAGTGAATACGATAAATCATAAGACACTGACCACCGAACTTGGATGATGTAAGCAATTAAAATAAAAAATATACATGCTAAGGCCTACGTTGTTCTGCAGCCTAAGACAATACGGTCATAATCCCTTTTGGATGGTAGCCTTGGGTTGTCCAGACTCCTCAGAACAGCTTTGAAGACACTATAAACAGCTAGCTAGCGGCAGTCCGAGGGAGCGTCCTAATAATTCCCCCAGTAAACACACTCCCGTTTTCTACATAAAGGTCAAAAACTCCTCCAGTTGGAAAACAAAAACAGCATTAAAGCTTTGCCATTGCTGCCAGAAATCCTGTTCGTACATCAGATATCTGGGAACATAAACATGACAATGGATTATTTATAGTGAGAAAAACAGTGGTTGTCCTGAGCAAATTGTGACACCAGGGGGCTCTGAACATACTGTACAAGCAGCATATTGTATGACTTATCAGGTATTGCACTACAGTTTATTGCATGAGCAGCAATGCATTACTTGATGGTGAGAACATGGCTGGTAATGCATTACAACCAAGAATATCTTATGGTGTCAGCAATGATGTATCACACTTCTGTGACAATGTATTTCCTGAAAGTTATTCGTTTTATTATTACACAGGATTTAGATAGCACCACAATTTGTACAGCTACAATACAGTTACAATACAATACAATTTAATGCAAGAAGGTTAGGAGGGCCAAAGTTATAGTGGAACTTCACCTAAAAGGGGAAATTCCCTCCCCCCTGTTCTTTTTTTTTTTTGGGAGGGGAAGAGCAGGTATTTAATTTTGGTAGGTATCTGCTCCCACTTTGGATCGGATCACCCCAGCAATTCCACGGACCTTTCAGCACTTCCCCCCTTGCCTGCAGCCTTGTGGGACATGTCACAGCAGGCTGCAGACCATTCACGCAGCGCAGGTCATGCATGCACAGGAGGAAGCCAGCTGTAAATCCACAAGGAGTTACAGCCAGCTTCCCACATTAAACAGTGCAGTGCCAGAGACCCGAAGAACCTGCGTGAGGACACCAATGGACTGTTGAACAGGTAAATGTCCTTTTTTTAAACATCAGTAGCTACAGTATTTGTAGTTGCTGACTTTAATTTTTTTTTCAAACAGAGTAAAGAACCAATTTAAAACAGAACTAAACCCATTGATTTAAAAACAGTTACATTTTAATTATGCGGGGAATGCTAACTGTCGCATTTGCTTGTGCCCCCAATGAACTGTCAAACCATCAAAAAGCTGGCTGGCCCCAGAAAACAGGGTTTGATGACGAAACACGCCAGGTGGAGTCTGGTGCCAACATCGTCGAGTTCACGTAAGTAAACGTCCATGCTGGCTTTGTCATTTTTATTATATGCGCATTTGTTTTATGTACATGTGAGTGAACATTCTTATTCAATAAATACAGTAAATTTATTTTGCACTATGGAGAGGCATCTTGCTGCTTTTTTTGACATGAATATCTTTTTTGGAGTCCTGGTATATTTGTTTTATTGGCGTAAAGCCCAGGTGATGAGAGAGTGGTTCGGGGAAGTGGGATGGCAGCTTAGAATGATCTTACATGTGCTACATGACTTTTCTTAAATAAAGAGGGCCATGGAAATTTGGTAAGCAAGCACCCTTATCACACTGGGTGACAGTGGCTGCTGGTGACACTATTGGTGTGGAACTTATAGAGAAGCACTTTATCATGGTCCTATTGGACCTAATTGGACTTTTTGTGGACTTTCATAAATGTATTTATTTATTTATTTATTATTTATATGTAGATTATAGATTAAGGTTTTTTATTTATCACTCATGTTTTAAATTTGTTATTCCTAGCGCAACACTTTAATTATTTTTACTTATATTTACTGGAAGGGATACTTTCTCTTAGGTGTTTGCAGCTTAATTTCTAATTTTTTAGTTTGGGATTGCACAAGTGTGTGGTTATTTTTTATTTTTCAAAAACAATGGGTTACCTACCTAAATTGTAATTTTCATTTCGAGCCCATCCAAAAATGATGGTAAAGTAAACATTTTTACTGATACTTCTTCACAGGGGTTTGTTTTTTTTACTAGAATATGTTAATACCATACTGTATATATTGCTCTTTATATTATATAAAACATTAAAACTACAGGCGTTATGGTATTACATTATAAAGGAGGGATGCAGAAATAAACATGGTTGCTTGGCCACTAATGGGATGGAGGTGCCCTGTGTGGTTCAGACACATCTACTTTAATCCACAGTCCGATAACCTGATTGTATGCTTTAGGGGTAACAGACAACATAGCAGCACATTGAGAAGACGTAAGCCTCGTACACACGTAGCGATTGTAGGCCGTAAATATTCGGCCGCCGAACGATCGGCCGATTGTCGGCTTGTTAGTATGATGCTTCCGACAACCGACAGCGACTTTTCAGCCGAACAGAATCTGGTGTGCAGGCATTAAAATTTTTGTTGGCCAACACCAGAACGGCCGATTGTTCGCCAGTCAGTACAGAATTCGGCCGACAAACAGCCCATTAGCAAGACTGGGCATGCTCAGAAAAGAAAAAAGACACGGAAAGTTAACCATCACATGACATCACTTCTGCAGTCGGCTGTTGTTGGCCGACAAAATTCGTGTGCAGTCTTTAGCACTTTTCAGCCGACAGGACAGCACCGGACAAAAGACGGCCGATCGTTCGGCCGACATTCGGTACGTGTGTACGGGGCTTTACTGCTACACAGGACTGCATACAAATGTCATGCCTATATGGCCCTGTATAGATCCCATTAGGCATAATAACCACTGAGCCACCTTACTAAGCTTATAGCAGATGTACAATACAGAACTGAAGGAATGCAAACTGAAGATGATATTTATCACAGCCAATCAGATTCCAGGTCTAATTTTCTACCGAAGGCTGGAAAATGAAGCAAACACAGTATTGGTTTTTATGGTGACCAACACCCTTGCTTTCCATTTGCTGAAGTTCTTTCTAAATCAAAGGCAGTGCGTTAGTATGATCTGTAGCTAGCAGTGCATTGATATTTTATTGTGTGAGCAAAAACGCATTACATGAAAGGGAAAGTATGCCGCCTTACATAATACAGCAATTCCATTTCACACAGAAACATATGCAGCAGTGCATTATAGAGCAGTATAGAATATAAATTATCCAATAAACAGCCCACTATTGCTCATCAACTTTAAAGGGTAAAATAATAAAACAACATGGAGTCCATACGGTGACTTCGGAAGACTTGTTCTTCAATGAATATGATCAGCACATTTCATTATTTTGAATAGAGAAAGTACTTGTGAATACTTTTATGACCAAGAAAGCCCAAACTAAGACATTAATATGTTTCCTCGGACTGTTAAATTATATGAGCAGCGGCTTTATATTTTAATATTATATCTCTATTCTTCAGGATATCATCACCTACAATTCAATTCCAGCCACCGTAAAGCAGTGCAGGAATTGCAGGATTGGCCATTATTTTCTGAGTGCTGTGTAAAGTGATTACATTTCTGTCGGTGACACTGGCTGTATGCCGTTCTCTGGAGACAGCTTTACTGGCAATGTGACGCTCTGCCCTGTACCAGTTTGCCGTCTGATCTGATTTTATGTGCTACAGAGGAATCGCTGGCAGCAAAAATTGGGTTGGCAGGGGTACTTCCATTGCAGAGGTACCGATTATCTTCCTATCAGGCCATGGCGCCTGGGCAACTCCCCTCCCTTGGGTGCCGTATCACTTGTTGATGTTCTGTGTCACATTGTTAGTAGCTAGTCAGGCAGTATAGCATTTTTATCTGATTAATATATGGAGAAAGATACATTTTCCTACTGTAGGCAACTTCAAAAAATAAAAATGGTGAAGAAGCGCCGCACCTGAACATTCACTTAGTTAATAAAGTAGAACTATAGGCAAAACCTTTTTCTTAGTTTTGGATAGAGTATGGGAGGGTAGTAATCCCTGTCAGATTTTTTTTTTTGCCATCTGTGTCCCATTGCGGAGATTTACCTTCACTTCCTGTCCCATAGCCAAACAGGAAGTGAGAGGAAATTCCTGAAAATTAAGGGAATTCCTTGGGGACCAGGTCAACAGAACTAGTGTCCCCATTGGGAGATTTCCCTGCTAATACTTTTCTGGGGACAATCCAAAATTTGGGATTTTTCTTCACAATCATTTTCAATGATAATGGAAATCAGGGCAAATAGAGAGGGAGAATCTCCCTAACGGGGTCACAGACAGCAATAAAAACTGATGGAGTTTTAAATCTTCTCCACTCTATCTAAAACTGAAAAAAAAAAAAAAGTTTCACCTTTAGTTATACTTTAATTTATCAAAATGTAATATTTAAATATACAGAAATGACCTCTACTTTCCCCACAAACAGACATTGTCTTTACACCCCATATATGCAATCCCATCCTCTAAAATAAATTACTGCAATTCAGAGCTGATGTAAACTATCCACTAGGATTAATCTCTCAATATTTTGATGCCGTGGAGATGCTCCAAAGAGGTTCCACAGATTTTTGATGAAGCAGGTAGGAAAGCCTGTGAAACGCGTCAAAAACTAACAAACCCTAACCCCAGGTTTGGAAATGGCAATTGATCCAAGGATAAATTACAGTCATTGTGTTAAAGTGGGACTAAAACCATTGATTTAACAGTTTGAAAAAACAGTTATGTTACGGCATGCTGGGAATGCTAACTGTCACATTGGTTGTGCTCTCAATCAAACTGTCAAACCATCAAACGGCTGGTATCATAACTGATCACATGTGCAGCATATTGGCAGTTAAAGATCAAACAGAGGCTAAGATGGCAGCTTCCTTGGCTGAAAAGGATAGGCGAGTTTAGTTACACTTTAAGAATTTACTTAGCAGTTGTGAGGTTAGTATATATTGATAAGCTTATGCCAATTGTGTAAAATCACTTGCAATCCCTCTAATTAGGGGTTGACATCTAATGCTTAGCACTTTTGCATTTCATTTAAAAAACAATAAGGTTGTTTTTTTCTTAGGTCGGCCATACATGAGTCAAATTCCGAAATATCTTTCTTTCAAAAATCTTAACTAAGAATTTTTGTTTGAATTTCGCACCATTAGTGGGCAGCAGCAAAGGCCAATTTTCATAGAATTTGAGTGATCGGGCAAGTTGGACATTTCTTGAAAACGAACGATTTTCTAATCAATGATGGGAGAATTGTGTAAGAATTTAAAAAAATGACCACAAAAATTAATTCTATAGCAACATGAGATGAACTTGAAGGTTTGGGTGGTCGGATTTCAAAATCAAAGATAGGCATCATCGGATCACAAAATGCACAAAATTTCTGATTTTCGAAAGAAAATTAGTTTGCAGTTCCACCTATGTATCGCCTGCATAAGACTTTTACGACAACTGTATTATATTTTTACATAAATATTTGGGTAATGTGTTGTAAACTTATGAGTAGCACCTGAAAAGTCTCTTTGTTCTTACTCTTGTGGTTATATTGTGAATTTTGGGATGTGGTGCATTCACACTGTCGGCTCATCACCCATGGAGCTGTGGGAAATTACATAACAAGTCTTCCAATTTGGCTGGATCCAGTATGGGTAAAGTGATAAAGATATTATAAGTTATTCATAGGAGTTCTCTTTGGCATGGATCCCTTACTACTATCCTATAGTGCGGGCACTGTCTCACTCCATCGCTCCAACAAATTCACATACAGAAACCTGCAGGTGCAGGGGATTACATAATTAGTCAGGTTGAAAAAAGACACCATTCCATCTAGTTCAACCAATAAAAGGGAAAAAAAAATCATATAATCCCATATACACAACCCTATACCCACAGTTGATCCAGAGGAAGGCAAAAACCCCAGCAAAGCCTGATCCAATATGCTATTGTCATTATCATGTTGGAATACTGCCCTGCGGCCCAGTCTTCTAAGTGAGGGGATCATGCTCTGCTTCAGTATGTCACAGTACATAGTTAAATAGTTAGTCAGGTTGAAAAAAAAGACACAAGTCCATCTGATTCAAACAAAAAAAACAGTATTGAAAAACCCAACCATACAATCCCATAGACACAATCCTATACCCGCAGTTGATCCAGAGGAAGGCGAAAAAACCCAGCAAAGCATGATCCAATTTGCTACAGCAAGGGGGAAAAATTCCTTCCTGATCCCCCGAGAGGCAATCGGATATTCCTTGGATCAACTGTATATATAAATGTTAGTATCCAGGTATATTACTGTATGTACATTTAGGAAAGAATCCAGTCCTTTCCTTTTTTTAAAACAATCTACTGAGCTGGCCAGAACCAGCTCTGGAGGGAGTCTATTCCGTATTTTTACAGCTCCTACTGTGAACAAACCTTTCCTTATTCGGAGATGAAATCTCTTTTCCTCCAGACAAAAAGAGTGCCCCCTTGTCCTCTGTGATGACCTTAAAGTGAAAACTGCAACACCAAGTTCACTATTGGCACTTTTCCACTGCAAGTACCGGCTCGGCTCTACTCGGCCCCGCTTGGCCCTGCTTGGCCCGGTTTACTTTTCCACTGCTGGTACCACATGGTACGATGTTGGAACGGTTCGCTACGGTACGGTATGGTTTGCTTTTCCACTTTTTATAGTACTGATAAGTAGTGGGCAGGATTACTCCGTAGATGCACCGCCTCTACTGCCGTGACATCATCTTAAGGAGACACAGCAATGGAGCCTATGGAGGGAATGGCGTTCCTGATTCTCGGCATGTGGATTTTTTTCACCGCTCGGCGAAGGCTCTTTTTACAAAGGAGGCTGATGGCAGCAAAGCTAAATGTAAAATATAAAACTACCTGCGCTGCTCCCCGAACCAAATAAGTATATATATATATATATATATATATATATATATATATATATATATGTATAAATAAATATTGTGCTTAAGGTGCTAGTGCTTAACTCAATATGCGTAATACCTATATCAAAATTACCAGTCCATATGTATAACAAACGTGAATAAATAAATAAATATGACACAATAAATGTGAAAAATTACCAGTCCATATGTATAACAAACGTGAATAAATAAATAAATATGACACAATAAATGTGAACGGTTGTCTTCTTCTTGTGCTCAAAAGATTAAAAACAGTGACAGTCTTTGTGCATAAACATAAGTCCAAAGTGCTGCGTGCTCATATATAAAAAGTGCTGGTGCTCTTTGTACACGAGTAGGTGCTCCCCTCTTGGTCCCCTACTCACCAGAATCCAAATAATAAAGCGCTTTCAAAATATCCTTTGAAGATAAATGCCTTATTGGACCACCAATTCAACAGCTTTGAAGGTATACTGTAGATCACAACATCCAGGTGATGCTCAAAAAAAGAAAGAGATGCTGGCATCGTGAAGTATGTAAAAACTTTATTCGATGCACACAATACAGGTTACACTTACAATTTAGCAGAGGTTCACACGCCTGAAAACCATCCCACGGGTCGCCACTCAGAAGGCTGTCCTCACTCCCCGTGTCTCCGTAATCCGGAAGCTGGATGCAGTCAGGCGTAGTATATATTCGGACGAATAGCTTGACGCGTTTCGCTCCTCGCACAGAGCGTTTGATAACGCTTTTGATATGTCACAGAACATGTTGGCATTCATGGTTCCCATGGACATTTTCACTTAGGGGTGTACTCACTTTTGTTGCCAGCAGTTTAGACATTAATGGTTGTGTGTTGAATTATTTTGAGGGGACAGCAAAATTTACACTGTTATACAAGCTGTACACTCACTACTTTACATTATAGCAAAGTGTAATTTCTTCAAATTTCTTCTTGAAAAGATAAAATAAAATATTTACAAAAATATGAGGGGTGTATTCACTTTTGTGAGATACTGTAGGTATGCCTAGTTATCAAGTAATTTCTCTAAAAAGATTGAGGGGCAAGTATCTGATCCATTGTCTGGTTAATACTGCTATCTGGTGCTTTGTATGGGGTGGTGGTCTGTGTTCCTGTGCAATTCAATGCGGTGCGATTTTCAGGCCATTCACTTTAATGGGCTGAAATCGCACAAAAAGTAGTGCATGCATTACTTTTCTAAAAGCACCTCACTAAATCACCATATGCAATGCAATGCGTTTGCCTGCACCGGGCCGCATAGTACCACAGTACAATGCGGTCCGGTGCAGGCAAACGCAATGCATTTGCAATCTGCATTTATAAGAATAAATATTGACAACCACAGCAGATCGCATACCCAGTGCATTTTCAACACGTATGGCGCATGCCTTTCCCACACCACATTCTGGTGTAAACCAGTGCTTAGAGAGATTTCGCCTGACCTCTTGTCCTGCTGCCAAATAGTTTTATGAGACAAGTGATGGAAAAGCTACAACAGGGGGACTCAGACAGAAATAAATATCTGACAGGGGTTTTACCTTTTTTCTACACTACTAAAGAAAGGCACTTTTTATTTAAAAAGTCTCAGGTTCGATTCCTGCTAGTGTGGCAGCCAGGCAAACAGCATCTCCACACACTGACTCAGGGAACACTCCATAAGGGTTGCCTTTTTGTTAGTATTTATTGCTGTAGCAACTGGGATAGTTTTGGGGACCTGCAGGATACTCCACATTGCTAACTGGAACAAATAAGGACACTCTCTTCTAGTAGCTCTGCTGAACAGTCCTTTATGCAGTGGGACATTAGATGGGCAGCACTGGGGCACAAGTGTCAGTGATCCCGGCCAGGCAAGCCTTAACGTTCAGGTAGCAGCCGGGGTGTCAAAGTGAACAGTCACCAAAATCTTCTCCCTCTCTGGACCAGTACTCACAGTGTTCTTCTGGTATGGAATCCACTTTAATTCCAGCAGAAAGGCTCTCCCTGTGTACTCCCAGGGCAGCTCTTCAGTGTGGTATGCCTCCTGGTCTCCAAAAGACTGGTGACTGAGAAGACCCTCTCAGCAACAGCTGGGATCCTGAGAAGCAGGATGTGCCTCAAGCAATGCCAGGAAGGCAGGCAGCCCTGCCTAGCTGAGAGAACTTCTCCTCGACAAGAACCCTGGACTCTGGACTCTGGACTCCAGACTATTTATACACTCCCCAACCACCATCTGGACACACCTCTCCAGGGATTGGCTTGGATTGCATAAATATACAGGTTGGCCATCCAGCCCTCCCACTCACTATGCTCTGGAAAGCTCCAGAGAACAGGGGAGGCAGCCAGACCAACAGCCTGTAAAGCACAGAGCAACCTATAAGAATCACACACATAGCTCTGCTGGTTACAGAAGTGCAACTAAATGTGCCTGTCCAGGGCCGGATTAAGAGCATCATGGGCTGGGTGCTGAGGATTTTGAAGGGCCTTAAGGGCCGTGCCTTGGCATGCACCCAGAGGAGGAAAGGTGCAGCCATGCATGCCTAATTCAACATGGGATGCTGTCTCTGAAGCCCATAAACACATCCATGCATCGGCAACTGTCCCTCCTTGTCCGGCCTTCGTGCTGTGTGGGGAGGTTCTGAGGGAGCTGCCTGGGGAAGCGAGCATAGAAGCCAGACTTCTGTGTTTACAAGTGACAGAAGAGCGGTAACAGTGAATATGGCCAACCCAGGGCCTATATAAAAGGTAGGGGCCTGGAGCTGCAGCTCCAATAGCCCCTACGTTAATCTGGCCCTGTGCCTGTCCAAAACAAGACCCTAGCAGCTCGGCAGGAGGGTGCTACAAAGGTGTCATCTCGGTGTCCCCCTTTTGTACCTTGATTTGAACAGCAACCATTCAGCCTCCATCCTGTTCTTTGGGCCTCACACATATATCCCACTTTCCCATACCACCTACATATGGGGCACTGGCCATACTGACCTTCTGCTCTGTGAAGGCTGTGATTTTCCTCCTCCTTCCCTGCCGTCTCAGTGAACACTGTGCACCTGCACTTCCCACGCTATGACAGTGCCCACCAGAGACAAAGATCTTCCCCTGGCCAGAAGTGGATGGAATCTGTCGCTATGGTCTTTTGCTGTTTCTTGACTGCCCTTGACCCTGGACTATTTGTGTTGTACCTTGCTGTGCCCACAAAGCTGCCCTTGTCCCCTTGGACTATCCCTTCTGTGCCTGAATTGCTCCCCTGTGGCTCTGGACTAAGCCTGCTGTGCCCAGATTGATGCCCCTGTGACCCTGGACTAACTCTCTTGTGCCTTTCTGTGCCCAGATTGCTGCCCCTTGTGCCCCTGGGCTGACTGTTTGATCCATACTATCATATCAGGTCAATCATTCAGAAAAATGAAAGCCAGAGACAGCCATGCAATTAGCATTTCCGGAAAGTGGTCAGAAATGACAGCCTACATATTTCACTAAGTACAGATTTCTTATAAAGGCGCATTAATTAACCATCTATCTATCTTTTATAAAACACTTATAATAAATGATATAATAATACTAACTTAATACAGAGCCTGGCTAGTTTTTAAAGAAGTAAACAAAAGCAATTTGTAGTATTCCATGTGTCCTATTCTTCATACTATTTAATTACTTTTTGATGTTCATTGCCACGATTGCGTTTTCGGCTTCTCAAAATTCAGTAATAGAAGCAACGCACATATAATTATACTGCATATTAGCGCCTCTTGGGCATCACAAAAAAAAAAAAAAGGGGGAAAATCACGTTCTTTTTATTCAACAGACAGGAACATGTGTGGCTGGGGGTGGGGGGTTGTATTATCTTTTTGCTTCTGGTTAAAATAAACACCAGCAAAATGTTAATGGGTTTATAATAGGGATGTTATAATTAATCCCTTTGCTGTAGGAGAGGGATGATAATGTAAAACAAAAAGGCTTGCTTGCATTTAGTTCTTTTTCATTTTAACTCACTTGATGCAAACACCGACAAATTAAAAAAATATTACAGGTGAAATATTAGATTGATATACTAATGATGGTATAGAAAAGCAGAACAGTATTTAAAAAAGGATAAGCATCCAAAATACCCAATATTTTGTATGGGTGATACACATGCTGCAGTACAGAAAAGTCAGCTAGTTTTTGAAGTGTCCAGCAGGTGGCAGACGTTGATGGTTTGGTATCAACAGGCACAGAATGCAGTATAGGCCTTTTAGGCTAACAAAAGTGCAAAAGTTCAACCTCTAGCAACTAAGCAATTATGTATGTACACTATACGAAAAATCGTTCAAACTCATTTTCAAATAACGAACACTCGGCCGTGAGAGCAAACGATTTTGCCATCATGTAATGACAGAATATTGATCGATAAATCATTCATAGGACATAAATTAATCAGTTTTTAGTTAATTTTGCCACATATGCCGTAGTGTAAACATTTGGGATGAGAAACACATTAACCTTTCCATTTATCGTTCGTTCGGCAGAAATTTTTCCAAACTTGTCCTTCATTTTTTTGGCTAAAAAACGTCACAGCCGATTTGTGTAATATAAAAGACACAAAAGTGTAGCGCTCAATAATTCATAAAGTGATCATATATATGAACATGTATCACACGAAAAGTGTATGAAAATCACACCACCAAAAGTTCATAATAGAAAGAGTCCAAAAAGAGCCATCTAAGCTGCGTCCATACACAATCAAAATCCATAATAGTGCTTGGTGTAATAATCCACAGATACCGATGACCACCAGTGTGACAATTCCACCACCTTGGATAATAATATTTCGCTTACCAGAAAGTGTGGACTCAAATATCCTTCTGGCATTGAGTCGCAAAAACAAGGATGATTACAAATCACATTCGAAAGCCCAGTCACTCAGGTATCACATATATGGATGGATCTCATGAATCCCCTTGGTTCTGTTAGAAATTGACCTGTACTTGGATTGACCTTGTCTCTCAGATCAAACACATAAGTGGAAGCATACCAAGTAGTCACACATAGTGTAAAACCATGATAAACAGATTTTATTTAAAAGTACTGAAGTATACAGCACTTGTAGTATGGAATGACCTTGGCAGAAGCTGGGCCCTGACGCGTTTAGTCATACATGACATCCTCATAGGGCGACATTCTCATAGGGTATCTGAATCTTTGAATCACAGGAGTAATGAATTTCAACTAATCCGAAATAAATTATAAACAAAAAACAACAAATTCATTAGTATTCATTTGTTTTATTCAGATGATAAGATGCAATAGTTTGGGCCTTTTGTTAAAGCGGAGTTTCAGCCTATACAAAAAACTATTAAAAGTCAGAAGCTACAAATACTGCAGCTGCTGACTTTTAATATAAGGACACTTACCTGTCCAGGGATCCCGCGATGTTGGCACCCCAAGCCGATTCGTCCATCGGCTTCGGGCGCAGGTGCCGGCATTGCAAGCAATTTAAATCGGCAGTGAAGTCATCAGGCTTCACAGCCAGTTTCCTACTGCGCATGCGCGAGTCATGCTGCACTTTCTGAATAGCCCTGTTGTCTTCTGGGACACACAAAGGTCCCAGAAGGCAGAAGGGGGAAGGAGGAGGGTTCAGGAATGACAGAGATCTCTGTGCGGTGATCCTACCAGGAATTGGGAGCGGGCACCTATCAAAACCAGGTACCCCCCTCCCCTCCAAAAAGTGCCAAATGTGGCAGTGGAGGGCGGAGGGTGCAAACAAGAGGAGCTTCCCCTTTTGGGTGGAGCTCTGCTTTAATGTATGAAGAATCCGAAAGAACATAACGACATAACAATGATCCAAAGTGATTCAAATTAATTAATTTGTATTCCAGATAGCGTAACGTGAGTTATAAAAAATGCATCACATAATACATATGAAATGAAAACATATTGCAATAAATAGTTACAGTAAGGTATACAAGTGACACAAGATGATCCCAACTTATTATTTTTGGGTTGGATGGAGGTGGATCTATCAGAATCTCCAAATCATGACATCATGAGTCCAAATCTTCCGAAATAACTTTGGAAAATACAAATGGATTCAGAACAACAAAATACAAAAAGAATCTGAATATAGGAAAAGAATTCCAAAAACGAATCACTCTAACATAACGAATATGATGAAACAAAGTGATTAACTTAATGAATGAATCTGAAACTAGACAATTTTTTTTTTCCGTTGTGCACATCTCTACTTTAGTATTATATTTTTCTGTTTCTTCTTGCTACCTAAAGTTATTGAAATAAAAACCACTGATATATAAATATACTATTTTCCCAACAAATGCCCAACAGATAAGTCATAGACATTACAGAGTAGGGGGTGCAAAAAGTTCAGGTGCCAGCTTGCCAAGGGGGTAACAATGATTGAACAGGGTTCTCTAACCTGCATGATTGTTTTGCCCCTTGAGAATAGCATTTGGGTCTGTTCTGGTCTGCCTCATAGACTAGTCTAGGCCTATGAAAGACCTGAAATAATCCTGTTTCTATAGGCATATGATTTCATACTGTCCTAGAGCTAATGTTTATTGTATACTTGCAGTACATCATTCCAGCTTGGCACAGTGTAAGTATCCATATCTCATACCTAAGGGGCTGCTGGGGAATTTGACTATTACTACAATAGCCAGCTACGCTCTTCAGGGTCTTGCTCAGATTCTGTGTTCACAGTTGCCCTTCTGCAAACTAACCACAGGGGGTCGCTCTCTCACACTGCCGCCATTTATTTAACACCTTGCATTTTTTTAAATCAATACAAGGCATTCTCTGATCAAACAAGGTGAAGAGGAGGGTTAGTGATGTCAGCAATCCCAGCAGCCCGTATCGAGTTATGAATATTTGCATTGCTAACCAAAATATGCAATGAGGATCATACCTGGAGTTCGCCTTTAAATTATTATTATTATTATACAGGATTTATATAGCGCCAACGGTTTGCGCAGCGCTTAACAAAATTAAGGCAGACATTACAGTTACAATACAATTTGGTGCAAAAGGAATCAGCGGGCCCTGCTCATTAGAGCTTACAATCTAAAAGTAAGGGTTAATTGATACAAAGGTAATAGCTATGGGGGATGAGCTGATGGATAAAGTGAAGCTAGATAGGCTTCTTTAAAGAGAAGGGGTTTTCAGGGATCGTCTAAAGATGGATAGATTAGGAGACAGTCAGGCAGATTGAGAGTTCCAATGAATGGGAGAAGCTCTAGAGAAATCCCGGAGGTGAGCATGGGAGGAGGTGACAAGAGAGCTAGAGAGCAGGATGTTTTGGGAGGATCGAAGAGAGTGGCTTGGTTGATATTTTGAGATCAGGTTAGTGATGTAGCTGGGGGCACAGTTGTGGATAGCTTTGTAAACTATTGTTAGTACTTTGAATTTTATTTGTTGGGTAAGTGGAAGCCAGTGAAGGGATTGGCAGAGAGGGGTTGAGGACACTGAACGTTTGGAAAGGTGGATGAGTCTTGCAGCAGCATTCATTATGGACTGAAGGGGGGATAGTCTATGTAAAGGTAATTCATTGAGGAGGGAGTTGCAGTAGTCAAGGCGAGAGATAAATGCAGATCTTTGTCCAGTTTCTTTGTGATATAGGGTGGTAATCTGTCCACTTCCCTGGGGGAGCTGCCAAGGCTGCAATGAAACTGATATATTCAGAATGCAGTGTGTTATCTCTGTTAAAGGGTTGTTAATCTGTGACCTGAAATATGAACAAAGCATATCACTTTATGGTGTCTGCTTGTCTCAATCCAGAGCACTAGGTTTAATTTCTGTCTGCTGCTTCATTCCTCTGATATCTGCATTAGTCACTTCTGGCAGGTTTTCCTGACACAAAGAGAAAAAAAGGTGACAGGGGAGGGAGTTCCATTACATAGCCTGTGATTGACAGCCTTAGCAAGTTCCTGTGTGTTGTGTGAAGGGGGTGTGTCCCTTCCCTCCAATCAGCTCCCAGAGCCCCGCTCACTGAGCATTGCAGAGTGTAATTTCAGCTCTCCTCCTCTTGCTTTCTGAAATCTCAGATAAGCTGTATAAATTCTTCACTTTAAAAACGGTTGTAGAGAAGAGAGGCTCATCTGAAGCATCATCTGAAGCAACTCAGTTCACTGGGTATATATAAGGGTTTTAACCACTTTAATAGGCAATCTGCTAGCATGTACAATCTCTCTCTTTCGATTTACCTGGTTCTGATCCTTAATGAAGGCCATGCTGGGCCGCTGATGTCACAGGGGGGCGGTGCCACCTTGTGACGTCGCTGAGTGGCCCCGGCCCTTAGCTATTTAAGAAATGTCACTTGGCGGAGAAGGCAGACCTCGGAAGCGGTTGCTGCGAGCAGAGCTTTTTTTTTTTTCCTTTTTTGGGTCCTGCAGGGTGGCGGGCGTTGTGATTGATGATAGATCCACTTCGGGGGACTTTTACACTTTTTTGGTGAATTGGTGCGGGTACCATACTCATTCACATTGGGGGGGGGGGATCTGGGGGGCCCCCTTGTTAAAGGCAGCTTCCAGATTCCAATATGCCCCCTGCCTGCAGACCCAGGGTTGCAGGCAATAGGACCTTGTCTCCATCAACATGGGATAAGGTGCTTTGGGGTGGGAGGGCAGAGCCCTTCCACCCCAAAACATCCTTTCAATGTTGAGGGTGTGTGGCTCGATATGGTTCAGGAGAGGGGGTGTTCGCTCGTCCCCTCCCTTTCCTGACCTGCTGGGCTGCATACTCTGATAAGGGTCTGGTATGGATTTTAAGGGGGGCCCCAATGCCATTTTTTTTTAAATTTTGGCGTGGGGTTCCCCTCCAAGTCTATACCAGACCCTAAGGGCCTGGTATGGTTTTGGGGGGGACCCCATGCTTTTTTTCCGGCAATTCTTTTTTTTATATTCAGCTGACAGCTGATGACTCATTGGTTGTTAAGGACATGTTGATCAGCTTCCTGGCCCGCTCCTTAGCTACCAGCTATATACAGTGTGAAAAATAAAAAGGCAAAATGCATGAAAACTGCATCCAAAAAACGCATTAAAAAAGCCGGTTTAAAAACGCAAAATGCAAAAAAAAAAAAAAAACACACGGGAAAAAACATGTCAAGCGCAGCCCGCATAGATGTAAACCTAGGCTTAAGCTAAAAAATTCTTGTTTTCAGCCATTGGACTTTTTTTTTCTGCCCTTCCATGTTAGCCTACGTGTCCATGCACACAAAGGCGTTTACAGGAGTTTAGAAGCAGGGGCGTTTGGAGGCAGAACACAAACATCACTTGTGCATTTAAGAGAGGAGCATTTTTTTGCAGAAAAAATGCCCCAAACGCATGTAAACACACATAAGGGCAAGGCGCATTTAGCCCTTGAGAGTTTTTTCATTTCAGTGGCCAGAGTAATTTAATATTCTGGCCAATAAATAAAACAACCAAGCGATTGATGCATCTAAAAAAATTGCAAAAACGCAGCCAAGGCTACGTTCACATCTTGGCGTTGCTGATTACAGGCGTTTTTTAGGCTTTTTTATGGGCGTTTGTTCAGGCGTTTTACAGGCGTTTTTACAGGCGTTTTTGTGCAGGCCTTTTTTAGGTTGACAAGTGACCAATGGAAAAAAATAAAAACGCCTGTAATCTGCCCAAAAAGAAGCTCATGTACTTCTTTGAGCGTTGGGCGTTTTGCTTAAAACGTCAAAACGCTCAGATGTGAACAGGGGCCATTGAAATGAATAGGATTTGTCTTGTTGGACGATTTTTGAGCTGATCCTAGAGCAGAAAAATGCCCCAAAAACCCCCTAAAATGCCTACATGTGAACTTAGCCTTAGGCACGTTTTTCTCTCCTGCCAGGAGAAAAAATTTATGAAAGCCCCAGTCTGCATGAATCCTAAAATAATTTCTTTCAAGCATTTTCTAACAGAAGAGAACTTTTATCAGGTTTTTTTTTTTTTTTTTTTGCTATTAATGATCCCAGTTGGGAGGATTCACCCATTTATGTGGGCAGAAAGCAATGGAAAATCCAAAATATTATGCCTGCCATAAGAACTGGAGGTGAGGGGATACATTGTGGGTGATAGTGGTCTACCCTCATTTTTTAGATATCTCCTGACACTTCCTGTTGTGTCCGCAAGAGAGGAAGTGAAGGGAAATCTTTTTATTGGGAGAGAGACAGCAAAAAAAAAAAAAAAAGTTAGGGTGTTTAAACTATGTCCTGCAGTGTACAAAACAATAATAAAATGTCTTGGCTAGTCATAACCTTTAACCACATAACGACCGCTCATATTGCTGCTACTGCGGCAATGTGGCTCGTTATCGTCCAGCGACATAGACCTACGTCGCTGGACTCCTCCCCTTGTGGGTGGCGCACGCGCCACCGGAGGCTCGCTCCCGCTGTATTCAGTCACAGCGGGAGTCGGGCCAGGGAAGGAGCAGCAGCGATCGCCGCTGCTCTTCCCCGATCGTCGGGGAATCGAGTGTGGAGATCCGCCTGCTTGTGTAAACAAAGCGGGCGGATCTCCTAAGTGACAGGCAGGGTCAGATTGCAGGGTTCAGCATAGTTGAACCTGCGATCTGTCCCTGCGTCACTCAGTCACCTCCCCCCACACATGTCAGTAAGCACCAGGCATACATTAACCCCTCCCTCTCCAATAAAATTAAATCCTTCCCTGCTAGTGTCATTTTTACAGTAACAGTGCATATTTATAGCACTGATTACTGTAGTAATGTCACTGGTACCCCCAAAAGTGTCAAAAATGTCAGTCAAGGGCGCCGCAATGTCGCAGACCCGCAAAAAAAAAAAAAAACGCAGATCGCCGCCATTACTCGTTAAAAAAAAACACCAAAAATGACAGAAGTCTTTCCCTTAGTTAGTAAACGCAATAACTTTTGCGCAAACCAATCAAAATACGCTTATTGCAATTTTTTTTTTACCAAAAATATGTAGCAGAAAACAAATTGGCCTAACATGATAAAAAATTTAGATTTTTACATTTTTTTGGGGGGGAATTTCATATAAAAAAATGTAAAAAATATTGTTATTTTTTCAAAATTTACGCTCTTTTTTTGTTTATAGCACAACAAGTAAAAATTGCACAGGTGATCAAATACCACCAAAAAAAAGCTCTGTTTGTGGGAAAAAAAGGACGTCAATTTTGTTTGGGTACGGCGTCGCACGACCGCGCAATTGTCAGTTAAATTCGCACAGTGCCGAATCGCAAAAAGTGGCCTGGACGTAAGACAGCAAAATCCTCCGGTGGTAAAGTGGTTAAAAGCAAAAAATTGTCATCAGAGGTCTATTGGCCATCGCACACTTGCTCTTCCTAAATCTTTCCTTCTATGGAGTCTTCCTTCCCCCATGAACTCCCAACATGTACAAGACAGCAGTAAAAACCATACTGCACATCCAGATGGTGCAAGAGGCAACTGGACTGGTCAGTAGCAGACAGGGTTATAGACAGCCAAAAGGGAATTGAGGAAGCCATAAAAATACCTTCTGTTGAGAGCCTAGGGCCTAAAGAATGTGAAATGTTTTGTGGCCAGCCCTAGCCTTGGGGAAACACGTCAACCAACTTGGAATACGTTTTCACTCTCACTGTGGGCAGATATTTGCATTGCTTATTTATAGTAAATATAAAGACATTTATTTTTCAATATAAAGAGAATGATTTGATGGTGGCACCGCAAACCCTTCTGTATACAATGTCATTGTGAAGGTACATTTCTTTGACAGTGCCACAGGGTCAGATACTTGGAAAATGAAATCATGGCATCCAGGGCATACCTATTTATTGCAGCCCATGAAGCCAAAAGCTATGTCCTCTCTTACACATATAAAATGATTTTGTGGGCACATTAATCTCCCTGAGAACGCAGTCAGGCAAGAATTAGTGCAGCAATGAAGGGTTAAAGAGGTCCAGACTTGTTCCTGTAGGAGTGAGAGAGGTAATTGGGGAAAGGACTGCAGAGATGAAAGAGAAGGAGGAAGTATGAGACAGGAGAAGGAAAGATGAAAGGGGAAGGAGGGTCATATAAAGTCACTTAATCACTTTATGGCTGTAGAAGAGACTATCCCACTCTTTTTTTTGTATCCTAGGGGGTTACTGAAGGGGCTGTGAACAACACACACACCTGCTTACACACACTCATAAATAAAACAAACATTCATCTATAGAATTCGATACAAAATGATATTTTGCCTATGGGTAGATGCCAAAGACTTTTAGCCTACACTTCTTTAGCTGGGTCAAAGAGCACCTGACCTGTAATAGAAAAGGTGGACAAAGGTGATGGCTGTATTGTTACAGTAAGGTGAATGTGGGTCATCAGGGCTAGCTAACTTGTACATGCAAAACAGGGCAAAACCAGTACTGAAGATACACTATATTGTCAAAAGTATTGGGACACCTGCCTTTACACGCATATGAATTTTAAAGCGGAGTTCCACCCTGGGAATACTTTTTTTTAATAAAAATACCCCCGGGACAGTCAGGGCTAGTACATTCCACAATGGCTAGCCTCTGATCTGTCCCGGGTTGCATTTGCCTTTTAGGAGAAATACTTACCTTGAAAAAGTATTGTCCAGCGCTGCCATCTCAGGTGTGGGCAGCTTGAAGCCAGCGCGAT
This sequence comes from Pelophylax lessonae, assembly GCF_965119305.1. Taxonomy (NCBI): domain Eukaryota; kingdom Metazoa; phylum Chordata; class Amphibia; order Anura; family Ranidae; genus Pelophylax; species Pelophylax lessonae. Next base: position 598,034,346 of record NC_138769.1, read on the forward strand.
CCTCTTCTATGTCCTCTTCTGTCTTCTTCGGTCCCACGATGCACTGCACCGGCCCCGCCGTCACTTCCGGTGCGTGCGCGTCATCCCTCCACAGCTTCTGGGCATGCCCAGAAGCTATTTAGAAGGGAATGACGTGCGCGCCCTGGAACTGACGTCGGGGCCGGTGCAGGCGCATTGATTCCTGGGAGCGATGACGTTCAGCTCCCAGGAATTATTGCAAAGCCAGGAAGTGACGAATCGCCGTGGCCGCCAAGGGGAGGAAGAAGGAAGTAAGGTAAGTATATTTTCTTCTATACGAGGTAAGTAAAAAAAAAATAAAATTGCGATTATCCATTTGTTTTTCAGGTGACCCGGAGCGAGAAGATGGAGGTAAGTATAAATTTAGGGTGGAACTCCACTTTAATGGAATCCCAGTCCTAGTCCGTTGGGTTCAGTATTGAGTTGGCCCACCCTTTGCAGCTATAACAGCTTCAACTCTGGAAAGACTGTCCACAAGGCTTAGGAGTGTGTCTATGGGAATGTTTGACCATTCTTCCAGAAGTGCATTTGTGAGGTCAGGCACTTATGTTGGACGAGAAGGCCTGTCTCCACTATAATTCATCCCAAAGGTGTTCTATTGGGTTGAGGTCAGGACTCTGTGCAGGCCAGTCAAGTTCCTCCACCCCAAACTCGCTCATCCATGTCTTTATGGACCTTGCTTTGTGCACTGGTGCGCAGTCATGTTGGAACAGAGGAAGGGGCCTTGTTGGACAAGCCGTCCACCATTAGTGCCTGACCTCACAAATGTGCTTCTGATAGAATGGTCAAACATTCCCATAGACACACTCCTAAACCTTGTGGACAGCCTTCCCAGAAAATTTGAAGCTGTTATAGCTGCAAAGGGTGGGCCAACACAATATTGAACCCTACGGACTAAGACTGGGATGCCATAAAATTTAATGAGCATCTAAAGGCAGGTGTCCCAATACTTTTGACAATATAGTGTATATAGGACTATGAACAACTAGTAATAATAAGGTTAGATAAATAAGTCCTCTCTGCACCAGTGCATCCCTGAAGGGACCCAGAGCATCCCCCATTTGATAATTTAAAGTGGAATTCAAATATAGCACTAAGCTTATATTGCTGCCACCCCATTCTAACTCCTATCCTAACTACCCTTTAGGCTGCATTCACATGTCAGCTTATAATCGCGGGCAGAACCGCCGCGGTTCCGCCCGAGATTCGGAGATTTATTGCAAATCGCGGGACGCCTAGCGTTGCCCGTTGATTTGCAATAGCCCCCCAAACGCCGAGCGATGTTGCCGTGATTTACGCCCGCCGAATCGCGGCAACATCGCGCAAACAAAATCGCGGGACGCAATACGCTCCAAAGAAGCTCTTGGGGGGCTATTGCAAATCAACGGGCAACGCTAGGCGTCCTGCGATTTGCAATAAATCTCCGAATCGCGGGCCGAACCGCTGCGGTTCTGCCCGCGATTATAAGCTGACATGTGAATGCAGCCTAAGAAATAAGATGCATATAGTTTCTTATTCTCGGAGTGCTCCAGTCCAATCACCCAATTTCTCCAGCAGCCAACTTCTGAAGAGAGGAGAGAACACTGACAATGGTTGGAATGCCTGGGCGGTAATGTCCTCCATAGGCTTACTATGGGGCATCCATTGTCGGCTGTCCCTCATTTTCCCTGGTGCCGGCCACTGGGAGACGATCACTTGACTGGACCGAAGTGCCCTTAGATGAGGTAGGTATAAGCATTTAGTATAGTTGTTAGAGAGGGGGCGGGAGTTTAGTTAGTTCGAGCCTGGAATTCCACTTTAAGGGTTCTCTGAACCTTACGAGCAGGACTTTCTGGTTTATTCACTTGCCAACCACAGTACATGTATAGGGCATTCTGTCCCTTTATATTGGGAAGCACTGTGCTAGATGTTGGTTCTATAAAAAAAACTGTATAACAATAATAATATTTTTTCAAATTCAAATATAAAAAAGCAGTGATAATAATACAAAATGACAAGCAATTAAAAATGTGAAAGTCTAAAGAAATATGAGAAGCCATTGGAGATGAGCTTGGGAACCTGCATACTCATTTCTAGCTGAACTGCAAACTCAATCTTTTTTTTTACTCCAATGAGCCGCAGTCGCTTTATTTACATGAGCCGTGGGGTGGGAATGTCCCAGCATGCAGTAAAAAAAGAGCATGAGTTCAGAGGACGCATGAGCTCACCTCTAGTGGAAACACATCCATAGATGCTTAAAGGTGGGTTTTCAGACATCCCTTCCTATAATGCTGCACATAATTCTTCCAGAAAGAAACATGGAAGCTGCCATTATTGACATGCCTGGCTATTATGCCAATCCATTGACCTTAGTACTATCTAAATGACTTGAATACTAATTTTTTAGCAAGTGAAATGAAAGTAAAGTTGGAAGACCTTTGTTTCTATAATTGTTCTTGGTTTGTGACTCAAAGTATTGAAGACAGAGGATCAGTATGATAGTCAGGCAATGTTCATTTTTAAAATGAGAAGTTAGCAATGCCAGCCCCAATAATTTTTTCCCAAAAGGTTTCCATTTAATCCTAAGGCCGCTATGAGAGCCACTGTGCATGACATTCGGTGTGAAATAGGTTTGTGAGTCTTCCAGAAACTGCTAATGAGCTCACAAACTAGAAAAAGGAGTCACGACATATCAAACTGAAAGAGCAAGAATAGAAGGAAAGAAGTGTTATTAAATAAAACGGAGAGGATGGCACAGCAAATGTGTTACCGGTATAAAATGTGAAAAATTGGAACATAGGTTTTAACTGATGAAAGCCCTTAGAAGCCCAACTCCAATCATATATCTTTATTTTAGGTTAAAGCCTCTGTCAGGTTTTTTTATGGCTTTCTGTGTCCCTGTTTGGAAGGTTTCCCTATCTCCCTGTCAGGAGAGAAAACGATGAAAATCTCTCCATCAGGGGCATCAAAACAGCCAAAAATACTTTTTTAGTAGAATGGGAAAAGGTTACCACCAGGTCTGTGGGGCATGCACTCTGGCAGCCTTAGGCAGCACTCTGTGGGAGTGGCACTGAGGTTAGATGGCATATCTGCATTGAAAGGGGGCCCTGGCATATCTGCATTGAAAGGAGGCCCTGGCATATCTGCATTTAAAGGGGGCACGCTGGCATATCTGCATTGAAAGGGGGCCCTGGCATATCTGCATTTAAAGGGGGCATGCTGGCATATTTGCATTGAAAGGGGGCCCTGGCATATCTGCATTGAAAGGGGGCACGCTGGCATATCTGCATTGAAAGGGGGCCCCCTGGCATATCTGCATTGAAAGGGGGCACGCTAGCATATCTGCATTGAAAGGGGGCCCTGGCATATCTGCATTGAAAGGGGGCCCTGGCATATCTGCATTGAAAGGGGGCACGCTGGCATATCTGCATTGACAGGGGGCACACTGGCATATCTGCATTGAAAGGGGGCCCTGGCATATCTGCATTGAAAGGGGGCATGCTGGCATATCTGCATTGAAAGGGGGCACGCTGGCATATCTGCACTGAAAGGGGGCCCCCTGGCATATCTGCATTGAAAGGGGGGCACGCTGGCATATCTGCATCTTGGTCCGGCCCCTGGATCCAATATATGAACCCATTGCGGCCCTCGAGTCAAAAAGTTTGCCCACCCCTGGGCTAGAATGTCCATACTGGACACTCCCCTCTGCAGTTCAGGAACAATGCCCTGTATACAAAGGGCAGCTTTACTGAGCTAGTTGCTAGAGCACTGGTGCTGCCTGCACCATAACAACTACCTGCGCCCCAGCAACCACTGATGCCATGCTGCCCAGCCACCTGCATCCTAGCAACTGTTGGTGCACAGCTGCACAACATTATTAGTTGCTAGGGCACTGGCGGCCATGCCACAGTTGCAGCCAGTTCCAGCATTCTAGGTAGGGGCAAAGACAAAATTGCCACATGGGGGGCAAAATTGTGGTGACATCCAGAGTTTCCATAGGACACAGTATAGCAGGATCACCAAAAGCATTCTAAACCCGATACAATCTCCAGTAGGTGTTCTTGTTTCCACGGAGACCCACCTACAATCCACCTAACAAGAATCAGAAACAATGCTGGCAAAACTCTTCCTCATGTGACAATCAACCTAGGCACGCTCTTGGTTATAACTTCTAACAATATTTTTTTGCTTTCTGTGCCTTCTTTTCCTAATAATAACAGCTGCACCTGTTTGTTGTATGAGTGTCACAGTAACAGGAAGTTAGGCAGTATCTCCCCAATGGGGGTCACAGATAGAAATGAACAAACACCAAAAAAGAAAACATTTTAGCTGGAAGCTTTAGGTGAAAAGTACTGTTCCCTAAATATTGTATTATAGAAAGCACACATCCGAAACATGGATGTCACTCCTCCAGGTGGAAAATCAAATGCAGGTTAAAGAACCCTTCTCATCAGTCATCTATTTTCCATCCATCAATCAAACGCTTCACTGCGATTTTTTTTTATCACATTGTTAATCTCATAAATGGCAAATCTCATGGTTAAAAAAATAAAAAATCCACAGCGCAGTTGGGGAGCTAACACCCAAATCACTTAGTCTTCTTCCTCCCATAAATTTAGGCCCAGGGAGTGGAAAATATTTTTACACTCTATCTGCTGGGCCCCTACAGATAACTCCTGTGGACACTGAGCAGACCTAGAATCCACCCTCCTCTACTCCTGCCCATACGCTGATCCCACTTGGCTGGATAATGGAAACCAGTTAAATTTTAGAGAGCAATAAAGTGTTATGAAGACACTAAACATCAGTTTATGGTTAAAGATCAGAGCAGAAGAATAAATTGCAGCTTAACAAAAGTCAAGAGAGCGACAAAGATCCGAGAGGGGGCAGAGGGGAATCCAGATGACCTATGTAATGTGCTCTGAAACAATCATAGTTTGCTATCCTGGGCTGTCAGTCCATGCTGCATCAGTCATAAAGGAAAAATATATCCTATTTATAACAAGCATTTATTTTCATTTTATTTTTCTATAAATGTCCAGTAAAACATACGACATGTGGTATTCTGGACAGAAGACCATAATTCAGTTTGTATTTGAATTTATTAACATAAGCGGATGCAGCTAGCAAAGAGCAACTCTGCTGATGTACCAGTAAGGCACTTTTCGCAATTGTTGAGGTTTTTTGGTGAGCAAGCGTCAGTTATCTTTGGGAGCAGAACAGGTTTTTGATACTAGAATGTGAACCTGTTCTTTTTCATCTTCTACAGCACATAGGATACCCATACCCGGAGAAACATGTTGGCAGATGAAAGTAATCCAGCCCTACATGGGCAGGTCTCTTTATATCAAAGTATACCAAAGGGAATCTGGGGTGCCTAGGGGATACCGTTCCAATTGGGAAGACACCCCCACCTTCTTCCTGCTTTCATGTTCTTTAAAGTGACACTAAACAATATCCTTATTCTCCAAAAATAATCCATACTCATTTACTACTTAAAATGAAACTTCACCCAAAAGGGGAAGTACCACTCTACCTCCTCCACTTTTATATTTGGCACCTAATTTTTTTTTTTGGGAGGGAGCGAGTACTTTGGATAGGTACCCACTCCCCCACTTCCGGCTGCGATCCGTACGGAAGTTCAGCCGCCCCTCACTGCCCCGCATCCTTCAGGGACACATCACAAAAGACTGCAGGACCATTTACAAAGGGCAGAATTGCTCGAGCAAGTATAAGTATAACTTTTTTTTTATTTTAGAAAAAAAAATTGACTTTAATATCACAAAAACTTGCCTCCAAGGCTCTGTAATATCAGGCGATGGTTTGGGGACTGTGGAAGATGGGGAGGATCAGAGAAGACAGGATCAAAAAGCCTTATTACACAATGCAGAGGATTAACCCCTTAAGTTCCACAGTGAATAGTACAGGCATGTTTTTCTGCACATACAGACTGATTTTACTGTTGTGGGTTTAGTAACACTTTAAAGCATTCCTTAAAGTGATTGTAAAGTCTTGTTTTTTTTTTTTTTTTTAAATAACAAACACATTATACTTACTAGAATAGTATTAAGATGCATTCAGATAAACAAAAACCCTGCCTTTACAACTCCTTTAAGGATTTGTGTATTTTCAATGTTGTCCTTGAAACTGCAGAAAAATACCCTCCCTTCACAGTATTTTGTTTTTTTACATTGATAAATGTCCCCAGTGTCCTGCTTCCCATATTTTATGACAGTAGTTTGCCTATAAGCTCCAAAAATGGTCAGAATTTGACAGCACAATTTGCCTTTCCATCCCCCACCCCCCTTCCCTATATACTTTAGTGGGATTAGCCTCTAAGTTTGGGTTTGATGGGTTTCGAACAAAATCCATCAAACACTTGGGTGTACTCAGGCAGATTCACTCATCGCTTCTAAGCTGGGCAGTGTTTTAGAGAAGAGGTTTTACCAATTCTTCCAGACTGATATTCACCCATCAAGGCATTTTGATATTTGATGCAAAGAAACAAGGAGTTAAGTGAAAACCCTGGTGTGGGGGTCTAACACAAACACCGTGTTTTAAGTAGAAGAGATCTAGAAAGAGAAAAAAAAGGAGAAAAAAAGGGAAGAAAACTGAGCATAGAAAGAGGAGCTTGGAAGTCTGGGAGTGAGAAAATCACACAACGAAAAAAAGAAGAAAAAGAAAAGAATGCAGAAAGAAAAAAAGAAAATATTGAGGGCTAAGAAAGAGGTAGTTGGGGAGAGAAGAAGGGAAGAAGAGGAGGAAGTGAAGAGAAAAAGGAGGAATGAAAAGAAAGGGGAAAAGAAAAGGGGGGAGGGGAGGGGGGGGGAAAGAGGGAAAAAAAGAAAAAGAAGGGAAAATTTGGATTGAGAAAAGAAAAGGTAAGAAAGAAAAATGGTTGAGGGCTAGTGGGATTTTAACGGTACTTAGATCAACGATGGGAAAACCACCATGTATAAAAATATATAAATTTTATTGTTCCATTAAAAATTACATACAAAATGAAGAGAAGAAATTATAAAATAAAAGATTGTACAGAACAGATTACCATCATAGTCATATCAATTACATACAGTTCTGAACATTGCAGGCAGTCTGGATGTTATACAAGCTCCGGTGACCCCAAACCAGGGTACCGGGCATTAACCCAACATGTTTCGCGGGTTTCAACACTCCGCTTCTTCAGGGGTGTAAGATTATACAGTATATTGGTTGCCTTAGAGTTCCTGTGTAATAGAGATATATTGTGAGAACATTGTAATCAACAATTTTATGCAGAGGAGTTATTTGCATGCACAAACACATACGAGTCCGGGGTTCCCACCACCAAAACACATGCAGGGGTAGCCACCCAGTGAACGCCTCACCCACGGATGTGGAGGGGGTCATTAAGGTAGCGTGATTTTGATAGTAAAGGTTATGTGTGACATTGTCACAATACCTGTATGTGATAGTATCAGTATCTGGTAGATCATAGAATGCCCATGGGGTTGTTTGGCCAGATAAAGTGGCACTTCTTTCTGTAGAACATAAGAATATTCATGTAATACCGTAACTAAAAGGGCTCTAGGTTTGCAGGGACTCATAGCTCTATCAAGATTGGAGCTTACCAGACTTGAGTTAGAAGTATACAAGTGTATCTATAATTGCATCAGGATATCCCAAGTAGTTCTTTTTTGGCTCCAAGTTTGCATATAAGCAATTATGGAGGGATATATGGGTGTTCCGGATAGAGGCTCCCTTTAAGGAGGTGAGAGGCACTTGGATATCTGTATAGTAAAAGGCAGGTTATGTATGGATTAGGAGAGCATAAATCTAGGTATATGCCAATCTGTCATATTCAGAGAATAGCTCCCCAGCGCTTACCTCGTGTCTGGTCTGCTTGTGTACACCCCGGCATCTGCAGGGGAATTGTTCGCCCGCCACCTTATGAGCGCCCCCTCAACCCGGCGTGTGTGCGCACATCCGGGCGGAAGTGACGACACCACGTCGGGTCAGGTCTCTAACGGCGCTCGCCAATGCGCAGGCGCGCGCCGTGCTGCGTAATACTCAACCGCAAAAGCAGCTGTACGCAGCCACATGATCAGACATAGGCGGGGACATGGCCCCGTAAGTCTGTCAGTCCAGAGACCACACATCCGTTGGGAGTGCTGGGTGATACCGCCCCCCGCAGTTGGGTAGCGGGCAGTGAAGGACAGTGAATGTGCATACAGAAGCTCCAATGCGAACATCAGATCCTATATAGATGGGAAATGAATCTGTAAACATTGAAAAAATACAGCAATATAACATCATATACATATATAAACGGTACCAGCAGTAGCTAATACTAGGCATCACAAAAAATTCTGTGTAGCCTGTCACAACAATAATTGTTACAACATAGTCTAAATTTTGGTTGCTGATCTGTAATGATAAATAGATGTTAGCAGATCCAGGGAGAAGGAAAAATAATGAATAAGAATATAAAGAAGAAAAAAGAAAAGGGCAGACATATATTGTTTAGTACAATATATATAAAATAAGACTGTTTAAAGTGATCCCTCGATTGAATGTAAGTCGAGGGAAGCTCTCATGGTCCAAATTGGTCCCATATACATGTAGATCGCGGCTGCAACAAGCGGCCATACGGATCCCTCCATGGGGGTCCCGGATGGTACCATGCAGAATACGAGATATGATAATATGTCGCATATTCAGCCGAGAAATGGTTTATAAGTAATCATTTCGTTGATACCTGGGGGTTGTGTAGCGTTCAATGTTTCAATCCAATAGCATTCTTTTTGAAGAATGCGCTTGTCCCAATTACCCCCACGGGGGTCCTGGGGAATAACCTCTAGGACGAAGAATGATACAGCAGAATTGTCAAATTTATGGTACAGATTAATGTGTCTGGTGACACTAGTTTAATATGTACCTCCCTCCGAATGATACACATGGTCCCCAATTCTTTGTCCTAGTTTGCGAATTGTCTTACCGACATAGTAAGAGCCACATCGGCAAGTCATTAAGTAAACCAGTCCCTGTGTATTGCAGTCAGCATATTGTTTAGATTTTAGCCATTGGCCATTAGGCAAGCGAATACCATTACCACTGTGGATCCAAGGGCATCTACTGCAGGATCCACAGGGGTATGTGCCTTTTTTATTGCCACAGTAAGGGCTCTGAGTTGTATAGTGACTTTTAACAAGATTATCCCTAAGGGATGTGGCTCTTCTGAAGACTAAATCGGGTCTAGGTTTAACGTATTTATTTAGCGTGTAATCCTGTGTGAGGATAGGCCAGTGTTTGCGTAGGACATCACGAAGAATTTCCTCATGTGCAGAAAATCTCGTGATGAACCTCACATTTTGTTGGTCATCCCTAGAAGTGGTTTTATACAAAAGTTCAGATCTTGATTTTGCCTTTGCTCGATTAAATGCTTTTCTCAAAAGGCTTTTAGAATAACCTCTGGCCAATAGTCTAGATCTTAGATGATTAGCCTGAGTGTGGAACTTCATGTCGGTTGCACAATTTCTACGAATTCTAAGATATTGCGCATATGGTATGCTTTTTATCAGGGGGGCGGGATGGGCACTCGCTGCGCACAATATGGTGTTACCTGCGCTGGGTTTCCGGTACAGATCTGTGTCGATATGGCCATTAGGCAGCAGAGAGATATTGAGATCCAAAAAGGAAATTTGATGATGACTGATGGTGTGTGTAAATTTTAGATTAAGATCATTGTTGTCCAGTGCTAATAAAAATTTCTCTAAATCCTTTCTGCTGCCTGTCCAGATTAGTAATAAATCGTCAATAAATCTGTACCAAATGAGGACATGGGACAGCCATTGCTCCATGTCCTCATTGGAAAACACCAGGCGCTCCCAGCCGCCAAGGTATAGATTGGCATAGGACGGTGTGCAGCAAGTGCCCATCGCGACCCCCTGTATTTGCAGATATATCTGTTCTAAAAAAGTAAAATAATTTCTGGTCAAAATAAATCTGAGTAATTCAAGGACAAAGTCCATGAGGGGCCAGGTGGTATGGTCTTGTTCTTTTAAGAAGGATTCAGTCATCCGGATGCCCTGCTCGTGCGGGATACTCGAGTATAGGGCCTCGATATCAATGGCTACGAGCAGGGCATCCGGAGGAACTTGAATCTCTTCCAAGTGTTTGAGAAGATCAGTGGTATCACGTATGTATGAAGGTAAACCACATACGTGGGGGATAAGAAATGAGTCAACAAATTTGCTGGCATTCTCAGTTAATGATTCGTTACCGGATATAATCGGTCTACCCGGAGGGAATGAGATGTTTTTATGAACTTTTGGTAACGTATAAAACGTAGGAGTTTTTGGAAACTTAACGTTTAAAAATTTGTATACGTCTTTATCTATTAATCCAGCTGTATAGGCATTATTACAAAGTGATTTAAATTCTTCAATAAATCCTTGAATGCATATGGATTGGATGGGACGGTACCAATCAGGGTTTTCCAGGACCTTCATGCACATCTGTTCATATTGAAAAGGTGACATGATCACGATGTTGCCACCTTTGTCGGATGGCTTTATCAGTATATTTTTGTTTGCTTTTAACTGTTTTAATGCTGTTTCTTGTTCGCATGTTAAATTGCTAGTTACAGGTGGCCAAGAAATTGATTTCAGGTCCTGGGAAACCCTTTGGACGAAAGTCCAAATGTGAGGATTAATAGTTAGATCAGGAAATTTTTCTGATTTAGGTTTAAAGGTTTTTTTGGGGATCAAGGTACCCTGTGTGTGGGGGGGTTTCACAGTGGAGGCCGGGGCATCAAAGACCGAGACCACCTCTGTGTTGCCCTCCTCATACAGGAGAACCAAATCTTTGAGGGCTCTACTTTCGGCCATGGTAAGATGTTTAGTTTGTTCCGCTATTTGTCGTTCAAGTTGTTTTTGTTTCCTGTCGGTGTCAAATATGTATCTAAACGTAAGGTTCCTTGCAACAAGGTGCATTTTGATATTTGTAGAAATCCTCCCAAGAACCCTCAGCACTGATGCTTGAAGCTGAAGGCTTGTTGAAGGAGTACTGAGGCACGGTGCTGTGATGTTTTTGGGTAATTATATACAGCAACACCCTCCCACCAGTCATTATCTGCCTGCATTGCATAGAGAAGCGCTGAGCACTGTAATTACTAGGTTTATGGAAGGAGAAAGGAGGATCCATGGAAGGCAAAATATAATACGTTGAGGGAGATTTGTGCTGTGTGGATTTTGGTTATGAGGGGGTCCTGAGGCTTGCTGGGGGTTATTGTCTTCCCTGATATTTAATAGTGTTTATTGCTGGGGGTTATTGCCTACCCTGATACCCACTAGGGTTTATTGCTGGAGGTTATTGCCTACCCTGAGATTTACTAGCGCTATTGCTAGGGGTTATTGTTTGCCCTACAATTATTGAGGTTTTTTTTTGCTGGGGCTTATTGCTGTACTTGACACATGCTGAGGGTGATTATTGCTACCACTAACACCACCAATGGGGCTTATTATACTCCTACAATCTCTTCAGTGTACCCCCAGGTTTTATTTTGTTATTATTGATTACACCCATGCATTTTCTTTTTCAAACACCCCCAACCCTTCCAAGAAGAAAAAAATATTTATGCCCCTGGAGTCTACATTTTGAGAAATGGTGCTGACAATGACAGCATTTTGAAATGGGATGGGACAAACATGAGAACTTCCGAGTTAAGCATTGACGATTAGTTTACCGTACACTTTGTCACTAAGGTTGATTTATGGAAGGTCATCTAATGAATTAAATGAGAACAAGACAACACCATTGTATAGGGAGGATCTTGTGTTCTTGTGATCCTTGTTTTGTAACAGATACTAAATACGTTTCTACATGGTTCGGTGTCTGTACACCCTTAGCTATGGTTTGGAAACTAGATCCTATTGTTTTATTTTCACTCAGGTCAGGTGTCAATATTCTGAAAGTGAGGCTCTGATACAGTATATGTGACTCTAGTGACACCGAATTGTTTTCTTTGCTTACTATGACAAAGCTGTTATTAGAGTGTCATGCATTACATGCATACTGTACGTTGTATTATTAAAGGATATCTGCATTCCTTGTCTCTTCTGCATAAAGCCTTCTGTGACCTGGACCGTGGCGATCCGTACATTTTCACATAAATATGTGGTTGGTTGCTTTCCCTCTCAGAAATTAAATTTTTCGCAGCACACAGTTGGCCTCCATAATGCCAAGTAAAAGAAAAGCAGATGTAATTGTGGCCATACAGGCATTGATATGATCATTTAATCCATTATTCATTGCTGAATAAATTGACTTAAAGTCACATCCAAAAGACCCTCTGTTAGATTGATTTGATATGTTTTGTATGTTTTTGATGGATTTTGACAAGAATATCAGGTGTTGCAGAATTTTGTCAAATGCTTCTGTTTTCAAACAAATATTGTTGCATGCATTGAGGACCAATCATAATACAGACTGATTATACAATATCGTTTATGACTGTTGGATGGTACCACATCCTTTATTGGAATAACACAGAAAAAAGAAAAAGAAAGAAGAAAGAACCCCTACAAAATAGATACTAAATAGGATTTTTAGGGTACCACACCATTTGCTTATGCTTATTTGTACAAACAATAAAAAATATAAAAATCCCTAAAGTAAAGAATTTGTTCCAAATTGCACATAAGACGTATAGTCTTAAGTACCCAAAAGGCGGTATCTGTACTTTCCTAGAGTAGAATTTTTTTCTCCTACTTCCACTTTTACTTCACTACATTTTTTTCGATGATTTCAATACTTCTACTCCGATATTTTTTTTTTGTGCTGCATAGTTACTCGTTACTATTATAAAAATGACCACTGCCAGAACAGTAGATGGCAGGTTTCATGAAGCTCAAAACATGTTTATTATCAGCGCATACGAAAATAAATGCTACTGTATGTATAAATAAAAGCTGCATTTGAAATAATAAAAAACAATATGATGTTCAAACTTTTGACTTCTTTTTTTAATAACTACATAACACAGTACTTGTACTTTTACTTACAGTACTTGAGTAGCAATTTTTTTTCAAAACTACTGGTACTTTTACTTTTAGTACTTGAGTAGCAAAATTTTTTAAAAAACTACTTGCAATACTTAAGTACAAAAAATGTTGAATACTTTAGTACTTCTACTCAAGTCACTTTTTGATCGAGCACTTGTACTTTTACTCAAGTATGGGTTTCGAGTACTTTATACAACTCTGGCGCTGCATAAATTGACGGCGCTATATAAGTACCTATAATAAATAAATAAATAAGAAGATATATAAAATCTCCTATGCACTTACATCCAACAATTGTTTCAGCATATTTATCTCATTACACAAAAATCTTCATTACTACCTGTAACAGCTGCTGAGATGAAACACATTGTACAGCGACCACTGTGAATAAAATGAGCCCCTGGGTGCCAAGCAGAATAGAAGAAAACTTCAATCTGTTGGATGTAAGTGCATTGGAGATTTGATATATCTTTTGTATCATAAGCTAGTTCTTCCTGAAGAAGAGGGCTTTGTCCCGCGAAACGTGTCAAAGATGTTTATTTGAAATATTTTCCATGAATGGTGGGAACCACAATGTTATCTCTAAACTGCTTATGTAACTGTAACACATGTTAATTCTACTATTCGTCTTATGTGAAATTTGGGGTGATTTCTTTCCTTTAGAGATTTTAAGATTTGTTATATAAATAAAGTGTAAACTTTTAAAGATATGCAAATGGTGGGGTACCTAAACAATCCTATTTGGTATATATTTTTTAGGGGTTCTTACTTTTTCTGTATGGTCACTAAATAAGTATGTCTACAGCAACCAATAATACTCTATATGTAATTTATTAAAAGCATATTGGACAGTATCAGCTGACATATGGTTGTTACAAGTAGCACTGCTGGTTTTAAATATACTATTTTTTTTTTAAATTTATATAGCTATTTCTTTCTGGTTATAGGCACTAATTATTGACACTCCATGCAAGGTTTGCCAAGCTCCATGTTTCAAAGACAATAGTGACATGGTAACTTCAACAGAAACTATGACATCAACTCTGGTGTCCAGCAATTGACAAGCTTAGTAGAAAGTCTGCTATTCAAATACTACCAAATAGTACATAGGTGATGGTCTAATAGGTGAACCATTGTTCGTGAATGGAATCAGCAAGGGGGCAACTACCCGACCTGGTGAAGAGATGCAGCTTTGTGGGACTATTTCTACATCTCAGAACTAGGGGGGGGGGGGGTGAAGCCTGTGGGACCAAGGAAAAATCTATGATTACAGACCATTACTGTATCAGGTAAGACATCACAGTAGGAGGTTGTGTTATTATGTACACAGTGTAAATGTGCAATCATCTATGCTCATGTCTGTCAATGCAACAACTACAACGCATATTTTTATGGCTCAGTACACACAAGCACTGACTGATAACTTGCTTTTGAAGTCAAAGAAAATTAGGCCCCAGTAAGATAGTGAAACTAAATCAGAGAGGCACAGCAGACACTTTTTTGAAAATAATGTAAATATTAGGTATCCCTTAAGCAGGCCTTTTCATTTCAAAATGTAAAAATGCAATACAAGTGGAACAAAAAATGTAATAAATACCAAATGTTAAAGTGCAAGTTCTAATACTCCAAGCCTATGTTTTTGCCATTGCTCTAGGACAAAACAGCTGGTTTCTCATACATTAGACTAGAAAAACCTGGTTGATTTTTTAGTAGCTCAAACATGCTAGTGAAATTGCTAGTGATGAATCAGTAAGAATGCTGATCAATCGCTAAACAGGTGGAACAAATATCTCCCTATAGTGTAAGCAACACAATTAGCAAGTAATAGTGATTAATCGCACATAACCAAAGCATTGTACAATTATGTGTGATTAAACCCTACAGCATGCTACTCGTGTAGCTTACACTACCCATTTGTTCTGTCGGGTTAGCGATC